>NC_072397.2:44880000-46080000 GCF_028885625.2 Pongo pygmaeus | reverse complement strand
GGCAACGTGGAATAGAATGGAATTTAGTGTTCAATACAACGTGGAATGGAATAGAATTGAATGTGTAATGGAATGTCGAATGGAATGGAATGGAAAGTGGAATGGAATAGAATGGAACGCAGAATGGATCTGAATTGAATGAGGATTGGAATGGATTGCAATGGAATTTGGAGTGGAATGGAATTGAATATCGAATGGAATGGAATGGAATGGAATGTGAGATGGAATGTGGAATGGATTCGTGTGGAATGCGGAATGGAATAGTATGGAATGGAATGGAAGGTGAAATTGCATGCACCATAGAAGGGAATGGAATATGGAATGGAATTGACTCTATTCTGGAATGCAATGTGCAAGGTAACGAAATGAAGTATGGAATGAAATGGAATGGAATGCGGAATGGAATGGAACGGAAAGGAATGTGGAATTGAATGGAATGCAATGTGGAATGGAATGCGGAATGGAATGGAGAAGTAAGTGTAATAGAATGTAGAGTGGAATGGAGCGCAAAGGGGTACGGAATGGAATGGAATGTGGAATGGAATGGAATAGGTTGGAATGTGGAATGGAATGGAATGTGTAATGGAATGGAATGCAATGAGAAATGCATTGTAACGCAACGTGAAATGGAATGGAATGGAATTTGGAATGGAAAGTGGAATTGAATGGAATGTGGAGTGGAAAGGAATGAAATGTGAAATGAAATATGGAATGCAATGGAATTGAAGATGGAATTGAATGGAATGGAATGTGTAATGGAATGGAATGGAATATGTAATTAAATGAAATTGGGAATGGAATGGAATAGGATGTGGAACGGAATGGAATCGAATGTGGCATTCAATGGAAATTTCGTGGAATGGAATGTGGAATGGAATGTGGAATGGAACGTGGAATGGAAAGTGGAATGGATTGGAATGGAATGTTTAATGGAACGCATAATGTAAGGTACAATGGAATGGAATTGAATGGAATGTGGAATGGAATGGATTGGAATGTGGTGTGGAATGGAGTGGAATGTGCAATGCAATTTGCAATGGAATGGTATGGAATGGAATAGAATGGAATATGGAATGTATTGGAATGCAATGTGGAATGGAATGGAATGGAATGTGGAATGGAATGGAATGGAATGTGAAACGGAATTGAACATGGAATGGAATGGAATTGAATATGGATTGGAATGGAAAGGAATGTGTAATGGAAATGAATGGAATGGAATGGAAAGTGGAATGAAATGTGGAATGGAATGGAATGGAAAGTGGAATGGAATGTGGAATGGAAAGGAATGGAAAGTGGAATGGAATGTGGAATGGAATGGAATGAAAAGAAATTTGGAATGGAATGGAATGGAATATAAAGGAATGTGGAATAAAATGGATTGGAATATGGAATAGAATGTGGA
The DNA here is from genome assembly GCF_028885625.2 of Pongo pygmaeus. Classification (NCBI taxonomy): domain Eukaryota; kingdom Metazoa; phylum Chordata; class Mammalia; order Primates; family Hominidae; genus Pongo; species Pongo pygmaeus. Next base: position 46,078,595 of record NC_072397.2, on the reverse strand, counting down.
ATGGAATGTAGAAAGGAATGGAATGTGCAGCAGAATAGAGCGGAATGTGGAATGGAATATGGAATGAAATGGAATGGAATGGAATGGAATGGAAGGCGGAATGGAAAGGAAGGGAATGTGGAATTGAATGTAATAGAATGTGGAACGGAATGGAATTGAATGTGGAATTCAATGGAAAGGATCGCGGAATGGAACGTGGAATGGAACATGGAAAGTAAAGTGGAAAGGAATGGAATGGAACATGGAATGGAATGCGGGATGGAAAGTAGAATGGAATGGAATGGAATTGAATCGAATGGAATGGAAAGGAATGTGCAATGGAATGGAATGGAATGTGGAGTGGAATTGAATGGAATGTGGTAGGGAATTTGGAATTTAATGGAATGGATTGGAATGGAATCTGGAATGCAATGGAATGTGGAATGGAATGGAATGCAATGTGGAATGGAATGTGGAATGGAATACGATGGAATGTGGAATGTAGAGGAATGGAAGGAGGAATGGAACGTGGAATGGAATTTGGAATAAAATGGAAAGGATTGGAATGGAATGGGATGTGGAATGGAATGTGGAATGGAAATTAATGGAATGTAAAGTGGAATGGAATGGAATGTAATGTGCAATGGAACGTGGAAGTGAATGGAATGGAATGGAGAATAGAATGTGTAAAGGAGTGTGGAATGCAATGTGGAAAGGAATGGAATGGAATGTGGAATGGAATGTGTAATGGAGTGTGGAATGGAATGTGGAAAGGAATGGAATGAAATGTGTAAGGGGATGTGAAATGTAACGTGAAATGGAATGGAATGGAATGTGGAATTGAATGTGGAATGGAATGTGCAATGTAAAGGAATAGAATGTGGAATGGAATGGATTGGAATGTGGAATGGAATGGAATGGAATGTGGAATGGAATGAAATGGAAAATGTAATGGAATGTTTAATGGAATGTGGAATGGAATGAAATGGAATGTGGAATGGAATGTGGAATGGAATGGATTGGAATGTTGAATTGAATGTGGAATGTAATGCGGAATGGAACGAAATGGAATACGGAATGGAATATGGAATGGAATGTGGAATGAAACGTGTAATGGAACGTGTAATTGAATGGAATGGAAATTAGAATAGAATGTGGAATGGAATGGAAGGAATGGAATGTGGAATGGAATGGAATGGAATGGAATGGAATGGAATGGAATGGAATGGAATGGAATGTGGAATGGAATGGAATGGAATGGAATGGATGTGTAATGAAATGTGGAGTGTAATGGAATGGAATGTGGAACGGAATGGAATGGAATGCGGAAAGGAATGTTAAATTTAACAGAATGTAATGTGGAATAGACTTTAATAGAATGTGGAATGGAAAGTTTAATGGAATGTGCAATGGATTGTGGAATGGAATGTGGAACGGAACGGACTGGAAGTTGGAATGGAATGTGAAATAGAGTGTGTAATGGAACTTGGAAGGGAATGCAATGGAATGTCGAATGGAACATGGAATGGAATAGAATGGAATGTGGAATGGATAGTGGACTGGAATGTGTAATGGAACCTGAAATGTAATGGAATGGTACGTGGAAAGGAACGGGGAATGGAACGTGGAAAGGAAAGTGGAATTGAATTTGGCATGGAATGTGGAATGGAATGTCTAATGGAACGGAATATAATTTGGAATAGAATGTGGAATTGAGTGTGGAATGGAATGGAAGGGAATGTAGAATGGAACGTGGAATGGAATGGAATGGAATGCAAAGGAATTTGGAATGGAATGGAATGGAATGTGGAATGGAATTTGGAATGGAATGTGGAAAGGAATGGAATGAATTGTGGAATGAAATGTGTATTAGAATGGAATGGAAGGCGCAATGGAATAGACTGGAATGTAGAATGGAATGTAGAATAGAATTTAATGGAAAGTGGAATGGAACGTGGAATGGAATGGAATGGAATGGAATTTGGAATGGAATGCAATGCAATGTAGAACGAAATGTGGAATCGAATGCGAAATGGAATGGAATGAAGCGTGTAATGGAATGTTGATTGGAATGGAATGGAATGTGGAATGGAATGGAATGGACTGCGGAATGGAATCTGGAATGGAATATAGAACGGAATGTGGAATGGAGTGGAATGAAATGGAATGGAAAGTGGAATCGCATGTGATTTGGAATGCAATGGAATGTGGAATGGAATCCTGAAAGAAATGCAATGAAATGAGAATGGAATATTGACTGAAATGTGGAAAGGAATTTCGAATGGACTGCGAAATGGAAAGTGGAATGGAATGTGGAATGGAATGGAATGGAAAGTGGATTGGAATGTGGAATGAAATGTGGAATGGAATGGAAAGGACTGGAATGGAATGTGGAATGGAATTTGGAATGGAATGTCGAATGGAATGGAATGGAACGTGTCATGGAATGTGGAATGGAATGGAATGGAAAGTGCAAGGGAAAGTGGAATGGTATGTGAAATGGAATGGAATGGAATGTGGAATGCAATGTGGACTGGAATGGAATGCAATATGGAAAGGAATGTGGAATGCAATGGATTGGAAAGTGGATGGGAATGTGGAATGGAAAGTGGAATGGAATGTGGAATGGAAAGTAATGGAATGTGGAATGGAATGGAATGGAATGTGGAATGGAATTGAATGGAATGTGGAATGGAATAGAATGGAATGGAATGGCATGTGAAATTGAATGTGGATTAGAATGTGAAATGGAAAGTGGAGTGGAATGTGGAATCGAATGATATGGAACATGAAATGGAATGGAATGGAACGTGGAAATTTATGGAATGGAACGTGGAATGGAAAGTGGAATGGAACGTAGAATGGAACATGGAATTGAATGGAATGGAATTTGGAATGAAATGGAATGGAATGTGGAAGTGAAAGTAGACTGGAATGCAATGGAATGTGGAATGTGAAGTCGAATGGGATGGAATGGAATGTGGAAAAGAATGGAAATGAATGTGGAATGCAATGTGGGATGGAATGGAATGGAATGTGGAATGGAATGGAATATGGAATGGAAAGTGGAATGGAATGTAGAATAGAATGGAATGGAAAGTGGAATGAAATGTAGAATGGAATGGAATGGAATGGAATGTGGAATGGATTGGAATGCAATGTGCAATGGAAGGTGGAATGGAACCGAATGGAATGTGGAATGGAATGGAAAGGAATGTGAAATTGAATGCAGAATGGAATGCAATGGAATAGAATGTGGAATGGAATGCAATGGAATGTGGAATGGAATGGAATGGATTGTAGAATGTAATGGAATTCATTGTGTAATGGAATGGAATGGAATGTGAAATGGAATGCAGAATGGAATGCAATGGAATGGAATGTGGAATGGAATGAATTCGAATGGAATGTGGAATGAAATATAAAGGAATTGAAAGGAATGGGGAAAGGAATGCAATGCAATGTGGAAGGCAATGGAATGGAATGTGGAATGGAATTGAATGGAATGTGTAATGTAATGGAATGCAATGTGGAATGGAATTAAATGGAATATGAAATGGAATGTGGAAAGGAATTCAATGGAATAGAATGAGGAATGTTATGGAATGAAATGGAAAGGAAAGTGTAATGGAATGGAATGGAATGTGGTATAGAATGGAATGGAATGGAATGTGCAATTGTAAGGAATTCAATGGAACGTGGAATGGAATGGAATGGAGTGAAATGTGAAATGGAATGGAATGTGGAATGAAATATGAAATAGAATGGAATAGAATGTGCCATGGAATCGAAAGGAAAGTTGAATGGAATGGAATGGAATTTGGAATGGAATGGAATGGAAAGGAATGTGGAATGAAAAGGAATGGAATGTGGAATGGAATATGGAATGGATTTTAATGCAATTGAAGGTGGAATGCAATGGAATGGAATATGGAATGGAATGGAATGTGGATTGCAACGGAATGGAAAGCAGAATGGAATTGAATGGAATGTGGAATTGAATGGAATGAAATTTGTAGTGGAATGGAATGCAATGTGAAATGGAATGGAATATGGAATGGAATGCAATGGAATGGAATCGAATGGAATTTGGAATGCAATGGAATGGAAATTGGAATGCAATGGAATGTGGAATGAAATGGAATGGAAATTGGAATGAAACGAAATGGAATAGAAAAAGGAATGGAATGGAAGATGTAATGGAATGGAAAGGAATGGAAAGTTGAATGGAATGGAATGGAATGTGGAATGGAATGGAATGGAATGTTTAATGGCATGGAATGGAATATGGAATGGAATGGAATGTAAAGGAATGTGGATCGGAATGGAATGGTATATGCAATGGAATGGATTTGAATGTGGAATGCAATGGAATGGAATGGAATATGGAAGGGAAATGAATGTAATGTACTGGAAAGCAACGGAATGTGTAATGGAATGGAATGGAATGTGTAATGGAGTATGAAATGGAATAGAATGGAATGTGGAATGGAATAGAATGGAATGTGGAATGGAATGTGGAATGGAATGGAATGCAATGTGCAATGGAAAGTGGAATGAAATGGGACCTGCAATGGATTAGAAGCAATCGTGGAATGGAATTGAATGGAACGTGCAATGTAATGAAATGGAATGGAATGGAATTTGGAATGGAATGGAACGTGCTATGGAATGGAATGAAATGGAATGTGGAATGGAATGTTATGCAACGAGGAATGGAATGGAATGGAATGAGGAATGGAATGTGGAATTATATGGACAGTTTAATTGAATTGAATGGAATGGAATCAGGAATGGAATGTATAATGAAACCTGATGGAATGTGGAATGGAATGTGGAATGGAATGGAATCGAATGTGGAATGGAATGTGGAATGGGATGGAACGGAATGTGGAATTGAATGGAATGGAACGAGGAATGGAATGTTGAATGGAGTGGAATGGAATGTGGCCTGGAATGGAAAGAAGCAGCAGGTGGAATGGATTGGAATGGAATGTGGAATGGAATGTGGAATGGAATAAGGTATGGAATACAGTAGAATGTGGAATGGAATGTATAATAGATCATGGAATGGAACATGGAATAGAAAGTGAAATGGAATGTGGAATGGAACGTGGAATGGAAAGTGGCATGGAATGGAATGGAACGTGGAGTGGAAAGTGGAATGGAACATGCAGTGGAATGGAATTCAATGTAGAATGCAACGGAAAGTAAGTTGGAATGGAATGGAATGGAATGTGGAATGGAATGGAATGGAATGTGGAATGGAATGGAAAGGAATGTGGAATGGAATGTTTAATAGAATGGAATGGAATGTGGAAAGGAATGTGGAATGGAACGGAAGGTTTAATGAAATGAAATGGAATGGAATGGAAATGGAATGGAATAGAATATGGAATGGAATGTGGAATGGAATGGAATGGAATGGAATGTGGAATCGAATGGAATGGAATGAGGAATGGAAAGTGGAAAGGAGTGGAATGGAATGTGAGATAGAATGTAGAAGAATGTGGAATGGAACATGGAATGGAACGTGGAATGGAATGGAATGTGGAGTGAAATGGAATGTGAAATGGAATGTAAAGGAATGGAATGAAAATTTATAGGACATGGAATGGAATGGAATGTGAAATAGGATGGAATGGAAAAAGGAATGGAATGGAATGGAATGTGGTATGGAATGCAATGGAATGTAGAATGGAGTGTGGAATGCAATGGAATGGGATGTGGAATGGAATGTGAAATAGAATGAAATGAAATGTATAATGAAATGGAATGGAATGTAAACTGGAATGTGTAATGGAATGCAGTGGAATAGAATGTGGAATGGAATGGAATGGAATGGAATGAAATGTGGAATAGAATGGAATGGAATGTGGATTGGAATGTAATTCAATGTGGAATGAAATGTGGAATAGAATGGAATGGAATGAGGAATGGATTTTAATTCAATGTGGAATGGAATTGAATGGATTGTGAAATGGAATGTAGAATGGAATGCAATGGAATGGAATGTGGAATGGAATGGAATGGAATTTAAAGTGTAAAGGAATGGAATGTGGAATGGAATGGAATGTGGAATGGAATGGAATGGAAAGTGGAATGCATTGGAATGCAATGTGGAATGGAATGGAATGTGAAATGGAATGTGGAATGGAATGGAATGGAATGGAATGTGGAATGGAATGGAATGGAAGGTGGAATGTAATGTGGAATGCAATGGAACAGAATGTGGATTGGAGTATGGAATGGAATGGAATTTAACGTGAAATTGAACGTGAAATGGAACGTGGAATGGAAAGTGAAAAGGAACGTGGAATGAAACGTGGAATGGACCGTGGCATGGAAGGTGGAATGGAATGGAATGGAATGTGGAATGGAATGGAATGGAATATGGAATGGAATGGAATGGAATGTGGAATTGAAAGTGGAATTGAAAGAGGAAAAGAACGTGGAATGAAAAGTGGAATGGACCGTGGAATGGAATGTGGAATGGAATGGAATTGAATGTGGAATGGAAAGGAATGGAATGGAAGGGAATGTGAAAAGGAATGGAATGGAATATGGAATGGAAGGGAATGAAATGGAATGTGCTATGGTATGTGTAGTGGAATGGATGGAATGTGGAAGGAAATGCGTAATGGAATGTGGAATGGAAGGGAATGGAATATGGAATGGAATGTGGAATGGAATGGACAGGAAAGAGGACTGGAATGCGGAATGGAATGGAATGGAAAGTGGACTGGAATGGAATGAAGCGAAAGGTGGAATGGATTGGAATGTAACGTTGAATGGAATGTGGAATGGAATCAGGAAAGGAATGCAGTAGAATGTGGAATGGAATTTACAATGGGTCGTGGAAAGGATGATGGAAAAGAAAGTGAAATGGAAAGTGGAATGGAACGTAGAATGGAAGGTGGAATGGAATGGAAAGAAATGTGGAGAGGAAAGTGGAATGGAAAGAGGAGTGGAACGTGCAGTGGAATGGAATACAACGTGGTATGGAATGGAAAGGAAGTTGGAATGGAATGGAATGGAATGTGGAATGGAGTGTGGAATGGAATGGAATGGAATGTCGAATGAAATGTGGAAAGGAATGGAAAGGAATGTGGAATGGAATGTGGAATTGAATGGAATGGAATGTGGAACGGAATGTGGAATGGATTGGAACGGAACATGGAATTGAATATGGAGTGGAATGTGTAATGGAATGTGGAAAAGAATCGAATGGAATGTGAAATGGAATGTGGAATGGAATGGAATGGAACGTTGAATGGAATGTGGAGTGGAATGTGGAAACAAATGGAATGGAAGGTGAACTGGAACGTGGAGTGGATGTTGGAAAGGGACATGGAATGGAACGTGGAATGGAACGTGGAATGGAATGTGGAATGAAATGGAAACGAATGTGGAATGGAATGGAAGGGAATATGGAATGGAATGGAATTGAATTTGGAATGGAATGTGGAATGGAATGGAATGTGGAATGGAATGGAATGCAACGTTGAATGCAATAGAATGCAATTTGGAAAGGAATAGAATGGAATTTGGAATGGAATGGAATGGAATGTGGAATGAAATATTTAATGGAATGGAATGGAATGTGGAATGGAATGTGGAACGGAATGTAATGTTTAATGAACTGGAATGTAATGTTTAATGAAATGAAATTGAATGGAATGTAAACGGAATGGAATAGAATGTGGAATTGAATGTGGAATGGAATGGAATGTGGAATGGAATGGAATAGAATGTGGAATGGAACGGAATGTAACGTAATTTGGAATGGAAAGGAATGGAATATGGAAAGGAATGTGAAATGGAATGCAATGGAATGTGGAATGGAATGGAGTGGAATGTGGAATGGAATGGAATTTAAAGGAATGTAATGTGGAATGGAATGTGGAATAGAATGGAATGCAATGTGTAATGGAATGTGGAATGGAATGGAATGGAACGTGAAATGGAATGTGGAATGGAATGTGGAATGGAAAGTGGAACGGAACGTAGAATGTAATGGAATGTGGAATGCAATGTTATGGACTGGAATGTGGAATGAAATGGAATGGAATTCTATTTGGAATGGAATGGAATGTGGAATGAAATGGAATGGAATGTGTAATAGGTTGGAATGGAATGTGTTATGTAATGGAATGGAATGTGGAATGCAATGGAATGGAATGTGTAATGGAATGGAATGGAATTTTGAATGGAATGGAATGTGGAATAGAAAAGGATGGAAATAAATGGTATGTGGAATGGAGTGGACAAGAATGTGCAATGGAATGTGGAATGGAATTGAATGTAATGCAGAATGGAATGGAAAGGAATTTGAATGGAATTTGGAATGGAATGCAATGGAATAGAATGTGGAATGGAATGGAATGTGGAAATGAATGTGGAATGGATTGCTATTGAATGTGGAATGGAAAATGGAAAGGAAATAAAAGAAATATGGAATGGCATGGAATGGAATGTGGGATGTATTGGAATGGAACGTGGAATGGAATGCAATCCAATGGGGAATGGAATGTGGAATGGAATGGAAAGGAATGTGGAATGGAATGTGGAATGGAATGGAATGGAATGTGGAACGGAATGGAATGGAACGTGGAATGGAATATGCAATGGAATGGAATGGAATGTGGAAAGGAATGGAATAGAATGTGGAATGGAATGAAATGGAGTGGACTGTGGAATGGAATGGAGGGGAGTGTGGAATGGAATGGAATGGAATGTGAAATGGCAAGGAATGGAATGTGGAATGAAATGTGGAATGACGTGGAGTGGAATGGAATGGAATGGAAAGTGGAATGGAATGTGGAATGGAACGTGGAATGCAATGTGCAATGGAATGGCAAGGAATATGGAATGGAATGCAACGGAATGGAATATGAAAGGGGGTGGAATGGAATGTCGAATGGAATTGAATGGAATGGAATGGAAATTGAAATGGAATGGAATGGAATGTGGAATCCAATGGAAAGAAGTGGAGGTTGGAATGGAATGGAATAGACTGTGGCATGGAATATGGAATGGAATATGGAATGAATATGGAATGGAATGTATTGGAATGTGGAATGGAATGGAATGGAATAGAATTTGGAATGGAATGTGGAATGGATTGGAATGAAATATGGAATGGAATGAAGAATGGCTTGTGGAATGGAATGGAATGGAACGTGGAATGGATCGTGGAATGAAATGTTTAATGAAACGTGGAATGGAATGTAATGGAATGGAATGAAATGGAATGTGGCATGGAAAGGAATGGAATGTGGAATGGAATATAATGTGGAATGGAAAGGAATATGAAATGGAGTTGAAAGGAATGTGGAATGGAATGTAATGGAATGGAATACGGAACGGAATGAAATGCAATGAAATGTAATGTGGAATGGAATGTGGAATGGAATGTTGAATGGTATGGAACGGAATGTGGAACGGAATGTGGAATTGAATGGAATAGAATGTGGAATGGAATGGAAAGGAATGTGAAATGCAATGTGGAACTGAATGGATTGGAATTTGGTATGGAATGTGGAACGGAATGGAATGTAGTGTGGAATCGAATGTAATGCAATATGGAATGGAAAGCAATGGAACGTGAAATTGAATGGAATGGAATGTGTAATGGAATGTAATGCAATGCTGAATGGAATGTGGAATGGAATGGAATATAATGGAATGGAATGTGGAATGGAATGGGGTGGAATGGAATGGAATGTGGAATAGAACGGAATGGAAAAGGTTGGATTGTGTAATGGAATGAAATGGAATGTAGAAAGTAATGGAATGAAATGGAATGTGGAAAGGATTGGAATGGAAGTGAATGGAAAGCAGAATTGAACGGAAAGGAATACAGAATGTAATGGAATGGAATGTGGAATGAAATTTAATGGAATGAGGAATGGTATGGAATGGAATGTGGAATCGAATGGAATAGAATGGAATGTGGAATGGAATACAGCTGAATGTGGAATGGAATGGAGTGGAACGGAATGTGAAATGTAATTGAATGGAATGCAAAATGGAATGTGGAATAGAATGGAATGGAATTTGCAATGCAATGTGTAATAGAATGTGTAAAGAATGGAATGGAATGTTGAATGGAATGTAGAATTGATGTGCAACATAATTTAATGGAAAGTGGAATGCGAAGCAATTGAAGGTGAAATGGTATGGAATGGAACGGTATGTGAAATGGAATTGAATGGAATGTGGAAAGGAATGGGGAATACAGTGGAATGGCATTTGGAATGGAATGTGTAATGGAATTGAATGGAATGAGGAATGGAATGTGGAGTACAGTGGAATGGAGTTTGGAAAGGAACGTGTAATGGAATGTGGAATGGAATGTGGAATGGAATGGAATGAAATGTGCAATGGAAAGAAGAATTGAATTTGCAATGGAATGGAACGGAATGTGGAATGGAATGTAATTGAATGTGGAATGGAATGGAATGGAACGTGAAATGGAATTGAATGGAATGCGGAATGGAATGTGGAATAGAAGAGAGTGGAATTTGTAATGGAATGTGCAATGGAATGTGGAACGAAACGTGGAATGCAATAGAATGTAAAGTGGAATGGAATTTGGAATTAAATGTGCAATGGAATGGAAGGGAATGTGGAATGGAATATGATGGAATGGAATGTGGAATGGAATGTGGAATGGAATGGAATGTAAAGTGGAATGGGATGTGGAATGGAATGGAATGGAATGTGGAATGGAAAGTGGAATGGAATGGAATGGAATGTGGAATGGATAGTTGAATTGAAGGTGGAATGGAATGGAATGGAATGTGGAATGGAATGGAATGGATCGTGGAAAGGAAAGTGGTATGCAACGTGGAAAAAACTTGTAATGGAAGGTGGAATGGAAACTGGATTGGAATGGAAGGCAATGCGGCATGGAATGAAAAGGAAGGTGGAATGGAATGGAAAAGAATGTGGAATGGATTGAAATAGAATGGAATGGAAGGGAATGCGGAATGGAATGGAATGGAAAGTGGAATGGAATGTGCAATGGAATGTGGAATGGAATGGACAGGAATATGGTATGGAATGGAATATGGAATGGAATGGAATGCATTGTGGAATGGAATTGAAAGGAATGTGGAATGGAATGTAATTGATTGGAATGTGGAATAGAAGGGAATGAAAAGTGGTTGGAATGTGGAATGGAACGTGGAATGGAATGCAGTGGAACGTGGAATAGAACGTGGAATGCAACGTGGAATGGAACATGGAATGGAGTGGAATGGAATGGAATGTGGAATGGAGTGGAATATAATGGAAAGTGCAATGGATTGGATTGGAATGGGGAATTGAATGCAATGGAATTTGAAATGGAATGGAATGGAATGTGGAATGGAATGGAATGGAATTTGGAATGGAAGGGATGGAGTGGAAAGTAGAATGGAATGCGAATAAATGTGGAATGGAATTTACAATGGAACGTGGAATGGAATGGAGTGGAACGTGGAATGGAATGGAGTGGAATGTGGATTGGAATGGAATGGAATGTGGAATGCAATGTGGAATGGAATGCAACGGAACGTGGAATGGAACGTGGAATGGAATGGAATGGAACGTGGAATGGAAAGTGGAATGGAAGGTGGAAAGGAATGGAATGAAATGTGGAATGGAATGTGGAATGGAACGGAATGCAATGGATTGGAATGGAATGTGGAACGGAATGTGGAATGCAATGTAATGGAATGTGGAATGGAATTTGTAATGGACTGAAATGGAATGAGTAAACGAACGTGGAATGGAATGGAATGATATGTGGAATGGAAAGTGGAATGGAATGAAAAGGAACTTGGAATTGAATGCGGAATGGAATGTGGAATGGTAAGTAAATGAATGTGGAATGGAATGTGGAAAGGAATGAAATGGAAAGTTTAATGGAATGGAATGGAAAGTGGAATGGAATGTGGTTTGGAATGGTATTGAATTTTGAATGGAATTTAGAATGGCATGGAATGCAAAGTGGAAAGGAATGCAATGCAATGTCGAATGGAATGGAATGGAATGTGGAATGGAATCGAATGGGGATTGGAATGTGGATTTTAATGGAATGTGGAGTGGAATGAAATGTGGAATGGAATGGAATGTGAAATGGAATGGAATGTGGAATGGAATGTGGAAAAGAATATGGAAAGGAAAAAAATGGAATGAGGAATGGAATATGGAATGGAATGGAATGGAATGTGGAAAGGAATGTGGAATGTATTGTTGAATGGAATGTGGAATGGAATGGAATTGAATGTGGAATGGATTGGAATGGAAGGTGGAATGGAATGTGGAATGGATTGGAATGGAAGGTGGAAAGGAATGTGGAATGGAATGGAATTGAAACTGGAATGGAATGCGGAATGGCATGGAATGCAACCTGGACTAGAATGGAAAGCAATGTGGAATGGAATGGAATAGAATGTGGAATGGAAAGGAAAGGAATGTGGATTTAAAGTTAAGGAATGTGGAATGGAATGTGGAGTGGAATGGAGTTAATTGTGGAACGGAATGTGGAATGGAATGGAATGTGGAATGGAATGAAATGTGGAATGGAATGGAATGGAATGGTATGAGAAATGGAATGGAATGGAATGTGTAATGGAATGTGGAATGGAACGGAATGTGGAATGGATTATGGAATGGAATGGAATGGAATGAAATGGAATGTGGAATGGAATGGAATGGAATGGATCGTGGAATGGAATGGAATGGAAAGGAATGGAATGTGGAATTGACTGAAATATAATATGGGAAGGAATTGAAAAGAATGGAATGTGGAATGGAATGGAATGGAATTGAATGCGGAATGGTATGGAATGGAATGCTGAATGGAATGGAATGCAATGTGGAATGGAATAGAATGGAATGTGGAATCGAATGAAATTGAATGTGCAATGGAATGGAATTGAATATGTAATGGAATGTGAAATGGAATTCAAAGGAATGGGAAATGGAACGTTGAATGGAAAGGAATGAAATTTGGAATGGAATGTGGAATCGAAAGTGGAATGGAATGGAATGCAATGTGGAATGGAATGTAGAATGGAATGTGCAATGGAATGGAATGCAATTTGGGATGGAATTCAATAGAATGTGCAAATGAATTGAATGCAATATGGAATGTAGTATGGAATGCAATGGAATGGAATGCAGACTGCAATGGAATGGAATCTGGACTAGAAAGGAATGGAATGGAATGTGAAATGGAAGGGATTGGAATATGGAATGGAATTGAATGGAATATGGAATGGAATGGAATGGAGTGGAATGTAGAATGGATTGTGGAAAGTAATGGAACAGAATATGGAATATAATGTGGTATGGAAGGGAATGGAAAATGGAATGGAATTGAATGGGATATGGAATGGAATGGAGTGGAATGTAGAATGGAATGTCGAATGGAATGGAACGGAATTTGGATTATAATGTGGTACGGAATGGAATGGAATGTGGAACGGAATGGAATGGAATCGAGTGGAAAGTGGAATGGATTGTGGAATGGAGTGTGGAAAGGAATGGAATGGAAACTGGAATGGTTAGGAATGGAATGTGGAATGGAAAGGAATAGAGTGGAATGTGGAATTGAATGGAATGTAATGTGGAATGTGGAATTGAATGGAATGTAATGTGGAATGAAATGTAGAATGTAATATGGAATGGAATGTGGAAGCGAATGTGTAGCGGAATGGAATGGAATTAGGAATGTAATGGATTGGAAAGTGGACTGGAATGCAATGGAATGGAATGGAACGTGAAATGGAATGGAAAGGAATGTGGAATGAAATTCAGTCCAATTTTGAACGGAATGTCATGGAATGTGGAATGCAATGGAAAGGAATGAGGAATGGAATGTGGAATGGAATGGAATGGAATGTGGAATGGAATGGAATTGATTGCGGAATTGAATGGAATGGAGTGGAATAAGGAAGCGAATGGAAGGGAAACGAACGGAATGGAATGTGGAAAGGAATGCATTGGAATGTGGAAAGGAATGGAATGGAATGGAATGGAAAGCAATGGAATGTGGAATGCAATAGATTTGAATGTGGAATGGAATGTGAAATGGAATGCAATGTAATGGAATGTGGAATGGAAAGGAATGGAATGTGGAATGGAATGAAATGGAATATGGAACGGAATGGTATGGAAGGGAATGTGGAATGGAATGGAATGGAACGGAATATGGATAGGAATCTAACGGAAAGAAATGGAATGGAATGCAATGGAATGGAATGAGGAATGGAATGGAATGGAATATGGAATGGAATGGAAGGAAAGTCATGGAATGTGGTATGGAACGGGACGTAATGTTGAATGGAATGTGGAATGTAATGGAATGGAAATGAACGGAAAGTGGAACGGAATGGAAGTGAATTTGAAATGCAATGTGGAAAGGACTGGAATGGAATGTGGAACAGAATGGAATGGAATTTGGAATGCAATTGAATGGAATGGAATCTACAATGGAATGGAATGGAATGGAAAGGAATGGAAAGTGTAATGAAATGGACGCGGAAGTGGAATGGAACGTAGAATGGAATGGAATGGAAAGGAATTGATTGTGGAATGGAATGGGAAATGGAATGGAATGCAATGTGGAATCGAAAGTTGTGGAATGGAATGTGGAATGGAACGGAATTGAATATGGAATGGAATGGAATGCAATGGAATGGAATTTGAAATGGAATGGAATAGAATGTAGAATGTAATGTAATGGAAGGTGGAATAAAATGTAATGGAATGTGGAATGGAATGGAAAGGAATGGAATGGAAAGGAAAGTGGAATGGTATGGAATGCAAAGGAATGGAATATAGAATGGAATGGAGGGGAATGTGGAATTCGATGTGGAATGGAATGGGAAGAAGTGGAAGGAGGAATGGACTGGAATGGAATGTGGAACGGAATGTGTAATGGATTGCAGTGGAATGTGGAATGGAATGGAATGGAATGTGGAATGAAATGGAATGGAATGGAATGTGGAATGGAATGTAATGAGGAATGGAATGTGGAATTGAATGGAATGGAATGGAATGTGGAATGGATTGGAATGTGGAATGGAATGTGGAATGGAATGGAATGGAATGTGGAATGGAATGGAATGGAATGTGGAATGCAACGGAACAGAATGGAATGGAATTTGAAATGGAATGGGATTTAATGTGGAATGGAATGGAATGGAATGTGTAATGGAATGGAATGGAATTTGGAATGGAAGGGAAAGGAATGTGGAATGGAATGCAATGGAATGCAGAATGGAATGTGAAATGGAATGGTATGGAATGTGGAATGGAAAGTTAAATGGAATGGAATGGAATGTGGAATGGAATTGGATGGAATGAGGAATGGAAAGTGGAATGGCATGGAATGTGGAATGGAATTGAATGTTTCACGTGGAATGGAAAGTGGATTGGAACGTGGAATGGAACGTGGAATGGAACGTGCAATATAATGTGGAATTGAATGGAAAATAATGTGGAATGCGATGTGGAATTGAATGGAATAGAATTTGGAATGGAATGTGGAATGGGATGGAATAGATTGTGGAATGGAGTGGAATGCAATGTGGAATGGAGTGGAATGCAATGTGGAACAGAACGTATAAAGGACTGGAATGAAATGTGGAAAGGAATGGAATGGGGAATTGAAAGTGGAATGGAATATAACGTGGAATGTAATGCAATGGAAAGTGGACATATTCGACATTCGATTCCATTCCATGCCATGTTCCATTCCATTCCATTCAACGTTCCATTCCACATTCCATTCCATTCCATTCCACATTCCATTCCACATTCCTTTCCACACAATTCCACATTATATTCCACGTTCCATTTCACTTTGCATTCCACGTTCCAATCCATTCCATTACACATTCCATTCCACATTGCATTCCACATTCCATTCCATTCCATTCCACATTCCATTCCACATTCCATTCCATTCCATTCCATTCCACATTCCATTCCATTTCATTCCACACTGCATTCCACATTCCATTCCATTCCATTCCTCATTCCATTCCACATTACATTCAATTCCATACCACATTCCATTCCATTCCATTCCATTCCACATTCCTTTCAATTCCACTTTCCATTCCATTCCTTTCCTCCATTTCACATTACATTACATTCCATCCACATTCCATTTAGTTCTATTCCACATTCCTTTCCCTTCCATTCCACATTCCATTCCACACTCCATTCCATTCCATTCCACATTCCATTTCATTCCATTCCACAATCCTTTCCACATTCCATTACTTTCCTTACAACATTCCATTCCACATTGTATTACACATTCCATTCCGCCTTCCATTCCATTCCATTCAATTCCACATTCCATTCCATTCCATTCGACATTCCATTCCATTCCATTCCACATTGCGTTCCATTCCATTCCACATTACATTCCACTCCATTCCACGTACATTTCCACATTCCATTTTATTCCATACCACATTCCATTCCATTCCACGTTCCGTTACTCATTCCATTCCACTTTCCTCTCCATTTCATTCCACGTTTCATCTCACCTTAAATTCCATTCCATTCCAATTTCCATTCAATTCCAATTAATTCCATTCCATTCCATTCTACATTCCATTCCACTTTCCATTCCATATTCCATTCGATTCCATTTCACCTTCCATTCCATTGCCTTCCACGTTGCAGTCCATTCCATTCCACATTCCGTTCCACATTCCATTTGACATTCCATTTCATTCAACTCCACATTCCATTCCATTGAATTCCATATTCCATTCCATTCCATTCTATTACACATTCCATTCCATTCCCTTCCAAATCTCATTCCATTCCATTCCACATTCCATTACATTCCTTTCCACATTCGATTCCATTCCATTCCACATTCAATTCCACATTCAATTCCATTCCATTCCACATTCCATTCCACATTGCGTTCCTTTCCATTCCACCTTCCATTCCATTCCATTCCACTTTCCATTCCACTCCATTCCACATTCCATTCCATTCCATTCCACATTCCCTTCCACTTTCCATTCCACATTCCTTTCCACACTCCATTCCATTCCATTCGATATTCCACTCCATTCCATTCCACATTCAATTCTATTCCATTCCACTTTCCATTCCACATTCCATGACACGTTCCATTCCACATTCCGTTCCATTCGATTCCATATTCCATTCCAATCCATTCCACATTCTATTCCATTCCATTCCACATTCCATTCCATTCCATTTCCCATACCATTCTACCTTCCATTCCTTTCAATTCTACATTCTATTCCACATTCCATTACACTTTTCTTTCCATATTCAATTCCTTTCCACTTTCCAGTCCATTCCATTAAATTCCATTCCATATTACATTCCATTCCATTCAGGATTGCATTCCAGTCCATTCCTCATTCCATTCCACATTCCATTCCATTCCATTCCACATTCCATGCCATTCCATTCCAGATTGCATTCCATTCCATTCCTCATTCCATTCCACATTCCATTCCACATTCCATTCCACACACCATTCCATTCCATTCCACATTCCATTCCACATCCCATTCCATTCCATTCCGCATTCAATTTCATATTCCATTCTATTCCATTCGACAATCCATTCCATTCCATTCCACTTTCCATTCCATTCCATTCCACATTCCATTCCAATCCATTTGACGTTCTATTACATGTTCCATTCCATGTCCATTCCATTCCATTCCAATCAATTCCATTCCACATTCTATTCCATTCCATTCCATTCCATTCAATTCCATTCCGTTCCATTCCACAATCCATTATGTTACATTCCACATTCCATTCCATTCCATTCCACTTAAACTTCCATTCCACATTCCATTCCATTCCATTCCAGATTGCATTCCATTCCATTCCTCATTCCATTCCACGTTGTATTCCACATTCCATTCCACACTCCATTAGATTCCATTCCACTTTCCATTCCATTCCATTCCACATTCAATTCCATATTCCATTCTATTCCATTCGACAATCGATTCCATTCCATTCCACTTTCCATTCTATTCCATTCCAAATTCCATTCCAATCCATTCGACGTTCCAGTATATGTTCCATTCCATGTCCCATTCCACGTTCCGTTCCATTCCATTCCACATTCCATTCCAAATTCCGTTCCATTCCTTTCCACATTCCATTGCATTCCATTCCACATTCCATTGCATTCCATTCCACATTCCCTTCGACTTTGCATTACGTTCCATTTCTCATTCCATTCCCCATTTCTTTCCATTCCATTCCACATTCCATTCCATTTCACTTTTCTTCCCAATCTAAACCATTCCATTCCATTCTATTCTATTCCACATTTCATTCCTTTGAATTCCTTTCCACTTTGCTTTGCATTCCATTAAACATTCCATTCCACATTCCCTTCCATTCCATTCCTCATTCCATTCTATTCCAATCCATTCCATTCCACATTCTATTCCATTCCATTCCATTCCATTCAACATTCCATTCCATTACACTCCACATTCCATGCCATTCCATTCTATTCCATTCCATTCCAATCCGTTCCATTCCTCAATCCATTATGTTACATTCCACATTCCATTCCGTCCCATTCCATTCCAACTTCCATTCCACACTCCATTCTATTCCCTTCCACTTTCCATCCCATATTCCTTTCTATTCCATTTCACATTCCATTCCATTCCATACCACATTGCATTCCATTTCATACCATTCCATTCCAGTCCAGTCCACATTCAATTCTATTCCATTCCATTTTACATTCCGTTACACATTCCATTCCATATTCCATTCAGTTGCATTCCACATTCCTTTCCACTTTGCATCCCATTCCATTCCATATTCCATTCCACATTCCATTCCATTCCATTCCATTCCATTCCATTCCATTCCATTCCATTCCATTACATTCCAGATTCCATTCCATTCCATTCTGTTGAATTCCACATTCCATTCCATTCAATTCCACATTCCATTCCATTCCATTCCATATTTCAATCCACATTCCAATGCTCATTTCATTCCACATCCCATTCCACACTTCATTCTACATCCCGTTCTATTCCACATTCCGTTCCATTCCATTGAACTATCCATTCCATTCCATTCCACATTCCATTCCAAATTCAATGCCACATTCCATTCCTTTCCATTCCACATTCCAATCCATTCCATTCCACATTCCATTCCATTCCATTTGTCATTCCATTCCAATCCATTCCACATTCCATTCCATGTTCCATTTCAACCCATTCCACTTTCCATTCCACGTTCCAATCCTCATTCCATTCCTCATTCCATTCATCGTTCCATTCCATTACATTCCATGATCCATTCTCACCCATTCAACTTTTCATTTCACATTTCATTCCACGTTCCTTTCTCACCCATTCAACCTTCCATTTCACATTTCATTCCTTTGCATTCCACGTTCCATTCCTCATTGAATTCCACTTTCCATTCCACATTAATTCCGTCCCATTCCACATTCCATTCCACATTCATTTCCGTTCCATTCCACATTCAATTCAATTCCGTTGCATTCCCCATTCCATTCCAATCCATTCCATTCCATTTCACATTCCATTAGACTTCCCATTGCATTCCACATTCCTTTCTATTCCATTGCATTCCAGATTCCATTCCATTCCATTCCATTCCACTCCACATTCCATTACACATTCAAATCCATTCTGCTCCACATTCGATTCCATTCCATTCCACATTCCATTCCATTCCATTACACATTCCATTCCTTTCCAATCCACAGTCCATTTCATTAAGTTTCACACTCCATTCCATTCAGTGCCACATTCCGCTCAATTTCATTCCACATTCAATTCCATTCCAGGCCACATAGCGTTCCTTTCTATTCCACTTTCCATTCCATTCCATTCCAAATTGAATTCCATTCCACTTTCCAATACATTCCATTCCACATTTCATTCCATTCCATTCCAAATTCCACTCCAAATTTCTTTCAGTTCCATTCCGCATTCCATTCGACCCCATTCCACATTCCATTGCATTACATTCCATTCCACATTCCATTGCATTCCATTACATTTCACATTCCATTCCATTCCATTCAATTCCGCATTTCATTCCTTTCCATTCCATTCCACATTCAATTCATTTCCATTCCCCATTCCTTTCGATTCCATTCCACATTCCATTCCATTCGATTCCATTACAATCCACATTCCTTTCCATTAAATTCTATTCCACTCCACATACAATTCCATTCCACTCCACATTCCATTCCATTCCGTTCCACATTCCATTCCACTTTCCATTCCATTCAATTCCACATTCCATTTCAGACTGCATCGCTTTCCATTCCATATTCCATTGCACATTCCCTACCATTCCATTCCACTTTCCATTCCGTTACATTCCTTTCCATTCCATTCCTCTTTCCACTCCATTGTACGTTCCATTCCAAGGTCCATTCAATTACTTTACAAGTTCCATTCCACATTACATTCCATTACATTCCACTTTGCTTTCCACATTCCATACCGCATTCCATTCCATTCCATTCCTCATTCCATTCCATTGCACATTCCATCCCATTCCATTCCGCATTCCATTTCACGCTCCATTCCATTCCATTCCACCTTCCATTCCACGTTGCATTCCACGTTCCATTCCAAATTCCATTCCACATTCCATTTTACATTCTATTCCACTCCATTTCACATTCCATTCCTCATGCCACTGCATTCCATTCCACAATCCGTTCCACATTCCATTCCACATTCCATTCCGTTCCATTCCACTTTGCATTCCACACTCCATTCCACATTCCATTCCATATTCCATTCCGTTCCATTCCACTTTCCATTCCACACTCCATTCCACATTCCATTGCACTTTCCATTCCGTTCCATTCCACATTCCTTTCCACATTCCATTTCACATTCCATTCCACATTCCATTCAATTCCATTACTCATTCCATCCCATTACATTTCACATTCCATTCCATTCCATTCCACGTTCCATTCCACATTCCATTCCACGTTGCATTCCTTTCCTTTCCACGTTCCATTCCACGTTCCATTCCATTCCATTCCACGTTCCATTCCACATTCCATTTCACATTCCCTTCCAAGTTCCATTCCACAATACATTCCACATTCCTTTCCACATTCCATTCCACGTTCCATTGCGCGTTCTATTCCACATCATTCCAAGTTCCATTCCACATTCCATTCCATTGCATTCCACGTCCCATTACACATTTCATTACATATTGCATTCCACATTCCATTCCATTCCATTACACTTTCCATTCCATATTCCATTCCACAATATATTCCATTCCATTACATTCTTTCCAACATTCCATT
This sequence comes from Pongo pygmaeus, assembly GCF_028885625.2. Lineage (NCBI taxonomy): Eukaryota > Metazoa > Chordata > Mammalia > Primates > Hominidae > Pongo > Pongo pygmaeus. Next base: position 46,057,240 of record NC_072397.2, on the reverse strand, counting down.
CCACATTCCATTCCATTACATTCCGCATTCCATTCCACATTGCATTACATTACATTCCACATTTCATTTCATATTCCATTCCACATTGCATTCCGTTACATTCCCCATTCCATTCCACATTCCATTCCATTCCACATTCCATTCCATTCCACTCCACATTCCATTCCATTCCATTTGACGTTCCGTTCCACGTTCCGCTACATGTTTCAATCCACTTTCCAGTCCACTGATTCCACTCTCCATTCCACATTCCGTTCCATTCCTTTTCACATTCCTTTCCATTCCATTCCACATTTCTGTCCACATTCCATTCCTCATTCCATTCCACATTCCTTTCCTCATGCCATTCCACATTCCATTCCATTCCATTCCCCATTCATTTCCATTCCATTATACATTCCATTCCACATTCCACTCCTTTGTTTTCCGCATTCCATTCCACATTCCATTCTACTTTCCGTTCCATTCAATGCACGTTCCATTCCACGTTGCATTCCATGTCCCATTGCATGCAATTACACATTCAATTCCACTTTGTATTCCATTCCATTCCAGATTCCATTACAAATTTCGTTCCACTTTCAATTACATATTCCATTCCACACCCCATTCCACATTCCATTCCACATTCCATTCCGTTCCATTCCACATTCATTTCCACATTTTGTTGCACAATGCGTTCCATTGCATTCCACATTCCATTCCATTCCATTCCACGTTCCATTCCGTTTCTTGTCACATTAAATTCCACATTCCATTCCATTTCATTCCACATTCCATTCCACGTTCCATTACGGACTCCACTCCACATTCAATTCCACATTCCATTCCGTTCTATTCCACATTCCATTCCACATTCCATTCCACATTCCATTCCACAATCCCTTCCATTCAATTCTACCCTCCATTCCACATTCCATTCCACTCTATTCCACCTTCAATTCCATTCCATTCCATTCCAAATTCCATTCTATTCCATTGCGCATTCTATTCTACTTTCCATTCCACGTTCCATTCCACTTTCCATTCCCCATTCCATTCCACTTTCCATTCCCCGTTCCATTCCTATTGCATTCCATATTAAATTCAACATTCCATTCCACATTCCATTCTATTCTCTTCCACATTCCATTCCACATTCCATTTCATGCCATCCCACATTCCATTACATTCCACTAAACGTTCCATTCCACAATCCATTCCACATTCCACTCAATGTTCCATTCCATTCCAATCCACGTTCCATTCCACTTTCCATTCCACACTCAATTCCACATTCCATTCCGTTCTACTCCACATTTTATTCCACATTTCATTCCACATTCCATTCCATATTTCATTCCACATTCCATTCCATTCGATTGCACCTTCCATTAACCATTCTTTTCCATTCATTTCCCCATTCCTTCCACAATCCATTCCACATTCCATTCCATTCCATTCTGCATTCCACTTTCCATTCCACATTCCATTCCACATTCCATTCCGTTCTACTCCACATTCCATTCCACATTCCATTCCCCATTCCATACCATTAAATTCCACATTCCATTCCACATTCCATTCTTCGTTCCATTCCACGTTAAATTTCAAATTCCATTCCAAGTTTCATTCCATTCTATTCCACATTCCATTCCATTCCATTCCACATTTCATTCCATTCCATTCCACATTTCATTCCATTCCATTCAATTCAATTCCGTATTCCATATCATTCCATTCCTTTCCACATTCTATTCCATTCCAATACAAATTCCAAGCCATTCCATTCCACATTCAATTAAATTTCATTCCATTCCATTCTACATTCCATTACACATTACATTCCCTTCCATTCCACATTCCATTACATTCCATTCCACATTTCATTCTACGTTCCATTCCATGTTGCAATCCACGTTAAATTCCACGTTCCATTCCAAATTCCATTCCATTCCATTCCAGATTCAACTGCACATTACATTGCATTCCTTTCCATATTCCATACCATTAAATTCCATTCCATTCCACATTCCATTCCATTCCACGTGCCATACTACATTCCATTCCATTCCATTCCACATTCCATTCCATTGCATTCTACATTCATTCCACATTACTTTCCACGTTCCATTCTAAGTTCCATTCCATGTTCCGTTCAAGCTTACGTTCCATTCCACTCCATATTCCATTACATTCCATTCCACTTTCCATTTAATTCCGTTCCACATTCCATTCCACATTCCATTTCACATTCAATTCTACATTCCATTTCCCATTCCATTCCATTCCATTCCGTTCATATTCACGTTACATTCCTTTCAAGTCCACATTGCATTCCTTTGCATTCTATACTAAATTCCATTCCATTCCATATTCCATTCCATTCCATTCCACATTCCATAACATTCCATTCCATTCCACATTCCATTCTTTCCATTCCACATTCCATTTCATTCCTTTCCTATTTCCATTCCATTCCTTTCCATTCCACATTCCATTCCCTTTCATTCCACATTCCATTCCATTCCTTTCCACATTCCATTCCACGTTCCATTCCGCGATCCGTTCCACGTTACATTCCGTTTCATTCCACATTGTATTCCACATTCCATTCCTTTCCATTCCACGTTCCATTCCAAATTCCATTACATTCAATTGCACATTCCATTCCACCTTCCATTCCTCATCCCATTCCACGTCCCACTCCATGTTGTATCCAGTCAATTCCACATTACAATCCACATTCCATTCCATTACATTCCACGTTCCATTCCACATTCCATGACACATTCCATTCCACGTTCCACTTCACATTCCATTCCATGTTCCTTTCCACTTTCCATTCCACGTTCCAGTTCAGTTTCCATTCCATTTTCCATTCCACGTTCCATTCCATTCCATTCTACATTCCATTCCATTCAATTCATCTCCATTCCCATTCCATATTAATTCAATTCCATTCCACATTCAATTCCATTCCATTACACATTCCATTCCATTCCATTCGACATTCCAATCCACTTCATTGCATTCCATTAAACATTCCATTACAAATTACATTCCCTTCCATTCCACATTCCATTACCTTCCATTCCACATTTCATTCCACATTCCATTCCAAATTCCATTCTGCATACTATTCCACATTCAATTCCACATTCCCTTCCACGTTCAATTCCATTCCATTCCAGATTCCACTGTACATTATATTCCATTCCATTCCATATTCCACACCATTAAATACTATTCCATTCCACAATCCATTCCATTCCACATTCCATTCCTCATCCTATTCCGTTGTATTCCACATTCCATTCTGCATTCCATTAAATTCTATTCCACATTCCATTCCATTCCATTGAACATTCCTTCCACATTAAATTCCACGTTCTATTCCATGTTCCATTCCACTTTGCATTCCAGCTTCCATTCCATTCCATTCCACATTCCATTCCATTCCATTACACGATGCATTTAATTCCGTTCCGCATTCCTTTCCACATTGCATATCACATTCTATTCCACATGTCATTTCACATTCCATTCCATTCAATTCCACGTTCCATTCCTTTCCAATCCACTTTATATTCCTTTGCATTCCACGCTAAATTCCATTACATTACACATTCCATTCCATTCCCTTCCATTCCTTTCTAAATTCCATACCATTCCATTCCATTCCACATTCCATTCTTTCCATTCGACTTTCCATTCCGTTTCTTGACACATTCTATTCCATTCCATTCCATTCCACATTCCATTCCACATTAAATTCCATTTCATTCCACATTCCATTCCATTCTATTTCACATTCTATTCCACCTTCCATTCCACAATCCATTCCAGGTTCCATTGCATTCCATTACACATTCTATTCCACTTTGCATTCCATTTCATTCCAACTTCAATTCCACATTCCGTTTACAATCCATTCCACGTTCCATTTCACATTCCATTCCACTTTCCATTCCTCGTTGCATTCCACGTTCCATCCCTTCAATTCCACATTCCATTCCACTTTCCATTTCATTATATTCCATGTTCCATTCCACATTCCATCGCACTTTCCATTACACGTTCCATTTCACATTCCACTCCATGTTCCATTGCACATTCCATTCCACATTCCATTCCACGTTCTGTTCCATTCCATTCCATGTTCCATTCCACTTTCCATTCCATTCCATTCCACATTTCATTCCACATTCCATTACACATTCTGTTCCCCATTCGACTGCATTCCATTCCAAATTCCATTCCACATTCCATTACATTCCATTCTAGAATCCATTCCACATTCCATTCCACATTCCATTCCACATTCCATTCCACATTCCATTCCACATTCCTTTCCACGTTCCATTGAATTCCATTCCGCATTCCATTCCATTCCATCCTAAATTCCATTCCACATTCCATTCCATTCCTTTATATGTTCCATTCTGTTCCTTTCCAATTTTCATACCACCTTCCATTTCGCATTCCGTACCACATTCCATTACACATTCCTATCCATTCCATTACACATTCCATTCCATTTCATTCCACATTACAATCCTTTCCACATTCCATTCCACATTCCATTCCACGTTCCTTTCCACGATCCATTCCATGTTGCATTCCATTTCTTTCCAAGTTCTGCTCCACATTCCATTACATTTCATTTCACGTTCCATTCCTCAATTCCATTACAAATTCCATTCCACTTTTGTTTCCGTTACATTCCATATTCGATTCCCCTCTCCACTACACATTACATTCCACATTCCATTCTGTTCCATTCCACATTCCATTCCACATTGCATTCCACATTTCGTTCCACATTGCATTCCATTCCATTCCAGATTCCATTCCATTCCATTCCACATTCAATTCCACATCGCATTCCACTTTCCATTCAATGTTCCGTTCAACTTTCTATTCCATTCCATTCCACGTTCCATTCCACGTTCCATTCCACATTCCATTCCGTTCCGTTCCAGTTTGCTTTCCACATTTCAATCCGTTCCAATTTCCGTTCAACATTCCATTCCACGTTCCATTCCACATAATTTTCGCTCCCTTCCACATTCCATTCTACATTGCATTCCACATTCCATTCCACATTCCATTCCACATTCCATTCCATTCCATTCGACATTCCATTAATCATTCCATTCAACATTCCATTCCACACTCCGTACCACATTCCATTAAATTCCATTCCATTCCATTGCACATTCCATTTCACATTCTATTCCGTTCCATTCCACTTTGCATTCCACGTTCCATTCTACGTTCCATTCCAAGGTCTATTCAATTAAATTCCACCTTCCATTCCTCATTCCATTCCATTCCACTTTCCTTTCCACATCCCATTCCTCATTCCATTCCATCCCATTACACATTCCATTCCTTTCCATTCCACATTCCATTACAAGATCCATTCCATTCCACTCCGCACACCTTTCCACGTTCCATTCAACTTTCCATTCCACATTCCAATCCAAATTCCATTTCACATTTCGTTACATTCCACTTAACATTGCATTCCACATTCCACTCCATTATATTCCACTTTCCATTCCAAATTCCATTCCACAATCCATTCCACATTGCATTCCATTGCATCCCACTTCCCATTCCTCATTCCATTCCATTCCATTCCACGTTCAATTCCACTTTCCATTCCATTACATTTAACATTCTATTCCACATTCCATTACCCATTGCCTTTCACATTACATTCCGTTCCATTACAGATTCCATTCCACACTCCATTCCATTCCTTTTCACATTCCATACCATTTATCTCCACATTCAATTCTCCATACAATTCCATTCCATGCCACATTCCTTTCCATTCCATTCCACGTTCCATTCCATTCCATTCCATATTCCCTTCCATTCCATATTCCATTCCATTCCATTTCAAATTGCATTTGATTCCATTTCACATTCCATTCCATATTCCATTCCATTCCATTCCATTCCACGTTCCATTCCATTCCATTCGATTCCACATTCCATTACATTCCATTCCATTCCACTTTGCATTCATTCCATGAGCTATTCCACTTCATTCCATTCCACATTCAGTTCCATTCCATTTCAAATTTCATCCCATTCAATTCCAATCCATTCCACATTCCATTGCATTTGAAATTCATTTCCATTCTATTCCATTCCATTCCATTCCACATTCCATTCAATTTCATTACAAATTCCATTGCATTCCACATTCCATTCCACATTCCACTCCATACCATTCCACATTCCATTCTACGTTCCATTCAACGTACAATTCCAATTTCCACTCTTCATTCCATTCCATTCCATTCCACATTCCATTCAATTTCATTATAAATTCCATTGCATTCCACATTCCATTCCACATTCCACTCCATACCATTCCGCATTCCATTCTACGTTCCATTCCACGTACAATTCCAATTTCCACTCTTCATTCCATTCCATTCCATTCCACATTCCATTCCACAGTCCACTCCATTCCATTCCACATTCCATTCCGCATTCTATTGTGTTCCATTCCACATTCCATTGCGCATTCCATACCAGTCCATACTATTCCACTTTCCATTCCACATTCCTTTCCACATTCCATTCCATTCCATTTAACATTTCCTTCCATTCCAATCCACATTCCATTCGATTCCATTCCATGTTCCATTCCACATACCATTCAATTCCATTCCGCATTCCATTCCACCTTCCATTCCAGTCCATTCCGCATCCAATCCATTCCATTCCATTCCACATTCCGTTCCATTTATTTTCACCAACGATTCTATTCCATTCCACTTTCCAATCCACATTCCATTCCATTCCATTCCACATTCAATTCCATTTCTTTTCAAATTCCATACCATTAAATTCCATTTCATTCCACATTCCTTTCCATTCTATTCCAAATTCCATTGCATTGCATTCAACTTTCCATTCCATTCCACAAGACATTCCTTTCCAAATTCCTTTCCATTCCATTCCACATTCCATTCCTTTCCAGTCCATTCCATTCCAAATTCCATTCCGCATTCTTTTCTGTTGCATTCCACATTCCATTCCTTTCGTTTCCATTCCATTCCCTATTTCATTCGATTCATTTGTACATTCCATTCCTTTCCATTCCACATTCCTCTCCTTTCCATTCCACATTCAATTCCATTCCATTTATTTACATTCCTTTCCACATTCCGTTCCTTTCCATGTTCCATTCCATTCCATTCCACATTCCATTTCTTTCCATTCCACATTCCATTCCACTCCATTCCATATTCAATTCCACATTCCAATCCATTCCATTCCACATTCCATTCCATTGCATTCCATTCCATTCCACATTCCATTCCATGCCATTCCACTTGCCATTCCTTTCCATTCCACATCCCATTTAATTCGTTTCCATACCCTTCCATTCCACATTCCATTCCATTCCATTCCATTCCGCAAATCATTCCTTTCCATTCCACTTTCCATTCCATTCTATTCCATTCCATGGCACATTCCTTTCAGTTCCATTCCATTCCATTCTATTCCACATTCCATTCCACATTCCATTCCTATGCATTTCACATTGCATTCCATTCCATTCCTTTCCATTTAACATTCCATTCCATTCCACATTCCATTCCAGATTCGATTCCATTCCATTCGACATTACATTCCACTCCATTCCACATTCCATTCCACATTCAATGGCATCCCATTCTACATTCCATTCAATTCCATTCCATTCCACTTTCCATTCCATTTCATTCCACGTTGCATTCCATTCCATTCCAGGTTGCATTCCATGCCATTCCACATTCCATTCCAAATTCAATTCTATTCCATTCCACGTTCCATTCCATTCCATTCCACATTCCATTCCACATTCCATGCCGCATTCCATTCCACTTTCCATTCCACGTTCCAATCCACGTTCCTTTCCACGTTCCACTCCACTTTCCACTCCACCTTTCATTCCATTCCGTTCCACATTCCATTCCACATTCCATTCACCATTCCATTCCATTCCATTCTACATTCCATTTCACATTCCATTCCACATTCCATTTCACATTCCATTCCACATTCCTTTCAACGTTCCCTTCCATTACATTACAAGTTCCATTCCATTCCATTCCACATTCCATTCCACACTCCATTCCATTCCGTTCCACGTTCCATTCCACTGTCCATTCCATTCCATTCCACATTCCATTCCATTCCATTCCACATTCCACTCCATTCCATTTCACATTCCATTCCACATTCCATTCCATTCCATTCCACCTTCTACTTCATTCCATTCCATTCCAGTGTACACGCCATTCCATTCTAAATTCCATTCCATTCCTTTCCACTATACATTCCATTCTATTTCACTTTCCATTCCATTCCATTCCACTTTCCAATCCACATTCCGTTCCACATTTCATTCCACATTCCACACTATTCCATTCCATTAAATTTCATTCCGTTCCATTCCTTTCCATTCCACATTCTATTCCATAAAATTCCATTCCCCTTTCCATTCCGTTCTATTCCATGTTCAATTGCACGTTCCATTCCACGTACCATTCCACTTTCCATTCCACGTTCCATTCCTCATTGCATTGCATTCCCTTCCACATTCCATTCCATTCCATTCCACATTACATTCTATAACATTCCATTCCACATTCAATTCCATTCCATTCCATGTTCCATTCCAGGATCCATTCTATGTAACACCCCATGTTCCATACCGCGTTCCATTCCACATTCCATTCTATTCCATTCCAAATTCTGTTCCACATTCCATTCCATTCCATTCCATGTTCCATTCCATGTTCCATTCTACGTACCATTCCACGTTCTATTCCACGTTCCATTCCACACTGCATTCCATTCCATTCCACATTCCATTCCATTCCATTCCACATTCCATTCCACTCCATTCCACATTCAATTCCCCAATTCATTTCACATTCTACTCTATTCCTTTCCAACTTCCACTTCATTCCATTCCACATTCCATTCCATTCCATACCACATTCCATCCCATTGCATTCCATTCCATTCCACATTATATTCCATTCCATTCCACTTTCCATTCCATTCCATTCCACATTCCATTCCATATTCCATTCCATTCATTCCACATTCCATTCCACATTGCATTGCACGTTCCATTCCACGTTCCATTACATTCCATTCCACATTTCATTCCATATGCCATTCCATTCCATTCCACATTCCATTCCTATCCTTTCCTTTAAAACTTCCATTCCTTTACTTTCCACATTCCATTCCACATTGCATTGCACGTTCCTTTCCACGTTCACTTATGTTCCATTACACATTCCATTACATTCCATTAAGCATTCCATTCATTTCCTTTCCATTCCAACTTCCATTCCATTGCATTCCACATTCCATTCCATGCTATTTCAATTTCCGTTTATTCTATTCCATTGCATTCCACATTCCATTGCACTGCATTCCACATTCCATTCCATTCCATTCCATGTTCCATTCAACTCCATTCCACGTTCCATTCCACATTCGATTCCACATTCCTTTCCTCTTTCCAGTCCACTCCATTCTACCCTCCATTCCATTCCATTCCACATTGCTTTCCACATTCCGTTTCATTCATTTCCACATTCCATTCCACATTCCATTCCGCATTGCTTTCCATTCCATTCTATTCCGTATTACACTCTATTCCATTCCACACTCCATTACATTCCACATTCCATTCTTCATTCCATTCCACATGGCATTCCCCGTTCCATTCCATATTCCATTCTATTCCATTCTATTCCACATTGCATTCCATTCCATTCCACATTCCATTCTATTCCACATTCCATTCCATTCCATTCCACATTCATTTCCATTCCATTCCACTTTGCATTCAACATTCCATTTCATTCCATTCCACATTACATTCCGTTCCATTCCGCATTCCATACCATTAAATTCCTTTCCATTCCACATTCCTTTCCATCCCATTCCACATTCCACTGCACATTCCCTTGCATTCCATTCCATCTTCCATTCTTCATTCCGTTCCATTTCTTCCCACATTCCCTTCCATTCAATTCCACATCACATAACATTCCTTTCTCCATTCCATTTCACATTCCGTTTCATGTTGCTTTCCACATTCCACTACACATTCCATTCCACGTTTCATTCCATTGTATTCCACATTCCATTCAATTCCATTCCACATTACTTTCCATTCCATTCAATTGCATTCCACTTTCCATATCATTCCTTTCCATTCCTCATTCCATTCCTTTCCATTACACATTCTATTCCATTCCATTCCAGATTCCATTCCGTTTCATTCCAATCCATTCCACCTTCCATTTGACAATACATTCGGTTCCATTCCACATTTCGTTATATTCCATTTCACATTTCATTCCACGTTCAATTCCACATTCCATTCCACGTTCAATTCCACATTCCATTCCACGTTCCATTTCATTGGATTCCAGGTTTCATACCATTAAATTCCATTCCATTCCACTTTCCATTGCATTCAACATTCCATTCCACTTTCCATTCCATTCCATTCCACATTCCATTCTGCATTCCATTAAATTTCACTCCACATTCCATTCAATTGCATTCCACATTCCATTACATTCCATTCCACATTTCATTCCACGTTCCATTCCACTTTCCATTCCGCTTTCCATTCCATTCCATTCCACATTCTATTCAATTCCATCCCACTTTCCATTCCACATTTCACTCCATTACATTCCATATTCCATTCCACATTGCATTCCACATTGCATTCTGCATTCCATTCCATTCCATTGCACATTCCATTCCACGATCCATTCCACATTCCATTCCACATTGCATTACACATTCCATTTTACCTTCCTTTCCACATTACATTCCAAGTTGAATTCCTAGTTCCATTCAACTTTCCATTCCACGTTCCATTCCATACCATTGCACGTTCCATTCCACTTTCCGTTCCATTCCATTCCACGTTCCACTCGACTTTCCATTCCCCATTCCATTCCACGTTCCTTTCCATTCCATTCCACAATCCATTCCACATTCCATTCCACATTCCATTCCATTACATTCCACAGTTCATTCCACATTCCATTTCACATTCCATTCCTCAAACCATTCTATTCCATTCTATATTCAATTACATTCCATTCCACATTCGATTCCACATTCCATTCCATTCAATTCCATATTCCATTCCACATCATTCCATATTATATTCCACATTCCATTCCACATTGAATTCCATGTTCCATTCCACTTTCCATTCCATTCCATTTAACATTCCGTTCCACATTCCATTTCACTCCATTCCACATTCCATTCAATTCCAAACCACATTCCTTTCCACATTTCATTCCATTCCATTCCACATTCCATACGACATTCCATTCCATATTCCTTTGAATTTCATTCCACATTCCAATCCACAAACCTTTATATTCCATTGCACATTCCATTCCACGTTCCAATCCACATTCCATTGCACTTTCCATTGTACCTTCCATTACAGATTACATTCCACGTTCAATACCTAGTTCCATTCAAATTCCATTCCATGATCCATTCCATACCATTACACGTTCCATTCCACGTTCCATTGCATTCCGTTACACGTTGCATTCCACTTTCCATTCCCCATTCCATTCCACATTCCTTTCCATTCCATTACACATTCAATTCCACATTCCATTCCACATTCCATTCCTTTCCATTCCACAGTCCATTCCACATTCCATCTTTAATTCCATTCCTCAATCCATTGCTTTCCATTCCGTATTCAATTACATTCCACTCCACATTCCATTCAACGTTCCATTCCTTTCCATTACATGTTCCATTCCTTTCCATTCCACGTTTCAATCGACATTCGATATCACCTTCCATTCCCTTCCTTTCCACATTCCATTCCATTCCTTTCCACATTCCAATACTTTCCACATTCCATTCCACATTCCATTCCACTTTCCCTTCAATTGCATTCCACGTTCCATTCCTTGTTCCATTCCATTCCATTCCACGTTCCATTCCACATTCCTTTCCATTCCATTTAACGTTCCATTCCAATCCATTCCACATTCCATTCCACATTCCATTCCACCTTCCATTCCACGTTCCATCCCACATTCCCTTCCACTCCATTCCACACTCCATTCCCCGTTCCATTACACATTCAATTCTGTTCCATTGGACATTCAATTTCACACTCTTTTCCACATTCCATGCCACATTCCCTTCCATTACTTTCCATTCCACATTCCATTCCGTTCCATTCCACATTCCATTGCATTTCCTTCCACATTACTTTCTACATTCATATCCATTCCATTCCACATTCAATTGCATTCCATTACACATTCCATAACAGAGTCTATTCCACATTGGATTCCACATTCCATTCCATTCCACATTCCATTGCACATTGTATTCTACATTCTATTTCACATTCCTTTGCATTGCATTCCATGTTCCCTTCCACATTTCATTCCACGTTCCATTCCACATTCCATTCCACATTCCATTCCATTCCATTCAACATTCCATTGCACTTTCCATTTCACATTCCGTTACACGTTCTGATGCATTCCATTCCACATTCAATTCCATTCCATTCCATTCCACATTCCATTCCACGTTCCAGTAAACGTTCCATTAATCTTTCCAATCCACGTTCCATTCCATTCCATTCCATATTCCAATCCATTGCATTCCACTTTCCATGCCACATTTCATTCCATTCCATTCCGCTTTCCGTTCCATTCCATCCCATTCCGCTTTCCATTCTATTCCATCCGACATTCCATTCCACTCCATTCGATATTTCTTTCTGTTCCATTCCACGTTTCATTCCACCTTCCATTCACATTCCATTACACATTCCATTTCACATTCCTTTCCATTCCATTCATTATTCCATTAAATTCCATTCCACATTCCATTCCATTCCTTTCCACATTCCAGAACTTTCCACATTCCATTCCAGTTTCCATTCCATGTTCTATTCCATTCCATTCCACGTTCCATCTCATGTCCAATTCCATTCCATTTCACGTTCCATTCCGCTATTGCATTACAAATTCCATAACACTTTCCACTCCGTTGCATTCCACATTCGATTCCACTCTCCACTCCACATTCCATTCCACATTCCATTCCATTCCATTCCACATTCCTTTCAACATTCCATTCCACCTTTCATTCCACATGGCATTCCATTCCATTCCACATTCCATTCCATTCCACTCCAGATTCCATTCCACGTTGCACTCGACTTTCCATTCCACGTTCCTATCCACGTTCCATTCCTATACATTCCACTTTCCGTTCCACATTCCATTCCATTCCGTTCCTGTTTCCTTTCCACTTTCCATTCCACATTCCATTCCACATTACTTCTGTTCCATTCCACATTCCATTTCACATTCCGTTCCGCATTCCATTCTATTCCATTCCACATTCCATTAATCATTGCATTCAACATTCCATTCCACATTCCTTTCCTCATTCCGTTCAATTCCATTCCATATTCCATTCCACATTCCATTCCATTATATTCCACATTCCATTCCACATTTCTTTCCACATTCCATTCCATTACATTTTACATTCCATTAAACCTTCCATTCCATTCCATTCGACGTTCCATTCCACGTTCCATTTCACATTCAATTTTGCATTCCATTCCATTCCGCATTCCATTCCATTCCATTCCACGTTTCATTACATTCCACGTTTCCTTACATGATGCATTCCACCTTTCAGTCCTTGATTCATTCCATTCCATTACGGTTTCCATTTCATTCCATTCCACTTTCCATTCCACATTCAATTCCACGTTCCATTTCACATTCGATTCTAATTACATTTCACTTTCCTTTTCTTTCCATTCCATTCCATTCCATTACACATTCCATTCCATTCCAATCCACATTCTAATGCGTTCCATTCCAAGTTCCGTTCCGTTTCACATTCCATTCCATTCCGTTCCACTTTCCATTGCATTCCGTCACACCTTCCATTCCATTACATTCCACATTCCACTACACATTCCATTCCATTCCATTCTATTCCACATTCCACTCCATTCCATTCCACATTCCATTCAATTCCATTCCATATTCCATTCCACGTTACATTCCACGTTACATTCCATTCCATTCCACATTCCATTCCATTCCATTCCACTTTCCTCTACATTCCATTCCATATTACATTACATTACATTCAATTTCACATTCATTTCCATTACATTGCATTCCACATTCCATTCCATTTGATTCCGCATTCCATTCCATTCCATTCCATTCTATTCCACGTTCCTTTGCATTCTATTCTATTCCACATTCCGTTCCATTCAATTCCATTTCATTCCATATTCCCTTCCAAATTCCATACCATTCCATTCCACGTTCTATTCCACCTTGTATTCAAAATTCTATTCCACATTCCATTCCATTCCACATTCCATACCAATTCATTCCACATACCATTGCACGTTCCATTCCATTCCATTCCACGTTCCATTCCACATTCCATTCCATTCCATTCCACCTTCCATATCGTATTCCATTCCATTCCATTCCACTTTCCAATACAATTCATACCACATTCCATTCCACATTCCATTCCATTCCATTCCACGTTCCAATCCACATTCCACTTTCCATTCCATTACATTCCACATTGCATTCCACATTCCATTCCAAATTCCATTCCATTCCATTCCATCTTCCTTTACACTTTCCGTTCCATTCCATCCGACTATACATTCCACGTTCCATTCCTTATTCCATTCTATTCCTTTCCACATTCCATTCCATTGCATTCCACATTCCATACTACATTCCATTGCATATTCCACTCCATTCCATTCCACTTTCCATTACACGTTCCATTCCATTCCATTCGACGTTCTATTCTACTTTCCGTTCCACATTCCGTTCCATATTCCATTCCACATTCCTTTTCACAATCCATTCCATTCCATTCCACATTCCATTCCAATCCATTCCACTTTCCGTTCCACGTTCCATTCCACATTCCATTCCATTCCATCCCACATTCCATTCCACTACATTCCACGTTGCACTCCACATTCGTTTTCTTGCTCCATTCCACATTCCCTTGCATTCCTTACCATATTCTATACCATTCCATTCCATTCAACAGTCCATTCATCATTCCACTCCACTTTCCATTTCACATTCCATTCCTGATTCCATTCCATTCCATTTCACATTTCATTCCATTCCACTTTCACTTCCACTTTGCATTCCAAGTTCCACTCCACGTTCCGTTCCATTGCATTCCATCTTCCATTCCACATTCCATTAAAATCCTTTCCAATTTCCATAGCACATTCCATTCCACATTCCATTCTATTCCAACCCACTTTCCATTCCTCATTCCTCTCAACATTCCATTACACATTCCATTGCATTCCATTCCACATTCCGTTGCATTCCACTCCAGATTCCATTCGACATTTCATTCCATTCCAATCCACATTCCATTGCAAATTCCATTACATATTCCTTTCCATTCCATTCCACATTCCATTCCTATTTCCATTCCATTCCATTCCACATTACATACCACCTTCTTTTCCACATTCCATTCCTCATTCCATTCTACATTGCATTCAGTTCCATTACACATTCCATTCCACATTTCATTCCACAATCCATTCCACATTCCATTCCACATTAAAAACACATTCCAATCCTTTCCTTTCCGAATTACTTTCCAAATTCCATTCCATTCCATTCCACAGTCCATTGCACATTCCACTCCATTCCATTTCACTTTGCATTCGGCGTTCCATTCATTGTTCCATTTCACGTTCGGTTCCATGTTCCATTCCATTCCATTCCACGATACTTTCCTTTCCATTCCATGTTAAATTACATTCCATTCCACTTTCCATTCAACATTCCATTCCGCCTTCCATTCCACATTCCATTAAACATTCCATTTCAATTTCCATTCCATTCAATTCCATTCCATTTTATATTCCATTCCATTCCAATCCAGATTCCATTCCATTCCATTCCATGTTCCATTCCGTTCTACATTCCATTCCTTTCCGTTCCACATTCCATTCCATTCCATTCCTAATAACATTCCATTATATTCCTCATTCCATTCCATTCCAATATATTCCACATTCCATTCCATTCCATTACACATTTCATTCCATTACATTGCACATTGCATTCCACATTCCATTCCACATTCCATTCCACTTTCCACATTCCATTCCATTTAATTCCCCATTCCTTTCCATTCCATTCCACATTCCATTTCATTCAATTTCACATTCAATTCCATTACATTGCATTCCACTTTCGATCCCATTGCTATCCGCATTGCATTCCATTCCATTCCATTCCATTTCACCTTCCATTCCATTCCATTCTATTCCACATTCCATTCCATTCCATTCCACATTCAATTCAATTACATTCCACATTCCATTCCACATACCATTACACAGTGTATTCCACTTTCCATCCAACATTCCATTACACTTTCCATTCATTTACATTCCAAATTCCATTCCACGTTTCATTCCATTCCATTCCAGCTTCCATTCCACGTTTCATTCCACGTTCTATTCCATGTTCCTTTCGACGTTGCAGAAGACATTCCATTCCATTCCGTTCGTTATTTCATACCATTCCATTCCATTCCACAATCCATTCCTTTCCATTGAACTATCCATTCCACATTCAATTCCACATTCAATTCCTTTCCATTCCATATACCATTCCAAACTCCATTTCACATTCCATTCCATATTCCATTCCGTTCCATTCCACATTCCATTCCACACTCCTTTCCATCTTCCATTTCACATTCCATTCTGCTCCATTCCACATTCCATTCCACTTTCCACTCCACATTCCATTCCTTTACATGACACATTCCATTGCATTCCTTTGCACATTCCTTTCCACATTCCAATCTATTCCATTTCACTTTCTTTTCCACATTCCATTCCACATTCCATTGCGTTGCATTCCATGTTCCATTCCACATTCTATTCCACATTCCATTCCACATTCCGTTGCATTCCATTCCAAGTTCTCTTCAACATTCCATTCAACATTCCATTCAATGTTCCATTTCGCATTCGATTCCACATTCCATTCCATTCCATTCCACATTTCATCTCATTCCACGTTCCCTTCCACAATCCGTTCCACGTTCCACTCCATGTTCCATTCCATTCCATTCCAAGTTCCATCTCACATTGCATTCCATTCCATTCCATTTTCCATTCCACATTCCATTCCACATTTCATTCCACATTACATTCCTTTCCTGTCCACATTACTTTCCACATTCCATTCCACATACAATTTCATTACATTCCACGTTCCATTACACATTCCACTCAATAGACCATTCCACATTCCATTACATTCCATTCCACATTTCATTCCACATTCCATTACATTCCGCTCCACATTCCATTCCACATTTCATTCCACATTCCAGTCCATTCCATTCCACATTCCATTCCACGTTCTATTCTATTCCATTCCACAATCCATTCCACTTTCCATTCCATTCCTTTCCACGATCCATTCCATTCCATTCGATGTTCCAGTTCATTCCATTCCACTTTCCATTCCACATTCCATTCCACTTTCCATTCCACATTACTTTCCTTTCCATTCCACATTCCGTTCCACATTGCATTCCACATTCCACTCAACATTCCATTTTACATTTCTTTCCACTTTCCGTTGCATTCCATTCCACATTCCACTCAACATTCCATTCCACATTTCATTCCTC
Organism: Pongo pygmaeus; assembly: GCF_028885625.2. Lineage (NCBI taxonomy): Eukaryota > Metazoa > Chordata > Mammalia > Primates > Hominidae > Pongo > Pongo pygmaeus. The sequence goes on along the minus strand of NC_072397.2, from coordinate 46,039,441 downwards.
ATTCCATTTCGTTACATTCCACATTCCATTCCATTCCAACCCAAATTCCAATCCACATTTCATTCCATTCCACTCTGTATTCCATTCCACATTCCATTCCATTCCACTCCACTTTCCATTCCACGTTCCGTTCCATTCCACATTACTTTCCATTCCACTCCACGTTCCATTCCACGTTCCATTCCACATTACATTCCACATTCCCTCCCGTTCTATTCCACATTCCATTCCACATTCCATTCCACATCCCATTATACTTTCCTTTCCATTCAAAACCTCATTCCTTTCCACATTCCATTCCATTCCATTCCGCATTCTGTCCACATTCCATTGCACATTCCATTCCATGTTCCATTCCACATTGTATTCCACATACCATTCCACATTCCTTTGCATTCCATTCCAAGTTCTCTTCAACATTCCATTCAACATTCCATTCAAAGTTTCATTTCGCATTCGATTCCACATTCCATTCCATTCCATTCCACATTTCATCTCATTCCACGTTCCCTTCCACAATCCGTTCCACGTTCCACTCCATGTTCCATTCCATTCCATTCCAAGTTCCATCTCACATTGCATTCCATTCCATTCCATTTTCCATTCCACATTCCATTCAACATTTCATTCCACATTACATTCCTTTCCTTTCCACATTAATTTCCACATTCCATTCCACATACCAATTCATTCCATTCCACGTTCCATTACACATTCCACTCAATAGACCATTTCACATTCCATTACATTCCATTCCACATTCCATTACATTCCACTCCACATTGCATTCCACATTTCATTCCACATTCCAGTCCATTCCATTCCACATTCCATTCCACGTTCTATTCCATTCCATTCCACAATCCATTCCACGTTCCATTCCATTCCTTTCCACGATCCATTCCATTCCATTCGATGTTCCAGTTCATTCCATTCCACTTTCCATTCCACATTCCATTCCACTTTCCATTCCACATTACTTTCCTTTCCATTCCACATTCCGTTCCACATTGCATTCCACATTCCACTCAACATTCCATTTTACATTTCTTTCCACTTTCCATTGCATTCCATTCCACATTCCACTCAACATTCCATTCCACATTTCATTCCTCATTACATTTCGTTACATTCCACATTCCATTCCATTCCAACCCAAATTCCAATCCACATTTCATTCCATTCCACTCCGCATTCCATTCCACATTCCATTCCATTCCACTCCACGTTCCATTTCACGTTCCGTTCCATTCCACGTTCCTTTCCATTCTACTCCACGTTCCATTCCACGTTCCATTCCACATTACATTCCACATTCCCTCCCGTTCTATTCCACATTCCATTCCGCATTCCATTCCACATGCCATTCTACATTCCTTTCCATTCAATACCTCATTCCATTCCACATTCCATTCCATTCCATTCCACATTCTGTCCACATTCCATTGCACGTTCCATTCCATGTTCCATTCCACGTTCCATTCAATGTTCGATTCCCCTTTCCATTCCACGTCCCATTCCATTCCACTCCACGTTCCATTTCACGTTCCATTCCACATTACATTCCACATTCCCTACTGTTGTATTCCACATTCCATTCCACATGCCATTCTACATTCCTTTCCATTCAATACCTCATTCCATTCCACATTCCATTCCATTCCATTCCACATTCCGTCCACATTCCATTGCACGTTCCATTCCATGTGCCATTCCACGTTCCATTCAATGTTCGATTCCACGTTCCATTCCACGTTCCATTCCATTGCATTCCATTTTCCATTCCATTCCATTCCAAGTTCCATACCACGTTATATTTCACGTTCCATTCCATTGCAATCCATGCTCCATTCCAATCCATTCCACGTTCCTTTTCATTCTGATTCACATTCCATTCCACATTGCATTTCAGTTCCATTCCACATTCTTTTTCACATTCCATTCAATTCCATGCCCTTCCATTCCACATTCCATTCCATTCCTTTCCACATTCCATTCCATTCCATTCCTCTTTCCATTCCATTCCAGATCCCATATCTTTCCATTCCATTCCACGTTGCATAATGTTCCATTCCATTCTGCAATCCAATCTTTCCATTCCACATTCCATTACATTCCATTCCACATTCTATTCCCATCCATTGCACGTTCCATTCCATTCCATTCTTTTCCATTGCACATTCCATTCCATTCCATGCCTTTCCATTCCACGATCCATTTCACCTTCCAGTCTACATTCCATTCCATTCCATGCTTTTCCATTGCACATTCCATTCCATTCCATGCCTTTCCATTCCACGATCCATTTCACCTTCCATTCCACGTTTTATTCCACTTTCCATTCCATGTTCCATTCCACGTTCTATTCCATTCCATTTCACATTATAGTCCACATTCCATTCCATTCCATTCCATTACACTTTACATTCCACATTCAGTCCATGTCACATTCCGTTCCATTCCAGATTGCCTTCCACATCGCATGCTATATTCCATTCCTTTCCACATTCCATTCCACATTCCATTCCACGTTCCATTCCACATTCCATTCCATTGCATTCCACATTATTTTCCACATTCCATTCCATTGCAATCCACCTTCCAATCCACATTCCATTGCATTCTATTCCACATTTCATTGCATTCCATTCCACGTTACATTAAATTACATTGCATTCCACATTTCATTCCATTCCATTCGGCATTCTCTTCCATTCCGTTCCATGTCATTCCACATTCCATTCTATTCCATTCCATTCCACATTGCATTTCATTCCATTCCACATTCCACTTCATTACATTGCAAATTCCCTTCCATTCCATTCAACATTCCATTCCTTTCCGTTCCATTACATTCCACATTTCATAGCATTCCATTCCTTTCCACATTGCAGTAATTTCCGTTCCACCTTCCATTCAATTCCACGCTCCTTTCCACGTTCCATTCCACGTTCCTTTTCACGTTCCTTTCTAAGTTCCATTCCACATTCCTTTACGTATTCCATTCCATTCTATTCCATATTTCATACCATACCATTGCATCCCATTCCACATTCCGTTCCATTATATTCCACATTCCATTCCATATTCCATTCCATTCAATTCCACTTTCCCTTCCACTTACCATTCCATTCCATTCCACATTACTTTTCACATTCCATTCTTTTCCATTCCACATTCCATTAGTTTTCATTCCACATTCCTTTCCACATTTCATTCCACATTTCATTACACATTCCATTCCACGTTCCATTCAACATTCCATTCCCCATTCCATTCCACATTTCATTCCACATTCAATTCCATTCCATTTGGCATTCCATTCCATTCCATTGCACATTCCATACTATTCCCTTCCATCCCACATTAAATTCCTTTCCATTCCACATTCCATATCATTCTATTCCATTCCACATTCCATTCCATTCCATTCTACATTCCATTCCATTCCATTATACATTCAAATCCATTCCAATCCATTCCATTCCACATTCCATTACCTTCCTTTCCAAAGTCCTTTCCATTCCATTCCACATTCCATTTCACATTCCATTCCATTCCAGGTATCATTCCATGTTCCATTCCATTCCACATACCATTGCATTCAATTCCACATTCGATTCCATTACATTACCTTCCATTCCACAATCCATTCAATTCCATTCCATTCCATTCCACATTCCATTCCATTTCATTGAATTCCACGTTCAATTCCTTTCCATTCGCCATTCCATGCCAATCCATTCCACATTCCATGCCATTCCATTCCATTCCACATTACATACCATTCCATTCTATTCCACGTTACATTCCTTTCCATTCCACATTCCATACAATTCCATTCCACGTTCCATTCCAAGATTCATTCCAAGTTCCATTCCACTTTGCATTCCATTCCATTCCACGTTCCATTGTTTTCCATTCCACATTCCATTTCGCATTACATTTCACTTTCCATTGCCTTACATTCCACATTCCATTCCACATTTCATTTCACATTCCTTTCCACATTCCATTCCATTCCATACCACCTTCCATTCCACATTGTATTCCGTTCCATTCAACATTCCATTCCACAAACCATTCCTTACCATTCCATTCCATTCCACGTTGCATTCCACATTCCATTCCACATTAAATTCCACTTTCCATTCCTCATTCCGTTCCACATTCCATTCCATTCCATTCAACCTTCCATTCCACTTTCCATTCCACTCAATTCCACGTTACATTTCAGTGCATTCCATTGTATTCAACATTCCATTCCCCACCATTTCACTTTCCATTCCATTCCATTCCATTCCAAATTCGATTGTATTCCATTCCACATTCCGTTACTTTCCATTTCACATTCCATTCCATTCCATTCCACATTCTATTCCATTCCATTCCTATCCACTTTACATTCCTCATTCCATTCCATGTTCCATTCCATTCCATTCCACTTTCCTTTCCATTCCATTCCATTCCATCCCACATTCCTCTTCACATTCCATTCCCTTCCATTCCACATTCCACTCCATTCCATTCCAAGTTCCATTCCACATTCCATTCCACGTTCCATTCCATTGCACTCCATTCCAATCCATTCAATTCCTTTTCATTCCATGCCACATTCCATTCCATTCCATTCCACATTCCATTCCATTTCACCTTTCATTCCATTCCATTCCATTCCACTTTCCATTCAGTTCCATTCCATTCCAAATTCCGTTCCATGCCATGCCACATTCCATTCCATTCCATTCCACATTCCATTCCATTTCACCTTTCATTCCATTCCATTCCATTCCACCTTCCATTCAACTCCATTCCCTTCCACATTCCGTTCCATTCCATTCCTCATTCCATTCCATTCCATTCCATTCTATTCCCCATTGCATTCCCTTCCATTCCACTTTCCATTCCATTCCATTACACATTCCATTCCATTCCATCTGATTCCATTCCACATTCCATTCCATTCCATTAAATTCCACATTCCATTGCTTTCCATTCCACATTCCTTTTGATTCCAGTCCATTCCACATTACATTCCACATTGCATTCCATTCCATTCCACTTTTCATTCCATTCCATTCCACATTCCATTCCATTCCATTCCATGTTCAATTGGATTCCTTTCCACATTCCTTTCCATTCTATTCCACTTTGCATTGCATTCCATTCCATTCCACATTGCATTTCATTCCAATCCTTTCCACATTCCATTCCATTCCATTTCACTTTCCACTCCATTGCTTTCCACATTGCTTTGCATTCCATTCCAGTCAACATTCCTTTCCACATTCATTTCCATTCTACTCCACATTCCATTCCATTCCATTCCATTCCATATTCCATTGCACATTCCATTAAATTCCGTTCCACATTCCATTCCAAATTACATTCCATTCCATTCCACAATCCATTCAACGATCCATGCCTTTACAAACTACATTCCATTCCAATCAAAATTCCATTCCACGATCCATTCCATTCCACATTCCATTCCAAATTCCATTCCATTGCATTCCACAATCCATTCCACACTGCATTCCATTCCATTCCACTATCCATTCCACATTACCTTCCATTCCATTCCACTTTCCATTCCTTTCCATTTCACATTCCATTCCATTCCATTCCACATTCCATTCCACCTTCCATTCCATTCCATGCCACATTACATTACACATTCCATTCCATTCCATACCACATTTGATTACATTCCATTCAACATTCCATTCCATTTCATTCCACATTCCATTCCTTTCCACATAGAAATGCATTCGGTTATATTCCACATTCCATTCCATTTCATTAAACATTCCATTGCATTCCATTCCACATTGCATTCAATTCCATTCTATTCCTCCTTTCATTCCATCCTATTCCATTCCATTGCACATTCCATTCCACCTTCCACTAAATTCCATTCCACATTCCATTCCATTACATTCCACATTCCATTCCGTTCCATTCCTTTCCAAATTCCTTTCCAATAAATTCCATTCCACTTTCCATTCCATTCCACATTCTACACCACGTTCCATTCCATTCCATTCCACATTCCATTCCACATTCCATTCCATTCCATTCCAAATTCCATTCCATTCCATTCCAAACTTCTTTCCATTCCATTGCATTCCGCATTCCATTCCATGCCATTCCATACTAATTTGCATTCCATTCCACATTGCATTTCATTCCATTCCATTACACATTCCATTGCATTCCATTCCTTTCCATGTTCCATTGCATTCCTTTACACATTGCATTTGATTCCATTACATTCCACGTTCCATTCCATTCCATTCCTTTCGATTGCACATTCCATTACACTTTAGATTACATTCAATTCCATATTCCATTCCATTCAACTCCTCAATCCATTCCATTCAATTCCTCATTCCATTCCTTTCCATTATACATTGCATTCCATTCCACGTGCCATTCCATTCCTTTCCATTCAAATCCAAATTCAAGAGCATATTCCATTCCATTCCATTCAACATTCCATTCTATTCCATTCTACATTTCATTGCATTCCATTCCATTCAATTCTAAATTCCATTCCACATTCCCTTCCATTCCATTAAACATTCAATTCCATTCCAGTCCACAATCCATTCAATTACATATTCCATTCCATTCCATTCCACATTCCAATCCATTCCTTTCCATGCCATTCCCTTCCACATTCCATTCCACACTTCTTTCCATTCCTTTGAACATTCCATTGCATTAAATTTCACATTCCATTCCACTCCATTCCACATTGCATTCCATTCCATTGCATTCCACTCTTCATTCCATTCCATTCAATTCAACATTCCTTTCCATTCAATTCCACACTGCCTTCCCTTCCGTTGCACATTGCATTCCATTCCATTCCATTCCACATTATATTACATTCCATTGCACATTCAATTCCATTGCATTCCACATGCCATTCCATTCTATATTCCATTCCATTCCATTCCACATTCCATTTCATACCTTTCCATTCCATTCCACATTCCATTCAACATTCCATTCCACATTCAATTCCACATTGCATTCCATTCAATTCCTTTAAACATTCCATTCCATTCCATTCCATTCCACATTTAATTCCATTCATTTCCATATTACATTCCACATTCCATTCCATTCCTTTCTACATTCCATTCATTCTACGGTCCATTCCATTTCACATTCCATTGCACATTCCATTCCATTCCATTCCACTTTCCATTTCACATTCCTTTCCATTCCATTCCAAATTCCATTCCATTCCTTTCCACTTCACATTGCATTGCACTTTCCATTCCATTCCATTACACATTCCGTTCCTTTCCATTCCACTTTCCATTCCATTCCATTACACATTCCATTCCATTACACATTCCATTCCTTTCCATATTCCTTTCCATTACTGTCAATACTAATCCAACTTCCATTCCAAATTCCATTCCATTGCATTGCACATGCCGTTATATTCCTTTCCACATTCCATTCCATTCCATTCCACATTCCACTCCATTCCTTTCCTTTCCAAATTCCATTCTATTTATTCCACATTGCATTCCTTTACGTTCCACATTGCATTCCATTCCATTCTGTTCCACATTCAATTACATTCCATTCCATATTCCATTCCATTCCATTCCACCTTCCATGCTATTCCATTCTATTCCATTCCTTATTAGAGTCAATTTCATTCCATATTCCTTTCCATTCCATTCCATTGCATTCCACCTTCCATTCCACATTCCAATCCATTCCATTCCACGTTCAATTGGATTCCTTTCTACATTCCATTCCATTCTATTCCACTTTGCATTCCATTCCATTCCATTCCACATTGCATTTAATTCCACTCCTTTCCACATTCCATTCCATTCCTTTTCACTTTCCATTCCATTCCATTCCACATTTCTTTCCATTCCATTCCATTCAACATTGCTGTCCGCATTCATTTCCATTCTATTCCACATTCCATTCCACATTCCATTCCATTCCATTTCATATTCCATTGTACATTCCATTCCAGTCCATTCCACATTCCATTCCATATTACATACCATTCCATTATACAATCCATTCCAAGATCCAGTCCTTTCCAAATTGCATTCCATTCCAATCAACATTCCATTCCACGATCCATTCCATTCCGCATTCCTTTCCAAATTCCATTCCATTGCATTCCACAATCCATTCCACATTGCATTCCATTCCATTCCACAATCCATTCCACATTACCTTCCATTGCATTCCACTTTCCATTCCATTCCGTTACATTCCACATTCCATTCCATTGCTTTCTACATTCCACTCCTTTCCATTCCACATTCCATCCCATTCCACATTCCATTCCACATTCCATTCCATACCATTCCAGATTCCATTCCTTTCCATTTCAAATTCCATTCCACATTCCCTTCCATTCCATTCAACATTCCATTCCACTTTCCATTCTCTTGCATTCCACATTCCATTCCACATTCCTTTCAACTTTGCATTCCGCATTCCTTTCCGTTCCACACTCCATTCCTCATTCCATTTGGTTACATTCCACATTCGTTTCCATTCCACTCTACTTTCGATTCCAGATTCCTTTCCATTCGATTCCACATTCCATTCCAAATTCCGTTCCACAATCCATTTCATTCCCTTCCACATTCCTTTCCACGTTCCATTCTATTCCTTTCCACATTGCATCCCACTTTCCATTCCACATTCCATTCCACATTCCATTCCATTCCATTCCTCATTCCATTTCACAGTCCATTCCATTCCATTCCACAATCCATCCACATTCCATTCCACTCCATTCAACAGACCTTCCACATTACATTCCACGTTCCATTCCAAGATCAATTCTACGTTCCATTTCACGATCCATTACATAGCGTTCTATGTTCCCTTCCATTCCATTCCATGTTCCATTCCATTCCATTTCACATTCTATTCCACATTCCATTTCACATTCCATTCCACATTCCTTTACACATTCCATTCCATTCCATTGCACCTGCCATTCCAATCCAATCCACATTCCTTTCCCTTACATTCCGCATTCCATTCCATTCAATTCCGCATTCCATTCCATTCCACTTTCCTTCCATTCTCTTCCACTATCCATTCCATTCCGTTCCATTCCGTAACTTTCCTTTCCATTCCACATTCCATACCATTCCATTCCTTTCCACATACCATTTTTTCAATTCCACATTCCATTCCATTCCATTCCACATTCAATTGCCTTCCATTGCTTTCCGTTCTATTCCACATTCCATTCCACATTACTTTACCTTCCATTCCACATTCCATTACATTCCATTACATTCCACGTTCTATTCCTCGTTCCATTCCACGTTCCATTCCGTTCCATTCCACATTCCATTCTACATTCCATTCCATTCCATTGCGCTTTCCTTGCCACATTCAATTCCACATTCCATTCCGTTCCATTCCACATTGCATTCCACATCCCATTCCACATTCCATTCCATTCGATTCCACATTCCATTCCATATTGAATTCCACATTCCGTTCCATTGCATTCCACCATCCATTCCACATTCCATTCCATTGCTTAGCTCCTTCCATTCCACATTCCATTCCATTGCATTCCTCATTCCATTCCACTTTGCATTCCATTCTATTCCACATTCCATTCCATTCCATTCCACGTTCCATTCCATTCCATTGCATTCAATATTTCATTCCATTCCATTCCGCATTCCATTCAATTCCCTTCCATTCCATCCCATTCCGTTACACATTCCATTCCAGTCCATTTCACATTCCATTTCATTCCATTCCACAATCCATTCCTTTCCATTCCATTCTTTTCCACTTTCCATGGCATTGCATTCTATTCCACATTCTGTTACTTTCCGTTCTGCATTTAATTGCATTCTATTCCGCATTCTATTCCCGTTTATTCCACATTCTATATCATCCCATTACTCATTCAATTCCACATTCCATTCCACTTTCCACTTCATTCTTTTCCACATTCCATTCCACATTCCACTTCATTCCTTTCCACATTCCATGCCACATTCCATTCCACTACATTCCACTTTCCAGTCCAGTCCATTTCTTTCAAAATTCCATTAAATTCTATTAGAATTCCCATTACATTGCTTTCTATTTCATTCCACATTCCATTGCAGTCCATTCCACATTCCATTCCATTCCATTCCACTTTCCATTCCATTACTTTCCACGTTCCATTCCGCATACGATTCCACATTCCATTCCACATTCCATTTCATTCCATTCCAGTTTCCATCCCTTCCAATCCACATTCCATTCTGCATTCCATTCCATTCCACCACACATTCCATTCCAAATTTCATTCCTTTGCATTCCACATTCTACCCCAAATTCCATTCCAAATTCCATTCCATTCCACGCCGCACTCCATTCCACTTTCCATTCAACATTCCATTGCATTCCATCCCATTACACGTTATATCCCGCATTCCTTTCCACATTTTATTCTAAATACCATTACTTTCCATTCCACATTCCTTTCCATTCCATTCCACACCCCATTCCACATTCCATTCCATTCCACATTCCATTCCATTACATTCCATTCCACATTCCATTCCACATTCCATTATACTCCATTCCATTCCACATTCCATTCCATTCCGTTCCATTCCATTCCATTCCATTCCACATTTCACTCCAAATTCCATTGCATTCCATTCCACATTCCATTCCATTCATTTGCACATTCTATTCCAAATCCCATTCTATTCCATACCGCATTCCATTGCACATTCCATTCCTTCCATTCCATTCCATTCCATTCCACGTTTCATTCCACATTCCATTCCATTACATTCCATTTTACATTCCATTACAATCCTTTCCACATTCCATTTCAAACCCCTTTCCATTCTATACCAGATTCCATTCCACATTCCATTCCACATTCCATTCCATTCCATTCCATGTTCCATTCCATTCCATTCCACTTTCCATACCATTCCATTCCATTCCATTCCATTCCGTTCCATTCCATTCCATTCAAAATTCCATTCCATTCCATCTTGCATTCCATTCGTTTCCATTCCATTCCATTCCATTCCATTCCACATTCCATGCCATTCCATTCCATTCCACATTCCATTCAATTCCATTCCATTCCACATTCCATTCCTCATTCGGTTCCACATTCCATTCCATTGCATTGCACTTTCCATTATAAATTACACTCCATTCCGTTCCACATTCCATTCCAGATTCCATTCCATTCTATTCCACATACCATTCCAAATTCCTTTTCATTCCATTCCACATTCCATTCCATTCCATTCAACACTCCATTCCATTCCTTACATGCTTCCATTCCATTCCATTCCAGATGGCATTCCATTCCATGTTCAATTTCTCCTTCCATTCCACGTTCCATTCTGCTTCACGTCCATTCCATGAAACATTCCATTCCATTCTTTCCACATTTCACTGTATTCCATTCCACATTCCATTCCACTTTCCATTTCACTTTCTCTTCCGCGTTCCATTCCACTTTCCATTCCACATTCAATTCCATTCCATTCCGCGTTCCAATCCATGTTCTGTTCCACCTTCCTTTCCACTTTCCTTTCCACGTTCCATTCCACATTCCACTCCTTTCCATTACACATCCGATTCCACTTTGCATTCCAGTCCATTCCACATTCCATTCCACATTCCATTCCATTCCATTCCACTTTGTATTCCATTCCATTCCACATTCCATTGCATTCCATTCCAAGTTCAATTCCATTCCTATCCACATTCCGTTTTATTCCATTCCATTCCATTCCACTTTCTATTCCACGTTCCATTCCACATTCCATACCATTCCATATTCCATTCCCTTCCATTCTATTCCACATTCCATTCCCTACCATTCCACATTCCATTCCATTCCACATTCCAGTCCATTCCAATCCACATTCAATTCCATTCAATTCCACATTCCATTCCATTCCACATTCCAGTCCATTCCAATCCACATTCAATTCCATTCAATTCCACATTCCATTCCATTCCACTTTGCTCCATTCCTTTCCATTCCATTCCACATTCCTGTCCACATTCCATTCAACATTGCATTCCAAAACGTATTCCGTTCCATTCCATTCAATTCCACAATCCATTCCATACCATTCCACATTCCATTCCATGCCACATTCCATTCCATTCCATTGCATTCCATTGTATTAAGCATTCCATGCTCAATTATTCAATTCCATTCCATTCCACTTTCCGTTCTATTCTATTTCATTCCATTCCACATTGTATTCCACTTTCTATTCCACATTCCATTCCATATTCCATTCCATTCCGTTTCATTCCACATTCTATTCAATACCATTCCACATTCCATTCCATTCCACATTCCATTCCATTGCATTCCACATTCAATTCCATTCCATTCCACATTCCGTTCCATTCTATTGCATTTCACATTCCATTCCATTCCATTCCACATTCCATTCCACATTCCATTCCATTCAATTCCACTTTCTTTTCCTTTCCATTCCAAATTCCATTCCACATTCCATTCCATTCCATTCCACATTCCATTCCATTCCATTCCTCATGCCATTCCATACCATCCCAGATTCCATTCCAAACACCTTTCTATTCCATTCCACATTCTATTCCATCTTTCATTAGATTCCATTACACATTGCTTTCCAAATTCCATTCCATTCCATTCCAATTTCCATTCCAGTTTCCATTCTATTTCATTCCACTTTCCTTTCTGTTCCATTCCACATTCATTCCATTCCATTCCACGTTCCATAACATTCTATTCCACGTTCCATTCCATTCCATTTCACATTCCATTCCACATTACATTCCAATCCTTTCCATAATCCATTCCATTCCATTCCACATTCCTTTCCATTCCGTTCCACATTCCATTCCGTTACATTCCACAATCTATTCCACATTCGATTCCATTCCACGTTCCATTCCACATTACCTACCAAATTCCGTTCCATCCCACATTCCGTTCCACTTTCCATTCCACTTTCCATTTCACATTTCAATCCATTCCATTCTAAGTTCTATTCCACATTCCATTTCATTCCGTTACACATTCCATTCCATTTCATTTCACATTTCGTTTCACATTGCTTTGCATTCCATTGAACATTCCATTTCACATTCCATTCCACATTCCATTCCATTCCACGTTTCATTCCACATTACATTCCATTCTATCCTCCATTCCACATTCCATTGCCCATTCCATTTCTTTCTATGTTCCATTCCACATTCCATTCCACGTTCCATTCCACATTCCAATCCATTGCATTCCATGTTTCATTACACATTCCATTCCATAACCTTGCACATTCCATTCCAGATTTCATTCGACTTTCCTTTTCATTCTGTTACGCATTCCGTTCTTCATTCAATTCCAGAATCCATTCCACATTCCATTCCATTCCACTATCCATTCCACATTCCATTGCATTCCGTGTTCCACTACAAATTCCATTCCAATTTCCATTCCATACCACTTTCCATTCCACATTCCATTCCACGTTCCATTCCTTATTCCATTACATTGTTTTCCATGTTCCATTCCACATTCCATTCCATTCCATTCTACATTTCATTTCATATTATTCCACATTCCTTTCGATATTGCATTCCATTCCTTTCCACATTCCATTCCACATTCCATTGCTTTCCGTTCAATGTTCCTTTCCACATTCCATTCCGCGTTTCAATCCACATTCCATTCTATTTTATTGCACATTCCTTTCGATATTCCATTCCATTAAACTCCACATTCCATTCAACATTCCATTACCTTGAATTCCACATTCCATTCCATTCCATTCCACCTTACATTCCATTCCATTCCACATTCCTTTCCACATTCCTTTCCAAATTCCATTCCACTTTCCATTCCATTCCATTCCACATTCCATTCCACTTTCCATTCCATTCCATTCCGCATTCCATTCCTTTCCATTCCACATTCCATTACATTCGATTTCACATTCAACAATCAATTCTACGTCCGATACGATGTTCCATTCCACAATCCATTCAACATTCCATTCCTTTCCACGTTCCATTCCATTTCGTTCCACATTCCATTCCATTCCATTCCACTTTCCATTACATTCCATTCCATATTCCATTCCATTCCATTCCATTCCAGTATCCATTCCATTGCATTCCATATTCCATTCCATTCCATGCATTCCACATTCCATTCAATTCCATTCCACATTCCATTCCATTGCATTCCATATTCCATTCCATTCCATCCATTCCACATTCCATTCAATTCCATTCCACATTCCATTCCATTACATTTCTCATTCCATTCCATTCCATTGCATTCCATTCCCTTCCTTTCAGCACTCCCTTCCATTACATTCCATATTCCATTCCACATTCCATTCCATTCCATTCCACATTCCATTCCACATTCCATTCCATTCCATTCCACATTCTATTCCACATTCCATTCCACACTGAATTCAACATTCCATTCCATTCCATTGCATTCCACATTCCATTCCATTCCTTTTTCAATTTCCATTCCATTAAATTCCATTCCACGTTCCTTTCCACATTCCTTTCCGCATTCCTTTCCATTCCATTATACGTTCCATTCCACATTTCTTTCCATTCCATTCCACTTTCCATTCCACCTTCCATTCCACATTCGTTTCCATTCCATTCAGTGTTCCTTTCCATTCCCTTCCACATTCCAATCGGTATTACGTTCCATTCCATTCCACGTTCCATTCCATTCCATTCCACATTCTTTTCCATTACATTCCGCGTTCAATCACACATTCCATTCCATTCCATTCCACATTCTATTCCATTCCATTCCACGTTCCATTTCACATTACCTTCTATTCCATTACACGTTCCATTCCACATTCCATTCCATTCCATTCCACATTTAATGCCACATTCCATTCCATTCCATTCCAATTCACATTGCATTTCAATGCTTTCCATTACATTCCACATTCCATTCCACGTTTCATTCCATTCCATTTAACTTTCTGTCCCACATTACATTCCAGTCCATTCCACCTTCCTTTCCAGTCCATTCCACATTCCATTCAACTAAATTCCATTACACATTACGTTTCATTCCATTCCACCTTCTATTCCATTCCATTTCACATTCCATTCGACATTTCATTTCATTCCATTCCAGATTCCATTCCATTCCATTCCACATTCCATTGCATTCTAGTCCATTGCATTCCTTTCCATTCCATTCCATTCCAGATTCCTTTGCATTTGATTACATTCCACATTCCATTCCATTCCACATAACATTCCACATTCTGTTGTATTCCATTCCATATTCCGTTGCATTCCATTCCACATATCATTCCATTCCATTCTACTTTCCATTCCATTCCATTACACGTTTCATTCCGCATTCCATTCCATTTAACATTCCATTCTATTCCATTCCACTTTCCATTCCACATTGCATTCCATTATATTACACGTTCCATTCCACATTCCATTCCATTATATTCCACGTTCCATTCCATTCCTTTCCATTCCACTTTCCATTCCAATTTCCATTCCACTTTCCATTCCATTCCATTCCGCGTTAGAATGCATTCCATTCCAAATTCCACTCCAAATTCCATTCCATTCCACTCCATTCCACTTTCCATTGAATTCCATTCTATTCCATTCCACATTCCATTCCATTCCACATTCCATTCCACTTTCCATTCCACATTCCATTCCAAGTTCCATTCCACTTTCCATTCCTTTCCATTCCACAATCTATTCCACATTCAATTCCATTCCATTCCTCATTCCATCAGATTTCATTCCTCATTCCATTCCAATCCATTCTTCATTCCGTTCCATTCCATTAAATTCCACATTCCATTCCCTCCTATTCCACTTTCCATTCCATTCCATTCCACCTTCCATTCCATGGCATTGCGCGTTCCATTCCATGTTCCGTTCCATGTTCCTTCCACGTTCCATTCCACTTTACATTCAACTTCCCATTCGAAGTTCCATTCCACGTTGCATTGCACATTTCATTCCATTCCATTTCATTTTCCAATAAACATTTCAATCCCTTCCACATTGCCTTCCACGTTCCATTGCATTCCATTGCACATTCCATTCTATTTCATTTTAATTTCCATTCCATTGCATTTCATTCCATTCCACTTTCCCTTCCATTACATTCCACATTCCATTCCATAACACTTCATTCCACATTGCAATTCACATTCCATTCCACGTTCCAATGTAATTTCCACTCCATTCCATTCCCCGTTCCATTCCCCTTTCTATTCCATTCCATTCTACATTCCATTCCACATTCCATTCCGTTCCATGCCACATTCCTTTCCATTACATTACACATTCAACTCCATTCCATCCTACATTACATTGCACATTGCATTCCATTCCATTCCACATTCCATTCCATTCCATTCCATTCCACATTTCATTCCATTCCATTCCTTTCCACTTTCCATTCCCGTCTATTCTACTTTCCAATTCACATTCAATTCCTTTCCATTCGACATTCCATTCCTTTCCATTCCATTCCACATTTCATTCCTATCCATTCCATTCCAGATACCATTACATTCCATTCCACATTCCATTGCATTCCGTTGCATTCCACAATCCATTTCTTTCCATTCCACATTCAATTCTATTCCATTCCACATTCCATTCCTCATACCTTTCCATTCTACTCCACATTCCATTCCACATTCCATTGCATTCCATTCCACATACCATTCAATTCCCTAAAACATTAAATTTCATTCCATTCCTCCTTCTTTTCCATTCCATTCCACGTTCCATTCCATTCCATTCCAATTTCGATTCTACATTCCATTCCAATCCTTTCCATATTCCATTCCATTCCATTCCACATTTCTTTCCATTCCATTCCACTTTCCTTTCCATTAAATTCCACAATCTATTCCAGATTCCATTCCATTCCATGTTCCATTCCACATTACTTTCCACATTCCATTCCATTCCACGTTCTTTTCCACTTTCCGTTCCACTTTCTATTCCGCATCCCATTCCATTCCATTCCACATTCCATTCCACATTCCGTTCCATTCCAATCCACTTTCCATTCCATTTCATTCCACATTCCATTTCACATTCCATTGCATTTCACTCCACATTCCATTTCACAATCCATTCCACATTGATTGCATTCCACTTTCCATTCTACATTCCATTGCATTCCATGCTCCATTCCACATTCCATTCCACATTCCATTTCATTCCACTTTCCATTCCACATTCCATTCCACGTTCCATTCCACATTCCATTCCATGTTCCATTCCAAATTCCATTCTTTTGCATTCCACTTTGCATTCCACATTCCAATCAATTCCCTTCCACATTCCATTCCATTTCATTCCACATTTCATTCGACATTTCTTTGCATTCCGTTCCACATGGCATTCCTCATTCCATTCCATTCCATTCCACATTCCATTGCATTCCACGTTCCATTCCACATCCCATTCCATTCCATGTTCCATTACACATACCATCCCACATTCCATTCCATTCCACTTTCCATCACACATTCCATTCCCTGTTCAATTCCATGTTACATTCCATTGCATTCCATGTTCCATTCCACATTGCATTACATTCCATTCCACATTCTATTTCATTTCATTCCTCATTCCATTCCACATTCCGTTCCATTCCACTTTCCCTTCCTCATTCCATTCCATTGCATCCACATTCCATTCCATTCCATTCCACATTCCATTCCATTCCATTCCACAATCCTTTCCACATTCTATTCCACATTCAGTTCCACTTTCCATTCGACATTCTATTCCACGTTCCATTCCATGTTCCATTGCGCATTCCCTTCCACGTTCCATTCCTCATTCGATTCCTCATTCCATTCCATATGCCATTCCTCATTACATTCCATTCCATTCCACATTCCATTCCATTCCATTTGATTCCACTTTCCATTCCATTCCATTCCACATACCGTTCAAAATTACATTCCATTCCACTCCACTTTCCATTCCTTTCCATTCTACATTCCATTCTATTCCGCATTTCTTTCCCTTCCTTTCCACCTTACATTCCATTCCATTCCACATTCCATTCCTTTTCACATTCCATTCCTTTCCATTCCACATTATCTGCAACATTCCATTCCACGTTGCATTCCATGTTCTATTCCACGTTCCATTTCACGTTCCAATCTGCGTTCCATTCCACGTTCCACTCTACTTTCCATTACACGTTCCTTTTCACTTTCCCTTCCATTATGTTCCATATTCCATTCCACTTTCCATTCCTTTCCATTCCACATTCCATTCCGTATTCCATTCCATTCCATTCTACACTGCATTCCATTCCATTCCTTAGTCAATTCCATTCCATTCCACATTGCATTTCGCATTCCATTCCAATCCATTCCACTTTGAATTCCATTCCTTTCCACGTTCCATTCCTCTTTCCATTACACGTTGCATTCCATGATCCATTCAACTTTTCATTCCACGTTTCATTCAACGTTCCATTCCTCATTTCATTCCATTCCATTTCATATTCTATATCACATTTCGTTCCATTCCACTGTACATTATATTTCACATTCCATTCCATTCCATTCCACATTCCAGTCCATTCCATTTAACATTACGTTCCACATTCCATTCCACATTCCATTTCATTCCATTCCACACTCCTTTCCATTCCAATCCCCATTCCATTCCATTCCATTTCACATTCCATTCCATTCCATTCCATTTCATTCCATTCCATTCCATTCCATTCCGTTCCATTCTTCATTCCATTCCATTCCCCATTTGAATCCTTTCAATTCCACATTCCATTCTATTCTATTCCATTCCCATTTCCATTCCATTTCCCATTCCATTACATCCCATTCCATTCCTTTCCCCATTGCATTCCATTTCACTTTGCATATCATTCCTTTACACTTTCCACTCCTTTTCATTGCATTCCTTTCCACTTTCCATTCCACATTCCATTCCATTCCATTCCACATTTGATTCCCTTCCAATCAACATTCCATTCCATTCCATTTCACATTCCATTCCTTTCCATTCCATTCCATTCCATTCCACATTGCATTCCATTCCATTCCACATGCTATTCCATATTACAATCCATTCCATTTCACATTCCAATCCATTCCATTTCACATTCCATTCCATTCCATTCCATTCCACATTGCATTCCATTCCATTCCACATTCCATTCCATATTCCATTCCGTTCCATTTCACTTTCCATTCCCTGCCATTCAACGTTCCATTCAATTCCATTCCACATTCCATTCCATTACATTCCACATTCCATTCACTTCCATTCCACATTCCACTACATTGCATTCGGCATTGCATTCCATTCCATTCCACATTCCATTCCACGTTCCATTGCACGTTCCATTCCAAGTTCCATTGCACTTTGCACTCTACGTTCCATTCCACTTTCCATTACACATTCCAGTCCATGTTCCTTTCCACGTTCGATTATACGTTCATTTCCACGTTCCAATCCACGTTCCTTTTTGCGTTCCATTCCACGTTACATTCCATTTTTCACTCCATTCCATTTCATATTCCATTCCACATTCCTTTTCATTCCATTCCACATTCCATTCCATATTTCATTCCACTCCATTTCGTATTCCATTGCATATTCCATTCCATTCCATTCCACATTCCATTCCTCTTTACATTCCTTTCCATTCCACATTACATCACATTTGATATATAATTCCATTCCATTGCATTGCATTCCAATTCATTTTCCATTCCATTCCATTCCATATTCCTTTCCATTACATTGCATTCCACATTCCATTCCACATTAGATTGCAGTTTCCTTTAGACGTTCCTTTCCATTCCATTCCACTTCCCATTCCATTTCATTTCACTTTGCATTCCGCATTGCATTCCATTCCATTCCACTTTCCATTACATTCCACTCCGTTCCATTCTACATTCCATTCCATTCCACATTCCGTTCCACATTCCATTACGTTGCATTACACATTCCATTCCATTCCATTCCACATTGCATTAAATTCCATTCCTCATTCCAATCCACATTCCTTTCCACATTCCATTTCACGTTCTTTTCCACGTTCCAATCCACATTCCATTCTGCGTTCCATTCCACTTTCCATTCCACATTCCATTCCATTCCACGTTCCATTTCATTCCGTTCCACATTCCATTACATTCCCTTCCATTGCATTCCACATTACATTCAACATTCCATTCCAATCCATTCCACATTCCATTCTACATTCCATTCCATGTTCCATACCACGTTCCATTCAACTTTCCTTTCAACATTCCATTCCATTCCATTCCAGATTCCATTCCACATTCCATTCCATTCCACATTACGTTCCATTCCATTTGACATTCTATTCCATTCTATTCCACTCGATATTCCATTCCATTCCATTCCACCATTCATTCCTCATTCCATTCCATTCCATTACACATTACTTTCCACATTCCATTTCACATTTCATTCCACATTCCATTCCATTCCATTCCACTTTCCATTCCACCTTCCATTACACATTCCATCCCATTGCATTCCACATTCCATTCCATCCCTTTAAACATTCTATTCCATTCCATTCCACGTTCCATTCCATTCCCTTCCACATTCTATTCCATTACTTTCCATGTTCAATTCCACATTCCATTTTACAATCCATTCTATTCCATTCCACTTACCATTCCACATTCCATTCCCTTCCATTCCATTTCACTTTCCATTCCATTCCTTTCCACATTCCATTCCACCTTCCATTCCACGTTCCATTCCAAGTTCCACTCCGCGATCCATTACACGGTCCATTCCACGTTTAACTCCACTTTCAATTCCATGTTCCATTTCACTTTCCTTTCTATTGCATGCCAAGTTACATTGCATATTCCATTCCATTCCATTGCACATTCCATTACATTGCATTCCATTTCATTCCATATTCCACTCCAATTTCAATTCCATTCCATTCCACATTCCTTTTTATGCAATTGCAAATTACATTCAATGCCATTCCACATTCCATTTCATGCCATTCCACATTCAATTCCATTCTATTCCACTTTCAATTCCATTCCATCCTACATTCCATTCCATTCCAGACCACATTCCACTCCATGTCATTCCAGTAAACATTGCATTCGATTCCTCATTCCATACCATTCCATTGCACATTCTATTCCATTCCATTCCATATTATATTGCATTCCATTCCACATTCAATTACATGCCATTCTACATTCAATTACATATTCCATTCCACGCCATTCCAGTTTCTATTCCACATTCCATACCATTCCAATCCACATTCCATTCTATTCCATTCCTTTCCAGTCCACTTTCTATTCCATTCAACTCCTTTCCACATTCCTTTCCGTTCCTCATTCCATTCCATTCCACATACCATTCCATTCAATTTCACATTCCATTCCATTGCATTCCATACCAGTCCACATTTCATTCCATTCCATTCCATTCCACATTCCATTCCACATCGCATTACAATTCATTCCACATTCCATTCCTTTTCATTCCAAATTCCATCTCACATTCCATTCCGCATTCCATTCCACATTCCATTCCATTCCATTCCACATTTGATTCCACTCCATTCCACATTGCATTCCATTCCATTCCACATTCCATTCCATTCCATTTCACATTCCATTGCATTCCATTATATTCCATTCCAAATTCCATTCCACATTCAATTCAATTCCATACCACTTCCATTCCATTACATTCCCCTTTCCATTCCATTCCCCATTCTATTCCACATTCATTTCCACATTCCATTCCATTCCATTCCACATTCCATTCCATTCCATTCCATTCCACTTTCCATTCCATTCCATTCCACATTCCGTTTCATTCCGTTCCACTTTCCATTCAATATACCATTCCAATCCATTCCACATTCCTTTCCATTCAATTCCACATTCCATTCAATTCCATTCGACATACCATTCCAAATCCCATTCCATTCCATTCCACATTCCAATCCTCAACGTTACATTTCACATTACATTCCATTCCATTCCGTCCCACATTCCATTGCATTCCGTTTCATTCTATTCCACATTGCATTCCACATTCCTTCCCATTCCATTCCACATTCCATTGCACGTTACACTCAATTCAATTTCACATTCCATTCCATTCCATTCCATTCCACATGCTCTTCCATTCCATTCCAGATTCCATTCCATTCCATTCCATTCCATATTCCATTCCATTCCATTCCACGTGCCATTCAATTCCACATTCCATTCCATTCCATTCCATATTCCATTCCAATCTATTCTACATTCCATTCCCCATTCCATTCCATTCCATTCCACGTTCGATTATGTTCCATTCCATTCCACAATCCATTCCACATTCCATTCCATATGACGTTTCATTCAACATTCCATTCCATATTTCACTGCATTCCATGTTCCATTCCACCTTCCATTCCACCTTCCATTCCACATTTCATTCCATTCCTTTCCAAGTTCCAGTTCACTTTCCATTCCACATTCGATTCCATTCCATTCCGCTTTCCATTCCACATTCCATTCCATGCCATTTCACATTCAATTCCATGCCATTTCTCTTTTCATTCCATTCCATTCCACATTCAATTCCATTCCTTTCTGCATTCTTTCCATGGCTTTCCACTTTCCATTCCACATTTCATTTCATTCAATTCCACATTCCCTTACACATTCCATTCTGTGCCATTCCAGTTTCCACTACACATTCCATTGCAATCCAATCCAAATTCCATTCCATTCCTTTGTATTCCAGTCCACTTTCCATTCCATTAAATTCCATTCCGCATTCCTTTCCATTCCACATTCCATTCCATTCCGCATTCCTTTCCATTCCATTCCACATTCCATTCCATTCCAATCCAAATTACACTCCATTCCATTGCATTCCAGTCCACTTTCCATTCCATTCAATTCCATTCTGCATTCCTTTCCATTCCACATTCCATTCCATTCCACATTCCTTTCCATTCCATTCCACATTCCATTCTGTTCATTCCCTACCTTTCCTCATTCCATTCCATTACACATTCCAATCCACTTTATTACAGATACCATTCCATCGCATTCCACTTTCCATTCCATTCAATTCCACTTCCCATTCCGCGTTCCATTCAACTTTCCATTCACGTTCCATGCCACGTTCCTTTCCGCATCCCATTCTACGTTCCATTCCAAGTTCAATTCCACGTTCCATTCCAGTACGTTTCACATTCCATTCCACTTTCCTTTCCACGTTCCATTACATTCCATTCCACGTTCCATTCCTCGTTCCGTTCCACTTTCCATTCCATGTTCCATTCTATTACATTCCACTTTACATTCCACTTTCTATTCCATGTTGCATTACATTCAATTCCACGTTCCATTCCACCTTCTATTATATGTTCCATTCCAGTCCATTCCACCTTCCATTCCCCGTTCCATTCTACATTCCATTCCATTCCGTTCCATTTTCCATTGCATGTTCCATTTCATTGCATTCCACACGCCATTGCACATTCCATTCCATTCCATTCCACATTCCATTCCATTCCATTCCACATTCCATTACATTCAATTCCACTTTCCCTTCCATTCCATTCCACATTCTTTTTCACATTCAATTACATTCCATTCCAGATTCCATTCCACATTCCATTCCATTGCATTTCGCTTTGCATTCCAAATAGCATTCCATTCCATTCCACATTCCATCCCATTCCATTCAGTGTTCCTTTTCATTCCTTTCTATTCCATTCTATTCGAAATTGCATTGCATTCCCTTCCATTCCATTCCACATTCTATTCTATTTCCATTCCATTGCATTCCACATTCCGTTCCACAGTCCATACCAGTTCTTTCCACATTCCATTCCACATTCCTTTCCATTCTATCCCATTCCACTTTCCTTTCCATTCCATTTCACATTCCATTCCATTCCATTTCACATTCCATTCCGTTCCACAATCCATTACACTTTCCATTCCATTCCACAGTCCATACCATATTCCATTCCACATTCCATTCCATTCCACGTTCCATTTTACATTCCATTTCACATTCCACCCCATTACACCTTCCATTCCAATTTCCATTCCTTTCCATACCAGGTTCTATTCTATATTCCATTCCATTCCATCCATTTCCACATTCCATTTCCTTCCATTCCACTTTCCATTCCACATTCCATTCCAATGGAATGGACAGTGGAATTGAATGTGGAATGGAATGTGGAAAAGAATGTGGAATGTAATGGAAAGTTGAATGGAAAGTGGAATGGAATGGAATGGAATTTGGAATGGAAAGTGGAATGGAATTGAATGGAATGTGGAATATAATGGAATGAACGGTCGAATGGAATGTGGAGTGAAATTTGAATGGAATTGAATGTGGAATGGAATGTGGAATGGAATGATTTGGAATGTGGCATGGAAGGAGGAATGCAATGGAATGGAATGTGTAATGCAATGGACTGGAATGTGGAATGGACCATGGAATGGAATGTGGAATGCAACGTGGAATGTAATGGAAAGTGGAATGTAAAGGGGAATAATATGTAATGTGGTATGGATTGTGGAATGGAATGAGGAATGAATGGGAAATGAAAGTGGAATGTAATGTGGAATGGAATGTGCAATGGGACATGGAATGGAATGGAATGGAAAGTGGAATGGAATGGAATAGTATGTTTAATTGAATGCGGAATGTAATGCAATGGAATATGGTATGGAATGTGGAATGTGGAATGAAATGGAATTTAATATTCAATGCAATGTGGAATGGAATTGAATGTGGAATGGAATGTGGAATGGAATGGAATGGAACAAGGAATGGAATGGAAAGGAATGTGGATTGCAATGGATTGCAATGGAATTTGTAATAGAATGGAATGGTATGTGGAATTGAAATCAATGGAATGTAATGGAATGCGGCTTGGAGTGTGCAATGGATTGGAATGGAATGTGGAATGGAATGGAATGGAATGGAATACAAGCTGGATTTGAATGTGGAATGGAAGGGAATGGAATGTGCAATAGAATTGAATGGAATGTGGAATGGAATGTGGAATGGAATGAAATGAAATATGGAAAGGAATAGAATGGGATAGAAGGTGGAATGGAATGTGGAATGGAATAGAATGGAATGTGGAATGGAATGGAATTGAAGGTGGAATTGAATGTTGAATGGAATGGAATGGAAAGAGGAATGGAATTGAATTTATTGTGGAATGGAACGTGTAATGGAATGAAATGAAATGTGGAATGGAATGGAAAGGTATGTGGAATGTAATGGAACTGTGTGGAATGTGGAATGGAATCAAATGGAATATGGAATGGAATGCGTAATGGAATGGAGAAAAATCTGTAATAGAATGTAAAATGGAATGGAGTGGAATGTGAGATGGAATGGTATTTGGAATCGAAGGTGGAATGGAATGGAATGGAAAGGAATGTGAAATGGAATGGAATGGAAAGTGGAATGGAAGGTGGAATGGAACGTGGAATGGAATGTTGAAAGGAAAGTGTAATGAAACGTGGAATGGAACGTGGAATGGAATGTTGAAAGGAAAGTGGAACGGAACGTGGAATAGAACGTGGAACGGAATGTGGAATCGAATGGAATGTCACGTGGAAAGGTATGAAAAGAAATGTGGAAATGAATGGAATGGAACGTGGAATGGAATGTGGAATGGAATGGAATGGAAAGTGGAATGGAATGTGGAATGGAATGGAATGGAACATGGAATGAAATGGAATGGAATATGGAATGGAATGGAATGGAATATGGATTGGAATGCAAAGGAACATTGAAGGGTATGGAATGGAATGCATTGGAATTTTAAATGGAATGAAATGGAATGTGGAAGGTAATGGAGTGGAATGTGGAATGTAAAGTGGAACGGAATAGAGTGGAACTTGTATTGGAACGTTGAATTGAACATGGAATGGATCGCGGAAAGGAACGTGGAATGGAACGTAGAATGGATGGTTGAATGGAATGTGGTATGGAATGGAATGGAATGTGGAAGGGAACGTGGAATGGAATATGGAATGGAATGTGTAATGGAAGGGAATGGAATGTGGAATGGAATTGAATGAAATCTGGAAAGGAATGTGGAATGGAATGAAATTAAATGTGGAATGGAATGGAATGGAATGTGGAATGGAATGGAAAATAATGTTTAATGGAATGCAGAATGGAATGGAGTGGAATGAGGGATGGAATGGAATGGAATATGGAATGGAATATGAAGTGGAATGGAATGCAATGTAGAATGGAATGTGGAATGGAACGTGTAAAGGAATGTGGAATGGAACGTGGAATGGAGCGTGGAAAGGAACGTGGAATGGAATGTCGAATTTAATGTGGTATGGAATGGATTGGAATGTGGAATGGAATGTAACGAAATGTGGAATGGAAAGCAATGGAATGTGGGATGGTATGTGGAATGGAATGGAATGGAATGTGTAATGGAATATGGATTGGAATGGATTGTAAAGTGGAATGGATCGTGGAAAGGAACGTAGAATCAAATGGAATGGAATATGGAACGGACTGGAATGCCATGGAATGTGGAAAGGAATGGAATGGAATGGAATTTGAAATGGAATGGAAAGGAACTTGGAATGGAAATTGGAAAAGAATGTGGAATGGAGTGTGGAATGGAGCATGAAATGAAAGGAGGAATGGAATGTGGAATGGAACCTGGAATGGAATTTGGAATGGAATTCAAAGAAATTTGGAAAGTAGTGGAATGGAATGTGGGATGGAATTTGTAATGGAAGGGAAAGGAATGTGTAATGGAACGGAATGGAATGGAATGTGGAATGGTATGTGGAATGGATTGTGGAATGGAAACGAATGGAAGTTTGAATGGAATGTGGAATGGAATGGAATGGAAACGAAAGTTTAATGGAATGGAATGGAATGTGGAATGGAATTTGCAATGGAATTGAATGGAATGGAACGTGGAATGGAACATAGAATGGAAGGGAATTGATAGTGGAATGGAATGTGGAATGGAATACAATGGAACGAGGAATGGAATTAAATGGAACGTGGAAAGGAGTGGAAAGTGAAATGGAATGGTATGGAACGTGGAATGGAATGAAATGGAATGGAATGCGGAATGGAATGTGGAATGGTATTCAACTTCTAATGGAATGGATATGAACGTGGAATGGAACGGAATGTAATGTGCAATGGAATGCAATGGAATGTGGAATGGAATGGAATGGAAAGTGCAATGGAACGTGCAACGAAAAGGAATGGAACGTGGAATGGAATGGAATGTATGTGGTAGGGAATGGAATGGAATGTGGAATGGAATGGATAGGAACGTGGAATGGAACGGAATGGAAAGCTGAATGGAATGTAATGGAATGAAATGTGGGGACTAGAATGGAATGGAATGGAATGTGCAATAGAATGGAATGGAATGTAGAATGCAATGTGGAATAGAATATAACGGAATGGAATGGAATGGAATGTGAAATGCAATGGAAAGGAATGTAAAATGGAATGTGGAATGGAATGGAAGGAAACTTGGAATAGAATGTGGACAGGAACTTGAAATGGAATGGAATGTGGTATGGAATGGAATGGAATGTGGAAAGGAAAGTGGAATGGAATGGAATGGAACGTGGAATGTCATAAAATGCAACGTGTGATGGAACATGGAATGGCAATTGGAATGGAATGGACTGGGAAGTGGAAGGGAATTGAATGGGTAAAGAAATGGAATTGAATGGAACGTGGAATTGAATTGAATGGAAGCTGGAATGTAATAGAAAGGAATGTGGGATGGAATGGAATGGAATGTGGAATGGAAAGCAACAGAATGGAATATGGACAGGAATGGAATGGAAAGGTATGGAATGTGGATTTGAATGTAATGGAATGTAGAATGGAATGAGGAAGGGTATGGAATGAAATGTGGAATGGAATGTGCAAAGGTAGGCGGACTGGAATGAAATGGAAAGGAATGGAATGCACATTGGAATGGATTGGAATGTGGAATGGAATGTGCAATGGCATGAAATGAAATGTGGAAAGGAATCTGGAATGAAATGTGGAATGAAATATAATGGAATGTGGAATGGAATGGAACGAAATGTCGAATAAAATGTGGAATAGAATGGAATGGAAGGTGGAATGGAATGGAGTGGAATTTGGAATGGAATGGAATGGAATGTGGAACAGAATTGAATGGAATGGAATGTGGAATGGAATGCAATGAAAGATGGAATGGAATGGAATGGATCCTAGAGTGGAAAGGAATGTAACGTGGAATGAAATGGAGTGGAATGTGGAAAGGAATGGAATGGAATGTGGAATGGAATTGAATGGAATGGAATGTGGAATGAACTGCAATGAAACGTGGACTGGAAGGGAATATATCCTGGAATGGAACGGAATGCAATGTGGAACAGTATGGAATGGAATATACAATGGTGTTTATTGGAATGGAATGTGGAATGGAATGGAATGTGGAATGGAATGGAATGGAATTGAACGTGGAATGGAATGGGATTGAACGTGGAATGGAATGGAATTGAAAGTGGAATGCAATGGAATGGAATGGAATGGAACGTGGACTGGAAAGGAATGGAAAGTAGCAAGGAATGGAACGGAATAGAAAGGAACGTGGTATGGAATGGAATGGAATGTGGAATCGAGTGGAATGGAATGGAATACAGATTGGAATGGAGTGGAATGTGGAATGGAATGGAATGTTGAATAGAATGTGCAATGGAATGGAATGTGGATTGGAATGTGGAATGGAATGGAATGAAATTGAATGAGGAATGGAATGTGGAATGGAACGGAATGTGGATATGAGTGGAATGGAATATGAAATGGAATCTGGAAAGGAATGAAATGGAATGTGGAATGGAATGGAATGTGGAATGGAATAGAACGGAATGTGGAATGGAATTGAAGGGAAAGCTGAATGGAATTTAATGGAATGGAAAGTCGAATTGAATGGAATTTAAAGCGGAATGGAATGAAATGGAATGTGAAATGGAATTGAATGGAACAGAAGGCGGAATGGAATTAAATGGAACGTGCAATGGAATGGAATTGAACGTGAAATGGAATGGAATGGAATGTGGAATGGAATGGAACGGAATGTGGAATGGAATGGAATTCATCGAAATGGAATGCATTCGAATGGAATTTGGAATGTTATGCAATGGAATGGAAGGTTTAATGGAACGGAATGTGGAATTGAATGAAACGGAATGGAACATGGAATGGAATGGAATGTGGAATGGAATGGAATGTGGAAGGGAAAGGAATGGAATGCGGAATGGAATGGAATTTAATACAATGGAATGTGGAAAGGAATTGAATGCAACGCGGAATGGAATGGATAGTAACATCGAATGAAATTGAATGGAATGTGGAGAGGAAGAGAATGTAGAATGAAATGCAATGGAATGGAATTTTGAATAGAAATTGTAATAGAATGGAATGGAACGCAGAATGGAACGTGGAATGGAAAGTGGAATGGAACGTGTAATGGAATGGGAAATGTGGAATGGAATGGAATGTGGAATGCAATCCAGTGGAATGTGGAGTGGAACGAGGAATGGAATGGAATGCAATGTGGAATGGAATGCAATATGGAATGCAATGTGTAATGGAATGGAATGTATTGGAATGGAACGTGGAATGGAATTGAATGCAAAGTGGAATGGAAAGGAATGGAATGAAATTGAATAAGGAATGTAATGGAATTGAAAGTGGAATGGAATGGAATGGAATGGAATGGAATGGAATGGAATGGAAAGTGGGATGGAATAGAATGGAATGTCGAATGGTATGTACCATGCAATAGAATGTTCAGTGGAATGGAATGCGGAAAGGAATGGAATGGAAAATGGAATGGAAAGTGGAATAGAAAGTGAAATTGAAAGTGGAATGCAACGGAATGTGGAATTGAATGTCGAATGGAATGGAATGGATTGTGGAATGAAATGGAATGGAAAGTGGATTGGAAAGGAATGGAATGGAATGGAATGGAATGGAACAGAATGGAATATGGATTGGAGTGGAATGGAAAGTAGAATGGAATGGGATGGAATGTGGAACGGAAGTGAATGAAATGGAAGGTGGAATGGAATGGAATGGAATGTGGAAGGGAATGGAATGGAAATTTGAAGGGAATGGAATGGACTTTCGAATGGAATGCAATTGAATGTGGAATGGAATGAAATGGAATGCAATGAGGAATGGAATGGAATGGAATGTGGAACGGAATGAATGGAATATAGAATGGAATAGAATGGAATGTGAAATTCAATGAAATGGAATATGGAATGGGAAGTGGAATGGAATGGAATGGAATGTGTAAAGAATGTGGAATGGAATGGAATGGAATTGAATGTTAAATGGAATGGAATGGAATTGAATGTGGAATGGAATGGAATGGAATGGAATGTAAAATGGAATGGAATGTAGTGCGGAAAGAAATGTGGAAATTAATGGAATGGATTGTGGAATGGAAAGTGGAATGGATTGGAAAAGAATGTGGAATGGAATCGAATGGAATGTGGAATGGAATGTGGAATGGAATGGAATAGAATGTGGAAGGAAGTGTGGAATGGAATGTGGAATGAAATGTGGAGTGGAACGGAATGGAATGTGCAATATAATGCGGAATGGAATGGAATGTAACGTGCAATGGAATGGAAGGGAATGTGGAGTGGAGTGGAACGGATCTTTGAATGGAATGGATTCGAATGTGCAATGGAATGGAAAGGAATGTGAAACGGAATGTGGAATGGAACGTGGAATGTATAGTGGAATGGAATGGGGAATGAAAAGTTAAACAGAATGGAAAGGAATGTGGAATTGAACGTGGAATTGAATGTGGAATAGAATGAAATGGAATGTGGAGTGGAATGGAATGGAATGGGGAATGGACTGTGAAACAGACTAGAATAGAATGGGACGTGGAATGAAATGTGAAATGGAATGGAACGGAATGTGGACTGCAAAGGAATGGAATGGAATAGAATAAGCAATGGAACGGCATGGAGAATGGAATTAAATTGAATGGAATGTGGAATGTAAATAATGTAATGTGGGATGGAATGAGGAAAGGAATGTTTTGGAATGTGCAATGGAACATGGAATGGAATGGAATGGATCGGGGAACGGAAAGGAATGGAAAGTGTAATGGAATGGAATGCAATGCAATGCAATGGAGTGTGGAATGGAATGCACCTTATCGAAATGGAATTTGTAATGGAATGATATGGAATGTGTGAAGGAATGGAATGGAATGCAATTTGAAAAGTAATGGAATGGAATGGAATGCGGAATTGAATGAAATGAAGGACGGAATGGAATGGAATGGAATGCAGAATGGAATGGAATGGAATGGAATGGGGTATGTAATGTAATGTAATGGAATGTGGAATGGAATGCAATTGAATGTGGAATGGAATGGAATGCAAATGAATGGAATTTGAAATGGAATGTGGAATGGATTGGAAAAGAATTTGGCATCAAATTGAATGGAATTGAATGGAATTAGAAATGGAATGGAATGGAATGTGGAATGGGTTGCAATGCAATGTGGATTGGAAATGAATGAAGAGGAAGGTGGAATGAAATAGAATGTGGAATGGAATGTGGTATGGAAAGTGGAATGGAATGGAGTAGAATGTGGAATGGAACGGAATGGAATTGAATTTCGAATGGAATGTTGAATGGATTGAAATGAAAAGTGGAATGGAATGTGGAATTGAGCATGGAAAGGAATGAAAAGGAATGTGGAATGGAAGTTGGAATGGAACATGGAATGAAACATGGAATGCAAAGAGGAATGGAATGGAGTAGAATGGAATGTGGCATGGAATGGAATGGAATGTGGAATGGAATGAAATGTGGAATGGAATTGAATATGAAATGGAAAGGAATGGAATGTGGAGTGAAATTGAATGGAATGCAGAATGGAATGGAATTGAGTGGAATGTGGAATTGAATGGAATGGAATGTGGAAAGGAATGGAGAATGGAATGTGGAATGGAATGGATTGGAAGGTGGAATGGAACATGGAATGGAAAGTCGAATTGAAACGAATGGAATATGAAATGGATTGGAAAAGAGTGGAATATGGAATGGAATTGAATGAAATGTGGAATGGAATGTAGAATGGACTGGAGT
This sequence comes from Pongo pygmaeus, assembly GCF_028885625.2. NCBI lineage: Eukaryota > Metazoa > Chordata > Mammalia > Primates > Hominidae > Pongo > Pongo pygmaeus. The sequence goes on along the minus strand of NC_072397.2, from coordinate 46,007,173 downwards.
GCAATGTGGAGTGGAATGTGTAATGGAATGAAGTGGATTGTGGAATGCAATGGAATGGAATGTGCAATGGAATGGAATGTGCAATGGATTGGAATGGAATGTGGAATGGAATGTAGTGGAATGGGGGATGGAATGAGGAAAGGAATGTAATGGAATGTGGAATGGAACATGGAATGGAATGGAATGGATCGGGGAACGGAAAGGAATGCAAAGTGTAATCGAATCTAATGGAATGTGGAATGAAGCAGAATGGAATGCCATGTATAATGGAATGGAATGGACTGTGGAATGGAAGGTGTAATGCAATGGAATGGAATGCGGAATGGAATAGAGTGGAAAGTGGAATTAAAAGTGGAATAGAATGGAATGGAATGTCGAATGGATTGCAATGGATTGGAATGTGAAATGGAATGGAGTGGAATGTGGAATGGAATGAAATGGAAAGTGGAATGGAATGTGGAATGGAATATGGAATGGAACATGGAATGGAATAGCATGGAATGGAATGGAAAGTGTAACGGAATGGAATGAATTGCAATGCAATGTATTGCGGAATGGAATGTACTTTAACGAAATGGAATTTGTAATGGAAAGAAATGGAATGTGGGAAGGAATGGAATGGAATGCCATGCGGAATGGAATGGAATGGAGTGGAATGCGGAATTGAATGAAATGGAGAGCAGAATAGAATCGAATGGAATGCAGAATGGAATGTAATGGAATCGAATGGGGTATGGAATGGAATGGAATGGACAGTGGAATGGAATGTAATTGAATGTGGAAAGGAATGGAATGCAAAGAAATGTAATTTGAAATGGAATGTGGAAAGGATTGGAAAAGAATGTGGCATCAAATTGAATGGAATGGAATGGAATGTGGAATGGATTGGAGTGCAATGTGGAATGGAATGGAATGAAGAGGAAGGTGAAATGGAATTGAATGGAATTTGGAATGGAATGTGGAATGGAATGTGGTATGGAATGTGGAATGGAAAGGAGTGGAATATGGAATGGAAGGGAATGGAATTGAATTTCGAATGGAAAGTGGAATGGATTGAAATGAAAAGTGGAACGGAATGTGGAATGGAGCCTGGAATCGAATGGTAAGGAATGTGGAATGGAAGGTGGAATGGAACGCGGAATGAAACGTAGGATGCAAAGTGGACTGGAATGGAGTAGAATGGAATGTGGAATGGAATGGGGCAGAATGGAATGTGGCACGGAATGGAATGGAATGTGGAATGGAATGAAATGTGGAATGGAATTGAATATAAAACGGAAAGGAATAGAATGTGGAATGAAATGGAATGGAATGCAGAATAGAATGGAATTGACTGGAATGTGGAATTGAATGGAATGGAATGTGGAAAGGAACGTAGAATGGAATGTGGAATGGAATGGATTGGAATGTGGAATGGAAAGTGCAAAGGAAAGTCGAATGGAATCGAATGTAATATGAAATGAAATGGAAAAGAGTAGAATGTGGAACGGAATTGAATGAAATGTGAAATGGAATGTAGAATGGACGGGAGTGCAAAGTGGAATGGAATATGTAAAGGAATGGAGTACAGTGTGGAATGCAATGGAATGGAATGTGGAATGGATTTGAATGGAATGTGGAATGGCATGTGGAACGGAATGGAATGTGAAATGGAGTGGAATGGAAAATGGAATGCAATAGAATGGAACGTGGAATGGAATGGAATGGAAAATGGAATGGAATGGATCGAAAAGTGGATTGGAATGGAATGGAAAGTGGAATGGAATGGAATGGAATGAAAAGTAGAATGGCAGGCAGTGGAATATGGGATGGTATGAGGAATGGAATGGAATTGAAAGTGGAATGGAACATGGAATGGAATGGAATGGATCGGGGAATGGAAAGGAATGGAAAGTGTAATGGAATCTAATGGAATGTGGAATGAAACGGGATGGAATGGCATGCATAATGGAATGGAATGGAATGTGGAATGGAAGGTGTAATGGAATGGAAAGGAAGGTGGAATGGAATGGAATGGAATGCGGAATGGAATAGAGTGAAATGTGGAATACAAAGTGGAATGGATTGGAATGGAATGTGGAAAGAAATGGAATGGATTGGAATGTGAAATGGAATGGAGTGGAATGTGGAATGGAATATGGTAAGGAATGAAATGGAATGTGGAATGGAATGTTGAATGGTATGTGGAATGGAATGGAATGGAATGTGAAATGGAAGGTGGTATGGAATGGAATGGAATGTGGAACGGAAAGGAACTGAGTGGAATGGATTGGAACGGAACGGAACGGAATGAGGAATGGAATGTGGAATAGAATGGAAAGGAATGTGGAATTGAATGGATTGGAACGCAATGTGGAATTGAATGAAATGGAATGTGGAATGCAAAATGCAATGGAATAGATTGGAATGTGAAAATTAATGGAAAGCCATGGAATGTGGACTGCAAAATGGAATTCTATGAAATGAAATGTGAAAAGGAATAGAATGGAATACACAGTGAAAAGAAATGGAATAGAATGTGGTATGGAATGGAATGGAACGAAATATGGAATGGAATGGAATTCAGTGAGGAATGGAACGTGGAATGGAATGCAATGGAATGTGGAACGTAATAGAATGGAATGTGGAATGGAACGCAAAGGAATGTAGAATGGAAAGAGGAATGGAACATGGAATGGAATTGAATCGAATGTGGAATTGAGTGGAATGGAATGTAGAATGGAATGTGGAATGGAATGGAATGGAATGTGGAATGGAATGTGGTATGGAATGGAATGGAATGTGGAATGCAACTGAATGGATTCTACAATGGAATGGAATGGAGTGGAATATGGAATGGAATGCAATGGAATAGAATGTGGAATGAAATGGAATGCAATGGAATGTGCAATGCAATGGAATGGAATAGAATGAAAGGGAAGGGAAAGCAGAAAGGAAAGTGGAATGGAATGGAAAGGAATGTGGAAAGGAATGGAATGGAATGGAATGCAGAAAGGAATGGAATTGAATGTGGAATGGAATGGAATGTGAAAAGTAATGGAATGGAATGTGGAATGGAATGTGGAATGGAAAGGAATGGAAAGTGGAATGGAACATGGAAAAGAAAGTGGAATGGAATGGAATGGAATGTGGAACAGAATGGAATGGAGTGGAATGTGGAATGGAATGGAATGGAATGAGCAATGGAATGGAATGGTATTTGAAATGGAATGGAATGAAGTGGAATGTGGAAAGGAATTGAATGGAATGAGGAATTGAATGTGGAGTGGAATGTGGAATGGACTGGAATGGAATGTGGAATGGAATGTGTATTGGAATGGACTGCAATGTGGAATTCAGTGGAATGGAATGTGGAATGGAATTGAATGTAATGTGGAAAGGAACGCGGAATGGAATGGAATGTGAATGGAATGGAATGGAACGTGGAACGCAATGGAATGGAACTTGGAAAGGAATGGAATGGTACGTGGAATGGAAAGGAACAGAATGTGGATTGTATTGGAAAGGAAAGAGGAATGGAACGGAATGTAACAGAATGTAGAATGGAACGTACTGGAAAATGGGATGGAATGTGGATTGGAATGGAATGGAATGTGGAGTGGAATATTGAATGGAAAGGAATGGAATATGGAATGGAATGAAATGGAATGTGGAATGCAATGGAATGGAATCGAATGGAACTGAATGGAATATAATGGAATGGAATGGTATGGAATAGAATGCAAGGAAATGCGTAATGGAATATGGAATGGAAAGGAAAGGAATGTGCAATGGAAAGGAATGGAATGGAATGTGGAATGGAATAGAGTGGTATCTGAAAAGGAAAGGAATGTAAAATTGAATGGAATGGAATGGAATCTGGAAAGGAATGGAATGGAATGTGGAATGGAATGGAATGGAAAGGGTAATGGAAGGGAATAGATATTATAATGGAAAGGAAGAAAAGGAGGAATGGAACGTGGAAAGGAATTGAATGGTATGTGGAGTGGCATGTGGAATGTAATGTAATGTAAAGTGGAATGGAACGTTGAATGGAACAGAAAATCTAATGTGGGAAGTAACGTGGAATGGAACATGGAATGGAATGTGGAATGGAAGGGAATAGAATCGAATGGACTGTGGAATGGAATGGAAAGGAATGTGGAATGGAATGTGGATGGGAATGGAATAGAATGTGAAATGGAATGGAATGACAAGTGCAATGGAATGGAGTGGAATGGAATGTGGAATGGTATGGAATGGAATGTGGAATGGAATGTGGGATTCAATGGAATGGAATGTGAAATTGAATGGAATGGATCGTGAATTGCAATGTGAAATGGAATGGAAGGGAATGGAATGGAATTTAGAATGGAATATAATGGAATGTGGAATGGAATGTGGAATGGAATGGAATGGAATGTGGAATGGAATGTCTAGTGGAATGGAAATTAACGCTGAATGGAATGTGGAATTTAATGTAGAATTCAAAGGAATGGATGGTAGAATGGAAGGTGGAATGGAACGTGGAATGGAACGTGTATTCTAACGTGGAAGTGAATGCGGAATGGAATAGAATGGAATGAGGAATGGAATGTAATGGAATGTGGAAAGGAGTGTTTAATGTAATGGAAGTGAATATGGAATGGAATGTGGAATGGAATGGAATGCAACGTGGAATGGAATGAAATGCAACATGGAATGGAATGAAATGCAATGTGCAATGTAATGAAATGGAATGTGGAATGGAAATGTATGGAATGTGGAACATAACGTGGAATTGAATGGAATGGAATGGAATATGGAATGAAATGGAATGGAATGAAATGGAATGAAATGGAGTGGAATGGACTGTAATGAAAGGGAATGTGGAATGGAAATTGTAATGGATTGGAAATTAATTTGGAATGGAATGGAATGGAATGGAATGTGGAATGGAATGTAAACGAATGTGGAATGGAATGTGGAACGGAATTGAATGGGATGTTAAACGAATGGAATGAAATTTGGAATGAAATGGAATTGAATGAAGAATGGAACGTGGAAAGAATTGTAATGGATTATGGAAAGGAATTGAATGGAATGTGGAAGGGATTGGAATAGAATGTAGAATGGAATGTGGAATGGAATGGAGTGGAATGTTGGAATGGAATGTGATACGTAATTGAATGGAATGTGGAATAGTATGGAATGGAATGCAATGGAATGGAATGGAAGGGAATGCGGAATGGAATGTGGAATGGAATGGAATGGAATGTGGAAGGCAATGGAATCAATGTGAAAACGAATGGAATGGAAGGTGCAATGGAATTGAATGGAAATCAGAATGGTATGGAATGAAATGAGGAATGGAATATGGAATGGAATGTGGAATGTACCATGGAATTGAATGTGGAATGGAATGGAATGGAAAAGAATGGAATCTGGAATGGAATGTGTAATGGAATGTGGATTGGAATGCAATTGAATGTTGAAAGGTATGGAATACAATGTTGAATGGAATGTGGAATTGAATGGAATGAAATGTGAAAAGGAATAGAATGGAATGTGGAATCCAATGTGAAAGGGAATTGAATGGAATAGAATGGAGTGGAATGTGGAATGGAAAGTAATGGAATGTGTAATGGAATATGGAATGGAATGGAATGGGATGTGTAATGGAATGGAATAGAAGGTGGAATGGAATGGAATGGAACTTGGAATGTAATGTGGAACGGAATGGAATGGAATGTGCAAGGGAATGTGGAATGGAATGGAAAGGAATGTGGAATCTAATGGAATGGAAAGTGGAATGGAAAGTGGAATGCAAAGGAAAGGAACGTTGAATGGAGTGTGGAATGGAATGTGGAATGGAATGGAATGGATGGTGGAATGGAACGTGGAATAGAACTTGGAATGGAACACAGAATCAAATGTGGAAAGGATTGTGGAATGCATTGTGGAATGGAATGGAATGGAATGTGGAGAGGAATGGAATGGAAAGTAGAATGGAATGTGGAACATAACGGAACGCAACGTGGAATGAAATGAAATGCAACGTCTAATGGAATGGAAAGCAATGTGGAATGTAATACAATGGAAAGCGGAATGAAAAGGTATTGAATGTGGAATGGAATGTGGAATGGAATGGAAAGGAATTTAATGAAATGTGGAAAGGAATGGAATGGAATGTAGAATGGAATGGAATGTGGAATGGAATGAAATGGAATGTGCAATGGAATAGAATGGAATGTGGAATTGAAAGGAATTGAATGTGGAAAGAAATCGAATTGAATGGAAAGGAATGTGGAATGGAATGTGGAATAGAACGTGAAATTTTAATGTGTAATGGAATGGAATGTGGAATGGAAAGTAATGGAATGTGGAATGGAATATGGAATCGAATGGAATGGGATGTGAAATGGAATGGAATGGAAGGTGGAACAGAAATTGAAACAGAAAGTAGTGGAATTTTGAATGGAATGTAATGGAATGGAATATGAAATGGAACGTAATGGAATGTGGAATAGAATATGGAATGCAATGTGGAAAGGAAAGAAGTGGAATGTGGAAAGGAATGTGGAATGGAATGAAGTGTAACGCGGAATGGTATGGAATGAAGAGGAATGCGGAAAGAAATGGAATGGAATGTGGAATGGAATGTAGAATGGAATGGAATGGAACGTGGATTGGATCATGGAATGGAATGTGGAATCTAATGTGAAAAGGATGGAACAGAATTTGGAATAGAATGTGGAATTTAAAGTAATGGAATGGAAAACGTGGAAAAGAATGCAATGCAATGTGGAATGGAATCGAATGGAGTGGAATTTGGAATGGAATGCAGAATGGAATGGAATGGAATTGAATGGAATGGAATGTGGAACGGAATGGAATGGAAAGGAATGGAATGTGTAATGGAATGAAATGGAATGTGGAAAGGAAAGAAATGGAATGGAATGTGGAAACGAATGGAATGGAAGGGAAGGCGGAAGATAATGGAATAGAATGTGGAATGGAATGCAAATCAATGTGGAATGGAAAGGAATGGAATGTGGAAAAGAATATGAAATGGAATTGAATGGAATGTGGAATGGAATGTGGAATGGAATGGGGAATGGAATGCAATGGAATTTGGAACGGAATGTAGAATGGAATGTGGAATAGAATGTGGAATGTAAAGTAATGCAATGTGGAATGGAATGTAGAAAGGAATTTTCAATGGAATGGAAATCAATCCTGAATGCAATGGAATGGAAAGTGCAATGGAATGGAATGAAATGTGGAATCGAATATGGAATGGAATGGAATGGAATGTGGAATGGAATGGAAGGTGGACAGGAATGGAAAGAACGGAATTGAATGTGATATAGAATCAAATGGAATGTGGAATTTAATTGAATGGAATGTGAAATGGAACGGAATGAAATGGAAGGGAATGTGGAATTGAAAGGAAAGGAATGTGTAATGGAATGGAATGGAATGGAATGTGGAATGGAATGGAATGGAATGTGGAATGGAAAGAGGAATGCAATGGAATGAATGTGAAAAGGAATAAAAGGGAATGTGGAATGAAAAGGATTGAAATGTGGAATGGAATGGAATTGAAGGTGGAATGGAATGTAATGGAATGTGGAATGGAATGGAATTGAATGAGGAATGGGACGTGCAATGGAATAGAATTGAATGAGAAATGTAATTGAATGGAATGTGGAAAGGAACGGAAGAGAATATAGATTGGAAAGTGGAATGGAATATGTAATGTAAATGGAAGGAATGTGGAGTGGAATGGAATGGAATGTAGAATGTAATCAGAAATGGAATGGATTGGAATGTAGAAAGGAATGTGGTATGGAATGAATGGAATGTGGAATGGAATGGAATGGACAGTAGAATGGAATGGAATGGAATGGAATGGAAAATGGAATGGAATGAAATGGAATGTGGAATGCAATGGAATGGAATCGAATGGAACTGAGTGGAATATAATGGAATGGAATGGAATGGTATGGAATAGAATGCAAGGGAATGCGTAATGGAATGTGGAATGGAAAGGAAAGGAATGTGCAATGCAAAGGAGTGGAATGGAATGTGGAATGGAATGGAGTGGAAAGTGGAAAGGAATGTGGAATGGAATGGAATGGAATGTGAAATGGAATGGAATGGAATGTGTTATGGAATAGAATGGAATCTGAAAAGGAATGGAATGTAAAATGGAATGGAATGGAATGGAATCGGGATAGGAATGGAATGGAATGGGGAATGGAAGTGAATAGAAATTGGAATGGAAAGGAAGAGAAGGAGGAAAGGAACGTGGAAAGGAATGGAATGGTATGTGGAGTGGCATGTGGAATGGAATGGAATGGAAAGTGGAATGGATCGTGGAATGGAACAGAAAATCTAAAGTGGGAAGTAACGTGGAATGCAACGTGGAATGGAATGTGGAATGGGATGAAATGGAATCGAAAGGAATGTGGAATGGAAAAGAAAGGAATGTGGAATGGAATGTGGATTGGAATGGAATAGAATGTGGAAGGGAATGGAATGATATGTGGAATGGAATGGAGTGGAATGGAATGTGGAATGCTATGGAATGGAATGTGGAATTCAATGGAATGGAATGTGTAATGGAATGGAATGGAATGTGGAATGCAATATGAAATGGAATGTAAGGGAATGAAATGGAATATGGAATGGAATGTGGAATGGAATGGAATGGGATGTGAAATGGAATGGAAGGGTAGGTGGAATGGAATGGAATGGAGTAGAAAGTGGAATGGAATGAGTGGAACAGAATGTGGAATTGAATGGAATGAAACGTGGAATGGAATGCGGAATGGAATGGAATGGAATGTGGAATGGAATGTGGAATGCAATGAAATGGAATGTGGAATCGAAAGGAATGGAATGTGGAATGGAATGTCCAGTGGAATGCAAATTAACGTTGAATGGAATGTGGAATTTAATGTAGAATTCAAAGGAATGGATGGTGTAATGGAAAGTGAAATGGAACGTGGAATGGAACGTGTATTCTAACGTGGAAGTGAATGCAGAATGGAATAGAACGGAATGTGGAAGGGAATGTAATGGAATGTTGAAAGGAGTGTGGAATTCAACGGAAGTGAATTTGGAATGGAATGTGGAATGGAATGGAATGCAACGTGGAATGGAATGAAATGCAACGTGCAATGTAATGAAATGGAATGTGGAATGGAAAGGTATGGAATTTGGAACATAACGTGGAATTGAATGGAATGGAATGGAATGTGGAATGAAATGGAATGGAATGGAGTGGAATGGACTGGAATGGAAGGCAATGTGCAATGGAAAGTGGAATGGATTGGAAATGAATTTGGAATGGTATGGAATGGAATGGAAAGTGGAATGGAATGCAAACGAATGTGGAATGGAATGTGGAACGGAATTGAATGGGATGCTAAACGAATGGAATTAAATTTGGAATGAAATGGAATTGAATGAGGAATGGAACGTGGAAAAAATTGTAATGGAATATGGAATGGAATTGAATGGAATGTGGAATGGAATGGAATAGAATTTAGAATGGAATGTGGAATGGAATGGACTGGAATGTGGAATGGAATGTGATACGTAATTGAATGGAATGTGGAATAGAATGGAATGCAATGCAATGGATTGGAACGGAAGGGAATGCGGAATTGAATGTGGAATGGAATGGAATGGAATGTGGAATGTAATGTGGAAGGCAATGGAATCAATGTGAAAACGAATGGAATGGAAGGTGGAATGGAACTAAATGGAAATCGGAATGTATGGAATGAAATGAGGAATGGAACATGGAATGGAAAGTGGAATGCACCGTGGAATTGAATGTGGGATGGAATGGAATGGAAAAGAATGGTATCTGGAATGGAATGTGTAATGGAATGTGGATTGGAATGGAATTCAATATTGAATGGTATGGAATGGAATGTTGAATGGAATGTGGAATTGAATGGAATGAAATGTGAAAAGGAATGGAATGGAATGTGGAATCCAATGTGAAAGGGACTGGAATGGAACAGAATGGAATGGAATATGGAATGGAAAGTAAAGGAATGTGTAATGGAATATGAAATGGAATGGAAAGGGATGGGAAATGGAATGGAATGGAATGGAATGGGGAATGCAATGTGGAACGGAATGGAATGGAATGTGGAAGGGAATGTGTAATGGAATGGAATGGAATGTGGAATTTAATGGAATGGAATGTGGAATGGAATGTGTAATGCAAAGGAAAGGAACGTTGAATGGAGTGTGGAATGGAATGTAGAATGGAATGGAATGGATGGTGGAATGGAACGTGGAATGGAACTTGGAATGGAACAAGGAATCGAATGTGGAAGGGAATGTGGAATGCATTGTGGAATGGAATGGACTGGAATGTGGAGAGGAATGGAATGGAAAGTAGAAAGGAATGTGGATTGGAATGGAATTGAATTTAGAATTGAATGTGGAACGTAACGGAATGCAACGTGGAATGGAATGAAATGCAACGTCTAATGGAATGGAATACAATGTGGAATGTAATGCAATGGAATACGGAATGGAAAGGTATGGAATGTGGAATGGAATATGGAATGGAATGGAAAGGAATTTAACGAAATATGGAAAGGAATGGAATGGAATGTAGAATGGAATGGAATGGAATGGAATGTGGAATGGAATGGAATGGAATGTGGAATGGAATAGAATGGAATGTGGAATTGAAAGGAATTGAATGTGGTATGGAATAGAATGGAATGGAAAGGAATGTGGAATGGAATGCGGAATGGAGTAAAATGGAATTTGGAATGGAATGGAATGGAATGTGGAATGCAATGGAATGGAACGTGGAATGAAAAGTGGAATGGAACATGGAATGTAACGTGGAATGGAATGAGGAATGGAACATGGAAACGAATGTGGAATAGAATGAGAAATGGAATGTGGAATGGAATGGAATAGACAGTGGAATGAAATTTAGTGGAATGTGGAATGGAATGGAATTTGGTTTGGAATGGAATGTGGAATTGAATGGAATGCAACGTGAAACGGAATGAAATGCAAAGCGGAATGGAATGGAATGGATTGCGGAATGTAATGGAATGGAATGTGGAATGAATACGAATGGAATGTAGAATGGAATGTGGAATGGAATTGAAAGGATTGTGGAATGGAATGTGGAATCGAATGGGATGTGGAATGGAATGGAAAGGTATGGAATGTGTAATGAAATGTGGAATGGAATGGAATGGAATGTGGAGTGTAATGAGGAATGGAATGTTGAATGGAATTAGGAATGGAATGGAATGGAATGTGGGATGCAATGTGAAATGAAATGGAAGGGAATGGAATGGAATGTGGAATGGAAAGTAATGGAATGTGGAATGGAATACGGAATGGAATGGAATGGGATGTGAAATGGAATGCAATGGAAGGTGGAATGGAATGTGGAATGGAATGGAATGGAATGTGGAAGGGAATGTGGAAAGGAATGGAATTTAATATGGAATCAAATGAATGGAATGTGGAATGGAAAGTGGAATGGAATGGAAAGGAATGTTGAATGGAATGTTTAATGGACTGTGGAAAATAATGGAATGGATGTTGGAACGGAATATGTAATGGAACGTGGAATGGAACGTGGAATCGAATGTGGAAGGGAGTGTGGAATGGATTGTGGAATGGAATGGAATGGAATGTGGAATGGAATGGAATGGAATGTGGAATGGAATGGAATGTGGAATGGAACGGAATGGAATGTGGAATGGAATGGAATGTGGAATGGAATGGAATTGAGTTTGGAATGGAATGTGGAATAGAATGGAATACAACGTGGAATGGAATGGAATGGAATGGAATGTGAAATTCAAATGAATGGAATGTGGAAGGGAAAGGTATGGAATGTGGAATGGATGTGAAATATAATGGAATGGAATGGAATGTGGAATGGAATGTGGAATGGAATCGAATGGAAGGTGAAATGGAATGGAATGGAATGTGGAATGGAATGGAATGCAATGTGAAAAGAGTGGAATGCAAGGTGGAATGGAATGGAATGGAATGTGGAATGGAAAGGAATAGAATGTGGAATGGAATATAATGTAAATTTGAATAGACTGGGATAGAATGAGGAAGAGAAAGTGGGATGGAATGGAATGGAATGTGGAATGCCATGTGGAATGGAATGGAATGGAATACGGAATGGATCGTGGAAAGGAAGGTGCAAACTAAAGTGGAAAGGAAAGTGGAATGGAGAGTGGAATGTACCGTGGAATTTAATGTGGAATGGAATGGAATGGAATGGAATGGAATGTGGAATGGAATGGAATGGAATGGAATGGAATGGAATGTGGAATGGAATGGAATGGGATGTGGAATGGAATGTGGATAGGAACAGAACGGGATTTGGAATGGAATAGAATGGTATATAGAATTGTATGGAACGTAATGTGGAATGAAGTGTGGTATTTAATGGAATGGAATGTGGAATTTAATGGAATGGAATGTGAAATGGAATGGAATGGAATGTGGAATGCAATGCAAAATTGAATGGAATCTGGAATGGAATGGAATGGAATGGAGAATGGAATGTGGAATGGAATGAAATGGAATGTGGAATGGAATGTGGAATGGAATGGAAAGGAACTATGAATGGAATGTGGAATGGAATGTGGAATGCAATAGAATGGATGGTTTAATGGAACGTGGAATTTTACGGGAAATGGAACCTGGAATCGAATGTGGAAGGGAATGTGGAATGGATTGTTGAATTTAATGGAATTGAATGTGGAATGGAATGGAATGGAATGTGGAATGGAATATGTAATGCAATGAAATCGAATTTGGAATGGAAAGTTTAATGGAATGCAACGTGGAATGGAATTGAAAGCACTGCGGATGGAATGGAATGCAATGTGGAATGTTTTGGAACGGAATTTGGAATAGAAGTGTACGGAATTTGGAATGCAAATTGGAATGGAATGGAAAGATAAGGAATGGAATGTGGAAAGGAATGGAATGGAATGTAGAATGGAGTGGAATGGAATGGAATTTGGAATGGAAAGGAATGGTATGTGGAATTGAAAGAAATGGAATGTGGAATGGAATTGAATGGAATATAAAGGAATGTGGAATGGAATGTGGATTGGAACGTGAAATGGAATGTGTAATGGAATGAAACAGAATGTGGAATTTCATGTGGAATGCAGTACAATGGAATTGGGAATGGAATGGAATGGAATGTGGAATGGAATGGAATGGAACGTGGAATGAAAAGTGGAATGGAACATGCAATGGAACGTGGAATGGAATGTGGATTGGAATATGGAATGGAATGTGGAATGGAATGGAATGGAATGTGGAATGAAATTTAATGGAAGGTGGAATGGAACGTGGAATGGAATGGAATTCAATTTGGAATAGAATGTGGAATGGAATGGAATGCAACGTGGAATGGAATGAAATGCAAAGTGGAATGGAATGGAATGGAATGTGGAATGTAATGCAATGGTGTTTGGAATGGATACTAAAGTGATGCAGAACTGAATGTGGAATGGAATGGGAAGGACTGTGGATTGGAATGTGGAAACGAATGGAATGTGGAATGGAATGGAATGGTGTGGAATGTGGAATGGAATGGAATTGAATGTGGGATGGAGTGGAATGGAATGGAATGGAATAGAATGGAATATGAAATGTAATGGAATGGATTGTGGAAAGTTATGAAATGGAATGGAATGGAAAGTGAAATGGAACTGAATGGAATGTGGAATGAAATTTTGAAGGGACTGGAATCTTGAGTTGGAAACGGAATGGATTGGAATGGAATGGAATGGAATGTGGAATAGAAAGAAATGGAATGGAATGGAATGTAGAATGGAAAGGAATGTATTGATTAATGGAATGGAATGGAATGGAATGGAAGGTGGAATGGAATTTAATGGAATAGAAGGTGGAATGGAATGCAATTGAATGTGGAATGGAATGGAATGGAATGTGGAATGGAATGAAATGGAAGGGAATGGAAGATGGAATGGAATGGAAGGGAATTTGGAATGGAATGCGGAATGAAATTGAATGGAATGTGGAATATAATGGAATGGAATGTGTAATGAAATGGAATGAAATGGAATGTGTAATGGAATGGAATGGTAAGGAATGGAAGGTGGAATGGAACGGAAGGGAATGTGGAAAGGAATGTGGAATGGAAAGGAGTGGAACGTGCATTGGAATGGAAAGGAATGTGGAATGGAATCGAATTGAATGGAATGTGGATTGTAATGGAATGGAATGGAATGAGAATTGTAATGTAAAGGAATGGAATGGAATGGAATGTGCAACGGAATGTAATCTAATGGTATGTAGAATGGAAGTCAGAGTTGAATGGAATGAAATGTGTAATGCAATGTGGAATGGAATGGAATGGAACGTGGAATGGAATGTGGAAAGGATCGTGGAATGCAATGTGAAATGGAATGCAAAGGAATGCAATGGAATGTGTAATGAAATGGAACGGAATGGAATGTGGAATGGAATGTGGAATGGAATGTAGAATGGAATGGAAAGGAATGTGGAATGGAATGGACTGGAAAGTGGAATGGAAAGTGAAACGGAATGAAATGGAGTGGAATGTGGAAAGGAGTGGAATGGCTTGTGGAATGGAATGGAATGTTTTGTGTAATGGAATGAAATGGAACGTGGAATGGAAAGAGGATCGGAACCTGGAATGGAATGTGGAATGGAATGGAATTAAATGTGGAATGGAACGGAACGGAATGGACTGTGGAATGGAGTGGAAAGAAATTTGGAATGGAATGCAACTTAAGGGAACTTGGAATGGAATGGAATGGAATGTGGGAAGAAATTTAATGGAATGCAATGGAAATTGAAATGGAGTGGAAGGAAATTTGAAATGGAATGGAATGTGGAATGGAAAGAAATGGAAAGTGGAATGGAATGGATGGTGGAATGGAACGTGGAAAGCAATGGAATGAAATGTGGAGGGGAATGAGGAATGGAATGGAATGGAACCTGGAATGGAACGTGAAATGGAACATGGAATGGAATGTGGAATGGAACGGAATGAAATGTGAAAGGTAATGGAATGGAATGGAATGTGGAATGCAGTGGAATGTAATGTGGAATGGAATTGAATGGAATGGAATGGAATTTGAAATGCAATGGAATGGAATACGGAATGAAATTGAAAGGAATTTTTAATGGAATGGAACGGATTGGAAGGTGGAATGAAATGGATTATGAAATGGAATTAGAATTGGAACGTGGAGTGCAATGTGGAATGGAATGTGGAATGGAATGCAGTGAAATGTGGAATGGAATGGAATGCTATTGAATGTGGAATGGAATGTGGAATGGATTGCAATGGAATGTGGAATGGAATGAGGAATGGAGCATGGAAAGGAATCCAATGGAGTATGGAAAGCAACATGGAATGTAACGTGCAATGGAACATGGTATGGAAAGTGGAATGGAACGTGGAGAGAAATGTAATGGATAGAAATGTTGAATGGAATGGAATGGAAAGTGAAACGGAATGAAATTTGAAATGGAAGGAATGGAATGTTTAATGGAATGCAATGAAATAAGGAATGGAAGGGAATGGCGTGGAATGAGGAAGGGAATGGAATGGAATGTAGAATGGAATGTGCAATGGAATGTGGAATGGAAGGTGGAACGGAATGGAGTGTAAGGTGGAATGGAATGTGGTATGGAATGGCTTGGAATGTGGAATGGAATGGAGTGGAATGTCGAATGGAATGGAATGGATTGTGGAATGCAATGGAATGGAATGTGGAATGGAATGTGGAATGTAATGGAAAGGAAAGTGGAATGGAATGTGGAAAGGAATGGAACGGAATGTTGAATGGAACGTGGAATAGAATGTGGAATGGAATGTGGAATGGAGTGGAATGCAATGTGGAATGGAATGTGGAATGGAAGGGAATGGAATATGGAATAGAATGTGGAATGGAATGTGGAATGGAATGTGGAATGGAATGTGGAACGTAACGTGGAATGAAACGTGGAATGGAAAGGGGAATGGAACGTGGAATGTAGAGTGGAATGTAACGTGGAATGAAATGGAATGGAACCTGTAGAGGAAAGTGGAATGTACTGCAATGCAATGTGTAATGGAATGTGGAATAGAAAGGAATGTGGAATGGAAAGTGGAATGCAAAGTGGAATTGAATGGAATGGAATGGAAAGGAATGTGGAATGGAATGGAATGGATGGAATGTGGAATGGAATGGAATGGAAAGGAATGGAATGCATAATGGAATGAAATGGAATGTGGAAAGAAATGGAATGGAATGGAATGTGAAATGCAATGGAATGGAATGTTTAATGGAATGTAGAATAGAAAGGATTGTGGAATGTAATGAGGAATGGAATGAAATGGAATGCGGAATGGAATGGAATGGAATGTGGAATGGAATGGAATGGAATTTGGAATTGAATGTGGAATGCAATGTGGAATTGAATGTGTAATGAAAAGGAATGCAATGTGTAATGGAAAGTGGAATGGAATATGTAATGAAATAGAATGAAATGGTAAGGAATATGGAATGGAATGGAATGTGGAACATAACAGAACGCAACATGGAATGAAATGAAATGCAACGTCTAATGGAATGGAAAGCAATGTGGAATGTAATGCAATGGAAAGCGGATTGGAAAGGTATTGAATGTGGAATGGAATGTGGAATGGAATGGAAAGGAATTTAATGAAATGTGGAAAGGAATGGAATGGAATGTAGAATGGAATGGAATGGAATGGAATGTGGAATGTAATGGAATGCAATGTGGAATGGAATTGAATGGAATGTGGAATTGAAAGGAATTGAATGTGGAATGGAATAGAATGGAATGGAAAGGAATGAGGAATGGAATGTGGAATGGAACGTGAAATTTTAATGTGTAATGGAATGGAATGGAATGTGGAATGGAAAGTAATGGAATGTGGAATGGAATATGGAATCGAATGGAATGGGATGTGAAATGGAATGGAATGGAAGGTGGAATGGAAATTGAAACACAAAGTAGTGGAATTTTGAATGGAATGTAATGGAATGGAATATGAAATGGAACGTAATGGAATGTGGAATAGAATATGGAATGCAATGTGGAAAGGAAAGAAGTGGAATGTGGAAAGGAATGTGGAATGGAATGAAGTGTAACGTGGAATGGTATGGAATGAAGAGGAATGCGGAAAGAAATGGAATGGAATGTGGAATGCAATGTAGAATGGAATGGAATGGTATGTGGAATGCAATGTGGAAGGGAATGGAATGGAACGTGGATTGGAACATGGAATGGAATGTGGAATCTAATGTGAAATGAATGGAACAGAATTTGGAATAGAATGTGGAATTTAAAGAAATGGAATGGAACGTGGAAAAGAATGCAAGGGAATGTGGAATGGAATCGAATGGAGTGGAATTTGGAATGGAATGCAGAATGGAATGGAATGGAATTGAATGGAATGGAATGTGGAATGGAATGGAATGGAAAGGAATGGAATGTGTAATGGAATGAAATGGAATGTGGAAAGGAAAGAAATGGAATGGAATGTGGAAACGAATGGAATGGAAGGGAAGGCGGAAGATAATGGAATAGAATGTGGAATGGAATGCAAATTAATGTGGAATGGAAAGGAATGGAATGTGGAAAAGAATATGAAATGGAATTGAATGGAATGGGGAATGGAATGTGGAATGGAATGCGGAATGGAATGCAATGGAATTTGGAACGGAATGTGGAATGGAATGTGGAATAGAATGTGGAATGTAAAGTAATGCAATGTGGAATGGAATGTAGAAAGGAATTTTCAATGGAATGGAAATCAATGCTGAATGCAATGGAATGGAAAGTGCAATGGAATGGAATGAAATGTGGAATCGAATATGGAATGGAATGGAATGGAATGTGGAATGGAATGGAAGGTGGACTGGAATGGAAAGAACGGAATTGAATGTGAAATAGAATCAAAGGAATGTGGAATTTAATTGAATGGAATGTGAAACGGAACGGAATGAAATGGAAGGGAATGCGGAATTGAATGTGGAATTGAAAGGAAAGGAATGTGTAATGGAATGGAATGGAATGGAATGTGGAATGGAATGGAATGGAATGTGGAATGGAAAGAGGAATGCAATCGAATGAATGTGAAAAGGAATAAAAGGGAATGTGGAATGAAAAGGATTGAAATGTGGAATGGAATGGAATTGAATGTGGAATGGAATGTAATGGAATGTGGAATGGAAAGGAATTGAATGAGGAATGGGACGTGCAATGGAATAGAATTGAATGTGCAATGTAATTGTATGGAATGTGGAATGGAATGGAAGAGAATATAGATGGGAATGTGGAATGGAATATGGAATGTAAATGGAAGGAATGTGGAGTGGAATGGAATGGAATGTAGAATGTAATCAGAAATGGAATGGATTGGAATGTGGAAAGGAATGTGTTATAGAATGAATGGAATGTGGAATGGAATGGAATGGACAGTAGAATGGAATGGAATGGAATGGAAAATGCAATGGAATGAAATGGAATGTGGAATGTAATGGTATGGAATCGAATGGAACTGAATGGAATATAATGGAATGGAATGGAATGGTATGGAATAGAATGCAAGGGAATGCGTAATGGAATGTGGAATGGAAAGGAAAGGAATGTGCAATGCAATGGAGTGGAATGGAATGTGGAATGTAATGGAGTGGAAAGTGGAAAGGAATGTGGAATGGAATGGAATGGAATGTGAAATGGAATGGAATGGAATGTGTTATGGAATGGAATGGAATCTAAAAAGGAATGGAATGTAAAATGGAATGGAATGGAATGGAATCAGGAAAGGAATGGAATGGAATGTGGAATGGAATGGAATGGAATGGGGAATGGAAGTGAATAGAAATTGGAATGGAAAGGAAGAGAAGGAGGAAAGGAACGTGGAAAGGAATGGAATGGTATGTGGAGTGGCATGTGGAATGGAATGGAATGGAAAGTGGAATGGATCGTGGAATGGAACAAAAAATCTAAAGTGGGAAGTAACGTGGAATGCAACGTGGAATGGAATGTGGAATGGGATGAAATGGATTCGAGTGGAATGTGGAATGGAATAGAAAGGAATGTGGAATGGAATGTGGATTGGAATGGAATAGAATGTAGAATGGAATGGAATGATATGTGGAATGGAATGGAGTGGAATGGAATGTGGATTGTAATGTAAAGTAATGGAATGGAATGGAATGGAATCTGCAATGGAATGTAATCTAATGGTATGTAGAATGGAAGTCGGAGTGGAATGGAATGAAATGTGTAATGCAATGTGGAATGGAATGGAATGGAACGTGGAATGGAATGTGGAATGGATCGTGGAACGCAATGTGAAATGGAATGCAAAGGAATGCAATGGAATGTGTAATGAAATGGAATGGAATGGAATGTGGAATGGAATGTGGAATGGAATGTAGAATGGAATGGAAAGTAATGTGCAATGGAATGGAATGGAAAGTGGAATGGAAAGTGAAATGGAATGAAATGGAGTGGAATGTGGAAAGGAGTGGAATGGCTTGTGGAATGGAATGGAATGTTTTGTGTAATGGAATGAAATGGAACGTGGAATGGAAAGAGGATCGGAACCTGGAATGGAATTTGGAATGGAATGGAATTAAATGTGGAATGGAACAGAACGGAATGGAATGTGGAATGGAGTGGAAAGAAATTTGGAATGGAATGCAACGTAATGGAACTTGGAATGGAATGGAATGGAATGTGGGAAGAAATTTAATGGAATGCAATGGAAATTGAAATGGAGTGGAAGGAAATTTGAAATGGAATGGAATGTGGAATGGAAAGAAATGGAAAGTGGAATGGAATGGAGGGTGGAATGGAACGTGGAAAGCAATGGAATGAAATGTGGAGGGGAATGAGGAATGGAATGGAATGGAACCTGGAATGGAACGTGAAATGGAACATGGAATGGAATGTGGAATGGAACGGAATGAAATGTGAAAGGTAATGGAATGGAATGGAATGTGGAATGCAGTGGAATGTAATGTGGAGTGGAATTGAATGGAATGGAATGGAATTTGAAATGCAATGGAATGGAATACGGAATGAAATTGAAAGGAATTTTTAATGGAATGGAAAGGATTGGAAGGCGGAATGGAATGGAATAAGAAATGGAATTAGAACTGGAACGTGGAGTGCAATGTGGAATGGAATGTGGAATGGAATACAGTGGAATGTGGCATGGAATGGAATGCTATTGAATGTGGAATGGAATGTGGAATGGATTGCAATGGAATGTGGAATGGAATGAGGAATGGAGCATGGAAAGGAATCCAATGGAGTATGGAAAGCAACATGGAATGTAACGTGCAATGGAACACGGTATGGAAAGTGGAATGGAACGTGGAGAGGAATGTAATGGATAGAAATGTTGAATGGAATGGAATGGAAAGTGAAAGGGAATGGAATTTGAAATGGAAGGAATGGAATGTTTAATGGAATGCAATGAAATGTGGAATGGAAGGGAATGGCGTGGAATGAGGAAGGGAATGGAATGGAATGTAGAATGGAATCTGCAATGGAATGTGGAATGGAATGTGGAATGGAATGGAGTGTAAGGTGGAATGGAATGTGGTATGCAATGGCTTGGAATGTGGAATGGAATGTGGAATGGAATGGAGTGGATTGTCGAATGGAATGGAATGGACTGTGGAATGCAATGGAATGGAATGTGGAATGTAATGGAAGGGAACGTGGAATGGAATGTGGAAAGGAATGGAATGGAACGTTGAATGGAACGTGGAATAGAATGTGGAATGGAATGTGGAATGGAGTGGAATGCAATGTGGAATGGAATGTGGACTGGAAGGAATGGAATATGGAATAGAATGTGGAATGGAATGTGGAATGGAATGTGGAATGGAATGTGCAATGGAATATGGAACGTAACGTGGAATGAAACGTGGAATGTAGAGTGGAATGGAACGTGGAATGAAATGGAATGGAACCTGTAGTGGAAAGTGGAATGTACTGGAATGCAATGTGTAATGGAATGTGGAATAGAAAGGAATGTGGAATGGAATGTGGAATGCAAAGTGGAATTCAATGGAATGGAATGGAAAGGAATGTGGAATGGAATGGAATGGATGGAATGTGGAATGGAATGGAATGGAAAGGAATGGAATGTATAATGGAATGAAATGGAATGTGGAAAGAAATGGAATGTGAAATGCAATGGAATGGAATGTTTAATGGAATGTGGAATAGAAAGGAATGTGGAATGGAATGTGGAATGGAATGAAATGGAATGCGGAATGGAATGGGATGGAATGTGGAATGGGATGGAATTGAATGTGGAAATAAATGTAATTGAACGTTTAATGGAATGGATTGCAATGTGAAATGTAATGTGGAATGTATTTGAATGGAATGCGGAATGGACTGTGGAATGGAATGGAATGGAATTTTTAATTGAATGTGGAATGCAATGTGGAATTGAATGTGTAATGTAAAGGAATGCAATGTGTAATGGAAAGTGGAATGGAATACGTAATGAAATACAATGAAATGGTA
This sequence comes from Pongo pygmaeus, assembly GCF_028885625.2. NCBI lineage: Eukaryota > Metazoa > Chordata > Mammalia > Primates > Hominidae > Pongo > Pongo pygmaeus. Next base: position 45,985,603 of record NC_072397.2, on the reverse strand, counting down.
AGGAAAGTGGAATGGAATGGAATGTGGAACATAACGGAATGCAACGTGGAATGAAATGAAATGCAACGTCTAATGGAATGGAAAGCAATGTGGAATGTAATGCAATTGAAAACAGAATGCAAAGGTATTGAATGTGGAGTGGAATGGAAAGGAATTTAATGAAATGTGGAAAGGAATGGAATGGAATGTAGAATGGAATGGAATGGAATGGAATGTGGAATGGAATGGAATGGAATGTGGAATGGAATAGAATGGAATGTGGAATTGAAAGGAATTGAATGTGGAATGGAATAGAATGGAATGGAAAGGAATGTGGAATGGAATGTGGAATGGAACGTGAAATTTTAATGTGTAATGGAATGGAATGGAATGTGGAATGGAAAGTAATGGAATGTGGAATGGAATATGGAATCGAATGGAATGCGATGTGAAATGGAATGGAATGGAAGGTGGAATGGAAATTGAAACAGAAAGTAGTGGAATTTTGAATGGAATGTAATGGAATGGAATATGAAATGGAACGTAATGGAATGTGGAATAGAATATGGAATGCAATGTGGAAAGGAAAGAAGTGGAATGTGGAAAGGAATGTGGAATGGAATGAAGTGTAACGTGGAATGGTATGGAATGAAGAGGAATGCGGAAAGAAATGGAATGGAATGTGGAATGCAATGTAGAATGGAATGGAATGGTATGTGGAATGCAATGTGGAATGGAGTGGAATGGAACGTGGATTGGAACATGGAATGGAATGTGGAATCTAATGTGAAATGAATGGAACAGAATTTGGAATAGAATGTGGAATTTAAAGAAATGGAATGGAACGTGGAAAAGAATGCAAGGTAATGTGGAATGGAATCGAATGGAGTGGAATTTGGAATGGAATGCAGAATGGAATGGAATGGAATTGAATGGAATGGAATGTGGAATGGAATGGAATGGAAAGGAATGGAATGTGTAATGGAATGAGATGGAATGTGGAAAGGAAAGAAATGGAATGGAATGTGGAAACGAATGGAATGGAAGGGAAGGCGGAAGATAATGGAATAGAATGTGGAATGGAATGCAAATTAATGTGGAATGGAAAGGAATGGAATGTGGAAAAGAATATGAAATGGAATTGAATGGAATGGGGAATGGAATGTGGAATGGAATGCGGAATGGAATGCAATGGAATTTGGAACGGAATGTGGAATGGAATGTGGAATAGAATGTGGAATGTAAAGTAATGCAATGTGGAATGGAATGTAGAAAGGAATTTTCAATGGAATGGAAATCAATGCTGAATGCAATGGAATGGAAAGTGCAATGGAATGGAATGAAATGTGGAATCGAATATGGAATGGAATGGAACGGAATGTGGAATGGAATGGACTGGAATGTGGAATGGAACGTGATACGTAATTGAATGGAATGTGGAATAGAATGGAATGCAATGCAATGGAATGGAATGGAAGGGAAGGCGGAATTGAATGTGGAATGGAATGGAATGGAATGTGGAATGGAATGTGGAAGGCAATGGAATCAATGTGAAAACGAATGGAATGGAAGGTGGAATGGAATTAAATGGAAATCGGAATGGAATGGAATGAAATGAGGAATGGAACATGGAATGGAATGTGGAATGCACTGTGGAATTGAATGTGGGATGGAATGGAATGGAAAAGAATGGAATGGAAAGGAATGTGGAATGGAATGTGGAATGGAACGTGAAATTTTAATGTGTAATGGAATGGAATGAAACGTGGAATGGAATGCGGAATGGAGTAAAATGGAACTTGGAATGGAATGGAATGGAATGTGGAATGCAATGGAATGGAACATGGAATGAAAAGTGGAATGGAACATGGAATGGAACGTGGAATATAATGAGGAATGGAACATGGAAACGAATGTGGAATAGAATGAGAAGTGGAATGTGGAATGGAATGGAATAGAAAGTGGAATGAAATTTAATGGAATGTGGAATGGAATGGAATTCGGTTTGGAATGGAATGTGGAATGGAATGGAATGCAACGTGAAACGGAATGAAATGCAAAGTGGAATGGAATGGAATGGATTGCGGAATGTAATGGAATGGAATGTGTAATGAATACGAATGGAATGTAGAATGGAATGTGGAATGGAATTGAAAGGATTGTGGAATGGAATGTGGAATCGAATGGGATGTGGAAAGGAATGGAAAGGTATGGAATGTGTAATGAAATGTGGAATGGAATGGAATGGAATGTGGAGTGTAATGAGGAATGGAATGTTGAATGGAATTAGGAATGGAATGGAATGGAATGTGGAATGCAATGTGAAATGAAATGGAAGGGAATGGAATGGAATGTGGAATGGAAAGTAATGGAATGTGGAATGGAATACGGAATGGAATGGAATGGGATGTGAAATGGAATGCAATGGAAGGTGGAATGGAATGTGGAATGGAATGGAATGGAATGTGGAAGGGAATGTGGATAGGAATGGAATTTAATATGGAATCGAATGAATGGAATGTGGAATGGAAAGTGGAATGGAATGGAAAGGAATGTTGAATGGAATGTTTAATGGAATGTGGAAAATAATGGAATGGATGTTGGAACGGAATATGTAATGGAACGTGGAATGGAACTTGGAATCGAATGTGGACGGGAGTGTGGAATGGATTGTGGAATGGAATGGAATGGAATGTGGAATGGAATGGAATGGAATGTGGAATGGAATGGAATGGAATGTGGAATGGAATGGAATTGAGTTTGGAATGGAATGTGGAAAAGAATGGAATACAACGTGGAATGGAATGAAATGCAACGTGGAATGGAATGGAATGGAATGTGAAATTCAATTGAATGGAATGTGGAAGGGAAAGGTATGGAATGTGGAATGGATGTGAAATGTAATGGAATGGAATGGAATGTGGAATGCAATGTGGAATGGAATCGAATGGAAGGTGAAATGGAATGGAATGTAATGTGGAATGGAATGGAATGCAATGTGAAAAGAGTGGAATGCAAGGGGGAATGGAATGGAATGGAATGTGGAATGGAAAGGAATAGAATGTGGAATGGAATATAATGCAAATTTGAATAGACTGGGATAGAATGAGGAAGAGAAAGTGGGATGGAATGGAATGGAATGTGGAATGCCATGTGGAATGGAATGGAATGGAATGTGGAATGGATCGTGGAAAGGAAGGTGCAAACTAAAGTGGAAAGGAAAGTGGAATGGAGAGTGGAATGTACCGTGGAATTGAATGTGGAATGGAATGGAATGGAATGGAATGGAATGGAATGTGGAATGGAATGGAATGGGATGTGGAATGGAATGTGGAATGGAACAGAATGGAATTTGGAATGGAATAGAATGGTATATAGAATTGTATGGAACGTAATGTGGAATGAAGTGTGGAACTTAATGGAATGGAATGTGGAATTTAATGGAATGGAATGTGAAATGGAATGGAATGGAATGTGGAATGCAATGCAAATTTGAATGGAATGGAATGGAATGGAATGGAATGTGGAATGGAATGTAAGATAATGTGGAATGGAATATTGAACGGAATGGAATGGGATGTGAAATGAAATGCAATGGAAGGTGGAATGGAATGGAATGGAATATGGAATGGAATGGAATGGAATGGAGAATGGAATGTGGAATGGAATGAAATGGAATGTGGAATGGAATGTGGAATGGAATGGAAAGGAACTATGAATGGAATGTGGAATGGAATGTGGAATGCAATAGAATGGATGGTTTAATGGAACGTGGAATTTTACGGGAAATGGAACCTGGAATCGAATGTGGAAGGGAATGTGGAATGGATTGTTGAATTTAATGGAATTGAATGTGGAATGGAATGGAATGGAATATGGAATGGAATATGTAATGCAAAGAAATCGAATTTGGAATGGAAAGTTTAATGGAATGCAACGTGGAATGGAATTGAAAGCACTGCGGATGGAATGGAATGCAATGTGGAATGTTTTGGAACGGAATTTGGAATAGAAGTGTACGGAATTTGGAATGCAAATTGGAATGGAATGGAAAGATAAGGAATGGAATGTGGAAAGGAATGGAATGGAATGTAGAATGGAGTGGAATGGAATGGAATTTGCAATGGAAAGGAATGGTATGTGGAATTGAAAGAAATGGAATGTGGAATGGAATTGAATGGAATATAAAGGAATGTGGAATGGAATGTGGATTGGAACGTGAAATGGAATGTGTAATGGAATGAAACAGAATGTGGAGTTTCATGTGGAATGGAGTACAATGGAATTGGGAATGGAATGGAAAGGAATGTGGAATGGAATGGAATGGAACGTGGAATGAAAAGTTGAATGGAACATGCAATGGAACGTGGAATGGAATGTGGAATGGAATGTGGAATGGAATGTGGAATGGAATGGAATGGAATGTGGCATGAAATTTAATGGAATGTGGAATGGAACGTGAAATGGAATGGAATTCAATTTGGAATGGAATGTGGAATGGAATGGAATGCAACGTGGAATGGAATGAAATGCAAAGTGGAATGGAATGGAATGGAATGTGGAATGGAATGGAAAGCAATTTAACGATATGTGGAAAGGAATGGAATGGAATGTAGAATGGAATGGAATGGAATGGAATGTGGAATGGAATGGAATGGAATGTGGAATGGAATAGAATGGAATGTGGAATTGAAAGGAATTGAATGTGGAATGGAATAGAATGGAATGGAAAGGAATGTGGAATGGAATGTGGAATGGAATGTGAAATTTTAATGTGTAATGGAATGGAATGAAATGTGGAGTGGAATGTGGAAAGGAGTAAAATGGAATTTGGAATGGAATGGAATGGAAAGTGGAATGCAATGGAATGGAACGTGGAATGAAAAATGGAATGGAACATGGAATGGAACGTGGAATGGAATGAGGAATGGAACATGGAAACGAATGTGGAATAGAATGAGAAATGGAATGTGTAATGGAATGGAATAGAAAATGGAATGAAATTTAATGGAATGTGGAATGGAATGTGGAATGGAATGGAATTCGGTTTGGAATGGAATGTGGAATGGAATGGAATGCAACGTGAAACGGAATGAAATGCAAAGCGGAATGGAATGGAATGGATTGCGGAATGTAATGGAATGGAATGTGGAATGAATACGAATGGAATGTAGAATGGAATGTGAAATGGAATTGAAAGGATTGTGGAATGGAATGTGGAATCGAATGGGCTGTGGAATGGAATGGAAAGGTATGGAATGTGTAATGAAATGTGGAATGGAATGGAATGGAATGTGGAGTGTAATGAGGAATGGAATGTTGAATGGAATTAGGAATGGAATGGAATGGAATGTGGAATGCAATGTGAAATGAAATGGATGGGAATGGAATGGAATGTGGAATGGAAAGTAAAGGAATGTGGAATGGAATACAGAATGGAATGGAATGGGATGTGAAATGGAATGCAATGGAAGGTGGAATGGAATGTGGAATGGAATGGAATGGAATGTGGAAGGGAATGTGGAAAGGAATGGAATTTAATATGGAATCGAATGAATGGAATGTGGAATGGAAAGTGGAATGGAATGGAAAGGAATGTTGAATGGAATGTTTAATGGAATGTGGAAAATAATGGAATGGATGTTGGAACGGAATATGTAATGGAACGTGGAATGGAACGTGGAATCGAATGTGGACGGGAGTGTGGAATGGAATGTAATGGAATGTGGAATGGAATGTGGAATGGAGTGGAATGGAATGTGGAATTGAATGGAATGGAACGTGGTATGTACTGGAAAGGAAAGTGGAATGGAATGGAATGGAAAGTTGAATCGAATGGAATGGAATGATGTATGGAATGGAATGGAATGTGGAATGGAATGGAATGGAATGGATTGGAATTTGGAGTGGAATTGAATGGAATGTGGAATGGAATAGAATGGGATATGGAATTGAATGTAATTGAATGTGGAATGGAATGGAATGGAACGTAAAATGCAACTTGGAATGGAATGTGGATTTAAATGGAATGGTAAGTGCAATGGAACATGTAATGGAACATGGAACGGAATGTGGAATGGAAGGGAATGAAATACGGAATGGAATGTGGAATGGAACGTGCAATGGAGTGGAATGGAACGTGGTATGTACTGGAATGGAACGTGGAATGGAATGGAATGGAATGTTGAATCGAATGGAATGGAATGAGATATGGAATGGCATGGAATGTGGAATGGAATCGAATGGAATGGATTGGAATTTGGAGTGGTATGGAATGGAATGCGGAATGGAATGGAATGGAGTGTGGTATTGAATGGAATTGAATGTGGAATGGAATGGAATGGAATGCAGAATGGCAGGTTTAAAGGAATGTGGAATGGAATGGAATGGAATGGAGGGTGGAATGGAATGGAATGGAATGGAATGAAGAACGGCATGTGGAATGGAATTGAATAGAATGTGGAATGCAATGGAATAGAGAGGAATGTGAAATGGAATGGAATGGAATATGGAATGGAATGGAATTGAATGTGGAATGGAATGGAAAGGAAGGTGCAATGGATTGGAATGGAACGTGGAATGGAATGTGGAATGGAATGTGGAACGGAATGTGGACTGGAATGTGGAATGCAATGTGAAATGTAAAGGAATGCAATGTGGAATGAGATGGAATGGAATGGAATGTGGAATGGAATGGAATGTGGAATGCAAGGGAATGGAATCTGGATGGAATGGAATGGAATGCGGAAAGGAGTGGAATGTGAAATGTAAGGTGGAATGCAATGTGAAATGGAATGTGGACTGGAATGTGGAATGGAATGAAATGAAGGGTGGAATGAAATGCAATGGAACGTGGAATGGAGTGGAAAGGTACGTGGAATGGAAAATGGAATATAACGTGGAATGGATTTGAATGGAATGTTCAATGCAATGGAATGAAATGTGGAATGGAATGGAATGGAATGTGGATTGGAATGGAATGGATTTTGGAATGGAATGTTGAATGGAATGCAATGGAATGTGGAATTGAATGTAATTTCGAATGGAATGGAACGTGGAATGGAATGTGGAATGGAAAGGACTGGAATGGAGTGGAATGGAATGGAGAATGGAATGGAATTGAGTGGATTGTGGACTCGAATGGAATACGGAATGGAATGGAATGCAATTGTATGTTTAATGGATTGGAATGTAATGGAATGGAAAGTTGAATGGAATGTGGAATGGAAGGTAGAATGGAACGTGGAAAGGATTGGAATGGAAGGTGAAATAAAATGTGGAATGAAATGTGGAATGGAATGTGGAATGGAACGTGGAAAGGAATGTTGAATGGAATGGAATGGAACTTGGAATGGAAGGAGTAACGGAATGGAATGGAATGTGGAATGGAAGTGAATGGAATGAGGAAAGGAATTTGGAATGGAATGTGGAATGGAATGGAACGTGGAATGGAATGGTTTGGAAAGTGGAAAGCGATGGAATGGTATGTGGAATGCATTCCATTCCACGTTCCTTTCCATTCCATTGCATTCCATATTCCATTCCATACCCTTCCACCCCATTGTACAATCCATTCCATTCCATTCCACATTCCATTCCATTCCATACCTCATTTCATTCCACATTCCAGTCCATTCCATTCCATATTCCATTCTACATTCCATTCCATTCCATTCCACATTCCATTCAATTCCATTCCACAGTCCATTTCACATTCCATTCTACATTCCATTCCATTGCTTTGCACATTCCATTCAATTCCATTCCACATTCCATTCTCTTCCGTTTCACATTCCATTCCATTCCATCCCATTCCACAATCCAATCCATTCCATTCCACGTTCCATTCCTCATTCCACTCCATTCAATTCCGCATTCCATTACATTCCAATCCACATCCAATTCCATTCCATTTCACTTTCCATTCCACATTCCACACCATTCCAATCCGCATTCCATTGCATTCTATTCCACATTCCATTTCATTCCATTCCACATTCCATTCCACATTCCATTCAACGTTCCATACCACATTCCATCCAATTCCATTGTACATTCCATTCCATTCCGTTCCATTCCACATTACATTAGATTTCATTCCACCTTCCATTCCATTCCATTCCACATTCCATTCCACTCAATTCCACATTCCATTCCACATTCCATTATTTTCCATTATACATTCCATTCCATTCCACATTCCATTCCATTCCATTCAACATTCCCTTCCATTCCATTCCACGTTCCATTCCTTTCCATTTGACGTTCCATTCCACATTTCATTCCATTGCATTCCACATACCATTCCATTGTATTCGACGTTCTATTCCATTTTATTTCACATTCCGTTCCATTCCACATTCCATTCCACATTCTATTCCATTCCATTCCTCACTCCACTCCATTCCATTCCACATTCCATTCTGCATTCCTCTCCATTTCATTCCATATTCCATTGCATTCCATCCTACATTCCATTGAACATTGCACTTCATTCCATTCGACATTCTATTCCACATTCCTTTCCATTCCATTCCTCACTCCACTCCTTTCCATTCCACATTCCATTCCGCATTGCACTCCATTCCATTCCACATTCCATTACTTTCCATTCTACATTCCATCCCTTTCCACATTAGATTCCACTTTCCATTCCACATTCCATTAAAAATTTAATTCCTTTCCATTCCATATTCCAATCCACATTCCATTCAATGCAATTTCAGATTACTGTCCACATTCCATTCCATTCAATTCCACATTCAATTGCATTGCATTTCATTCCAATCCGCATTCCATTCCATTGCATTCCATTCCATACCACATTCCATTCCATTCCATTCCTTTCCACATTCCGTTTCATTCCATTACACATTCCCATCCTTTCAATTCCATTCAACTCCACAATCCATTCCATTCCATTCCATTCCATTGCATTCCACATTCCATTCCACATTCCTTTCCACATTCCATACCATTCCACATTGCATTACACATTCCATTCTACATTCCTTTCCACATTCCACTCCATTCCATTACATTCCGTTACACGTTCCATTCCATTCCATTCCACGTTCCATTCCATTCCATTCCTCATTCCATTCCACATACCATTCCATTCCATTCCACATTCCATTCCAAGATCCATTCCACATTCAATTCCTTGCCATTCCACATTGCAATCCATTCCATTCCATTCCACATTCCATTCCATTCCATTCCACGTTCCATTCCACATTCCAATCCACATTTCATTCCATGCCATTCCACATTGCACCCCATTCCATTCCATTCCACATTCCACTCCATGCCATTCCACATTGCACTCCATTCCATTCCATTCCACATTCCATTCCATTCCATTCCACATTCCATTCCACATTCCATTCCACATTCCATTTCACAATCCATTCCATGCCATTCCACATTGCACCCCATTCCATTCCATCCCACATTCCACTCAATTCCTTTCAACGTTCTACTTCATTCCATTCCACGTTCAATTCCACACTTGATTCCACATTCTATTTCACATTCCATTCCATTCCATTCCACATTCCAATCCATTCCATTCCATATTCCATTCCACATTCCGTTTCATTCCATTCCACATTCCGTTTCATTCTATTCCACATTCCATTCTATATTCCATTCCATTCCATTCCACATTCCACTCCATTTCATTCCATTCCACATTCCATTCTTTTCCGTTCCACATTCCATTCCGCATTTCACTTCACATTCCACTTCATTCCATTCCACATTCCATTTCACAATCCATTCCATGCCATTCCACATTGCACCCCATTCCATTCCATCCCACATTCCACTCAATTCCTTTCAACGTTCTACTTCATTCCATTCCACGTTCAATTCCACACTTGATTCCACATTCTATTTCACATTCCATTCCATTCCATTCCACATTCCAATCCATTCCATTCCATATTCCATTCCACATTCCGTTTCATTCCATTCCACATTCCGTTTCATTCTATTCCACATTCCATTCTATATTCCATTCCATTCCATTCCACATTCCACTCCATTTCATTCCATTCCACATTCCACTCTTTTCCGTTCCACATTCCATTCCGCATTTCACTCCACATTCCACTTCATTCCATTCCACATTTCATTCCACATTCTGTTTCATTCCATTCCACATTGCACTCCATTCCTTTCCATTCCATATTCCATTCCATTCCATTCCACATTCCATTCCATTCCATTCCACATTCCATTCCAGATTCCATTACACATTCCATTCCACATTCCATTCCATGTTCCATTCCTTTCCTTTCCACATTCCATTCCACATTCCATTCCATTCCATTCCACATTCCTTTCCAAATTCCATTCCCTTCCATTTCACATTCCATTCCATGAAATCCAACTTTCCATTCAATTCCATTCCGTTCCATCCCATTCCAAATTCCATTCCATTACATTCCACCTTCCATTTCATTCCATTCCACATTGCATTCCAATCCATTAAAAGTTCCACTCGACGTTCCATTCCACTTTCCACTCCACATTCCATTCAACTCCATTCCACGTTCCATTCGACTTTCCATTCCACATTCTATTCCATTCCATTCCATTTCACATTCCATTCCACATTCCATTCCATTCCATTGCACATTGCATTCCATTCCGTTCCATTCCATTCCATTCCTTTCCACCTTCCATGACATTCCATTCCATTCCACATTCCATTACTTTCCATTCCGTTCCATATTCCATTCGATTCCATTCCTCATTCGATTCCTTTGCATTCAACATTTCATTCCATTCCATTCCACACTCCTTTGCACATTTCATTCCACGTTCCATTCCTTTCCATTACACATTCCATTCACTTCCATTCCATTCCATTAAAGATTCCATTCCATTCCATTTCACATTGCTTTCCATTCAATTGCTTTACATTACTTTCCTTTCCACATTCCATTCCATTCAATTCCATTCCATTCCATTCCACATTCCATTCCATTCCATTCCACATTCCGTTGCATTCCATGCCACCTTCCATTTCATTCCATTGTACGTTCCAGTCCACATTCCATTCCATTCTATTCCATTCCATTCCACATGCCATTCCATTCCATTCCCCTTTCCTTTCCATTGCATTCCACATTGCATTCCATTCCATTCCACCTTCCATTCCATGGTCCATTCCACCTTCCATTACACGTTCCATTCCACTTTCCACTCCGCCTTACATTTCATTTCATTAAACTTTCCATTCCACTTTCCATTGCAGTTTCCACTCCACATTCAATTCCATTCCATTCCACGTTCAAATACACGTTCCATTCCACTTTTAATTCCCTTTGCATTCCACGTTTCGTTCCTCATTCTATTCCATTGCATTCCACATTCCATTCCATTCCTTTTCACATTCCATTCCATTCCATTCCACATTCCATTCTATTCCATTCCACATTCCATTCCATTCCACATTCCTTTCCATTCTATTCCACATTCCACTCCGCTTTCCTTTCAATTCCATTCCAGTCCATTCCATTCCTTTCCAATCAACATACCATTCCATTCCATAAAACATTCCATTCCACATTCCATTCCATTCCATTCCACATTCCATTCTACATTCCATTCCATTCCATTCCACTTACCATTGAATTCCATTCAACATTCCATTCCACATTCCATTCTACATTCCATTCCATTCCATTCCACATTCCACTCCGTTTCATTCCAATCCACATTCCACTCCTTTACGTTCCACATTCCATTCCATATTTCATTCCACATTCCACTTCATTCCATTCCACATTCCAGTCCACATTCCGTTTCATGCCATTCCACATTGCACTCCACATTCCACTACATTCCATACCATTCAATTCCAATTTACATTCCACTTTCCAATCCACATTCCATTGTACATACCATTCCGTTCCATTCCACATTATATTCTACGTCCCATTCCATTCCATTCCACTTTCAATTACACATTACATTCCACATTCCATTCCATTCCACATTCCATTCAAAATTCCACTGCATTCCTGTCAACATTCCATTCCACTTTCCATTCCATTCCATTCCACATTCCACTCCATTCCAACCCACATTCCATTCCATATTACATTCGATTCCTTTGCATATTCCATTCCACATTCCATTCCATTCCATTCCACATTTAATTCCACTTTCCATTCCACCTTCCATTCCACCTCCCATTTTATTCCATTCCACTTTCCATTCCCTTGCATTCCACGTTCCATTTCATTCCATTCCACATTCCATTCTACATTCCATTTCACATTCCATTCCACATTCTATTTCACATTCCATTCCACATTCCATTTCACATTCCATTCCATTCCATTCCATTCCAGATTGCATCACATTCCAATCCACATTCCCTTCCACATTCAGTTCCATTCCATTCCACATTCCATACAAACCAATTCCATTCAATTCCACATTCCATTCCATTCAATTCCACATTCCATTCCACTTTCCAATCCATTCCATTCCACATTGCATTCCACATTCCATTCCACATTTCATTACCTTCCACTTTCCATTCCACATTCCATTCCATTCCATCCCACCTTGCATTCCACATACCGTTCCACTGCTTTCCACATTCCTTTCCATTCCATTCCACTTTCCATTCCACATTCCATTCCACTTTCCATTCCATTCCATTCCTCATTCCATACAATTGCATTTCATTCCATTCCACATTCCATTCTATTACATTGCACATTCCATTCCATTCCATGCCACATTCTGTACCTTTCTATTCCAATCCATTCCACATTCCATTCCGTTCCATTCTACTTTCCATTCCATTCTATTCCGCTTTCCATTCCATTCAATTCCACATTCCTTTCCATTTCTTTCCACATTCCATTCCATTCTGTTCCACATTCCATTCCATTCCATTCAATTCAATTGCACATTCCATTCCATGCCATTAAACGTTCAATTCCATTCCATTCCACATTCGTTTGCATTACATTCATTTCCACATTCCATTCCATTATATTCCACATTATTTCCACATTCTATTCCGCATTCCATTCCCTTCCATTTCACATTCGATTCCATTCCAGTAGACAATCCATTCCACTTCAAATTCCACGTTCCGTTGCACTTTCAATTACACGTTTCATTCCACGTTCCGTTCCATGTCCCATTCCATTCCATTCCACATTCCATTCCACATTCCATTCCATTCTATTCCATTCCACATTCCATACCATTCCATTCCGCATTCCATTGCATTCCATTCCACATTCCATTCCACTTTCCATTCCATTCCATTCAATATTCCATTACATTCCATTCCTCAATATTTTCCATTCCTTTCGATATTCCATTCCATTCCATTCCACATTCCATTCCTTTCCATTCCACGCTAAATTTCATTCCATTCTACATTCCATTCCACATTCCAATTCACATAACATTCCCCATTCCATTTCGCATTCCATTCCACATTCCATTCCACATTCCATTTCACATTCCATTCCACATTCCATTTCACATTTCATTCCACATTCCATTTCACAGTCCATATTCCATTCCTTTCCATTTCACGTTCCATTTCATTTCACATTCCATACCATTAAATTTCACATTACATTGCATTCCATTCCAAATTCCATTCCTTTCCATTAAACTTTCCATTCAATTCCGTTCCATATTCCACTCCACATTACATTGAACTTTCCATTCCATTCCATTCCATTCCATACCATTCCACATTCGATTCCATTCCATTCCATTCCACATACCATTCCCTTCCATTCCACATTCCATTCCATTCCATTCCACATACCATTCCATTCCGTTCCATTCCACATTCCATTCGTTTCCATTCCACGTACAATTCCATTTCATTCCACATTCCATTCCATTCCATTCCGTTCCATTCCACATTCCATTCCTTTCTATTCCACATTTCATTCTATTCCATTCCTCAATCCATTCCATCTTCCATTCCATGTTCCATTGCCCGTTCCATTCCACGTTGCATTCCACGTTCTATGCAATGTTTCATTTCACGTTCCATTCTAATCCATTCCTCATTCCATTCCCTATTCCATTCCAATACATTCCACATTCCATTCCATTCCATTCCACATTCCATTCCACATTCCATTCCACTTTCCATTCCATTCTATTCCACATTGCATTCCACCTTCCATTCCATTCCATGCCACGTTCCATACCATTCCATTCCAATCCATTCCACATTCCATTCCATTCCATTCCACATTCCGTTATACATTCCATTCAACATTGATTTGCATTCCATTCCATGTTCGATTCCATTCCATTCCACATTCAATACAATTCCTTTCCATTCCATTACACATTCCGTTACATTCCATTCTGCATTCCATTAGATATTAAATTCCACATTCCATTCCCCATTATATTCCCTTCCATTCCAGATTCCATTCCACATTCCATCCCATTCCATTCCACTTTCCATTCCACATTCCATTCAATTCTGTTCCACATTCCAATCCATTCCATTCCTTTCCAATCCATTCCATTCCAATACATTCCATTCCATTCCATTCCATTCCACATTCCATTCCATTCCATTCCATTCCATTCCACATTCCATTCCATTCCATTCCATTCCATTCCACATTCCATTCCATTTCATTCCATTCCATTCCACATTCCATTCCTTTCCATTCCATTCCAATCCACATTATTTTCCATTCCATTCCTTTCCACATTCCATTCCATTCCATTCCCTTCCATTCCACATTCCATTCCATCCCATTCCAGATTCCATTCCACATTCCGTTCCATTCCATTACACATTCCATTCTATTCTGTTCCATTCCATTCCGTTCAATTCCAAATTACATCCCATTGCATTCCACATTGCATACCACTTTCCATTCCATTAAATTCCATTCCATTCCACATTCCATTCCCCATTCCATTCCACATTTCATTCCATTCGATTCCACATTCCAATCCATATTTCATTCTATTGCCTTCCACATTCCTTTCCACATTACATCCCTTAGCATTGCACATTCAATTCCACATTGCAATAGATTCCATTCCACAGTCCATTCCACTTTCCATTTCACTCCACATTCCCTTCCACATTCCATTCCACATTCCATTAAACTCCGTTCCACTTTCCAATCCACATTCCATTCCATTCCATTCCACATTTCATACAATTATATTCCATTCCACATTCCGTTCCATTCCAGTCCATTCCACATTCCATCTCATTCCATTCAACGTTACAGTCCATTCCTTTCCACATTCCATTCCACATTCCATTCCATTCCATTACTCGTTCCATTCCACTTTCCATTTTAAGTTCCATTGCACTTTCCATTATATGTTCCATTCCACGTTCCATTACATGTTCCATTCCATTCCATTCCACATTCCATTCTAATTTCCATTCCATTCCATTCCTCATTCAATACCATTCCACTTCATTCTTTCCACATTCCATTCCATTGTATTCCACATTCCATTCCACATTCCATTCCACTACATTCCATTGCATTCCACGTCCGTTTCCACATTCTATTCCATTAAATTCCACGTTCCATTCCATTCCATACCATGTTCCATTTCATTCCATTCCAGTTTCCATTCCTCATTCCATTTCACATTCCATTCCACATTGCATTTCACATTCCAATTCACATTTCATTCCGCATTCCATTTCACATTCCACATTCCATTTCATTCCATTCCACATTCCGTTCCTTTCCATTATATTACACGTTCCATTGCATTCCAGTACACGTCCAAGTCCATTACATTCCAAGTTCCATTCCACAGTTCATTCCACATTCTCTTCAGGATTCCATTACCTTCCATTCCACACTCCATTCCATTCAATTACTCATTCCATTCCACGTTCCATTTCACTTTCCATTGCACGTTTCATTACACCTTCCATTCCACGTTCCATTGCACGTTACACTACAAGTTCCATTCCAAGTTCTGTTCCACGTTTCATTCCATTCCATTCCACTTTCTATTGCATAATCCATTCCATTGAATTCCACATTCCATTCCACATCCCATTCCTTTGCATTCTATTAAACGTTCCATACCACATTCTATTCCATTCCATTCCACATTCCATTGTGATAAATTGAATTCCACTTTCCATTCCATTGCATTTCACATTCCATTCCATTCAAAATTCCAATTCACATTCCAATTCATTCAATTCTACATTCCATTCCACATTCCATTCCATTCCATTCCGCATTCCATTCCACATTCATTTCCATTCGTTTGCATTCTACATTGCATTCCATTCCAATCTGTTCCACATTCCATTCCACATTCCACATCACATTGCATTCCATTCCATTCCACATTCCGTTCCACATTCCATAGGATTCCATTCCACATTCCACGACATTCCATTCCACATTAAATTCCACTTTACATTCCGTTCAATTCCACATTCCATTCCACATTCCATTCCACTTTCCATTCCACATTCCATTCCATGCCATTCCACATTCCATTCCACATTCTTTTCCACTTTCCATTGCATTCCATGCCCCATTCCATTCCACATTCAGTTCAACATTACTTTCCACAATCCATTCCCTTCCATTAAACATTCCATTCCACATTCCATTCCACAATCCATTCCATAATATTCCACCTTCCATTGCACATTCCATTCCACATTAAATTACATTGCATTCCACATTCCATTCCACATTCCATTCCATTCCATTCCACATTCCTTTCCATTTCATCCCACATTCCATTTCACACTGCATTCCATTCCAATCCACATTCTGTTTTATTCCATTCCATTCCAGTCCATATTCAATTCCATTCCATTCCATTCCACATTCCAATCCAATGCATTCCACATCCCATTACTGTCCATTCCACATACCATTCCACATTCGATTCCATATTCCATTCCACATTCCATTCCGTTCTATTCCACAAACCATACCATTACATTCCGTTCCACTCCACATTCCATTCCACTTTCCATTCCATTCCATTCCATTCCATATCCCATTCTATTCCATTCCATTACACTCCACATTCTATTCCTTTCCATTCCATTCCACATCCCATTTCATTCCATTCCTCATTCAATTCTATCCTATTGCACATTCCGTTCCATTCCATTCCATAATCCATTCCTTTCCATTCCACATTCCATTCCATTCAATTCCACATTCCATTCCATTCAATTGCACATTCCATTCCATTCCGTATTCTTTTCCAATCTATTCCACTTTCCAGTACATTCCATTCCGCATTCCATTCCACATTCCATTCCACATTCCATTACTCATTCCATTGAATTCCATTCCATTCCACGTTCCATTCTACTTTCCATTGCTCGTTCCATTTCACGTTCCATTCCATGTTCCATTCCACGAGAAATTCCACATTACATTACACTTTCCATTCCACTCCACGAGAAATTCCACATTACACTACACTTTCCATTCCACTAAATTCCAGGATCCATTTCATGTTGCATTCCATTCCATTCCACGTTCCATTCTGCATTGCATTACACATTCCATTCCACGTTCCATTCCACATTCCGTTCCACGTCCCATTTCATTCCTTTCCAGGTTCCATTCCATTCCATTCCCCTTTCCATTTCATTCAATTCCACATTCCATTCTACATTCCATTCCACATTCCATTCCATTCCATTTCATTCCGAACCACATTCCATTCCATTCCAACCCACATTGCCTTCCATTACATTCCACATTCCATTCCATGTTCCATTCCATGTTCCCTTCCACGTTCCATTCCACGTTCCATTTGACTTTCCTTTCCATTCCATTCCACATTCCATTCCACATTCAATTCCATTCCATTGCACATTCCACACCAAGGAATTCCATTCCATTCCACATTCGATTACATTCCATTCCACATTCCATTCTACATTCCAATCCATTCGATTCCACATTGCATTTCACATTCCTTTCCACATTACATTGTATTCCACATTCTTTTCCACATTCCATTATATTCCATCCCACATTGCATTCCGTATTCCATTCCATTCCTTTCCACATTCCATTCCATTCCATTCCACTTTCCATTCCACATTCCATTGCATTCAATTCCACTTTCCATTCGACATTCCATTCCATTCCATTCCACTTTCCATTACATTCCTTTCCACGTTCCGTTCTACGTTCCATTCCATGTTCCATTTCACGTTCCGTTCCACATTCCATTCCATTCAATTTCCCGTTCCATTCCATACCATTCCACGTTCCACTTCATTCCAATCCACATTCTTCTCCACATTCCATTTCACATTCCATTCCACATTCCATTTCTCATGCCATTTCATTTCATTCTATTCCATTCAACACCCTTCAACATTCCATTCCACATAACTTTCAATTCCATTCCACATTCCATTCCGTTACATTCCACATTCCCTTCCATTCCATTCCAAATTCCGTTCCATTCCATTCCATTCCATTCCACTTTCCATTCCATTCCATTCTATTCCACATTTCATTCCATTCCGTTCCACATTCCATTCCATTCCATTCCATATTCCATCCCACATTCAATTCCACTCCGTACAACGTTCCATTCCACATTGCACTCCACGTTCCATTCCACATTCCATTCCACGTTTCATTCCATTCCATTCCATGTTCCATTCCATTCCATTCCACGTTCCATTCCATTTTTTATTCCATTCCATTCCACATTCCATTCCACATTCAATTCCATTCCATTGCTCTTTGCATTCGACATTCCATTCCATTCCACTCCACATTCCATTTCACTTTCCATTAGATTCCATTCGACATTGCATTCCACATTCAATTCCACCTTCCTAACCACGTTCCTTTGCATTCCATTCCTCATTCCACTACACTCCATTCCACATTCCAATTCATTCCATTCCACATTCGTTTCCGCATTCTGTTACACATTCCATTTCACCTTCCATTCCATTCCGTTCTATTCCACATTGCATTCAATTCCAATCCACATTCCACTCCATTCCATTCCACGTTCCATTCCACATTCCATTCCATCCCATTCCTCATTCTATTCCGTTACATTCCACTTTCCTTTCCATTCCATTCCACATTCCATTCCACTTCACATTCCGTTCCACATTCCATTCCCCATTCCATTCCACATTCCATTCCACTCCATTCCACATTCCATTCCACATTGCACTCCACATTCCACTCCATTCCATTCCATTCCAATCCAATTTACATTCCACTTTCCATTCCACATGACATTCTACATAGCATTCCGTTCCATTGCACATTTCCTTCTATGTCCCATTCCATTCCATTCCACTTTCGATTACACTTTACATTCCACATTCCATTCCATTCCACATTCCATTGAAAATTCCATTGCATTCCTGTCAACATTCCATTCCACTTTCCATTCCATTCCATTCCACATTCCACTCCATTCGAACCCACATTCCGTTCCACATTCCGTTCAATTCCTTTGCACTTTCCATTCCACATTCCATTCCAATCCATTAAACATTCAATTCCACATTCCATTCCATTCCATTCCTCGTTCCATTCCACGACCAATTCCACATTCCGTTACACTTTCCAGTCCATTCCATTCCACGATACATTCCACGTTCCTTTCCATTCCATTCCATGTTGCATTCTGCATTCCATTGCACATTCCATTCCACTTTCCATTCCACCTTCCATTGAACATTCCATTCCACGTTAAATTCCACCTTCCATTCCACCTCCCATTTTATTGCATTCCACTTTCCATTCCATTGCAGTCCACTTTCCATTTCATTCCAATCCACATTCCACTCTACATTCCATTTCACATTCCATTCCACATTCCATTTCACATTCCATTCCATTCTATTCCTTTCCAGATTGCATTACATTCCAGTCCACATTCCCTTCCACATTCAGTTCCATTCCATTACACATTTCATACAAACGAATTCCATTCAATTGCACATTCCATTCCATTCCATGCCACATTCCATTCCACTTTCCAATCCATTCCATTCCACATTGCATTCCACATTCCATTCCACATTTCATTGCCTTCCACTTTCCATTCCACATTCCATTCCATTCCATCCCACCTTGCATTCCACATACCGTTCCATTCATTTCCACATTCCATTCCATTCCATTCCACTTTCCATTCCACATTCCATTCCACTTTCCATTCCATTCTATTCCTCATTCCATACAATTCCATTTCATTCCATTCCACATTCCATTCCATCCATTGCTCACTCCATTCCATTCCATGCCACATTAAGTACCATTCCATTCCAATCCATTCCACATTCCATTCCATTCCATTACACTTTCTATTCCTTTCTAATCCGCCTTCCATTCCATTCAATTACACATTCCGTTCCATTTCATTCCACATTCCATTCCATTCCACATTCCATTCCATTCCATTCCACATTCCATTGCATTACATTCATTTCCACTTTCCATTCCATTATATTCCACATTTCATTCCGCATTCCATTCCCTTCCATTTCACATTCAATTCCATTCAATTAGGCAATCCATTCCACTTCAAATTCCACGTTCCGTTGCATTTTCCATTACACGTTGCATTCCACGTTCCGTTCCATGTTCCATTCTATTCCATTCCACATTCCATTCCATTCCACATTCCATTCCATTCTATTCCGTTCCACATTCCATATCATTCCATTTGACATTCCATTGCATTCCATTCCACATTCCATTCCACTTTCCAATCCATTCCGTTCAACATTCCATTCCATTCCATTCCGCATTCAATTCCATTCCTTTCGACATTCCATTCCATTCCATTCCACATTCCATTCCATTAAATTCCACATTCTCTTCCATTCCATTCCACGTTCAGTTTCATTCAATTCCACATTCCATTCCACATTCCATTTCACATAACATTCCCCATTCCATTTCACCTTCCATTCCACTTTTCATTCCAAATTCCATTTCACATTACATTCCACATTCCATTTCACATTCCATGTTCCATTCCATTCCATGTCATGTTCCGTTTCATTTCACATTCCATTGCTTTCCATTCAACATTCCTTTCCTTTCCATTAATCATTACATTAAATTCTGTTCCGCATTCCACTCCACATTATATTGCACATGCCATTCCATTCCATTCCTTTCCACATTCCATTCCATACCATTCCACATTCGATTCCATTCCATTCCACATTCCATTCCCTTCCATTCCTCATTCCATTCCATTCCATTCCACATACCATTCCATTCAGTTCCATTCCACATTCCATTCATTTCCTTTCCACTTTCCATTCCATTACATTCCAAATTCCATTCCATTCCCTTCTGTTCCTTTCCACATTCCATTACTTTCCATTCCACATTTCATTCCATTCCATTCCTCATTCCATTCGGTCTTCCATTCCACGATCCATTGCCCATTCCATTCCACGTTGCATTCCACGTTCCCTTCCATGTTACATTTCACATTCCATTCTATTCCATTCCTCATTCCATTCCACATTCCATTCCAATATATTCCACATTCGATTCCATTCCATTCCACATTCCATTCCACTTTCCATTGCATTCCATTCCACTTCCATTCCACTTTCTATTCCATTCCCTTCCACATTCCATTCCACCTTCCATTCCATTCCATGCCACATTCCATACCATTCCATTCCAATCCATTCCACATTCCATTCCATTCCATTCCACATTCCGTTATACATTACATTCAACATTGAATTGCATTCAATTCCATGTTCCATTGCATTCAATTCCACATTCAATACAATTCCATTCCATTCCTTTACACATTCCATTACATTCCATTCCGCATTATATTAGATATTGAATTCCACATTCCATTCCCTATTATATTCCATTCCTTTCCAGATTCCATTCCACATGCCATTCAATTCCATTCCACAGTCCAATCCATTGCATTCCATTCCAATCCATTCAATTCCATTCCATTCCATTCCAATCCATTCCATTCCATTCCGTTCCATTCCATTCCATTCTATTCAATTCCGCTCCGTTCCATTCCATTCCATTCCATTCCATTCCACATTCCATTCCATTCCATTCCATTCCACATTCCATTCCATTCCATTCCATTCCATTCCACATTCCATAACTTTTCATTCCATTCCAATCCACTTTCCATTCCATTCCATTCCTTTCATCATTCCATTCCAATCCACTTTCCATTCCATTCC
Source organism: Pongo pygmaeus (assembly GCF_028885625.2). NCBI lineage: Eukaryota > Metazoa > Chordata > Mammalia > Primates > Hominidae > Pongo > Pongo pygmaeus. Next base: position 45,963,384 of record NC_072397.2, on the reverse strand, counting down.
TTTCCTTTCCACATTCCATTCCATTCCACATTCCATTCCATCCCATTCCAGATTCCGTTCCACATTCCATTCCATTCCATTACACATTCCATTCTATTCTGTTCAATTCCATTCCGTTCCATTCCAAATTGCATCGCATTCCTTTCCACATTGCATTCCACATTGCATTCCATTCAATTCCATTCCATTCCACATTCCATTTCCCATTCCATTCCACATTTCATTCCATTCGATTCCACATTCCAATCCATATTTCAATCTATTGCTTTCCACATTCCATTCCCCATTCCGTCCCATAGCATTGCACGTTCAATTCCACATTGCAATAGATTCCATTCCACCGTCCATTCCACTTTCCATTTCACTCTACATTCCATTCCACATTCCATTCCACATTCCAAACACTCCATTCCACTTTCCATTCCACATTTCATTCCATTCCATTCCACATTTCATACAATTATATTCCATTCCACATTCCATTCCATTCCACATTTCATATAATTATATTCCATTCCGCATTCCATTCCATTCCATTCCATTCCACATTCCATCCAATTCCATTCCACTTTACAGTCCATTCCTTTCCACATTCCATTCCACATTCCATTCCATTCCATTACTCGTTCCATTCCACGTTCCATTGCACGTTCCATTGCACTATCCATTATATGTTCCATTCCACGTTCCATTCCATGTTCCATTCCATTCCATTCCACATTCCATTCTAATTTCCATTCCATTACATTCCTCATTCCATACCATTCCATTTCATTCTTTCCACATTCCATTCCATTGCACTCCACATTCCATTCCACATTCCATTCCATTCCATTCCATTCCATTCCACGTCCCATTCCACATTCTATTCCATAAAATTCCACGTTCCATTCCATTCCATACCATGTTTAATTTCATTCCATTCCACTTTCCATTCCACATTCCATTTCGCATGCCATTCCACATTGTATTTCACATTCCATTTCACATTTCAATCCGCATTCCATTTCACATTCCACATTCCATTCCATTCCATTCCACATTCCATTCCTTTCCATTATAATACACGTTCCATTGCTTTCCAATACACGTCCCAGTCCATTCCATTCCATGTTCCATTCCACATTCCATTCCACATTCGATTCCGGATTCCATTCCCTTCCATTCCACATTCCATTCCATTCCATTACTCATTGCATTTCACGTTCCATTGCACATTTCATTACACGTTCCATTCCACGTTCCATTGCATGTTACACTACAAGTTCCATTCCAAGTTCTGTTCCATGTTTCATTCCATTCCATTCCACTTTCCATTGCATATTCCATTCCATTCTATCATTCCATATCATTCCATTCCATATCATTCCATATCATTCCATTCCATTGCATTCCACATTCCATTCCATTCCATTCCACTTTCCATTCCATTGCATTCCACATTCCGTTCCATTCCATTCCATGTTCCATTCCACGTTGAATTCCATTGAAACCCACGCTCCATTCCATTCCATTCCTAGTTCCATTTCATTCCATTTCACTTTCCATTCCACATTACCTTTCACATTCCATTCAACGTTCTATTTCACATTCCATTCCATATTCCATTGCACATTCCGTTTCACATTCCACATTGCATTCTATTCCATTTCACGTTCCATTCCATTCCACATTACATTCGATTCCATTCTGCATTCCATTACGCGTTCCTTTCCACATTCCTTTCCCTTCAATTCCCTTCCAAATTCCATTCCATTCCATTCCACGTTCCATTCCTTCTCATTCCATATTCCATTCGATTCCGTTCCACATTCCATTTCTCATTCCATTGCACATTCCATTCCTTCCCATCCCACATTCCATTCGACTCCATTCCACATTCCATACCACATTCCGTTTCACATTCCTCCTTCCATTCCATTCCCTTTGACGTTCCATTCCATTCCACAATCCATTCCATTACTTTCCACATTCCATTCCTTTGCATTTCACTTTCCTTTCAATTCCATTCCACATTCCATTCACATTCCATTCCATTCCATTCCATTCCATGTTACATTCCATTCCCTTTCATGTTCCGCTTCATTCCATTCCACATTAAATTCCACATTCCGTTTCACATTCCACTCCACATTCCATTCCACATTCCATTTCACACTCCATTCCACATTCCAATTCATATTCCACATTCCATTCCTTTGCATTTTACGTTGCATTCCACATTCCATTCCATTCCATTCCGTTCCATATTCCATTCCTTTCCATTCCGTATTCCATTCCATTCCATTCCGTTCCACATTCCCTTCATTTCCGTTCCACAGTCCACTCCATTCCATTCTATTCTATTACATATTCGATGCCATTCCATTCCAAACCACATTCCATTCCATTCCATTCCACATTGCATTCCATTTCACATTCCATTCTACATTCCATTGAATTCTATTCCACATTCCATTCCACATGGCATCACTTCCCATTCCATATACTTTCCCCATTCTATTCCATTCCATTGCACATTACATTCCTTGGCATTCTATTCCATTCCTTTCAACATTCCATTCCATTACATTCCATTCCACATCCCATTCCTTTGCATTCCATTAAACATTCCACACCACATTTTATTCCATTCTATTCCACATTCCTTTCCGATAAATTGAATTCCACTTTCCATTCCATTTCATTTCACATTCCATTCCATTCAAAATTCCAATCCACATTCCAATCCATTAAATTCTACATTCCATTCCACATTCCATTCCATTCCATTCCGCATTCCATTCCACATTCACTTCCATTCCTTTGCATTCCACATTGCATTCCATTCCATTCCATTCCACATTCCATTCCATTCCATTCCATGTGCCATTCTGTTCCACATTCCATTCCACATTCCACACCACATTGCATTCCATTCCATTCCACATTCCGTTCCACATTCCATACGATTTCATTCCACATTCCACAACATTCCATTCCACATTAAATTCCATTTTCCATTCCGTTCAATTCCACATTCCATTCCACATTCCATTCCACTATCCTTTCCACATTCCATTCCATGCCATTCCACATTCCATTCCACATTCTTTTCCACTTTCCATTGCATTCCATGCCGCATTCCATTCCACATTCAGTTCAACATTCCTTTTCGCATTCCATTCCCTTCCATTCCTCATTCCATTCCACATTCCATTCCACATTCCACTCCATAATATCCCACCTTCCATTCCAGATTCCATTCCACATTAAATTACATTCCATTCCACATTCCATTCCACAATCCATTCAACTGCATTCCGCATTCCATTCCATTCCATTCATATTCCATTCCATTCGATTGCACATTCCAATATGTTCCATTCCACATTCCTTTCCATTTCATCCCAAATTTCGTTTCACACTGCATTCCATTCCAATCCACATTCTGTACTATTCCATTCCATTCCAGTCCACATTCAATTCCATTCCATTCCATTCCACATTCCAATCCAATCCATTCCAAGTCCCATTACATTCCATTCCACATACCATTCCACATTCGATTCCATATTCCTTTCCACATTCCATTCCATTCTATTCCACAAACCGTACCATTCCATTCCGTTCCACATTCCATTCCATTCCACTCCAAATTCTATTCCATTCCATTCCAATCTACGTTCCATTTCATTCCATTCCTCATTCAGTTCTCTTCTATTGCACTTTCCGTTCCATTTCATTCCATATTCCATTCCTTTCCATTCCACATTCCATTCCATTCAATTCCACATTCCATTTCATTCAATTGCACATTCCATTCCATTCCGCGTTCCATTCCGTTCTATTCCACTTTCCAGTACATTCCATTCCGCATTCCGTTCCACATTCCATTTCACATTCCATTCAATTCCTTTCCATTCCACATTCCATTGAATTCCATTCCATTTCACATTCCATTCCATTTCATTTCTCATTCCATTCTACGTTCCATTACACGTTCCATTCCACGTTCCATTCCACAAGAAATTCCACATTAAATTACACTTTCCATTCCACTCCATTCCAGGATCCATTTCATGTTGCATTCCATTCCATTCCACATTCCATTCCGCATTGCATTACACATTCCATACCTCTTTCCATTCCTCATTCTGTTCCACATCCCATTTCATTCATTTCCACGTTCCATTCCATTCCATTCCACTTTCCATTTCATTCAATTCCACATTCCATTCTACATTCCATTTCACATTCCATTCCATTCCGAACCACATTCCATTCCATTCCAATCCACATTCCCTCACTTTACATTCCACATTCCATTCCATGTTCCATTCCACGTTCCCTTCCACGTTCCATTCCACGTTTCATTTGACGTAACATTCCATTCCATTCCACATTCCATTCCACATTCAATTCCATTCCATTGCACATTCCACACAAACGACTTCCATTCCATTACAGATTCGATTCCATTCCATTCCACATTCCAATCCACTCGGTTCCTCATTGCATTTCACAGTCCATTCCACATTACATTGTATTCCACATTCTTTTCCACATTCCATTCCATTCCATCCCACATTGCATTCCACATTCCATTCCATTCCTTTCCACATTGCATTCCATTCCATTCCACTTTCCTTTCCACATTCCATTGCATTCAATTCCACTTTCCATTCCACATTCCATTCCATTCCATTCCACATTCCATTCCATTCCTTTCCACGTTCCATTCGACTTTCCATTCCACGTTCCGTTCCACATTTCATTCCACATTCCATTACATTCAATTTCACGTTCCATTCCATACCATTCCACGTTCCACTTCATTCCATTCCACATTCTTCTCCAGATTCCATTTCACATTCCATTCCACCTTCCATTTCTCATGCCATTTCATTTCATTCTATTCCATTCAACTCAATTCAGCATTCCAATCCACATACCGTTCAATTCCATTCCACATTCAATTCCATTATATTCCACATTCCCTTCCATTCAATTCCAATTTCCGTTCCATTCCATTCCATTCCATTCCATTCCATTCCATTCCATTCTATTCCACATTTCATTCCATTCCATTCCACATTCCATTCCATTCCATTCCACATTCCATCCCACATTCAATTACACTCTGTACAATATTCCACTCCACATTGCACTTCACGTTCCATTCCTCAATCCATTCCACATTTCATTCCATTCCATTCCACGTTCCATTCCAAGTTCCATTCCATTTCATTCCACATTCCATTCCACATTACATTCCATTCCATTGCACTTTCCATTCGACATTCCTTTCCATTCCACTCCACATTCCATTTCACTTTCCATTAGATTCCATTCCACATTCTATTCCACATTCAATTCCACCTTCCTAACCACGTTCCATTGCATTGATTCCTCGTTCCACTACACTCCATTGCACGTTCCAATTCATTCCATTCCATATTCGTTTCCGCATTCCGTTACACATTCCATTTCACATTCCATTCCATTCCATTATATTCCACATTGCATTCAATTCCAATCCACATTCCACTCCATTCTATTCCGCGTTCCATTCCACATTCCATTCCATTCTTTTCCTCAGTCTATTCCGTTACTTTCCACATTCCTTTCCATTCCATTCCACATTCCTTTCCACTTTACATTCCGTTCCACATTCCATTCCACATTCCATTCCATTCCATTTCACATTACATTCCACATTGCACTCCACATTCCACTCCATTCCATTTCAATTTACATTCCACTTTCCTTTCCACTTTCCATTCTACATACCATTCCGTTCCATTCCACATTACATTCCACGTCCCATTCCACTCCATTCCACTTTCGACTACACATTACATTCCACATTCCATTAATTTCCACATTCCATTCAAAATTCCATTGCATTCCTGTCAACATTCCATTCCACTTTCCATTCCATTCCATTCCACATTCCACTCCATTCCAACCCACATTCCGTTCCACAATCCGTTCGATTCCTTTGCTCATTCCATTCCACATTCCATTCCATTCCATTCCACACTCAATTCCACTTTCCATTCCATTCCATTCCACATTCCATTCCACGACCAATTCCACATTCCGTTACACTTTCCAGTCCATTCCATTCTACGATCCATTCCACGTTCCATTCCATTCCATTCTACATCCCACTCCACATTCCGTTCCATTCCATTCCACATTCGATACCTTTTCATTTCATTCCCTACCACATTCCATTCCATTCCACATTCAATTCCACGTTCCATTCCATTCATTTCCTCATTCCATACCATTCCATTCCATTCCATTCCAGATCCCATTCCATTCCATTCCACATTCCATTCCAAATTCCCTTCCATTCCATTCCACATTCCATTCCATTCCATTCCACGTTGCATACCATTCCATTCTATTCCAATCCACAATCTGTTCAATTCCGTTCCGCATTCCATTCAGTTCCATTCCATTTATTCCACATTCCATTCCATTGAACACTCCATTCAATTACATTCTACATTCCATTGCACATTCCATTCCACATTCTCTTCCACGTTCCATTTTATTCCATTCCATTCCATATACTATTCCTCTCCATACGACATTCAATTCCATTCAATTCCACATTCGTTTCCATTCCATTGCATTGCAATTTCCATTCCATTGCATTTAACTTTCCTTTCTATTCCATTCTATTTCATATTCCGTTCCATTACATTACACATTGCATTCCATTCCATTCCAACTTCCATTCCACATTCCATTCCACGTTCTATTCCATGTTCCATGGCATTCCGTTCCACATTCCTTTCCATTCCATTCCACCTTCCATTCTTTTCCTTCCACATTCCATCCCATTCGATTCCACATTCCATTCCATTGCATTCCAATCCATTTCAGATTCCATAGTATTCCATTGCATTCCACATTCCTTTCGTTTCCATTACACATTCCATTCCTTTACATTGCACGTTCCGTTCCATTACATTCCACATTCGTTTCCATTCCATTCCACGTTCCATTCCACGTTCAATTAAACGTTAAATTCCACGATATATTCCATTCCATTGCACATTCCATTCCATTCCATTCTAACCTCCATTGCCCTTTCCATTCCATGTTCCATTCCTCGTTACATTCCATGATCCATTCCACGTTCCATTCCACGTTTCATTCCATTCCATTCCACATTCCATTCCATTCCATTCCACATTCTATTCCACATTCCATTCCATGTTGCATTCCATTTCATTCCACATTCCATTCCACTTTTCTTTCCATTTCATTCCACATTCCATTCAATTCCATTCCATACTCAGTTCCACATTCCATTCCACGTTGCATTCATTTCCTTTTCACGTTCCATTCCACGTTCCATTCCATTCAATTCCAGTTTCCATTCCACATTCCTTTGCACATTCCTTTCCACGTTCCAATCCACATTCCATTAGACGTTCCATTCCAATTTCCCTTCCATGTTCCATTGCGTGTTGTATTCCATACAATTCCAAGTTCCATTCCACATTCCATTACTTTCCATTAAACGTCCCATTCCACATTCCATTCCACCTTCCATTCCACATTCCATTCCGTTCCATTCCACATTCCTTTCCACATTCCATTCCACGTTAAATTCCATTCCGTTACATTCTATTCCACATTGCATTCCACAACCCATTCCACTTTCCATCCACATTCCATTCCATTCCATTCCACATTCCGTTCCATTACATACCACATTACATTCCATTCCATTCGACGTTTCATTCCTCGTTCCATTCCACTTTCCATTGCACATTCCAATCCACTTTCCATTCTATTCCATTCTACATTCCATTCCACATTCCTTTCAACATTCCATTTCACATTCCTTTCCATTCCATTCCACAATCCATTCTTTTGCATTCCATATTCCACTACACTTTCCATTCCACGTACATTTGCACGTTCAATTGCATTCCATTCCTCATTCCATTCCATTCCATTCCATATTCCATTCCACATTCCATTCTATTCCAGTCCACGTTCCATTGCACATTCCATTCCACGTTCCCTTCCACGTTCCATTCCAATTTCCATTGTATTCCACTACACATTCCATTGCATGTTCCATTTCATTCCATTCCACGTTCCATTTCACATTCCATTTCACATTCCATTCCACATTCCATTTCTCAATCATTTCCATTCCATTCCATTCCACTCTACATTCCATTCCATTCCAATCCGGATTTCTTTCAATTACATTCCAGATTCCATTCCATTCCACATTCCATCCCATTCCATTCCATTCCATTCGAAATCACATTCCACGTTACTTTACATTCCAATCCACATTGAATTCCATTCCTTTCCCAGTTCCATTCCGTTCCATTCCATTCCACGTTCCATTCCTCGTTCCATTCAATTACCTTCCACGTTCCATTCCACGTTCCATTCCACGATACATTCCATTGAATTCCAGATTCCATTCCATTCCATTCTGAATTCCATTCCATTCTACGTTACTTTCCATTCTCTTCCACGTTCCACTCCATTCCATTCCATTCCATATTCCATTCTATTCCATTCCACATTCCATTCCATTCCATGTTCCATTCCATTCCATTCCATTCCATTCCATTCCACATTCCATTTCAAATTACATTCCACATTCAATTACTTTCCATTCCACATTCCTTTCCATTTCATTCCATATTCCATTCTATTCCATTCCATATTCCATTGAATTCCTTCCACATTACATTCCGTTTTCCATTCCATGTACTATTCCATTCCATTCCACAATCCATTCCATTCCATTCCACGTTCCATTTCATAACATTCCACATTCCAATGCACATTCCATTTCAGATTCCTTTCCACATTCCATCCCATTCCATTCCACATACCATCCCTCATTCAATTTCATTCCTTTCCATTACATATTCCATTCCATTCCATCCACATTACAGTCCATTGCATTCCACAATCCGTTGCATTAAACATTCCATTCCACAGTCTATTACACATTCCATTCCGTTACGTTTCATTCCTCATTCCATTCCATTCCAATTAAATTCCATTCCTTTTCATTCCATATTCCGTTTCATTCCCTTACATTCCATTCCGCATTCTGTTCCATTCCTTTCTATTCCATTCCATTTATTTCAACTTTGCATTCCATTCCTTTCCACATTCACTTTAACTCCATTGCAGTCCACATTCCATTCCGTTCCATTCCACGTTTCATTCCATTCCATTCCATTCCATCCCACATTCCATTCCATTCCATTCCACATTCCTTTCCATTCCATTCCACATTCCATTTCACGTTCCATTCCATTCCATTCCATGTTCCATTTCATTCCATTCCACGTTCCACTTCATTCCATTCCACATTCCATTTCACATTCTATTCCACATTGCATTCCACAATCCATTCCATATTCCATATCACATTCCATTCCACATTCCATTCCACATTCCATTTCATATTCCACTTTCCATTCCATTTCATTTCAGGTTCCATTCCATTCCACATTCCACTCAATTCCTTTCCCCATTCCATTCCATTCCATTCTACTTTCCATACAATTCCATTCTACATTCCATTCCGTATTCTATTCCATTGCATTCCATTCCACTTTCCATTCCATTCCGTTCCACATTCAATTACATTCCATTCCATTCCATTACACTTTCCATTCCACATTCCATTCCCTTTCACACCTCATTCCATTCCATTCTATTCCATTGCACATGCCTTTCCATTCCATTCCACGTTCCATTCCATTCCATTCCACATTCCATTACCTTCCATTCCATTCGTTTCAACTTTCCATTCCATATTCCATTACTTTCCATTCCACATTACATTCAGTTCCATTCCTCATTCCATTCCACTTTCCATTCCACGTTCCATTGCACTTTCCATACCATGTTCCATTCCACGTTCCATGCCACGTTCCATTCCACATTCCTTTCCATTCCATTCCACATTCCATTCCATTGCATTGCATTCCATTGCAAATTCTTTCCTTTCCATTCCATTCCATCCAACATTCCATTCCATATTCCATTCCATTACATTCCACAGTCCATTCCACGTTACATTGCATTCCATTAATACTTTCCATTCCACATTCCATTCCATTCCATTCCAAATTCCATTCCATTCCTTTCCACGTTCCATTCTACGTTAAATTCCACTTTCCGTTCCATGTTCCATTCCACATTCCGTTCCATTCAATTCCACGTTGCATTCCATAGCATTCCACGTTCCACGTCATTCCATTCAACATTCTACTCTACATTCCATTTTACATTCCCTTGCACGTTCCATTACACATGCCATTTCATTCCATTCTATTCCATTCCACATTCCATTCAATTCCATTCCACATTCCATTCAATTCCATTCCACATTCCATTCCACGTACCATTCAATTCCATTCCAGATTCCATTCCATTACATTCCACTTTCAATTCCCTTCCATTAAAAATTCAATTCCATTCCATTCCATTCCACGTTCCACTCCTTATTCCATTGCATTCTATTCCACATTCCATTCCACTATCTGTTCCATTCCACATTCCATTTCACATTCCATTCCCTTCCACTCCACTTTCTATTTCACATTCATTTCCATTCCATTCCACACTCCATTGCTTTCCGTTCCATGCCACATTCCATTCCACATTCCATGCAATTCCATTCCTCATTCCATTCAATTCCATGCCACATTGCATTCCATTCCATTCCACGTTCCATTCCATTTCATTCCACCTTCCATTCCACTTTCTATTCCACGTTCCATTCCACTTTCCTCTCCACGTTCCATTGCACATTCCATGCAATTCCATTCCACATTCCATTCCATTTTATTCCAATTTCCATTCCACGTTCTATTCCACGTTCCATTCCACCTTCTTCTCCACTTTCCATTCCAAATTCCATTCCATGGCATTCCATAATCCATAAAATTCCATTGCATTCCATTCCACAATCTCTTCAATTCCTTTCCACTTTAAATTCCACATTCCATTCCGTTCCATTCCATTTTTCATTCCACACTCCATTCCACATTCAATTCCGCTTTCCATTCCGATCCATTCCACATTCCATTCCACCCTCCTTTCCACATTCCATTCCACATTCCATTCCGTTCCATTCCACATTCCATTCCACATTCGATTCCGTTCCGTTCCACATTCCATTGCATTCCATTCCACTTTCCTTTCTACATTCCAATCCGTTCCATTCCACATTCCAATCCGCATTCCCTTACATTGCACATTACATTCCACTTTCCATTTCAAATTCAATTCCGTTCCATTACACTTTCCATTCCACATTTCATTCCACAATCCATTCCTCCTTCCATTACACAATCCAACCACATTCCATTCCTCATTCCATTCCACTTTCCAATCCATTCCACATTCCATTCCACATTCCATCACTTTGCTTTCCACATTCCATTCCACAGTTCATTTCATGTTCCATTCAACCTTCCATTCCACGTTCCAATTCATTCCATTAAACTTTCCAATACACATTCCATTCCACATTGCATTTCACATTCCATTCCACATTCCATTTCACTGTCTATTCCATTCCATTCCATTCCATTAAACATTCCATTCCAATCCACGTTGCATTCCATTCAAATTCACTTTCAATTCCGTTTCACATTCCATTCCATTAAATTCCATATTCCATTCTATTCCATTCTAGATTCCATTCCATTCCATTCCACATTCCATTCCATTACATTCCATGTTCCATTCCACATTCCATTCCATAGCCCATTGCATTCCATTGTATTCCACATTCCATTCCTTTCCATTCCACATTCCACTCCGTTCCACTCCACTTTCCATTACATTCCATTCCACATTCCATTCCATTCCATTCCACATTCCATTCCATTCCATTCCACATTCCATTCCATTCCATTCCACATTCCATTCCATTCATTTTCACATTCATTTCCGTTACATTCCATTCCACATTACATTCCACATTCCATTCCGTTTCATTCCACATTCCATTTCATTCCTTTCCAAATTCCATTCTCCATTCCATTCCACATTCCATTCCACGTTCCATTACATTCCATTCCACATTCCATTCCATTCCATTCCACATTCCATACCATTCCATTCCACCTTCTGTTCCATTCCATTCCATTCCATTCCACATTCCATACTATTCCATTGCATTCTACATTGCATTCTTTTCCATTACACATTCCATTCCTTTACATTGCACGTTCCATTCCATTCCTTTCCACATTCCATTCCATTCTATTCCACATTACATTCCACATTCCATCCCACGTTCCATTCCACATACCATCCCACGTTCCATTCCATGTTCCATTCCACGAACCATTCCATTCCATTCCACATTCCATTCAATTCCATTCCACCTTCCATTGCAGTTTCCATTCCACATTCCATTCCACGTTCCATTGCATTCCACTCCACGTTCCATTGAATTCCATTCTGAGTTCCATTTAAATCCATTCCACGTTCTGTTTCACATTGCATTTCCCATTGCATTCCACATTCTATTTCGCAATCCTTTCCATTCCATTCCATTCCACTCCACATTCCATTCCATTAAAATCCAAATTTCATTCAACTACATTCCACGTTCCATTCCATTCCACATTCATTTCCTTTCCATTCCAGATTCCATTCCATGCCATTCCAGATTCCTTTCCATTCCATTCCACATTCCATTCCACATTATATTCCATTCCATTCTATTCCACATTCCATTCCATTCCATTACACATTCCATTTCATTCCATTGCACGTAAACTTCCTCATTCCATTACGTTCCGTTCCACGTTCCTTTCTACAGTAGATTCCACATTCCATTCCACGATCCATTCTGCTCCTTTCCACATTCCTTTCCACATTCTATTCCACATTACATTCCATTCCATTCCACTTTCCATTCCATTCCATTTCACATTCCATACCATATTCCATTCCATTCCATATTCCATTCCATTCCATATTGCATTCCCCATTCCATTCCCTTCCATTTCACATTCCATTACATTCAATTCCACATTCCATTCCACATTCATTTCCACTTTCCATTCCATTACATTCCACATTCCGTTCCACATTCCATTCCACATTCCATTCCACATTCCGTTTCATATTCCATTCCACATTCCATTTCACATTCCATTCCATATTCCATTCCATTCCAATCCACATTCTATTCAACAATCCATTAAATTCCATTTCACATTCCATTCCATTCCACGTCAGATTCCATTCCACATTCCCTTCCATCCCATTCCACTTTCCATTCCCCGTTCCATTTCTTTCCATTCCACATTCCATTACACGTTCCATTCCATTCCATTACGCATTCCTTTCCACATTCCATTAAATTCCATATTCCATTCCATTCCATTAGACATTCCATTCCATTCCATTCCACTTTCCATTCCATTACATTCCACATTACATTCCATTCTTTTCCATTCCTTGCCACATTGCATTCTAGGTTCCATTCCATACCATTCCACATTCTATTCCATGCCGTTCCACGTTTCATTCCACATTCCTTTCCATTTCATTCCACATTCCATTCGATTCCATTCCATTCCGCATTCCATTCCATTCCACTCCACCTTCCATTCTATTCCATTCCTTTCCTCGTTGCATTCGATTCCATTCCATATTCCGTTCCATTCCATTCCACATTCCATTCCAAACCATTCCACATTCTATTCCATGCCATTCACAATTTCATTCTACATTACATTACATTACATTCCACATTCCATTCGGTTCCATTCCATTCCATTCCAAATTTCATTCAACATTCCATCCAATTCGATTGCAGATTTCATTCCTTATTCCATTCCATTCCATTATACTTTCCCTTCCATTCTACATTGCATTCCATTCTATTCCACATTCCATTCCGTACCATTCCACATTCCATTCACTTCCATTCCACATTTCATTCCACATTCCATTCCATTCCATTCCACATTCCATTCCACTTTCCATTCCATTGCATTCCACATTCCATTCCACTTTCCATTCCATTCCATTCCATACCACATTACATTCCACTTTCCTTTCCATTCCTTTCAAGATTCCATTTCATTCTATCGCATACGTGTTTGCAATCCATTCCATTCCATTCCAGTTTCCATTCCATTCCATTGCACATTCCACTCCATTACAGATGGCATTCCATTTCATTCCACATTCCATTCCTTTCCAGTCCACATTCCATTCCATTCCATTGCACATTCCATTCCATAACTCATTCCATTCCAATCCATGCCATTAAATTCCATTCCATTCCACGTTCCATTCCATTCCATTCCACATTCCATTCCATTCCATTCAACACTCCATTCCACATTCCTTTCTACATTCCATTCCCCTTTCCATTCCATTCCTTTCCATATACCATTCCACAATTCATTCCATTCCATTCCATTCCAGTCCACGTTCCTTTCCTTTCCATTGCACTCCACATTCCATTCCATTCCATTCCACATTCCATTCCATTCCATTCCATTCCCATTCCATTCCACTTTCCATTCCACATTCCATTCCATTCCTTTCCATTCCACTTTCCATTCCATTCCACATTTTCCATTCCATTCTATTCCACATTCCAAACGATTCCATTCCAAATTCCATTCCACTCCTTTCCATATTCCATTCCATACCATTCCACATTCTATTCCATGCCATTCCACGTTTCATTGTATATTCCGTTCCATTTCCTTCCACATTCCATTCGATTCCATTCCATTCCATACCACATTCCATTCCATTCCATTCCACTTTCCATTCTACATTCCATTCCATTACATTCCGCAACCCATTCCCCATTCTATTCCATGCCTTTCCACACTCCATTCCATTCCCTTCCTCATTCGATTACTTTCCATTGCACATTGCATTCCACATTTCATTTCCAATCCAGATTGCATTCCATTCCTTTCCACATTCCTTTCCATTCCATTCCACATTCCATTCCATTCCATTCCAAATTCCATTCCACATTCCATACCATTCCTCATTCCATTGCTTTCAATACGATTGTATTCCATTCCATTCCACGTTCCATTCCATTCCATTCCAATTTCCGTTGCATTGCATTCCAAATTCTATTCCATTATACACCACATTCAATTCCATTCCATTCCAAATTCTATTCCACATTCCATTCCATTCCATTGCATTCCAAATTCCATTCGATTCCATTAAATTCCATTCCACGTCCCATTCCACAATCCATTCCACATTCAATTCCATTCCAATAAACACTCCATTCCTTTCCATTCGATTGCATTCCACATTCCATTCCATTCATTTCCACATTCCATTCCTTTCCATTCCACCTTACATTCCAAATTCCCTTCCATTCCATTCCACATTCCATTCCTTTCCATTCCATTCCATTCCAGATTACATTCCACTTTCCTTTCCATTCCATTCCACATTCCACTCATTTCAATTCCATTCCATTCCGTATTGCATTCCATACCATTTCACATTCCATTCAATTCCATTCCACATTCCATTAAATTCCTTTCCACATTCCATTCCTATACTCTTTCCATTGCATTCCATTCCATTCCATTCCACAATGCATTTCATTCCATTCAACTCCGACTTTCATTGCATTCCTTTCCACATTCCATTCCTTTCCTTTCCACATTCCATTCCATTCCATTAAGTCTTTCATTGCATTGCATTCCTCATTCTATTCCTTTCCATTCCACATTCCATTCCATTCCACATTCCATTTCACATTCCCATCCATTCCCTGCCACATTCCATTCGTTTCCATTCCATTGCTTTCTACATTCCATTCTTTTCCATTCCCCATTTCATTTCATTCCATTCCACTTTCCATACCATTCCTTTCCACATTAAATTCCATTCAATTGCTTTCCACATTAAATTACATTCAATTTTGTAATCCATTCCATTGCATTCACCATTCCATTCCATTCCATAGCAATTTCCATTCAACATTGCTTTCCATTCCATTCCGCATTCTATTCCATTCCATTCCAAGTTCCATTGAATTCCATTCCACATGTCCTTCCATTGCATTTCTCTTTCCTTTCCATTCCACTCCATTCCATTATACATTCCATACCATTGCCTTCCACATTCCATCCCATTCCAATCCACATTCCATTCCACATTCCATTCCACATTTCATTCCTTTCCATTCCACGTTACATTTCATTACATTCCACATTCCCTTCCACATTCCATTTCACACTCCATTCCACATTCCATTTCGCATTCCATTCCATTCCACATTCCATTCTGTTCCAATCAATATTCCATTTCATTCCATTCCTTGTTGCATTCCATTCCACATTCCATTGTATTCCACATCCCGTTCCATTCCATTCCATATTCCATTCCATTCCATTCCAAATTCCATTCCACATTGCATTCCATTCAATGTATTACAAATTCTATTCCACATTCCATTTCACATTCCATTCCACTTTACATTCCACATTCCATTCCATATTCCATTCCACGTTCCATTGCGTTCCATTCCATTCCCTGTTCCATTCCATATTTGTCCACATTCTATTCCACATTCCATTCCATTCCGTTCCACATTCCATTCCATTCCATTTCAAATTCCATTTCATACCATTAAATTCCATTACACATTCTGTTGCATTCCATTCCACATTCCATTCCATTCTATTCCACATTCCGTTCAATTCCATTCAACATTCCATTCCAAATTCCATTCCATTCCATTCCCCGTTCCATTCCACTTTCCATTCCATTCCATTCCAGGCTCCATTTCATTTCATTCCACATTCCATACCATTCCATTCCACATTCCTTACCATTCCTTTCCATTCCATTCCACATTCGATTTCACATTCCATTACACATTCCATTCCATATTCCATTCCATTCCATTTCACGTTCCATTCCATTCTATTCCACGTTCCATTCCACATTCGATTTCACATTCCATTCCACGTTCCATTGCATTGCATTCCACTTACATTTCCGCATTCCATTTCACAGTACATTCCACATTACATTCCGATCCATTCCACATTCCATTTCATACCATTTCACTTTGCTTTCCACATTCCATTTAATACCATTCCTTGTTGCATTCCATTCCACATTCCATTCCATTCCATTACACATTCCATGCCACATTCCATTCCATTCCATTCCACAATCCATTCCACATTCCATTCCTCATTCAATTCCACATCCCACTCCACATTCCATTCCATTCCTTTCCATTTCATTGCACATTAACTCCCATTTCATTCCACATTCCATTTAATTCCATTCCATATTCCATTCCATGATCCATTCCACATTCAATTCCACGATACAATGCACGTTCCATTCCACTTTCCATTCCATCACATTCCATGCTATTCCACATTCCCTTCCACATTCCGTTCCACATTCCATTCCACGTTCCATTCCCCATTCCTTTCTGCATTCTATTCTACGTTCCATTCCACATTCCATTCCATTCCTTTCCACGTTCAATTCCACGTTCCATTCCATTCCATTCAACTTTCCATTCCATATTCCATTGAACATCCCATTCCACTTTCCATTCCATGTTCCTTTACACGTTCTATTCCACATTCCATTCCATTCCATTCCACTTTCCCTTCCACATTGCATTCCACTTAAAATTCCACATCATATTCCGTTCCATTCCACATTCCATTCCACATTCCTTTGAATTCCATTCCACTTTCCATTCCACATTCCATTCCACCTTCCATTCCACATTCCATTGCATTACATTCCACATTCCATTTCACATTCCATTCTTATTCCATTGCATTTCATTCCACATTCCATTCAACACCATTGCATTCCTATTCACATTCCATTCCATTACATTTCATTCCACATTCCATTCCACATTCCATTCCGCAGTCCATTCGAAATTTCATTACACATTCACATCCATATTCCATTCTTATTCCATTGCATTACTTTTCGCTTTCCACTCCACTTTCCACTGAATTCCAACTCACATGCCATTCCTCATTCCATTCCATTCCATTCCATTCCACTTTCCATTCTAGATTCCATTCCACATTCCATTCCGCAGTCCATTCCATTCCATTCCAAATTCCATTCCATTCCAATCAACATTCCATTACACATTTCATTCCATTCCATTCCACGTTCCTTTCCACATTCCATTCCACATTCCTTTCCACTTTCCATTCCGTTCCATTTCACATTCCATTCCATTCCATTCCACCTTCCATTCCACTTTCCATTCCACATTCCTTTCCCCGTTCAGTTGCATTCAATTCCACTTTCCATTCCATTCCATTTCACTGCACATTCCATTCTATTCCATTCCACATTCCATTCCAATCCTGTCAACAGTCCATTCCAATCCATTCCACATTCCGTTCCATATTCCATTCCACCTTCCGTTCTATTCCATTCCGCATTCAATTCCATTCTATTCCACATTCCACTCCACATTTGATTCCATTCCATTCCACATTCCTTTCCACATCCCTTTCCATTCCATTCCATTCCGCATTCCATTCCGTATTCCATTCCACATTCTTTTCCTTTCCATTCCACATTCCATTCCACATTGTACTCCATTCCTTTCCACTTTCCTTTCCACAAGACATTCAACTTCATTCCATTGCACATTTCATTGCACGTTCCATTCCTTTCCATTTCACATTCCATTCCGTCAATTTCACACTGCATTTCACATTCCATTCCATTCCATTTCATTCCACATTCCATTCCATATTCCATAACATACCATTCCACATTCCATTCCATTCCATTCCACATTCCACTCCATTGCATTAAACATTCCTTTCCATTCCATTCCACTTTCCATTGCATTCCTCTTCGCATTCTATTCCACATTCCATTCCATTCCATCTTCCATTCCATTCCATTCCACATTCCATTCCATTCCATTCCACATTCCATTCCACATTCCATTACATTCTATTCCACATTCCATTCCACATTCATTTCCATTCCACATTCCATTCCATTGCGTTCGATACCACACTGCTTTCCACTCATATTCCATTCCATTCCATTCCACATTCCATATCATATTCCATTTCACATTCCGTTCCTCATTCCATTCCATTTCATTCCACCTTCCATTCCATTTCATTCCACATTCCATTCCACATACCATTCCACATTGCCTTCCGTTCCATTCCATATTCCGTTTACCATTCCTTTCCACGTTCCATTCCACATTACATTTGACATTCCATTCCACATTCTATTCCATTCCATTCCACATTTCATTCCACATTCCATTCCATCCCATTCCACATTCCTTTCCATTCCATTCCATTCTATTCCACTTTCAATTCCATTCGATTCTATTTCACATTCCATTCCAATCCATTCCACATTCCATTCAATTACATTCCACATTCCATTACAAGTACCATTCCAAATTCTATTCCACTTTCCTTTCCACATTCCGTTCCACATTCCATTCCATTCCATTCCACATTCCTTTACACTTTCCATTCCATTCCATTCCACATTGCCTTCCACCTTCTATTCCATTTCATTCCAACTTGCATTCAATATTCCATTGCACGTTCCCTTCGCCGTTCCTTTCCACCTTCCATTCCACATTCCATTCCATTCCTTTCCATATTCCATACCATTCCATTCCATTCCAATCCACAATCCAGCCTTATTCCATACCATTCCATTCCATTCCACAATTCATTCCATTCCATTGCACATTCCATTAAACATTTCATTCCACATTCAATTCCTTTCCATTCCATTCCACATTCAATTGCACATTGCATTCCAAATTCCATTCCATTCCATTAGACATTCCATTCCAAATTACATTCCTCATTGCATTCCACATTCCAATCCATTCCATTTCACTTTCAACTCCACATTCCATTCCATTCCATTCCACTTTCCATTCCATTCCACATTCCATTCCATTCCATTCCACATTCCACTCCATTGCATTAAACATTCCTTTCCATTCCATTCCACTTTCCATTGCATTCCTCTCCGCATTCTATTCCACATTCCATTCTATTCCATTCCACCTTCCATTCCATTCCATTCCTCATTCCATTCCATTCCATTCCACATTCCATTCCACATTCCATTCCATTCTATTGCACATTCCATTCCACATTCATTTCCATTCCACATTCCATTCCATTGCGTTCGATACCACACTGCTTTCCACTCATATTCCATTCCATTCCATTCCACATTACATATCATATTCCATTTCACATTCCATTCCTCATACCATTCCATTTCATTCCACCTTCCATTCCATTCCATTCCACATTCCATTCCACATTCCATTCCACATAGCCTTCTGTTCCATTCCATATTCCATTTGCCATTCCTTTCCGCGTTCCATTCCACTTTCCATTTCACATTCCTTTCCACATTCCATTCCATTCCATTCCACATTCCATTCCACATTCCATTCCATCTCATTCCTCATTCCATTCCATTCCATTCTATTCCACTTTCAATTCCATTCGATTCTATTCCACATTCCATTCCAATCCATTCCACATTCCATTAAATTACATTCCACATTCCATTACAAGTACCATTCCAAATTCTATTCCACTTTCCTTTCCACAATCCGTTCCACATTCCGTTGCATTCCATTCCACATTCCTTTACACTTTCCAATCCATACCATTCCACATTGCCTTCCACCTTCTATTCCATTCCATTCCAGCTTGCATTCAATATTCCATTGCACGTTCCCTTCGCCGTTCCTTTCCACCTTCCTTTCCACATTCCATTCCATTCCTTTCCACAATCAATTGCACATTGCATTCCAAATTCCATTCCATTCCATTAGACATTCCATTCCACGTTCCTTTCCATTCCATTCGACGTTCCATTCCACGTTCCATTCGATATTCCATTCCATTCCATTCTACATTACATTCCACATTCCATTCCATTGCTTTCCACTTTCCATTACACATACCTTTGCACATTCCTTTTCATTCCTTTCCACATTGCATTACTCGATCCATTCCATTCCATTCGATGTTCCGTTCTACTTTCCATTCCACATTCTGTTCCACATTCCATTCTACTTTCCATTTCACTTTCCATTCCATTCCATTGCACATTCCATTCCATTCCATTCCACTTTCCATTCAACATACGATTCCACATTCCATGCGACATTCCATTCCACATTCCATTCCATTCTATCTCACATTTGTTTCACGTACCATTCCTTTCCATTTCACATTCCATTCCACTTTCCATTCCATTACATTCCACGTTCTGTTCCACGTTCTTTTCCACGTTCCATTCCACATTCCATTCCATTCCATTCCATATTCTATACCATTCCATTCCATTACACAATCCATTCAGCATTCCATTCTACATTCCATCTCACATTCCATTCCAGTTTCCATTCCATTCCATTCCACATTTCATTCTATTCCACGTTCCCTTCCACGATGCATTCTACGTTCCACTCCACGTTGCATTGCATTTCATTCCACGTTCCATTCCGCATTCCATTCCATTTTGTTCCACTTTCCATTCCACATTCCATTCCTCATTACATTCCACAGTGCATTCCTTTCCATTCCACATTATATTCCACATTCCATTCCGTTCCAATCCACATTCAATTCCACATTGCACTCAACATTCCATTACACTTGCCATTGCATTCCCTTCCACATTCCATTCCTTTCCACTCCACATTCCATTCGACATTTCAATCCATTCCATTCCACGTTCCGTTGCACATTCCATTCCACATTCCATTCCTTTCCATTACACATTCCATTCCATGTTCCATTCCATTACATTCCACCTTCTATTCCACTTTCCATTCCACATTACATTCCACATTCTATTCCACGTTCCATTCCGCATTCCCTTCCACATTCCATTCTACATTCCATTCCGTTCCATTACACATTGCACTCCACATTTTATTCCACAATCCATTCCATTTTCCATTCCACGTTCCAACGACATTCCATTCCATTTCATTCCTCATTCCATTCCAAATTCCATTCCATTCCATTCCACATTCCACTCCACATTGCACTCCACTCAATTCCACATTCCATTCCGCGTTTCATTCCACGTTCCATTCCCCCTTCCATTCCAAGTTCCATTCGATTCCATTGCACCATCCATTCCTTTCCATTCCACGTTCCATTTCATTGCATTCGGCTTTCCATTCAACATTCCATTCCACCTTCCATTTCACATTCCATTAAACATTCCATTTCACTTTCCATTCCATTGCATTCCATTCCATTACATATTCCATTCCATTCCAATCCACAGTCTCTCCATTCCATTCCACGTTCCATTCTGATCCACATTCCATTCCATTCCTTTCCACATTCCATTCCATTCCATTCCACATTCCATTCCATTACATTGCACATTCCATTCCATTCCATTGCTTTCGACATTCATTCCATTCCATTCCACATTCCATTACATTCCATTGCATATTCCATTCCACATTTCATTCCACGTTCTATTCCATTCCATTCCGCATTCCATTCCATTCCATTCCCCATTCCATTCCATTCCACATTCCATTTCATTCAAATTCATATTCCATTCAATTCAATTTCACATTCCATTCCATTACATTGCATTTCACATTCCATTCCATTCAATTCCACATTCCATTCCATTCCATTGTATTCCACATTCCATTCCATTCAATTCTATTCCACATTCCATTCCATTCCATTCTATTACACATTCTATTCCATTCCATTCCTCGTTCCATTCAATTACATTCCACATTCCATTCCACTTACCATTCCACATTCTATTCCACTTTCCATTCCATATTCCATTCCGCTTTCCATTCCATTCCATCTCACATTCCATTACACTTACCATTCCATTCCATTCCATATTCCATTCCACATTCCATTCCAATATATTCCGCCTTCCATTCCACGTTACATTCCATGTTCCACTCTCCATTCCTTTCCACGCTGAATTCCACATTCCCATCCATTCCGTTCCATATTCCTTACCATTTCATTCCGTTCTAATCCACAATCCATGCCAGATTCCATACCATTCCATTTCATTCCATTCCACAATCCGTTCCATCCCATTCCACATTCCATTCCACAATAAATTCCTTTCCTTTGCACATTCCATTCCAGAATCCATTCCACATTCCATTCCACATTACATTCCGTTCCGTTCCACATTCCATTCCACACTCCATACCACATTCCATTCCACATTCCATTCCACCTTCCATTCAAAATTCCATTCCACATTCTTTTAAGCTCCATTCCACATTCCATTCCAAATTTCATTCCATTCCATTCCACATTCAATTCCACTTTCCATTCCATTCCATTCCACGTTTCATGACACATTCCATTCCACATTTCATTCCGTTTCATTCCACATCCCGTTATACGTTCCATTCTTTTCCATTGGACGTTCCATTCCAAGTTATATTCCATATTCCATTCCATCCCATTCCACCTTCGATTCCATTACATTCATCATTGCATTCCATTACATTCCACATTCCATTCCACATTGCATTGCATATTCCATTGCATTCCATTCCACATTCCATTACATGTTCCATTCCACTGCATTCAACGTTCCATTCCACGTTACATTCCACAGTCCATTGCACATTCCATTCCACCTTACTTTTCACATTCCATTCCATTGCATTCCACATTACATTCCAATCCATTCCTCTTTCAATTCCATTCCAATCCACATTCCATTCCATTCCATTCCACATTAATTTCACGTTCCATTCCACTCCATACCATGTTCTGTTTCATTCCATTCCACGTTTCACTTCATTCCATTTCACATTCTATTCCACATTAAATTCCACAATCCATTCCATATTCCATTTCACATTTCATTCAACATTGCATTTCACATTCCACATTGCATTCCATTCCATTTCAGGTTCCATTCCATTCAACATTCCACTCCATTCCTTTCCACATTCCATTCAATTCCAATCTACATTACATTCAGTTCCATTCCACATTCCATTCCACATTCCCTTCCATTGTATTACTTTCCACATTCCATTCCATTCCATTCCACATTCCATTCCATTCCATTCCTCATTCCATTCCACTTTCCATTCCACATTCCATTGTACGTTCCATACCACGTTCCATTCCACATTCCGTGGCACGTTCCATTCCAGGTTACATTCCATGCCATTTCACTTTCCATTCCACACTCCATTACATTCCATTCTGCATTCCATTCCATTCTTTTCCAATCCATTCCACATTCCATTCCATTGCATTCCACGTTAGTTTCCACATACCATTGAACATTCCATCCCACATTCAATTACATTCCATTCCACATTCCATTCTTTTTCATTCCACATTCCATACAAATCCATTGCTTTCCATTCCACTTTCCGGTCCATTCCATTCCACATTCCATTACACATTAAATTCCACATTCCTATCCACATTCAGTTTCACATTCCATTCCCTACCATTCCACATTCCATTACACACCATTTTGTTCCACATTCCATTCCACTTTCTGTTAAATTCCATTCCACATTCCATTCCACATTGCATTCCATTACATTCCACATTCCTTTCCACATTCCATCCCTTTCCATTCAGTATTCCATTCCATTCCAGTCCACATTCCATTACATTCCGTTTCACATTCCATTCGATTATATTACACATTCCATTCCATTCCACATTGCATTCCCTTCCATTCGACATTCCCTTCCATTCTATTTCACATTCCATTCTATTCCATTCCTTTTCACATTCCATTCCATTCCACTTTCCATTAATTTACAATCCATTCCATTCCTTTCCACATTCCATTCCATTCCATTCCATTCCATATTCCATTCCATTCCATTCCACTTTCCATTCCATTCCATTCTACATTCCGTTCCATTCAATTACACATTCCATTCAATTCCATTCCATTCCATTGCACGTTCTTTCCATTCCATTGCACATTCCATTACATACCATTTCACATTCCAAGCATTCCATTCCACATTCCGTTCCACATTCCATTCCATTCCATTCCAAAATCCATTACACATTCCGTTCCATTCCGTTCCACATTCCATTCCACATTCCATTACATTCCATTCAATTTCATTCCACATTCCTTTAAAGTCCATTCCACATTTCATTCCATTCCATTCCATTCCACATTCCATTCCATTCCATTCCACATTCCGTTCCACAATCCATTCCGCATTCCATTCCGCATTAAATTCCACATTCCATTCACTTTCCTTCCACATTCCTTTAAAGTCCATTCCACATTTCATTCCATTCCATTCCGTTCCACATTCCATTCCATTCCATTGCACATTCCATTCCACAATCCATTCCACATTCCATTCCGCATTCCATTCCACATGCCATTCCATTCAATTCAATTTCATTCCACACTCCTTTAAATTCCAGTCGTCATTCGATTCCATTCCATTCCATTGCATTCCATAATCCATTCCATTCCATTCCACATTCCTTTCAATTTCCTTCCACGTTGCATACTATTCCATTCCACATTCCACTCCACATTCCATTCCATTCCGCATTCCATTCCATTACATTCCAAATTCCATTAATTATATTCTATTCCACATTCCATTCAATTCCATTCCATTCCACATTCAATTCCATGTTCCATCCCATTGCATTCCACATTCCATTCCATTCCATTCCACATTCCCTTCCATTCCATTCCATGTTCCATTCCTTTCCATTCTAAATTCCATTCCATTCAATTACAAATTCCATTCCATTCCACATTCCATTCCATTCCATTCCACTTTCCCTTCTATTACATTCCATGCCATTTCATGTTCCATTCCATTCCATTCCACTCCATTGCACTTTCCATTCCATTTTCCATTCAATTGCAATCCATTCCACATTCCATTCCACATTCCATCCCATTGCATTCCACATTCCATTTTGTTCCATTGCACTTTCCATTCCATATTCCGTTCCACATTCCATTCCTTTCTATTCCATTGCATTCCACATTCCACTCCATTACATTACACGTTCCTTTGAAATCCATTCCACAGTCCATACCTTTCCATTACACATTCCATTCCATTCCATTCCACATTCCATTCTGCATTTCATTCCATTCCAGTCCACATTGCATTCCACATTCCATTCCATTATACATTCCATTCCATATTCCATTCCGTTCATTCTATATTCCATTTCACATTCCATTCCATTCCATTCCGCTTTCCGTTCCATTCCATTCCTTTCCATTCCGCATTCCATTCCATTCCATTCCGCATTCCATTCCATTCCATTCCATATTGCATTCCACATTCCATTCAATTTCATTCCACTTTCCATTCCATTCCATTCCACATTCCATTCCACTAAACTCCACATTCCATTAAACATTCCATTCCTTTCCATTCAACAGTCCGTTCCACATTAGATTCCTTTTCGTTTCATTTCTGATTCCATTTCTCATTCCATTACACACTCCACTCCATTCCATTCCACATTCCATTCCACATTGCATTCAATTCTTTTCCACTTTCCATTCCACATTACATTCCTCATTCCATTCAATTCTATTCCACATTCCAATACATTCCATTCAGTTGCATTCCACTTTAAATTCCATTCCATTCCAAATTCCATTCCATTCCATTTCACATTCCAGTCCACTCTATTACACATTCCATTCCATTCCATTCCATTCCACATTGCATTCCATTCCATTCCACTTTCCGTTTCACTTTCCCTAACACATTCCATTCCATTCCGCATTCCATTACTTTCCTTTCCACATTCCATTCCCCTTCGATAGACATTCAATTCCATTCCATTCTATTCCATTCCACATTCCATTCCATTCCATTCCACATTCCATCCCATTCCATTCAATTCCATATTCCATTGAATTCCACATTCCACTGCACAACATTCCACATTCCATTCCATTCCATTGCATTCCACCTTCCACAATGTTTTCCACATTGTGTCCCATTCCATTCCATATTCCCTTCCACATTCCATTCCATTCCATTCCATTCCATTGAATTCCACATTCCATTCCATTCCATTCCACATTCCATTCCATTCAAATTTCCATTCCACATTCCAATCCATTCGAATCCACATTCCATTCCACATTCCGTTCTTTTCTATTTCTCATTCCATTCCACATTCCATTCCATTCCATTCCACTTTCCATTCCGCATTCCATTACTCATTGCATTCCACATTCCAATCCATTCCATTTCTCTTTCCACTCCACATTCCATTCCACTTTCCATTCCATTCCACATTCCATTCCATTCAATTCCATTCCATTTCATTCCGCATTGCATTCCATTCCATTCCATTCCATTTTCCATTCCATCTCATTCCATATTCCATTCCATTCCATTCCACTCCTTTCCACACTCCTTTCCTTTCCATTGCACATTCCATTCCATTCAACATTACATTCTACATTCTATTCCGTTTCATTTCACTTTCCATTCCACATTCCATTACACATTCCATTCAATTAGTTTCCACAATCTATTCCGTTCCATTCAGTTTCATTCCGCTTTCCATTCCGTTCTATTCAACATTCCATTCCACATTCCATTCCATTCCACATTCTATTCCATTCCGTTCCACATTCCATTCCATTCTGATCCACTTTCAATTCCATTCATTTCAAATTCATTCCACATGACATTCCACATTCCATTACATTCCATTCCACATTCCATTTCATTTCATTCCACATTCCATTCCACCTTCCAATGATTTCCATTCCACTTTCCATTCCACATTCCATTCTATTCCATTTCTCATTCCATTTCACATTCCAATCCATTCCATTCCACATTCCATTCCACATTCCATTCCACCTTCCATTCCATTCTATTCAATTCCATATTCCATTCCACATTCCATTCCATTCCATTCCACATTCAATTCCAAATTCCAATACGCATTCCATTCCTCATTCCCTTCCATTCCTTTCCATTCCACATTCCACATTCCATTCCACATTTCATCCCATTCCATTCCATATACCCTTCCACATTCAATTCCATTCCATTTCACATTCCATTCCATTCTACATTCCATTCCATTCCATTTCACTGAATTCCACATTCCATTAAATTCCATTCCACATTCCATTCCATTCCATTCCATTCCACAATCCACTCCACATTCCAATCCATTCCATTTCACATTCCATCCGTTTCCATTACTCATTCCATTACACATTCCATTCCATTCCATTCAACATTCCATTCCACATTCCATTCCACATTCCGTTGCACATTGCCATCCATGACATTCCACATTCCATTACACATATCTTTGCAATCCATTCCACATTCCTTTCCACATTGCATTCCATTCCATTTCTCATTCCATTCCACATTCCATTCCATTCCTTTCCACTTTCCATTCCACCTTCCATTCCATTCCATTCCATTCGATTCCTTTCCACATTCCATTCCACATTCCATTGCACTTTCCTTTCCATTCTATATTCCATTCTATTCCAATCCAAATTGCATTGGACATTCCATTCCATTCCACTCCACATTCCATTCCATTCCGTTACAAATTTCATTACACATCCCATTCCACGTTCCATTTCACATTCCATTCCATTCCATTCCACGTTCCTTTCCACATTCCATTTCACATTCCATTTCACGCTCCATCCC
The DNA here is from genome assembly GCF_028885625.2 of Pongo pygmaeus. Lineage (NCBI taxonomy): Eukaryota > Metazoa > Chordata > Mammalia > Primates > Hominidae > Pongo > Pongo pygmaeus. The sequence continues at coordinate 45,934,622 of NC_072397.2, read as the reverse complement.
ACATTCTATTCCAAGTTTCATTCCACGTTCCATTCCGTTCCATTGCATGTTCCATTCCACATTGCATTCCATTCCTTTCCACTTTTCTTTCCACATTCCATTCCACATATCTTTCCACATACCGTTCCTTTCCATTCCATATTCCACTCCACTTTCCACTCCACATTCCATTCCACATTCCATTACATTCCATTCCACATTGCATTCCAGATTGAATTCCATATTCCAATGCATTCCATTCTACATTCTATTTCACATTGTATTCCATTCCTGTCCACATTCCATTCCACATTGCATTCAATTCCATTCCACGTTCCATGCCATTCCACGTTCCATGCAACGTTCAATTCCACATTCTTTTCGACGTTCCATTCCATGTTAAATTCCACATTCCATTCCATTTCATTCCTCTTTCCATTCCTCGTTCAATTCCACGTTCCATTCCATTCCATTCCTCGTTCCATTCGACTTTCCATTGCATCCCTTTTCAAGTGTCATTCCACTCACCATTCTACATTCCATTCCACTTTCCATTCCGTTCCATTCCACATTCCATTCCACAATCCATTACATATTCGTTTCCACTTTCCATTCCACTTTCCAATAAAGTCCATTCCACATTACATTCCTTTCCATTCTACATTCCTTTCCAGATTCCATTCCATTCCGTTGCACATTCCGTTCGATTACACTCCATAATTCATTCCACATTCCATTCCATTATATGCTACTATCTATTCCAAGTTTCATTCCATTCAATTCCATGTTCCATTCCACGTTTCATTCCACATTTCATTCCACATTGAATTCCACTTTCTATTCCATTCCATTCCGCATTCCATTCCACATTGCATTCCACTTTCCATTCCATTCCATTGCACATTCCTTTTCATTCCATTTCCCATTCCATTCTCATTCCATGGCATTACATTCCACATTCCATTCCACATTCCATTCCATTCCATTTCATATTTCATACCACATTCCATTCCATTGCATTCCACATTCCATTCCACATTCTATTCCACTTTCCGTTCCATGATCCATTCCACTTTCCATTCCAAGTTCCATTCCACATTCCATTCCATTGCACGTTCCATTCCATTCCGTTCTACCTTCCATTACTTTCCGTTCCACATTCCATTCCACCTTCCATTTCACATTCCGTTCCACCATCTATTTCAGTTTCCATTCCATTCCATTCCACATTGCATTCCATTCCATTCTATTTCACATTCCATTCCATTCCATTAAACAATCCATTTCATATTTCTTTCCACATTCCATTCCATTCAATTACATATTCCATTTCACATTGCATTCCACATTCCATTTCATTCCATTACGCTTTCCATTCCACATTCCATTCCTCATTCCATTCCAACACGTTCCACATTCCATTCCACATTCCATTCACATACTATTGCATTTCATTCCATATTCCATTCCACATTCCATTTTATTCCAATTCACATACCATTCCACATTCCATTCAATTCTATTCCATTCCACATTCCATGCCACATTCCATTCCTCAGTCCCCTCCACATTCCATTCCATATTCCATTCCACATTCCATGCTCATTCCATTTTATTTCATTGCACATTCCATTCCACATTCCAATGCATTGAAATTCGCATGCCGTTCCACCTTCTATTCCAAGTTCCATTCCATTATATTCCACATTCCATTCCACATTCTATTCCACCTTCCATCTGTAGTGAATTCCATTCCATTCCACATTCCATTCCTCATTCCATTCCATCCCGTTCCACATTCCATTCCACATTCCATTCTCATACCATTGCATTTCATTCCATATTCCATTCCACATTCCACTGCATTCCAATTCACATTCCATTCCACATTCCATTCAATTCCATTCCATTCCATATTCCACGCCACATTCCATTCCGCAGTCCAGTCCACATTCCATTCTATATTCCATTCCACATTCCACGCTCATTCCATTTTATTTCATTGCACATTCTATTCCACATTCCAATGCCATTCCAACATGTATTCCAATTTCCATTCCATTATATTCCACAATCCATTCCACATTCCATCCCACATTCCATCTGTATTCACTTCCATTCCATTCCACATTCCATTCCATTCCAATCAACATTCCTTTCCACATTTCTGTCCATTCCATTCCACATTGCATACCACTTTCTATTCCACATTCCATTCCACATTCCATTCCACTTTCCATTCCATTCCATTCCATTCCATTCCACGTTCCATTCCACTTTCCTCTAAATCCTCTTCCACATTCCATTCCACATTCCAGTCCATTCCATTCCACATTCCATTCCATTGAAATCCACATTTCACTCCACACTCCATTCCCTTCCGTTCCACATTCCATTCCACATTCCTTTCCAAATTCCATTGCATTCCATTCGACATTCCATTCCATTCCATTCCATTCCGCATTCCATTCTGGTCCATTAAACGTTCCATTCCACCTTGTATTCCACATTCCAGTCTCTTCCATTCCACTTTCCATTCCTCATTACATTCCACATTCCTTGCTATGTTCAATTCCACATTCCATTCCGCGTTCCATTACACATTACATTAAGCGGTCCTTTCCATTGCATTTCACATTCAATTTCCGATTCCATTCCATTCTATTCAAAGTTCCATTCCACATTCCATTCCACTTTCCACTCCATTACATTCCAATTTCCATTCCACGTTCCATTCCACGTTCCATTCCATGCCATTCCACGATGCATTCCACATTCCATTGCATTCCATTCCAAGTTCCATTCCACACTCCTTTCCACATTGCTTTCCAAATTCCATTCCGTTAATTCCACATTCCATTCCACAATTCATTCCACATTCCAATGCACTTTCCAATCCACATTCCATTAAAGTCCATTCTACATTCCATTCCACACTCCATTCCACATTCCATTTCACAGTCCATTTCATTCCTTTCAACATTCCATTTCACTTTCCATTGGACATACCATTCCACATTCCTTTCCACAGCATGTCACATTCCATTCCATTCCATTCCATTCCACTTTCCATTCCATTGCATTCCACGTTCTATTCCACATTCCATTCCTTTCCATTCCACGTGCCTTTCCACACTCAATTCCACATTACATTCCACAATAGGTTCCGTTCCAATCCACATTCCATTCCACATCAAATTCCATTACATTCCACTTTCCATTCCACATTGCATTCCACATTACATTCCGTTCAGTTCCACATTCCATTCCACATTCCATTCCATTCCACATTCCATTCCATTCCACTCCACATTCCATTCCACATTCCCTTCCATTCCTTTCCACATCCTATTCCAAGTTCCATTCCATTCAATTGCACGATCCATTCCACGTTTCATTCCACATTGCATTCCAAGTTCCATTCCACATTCCATTGCATTCCATTGCACATTGCATTCCACAATCCATTCCACATTCCAGTCCATTACATTCCACATTCCTTTCCACATTCCATTCCATTCCTTTCCATATTTAATTCCACATTCCATTCCACATTCCATTCTGCATTCCACTCCGCATTCCATTCCATTCCATTTCTGTCCATTCCATTCCACACTCCATTCCACTTTCCAATCCATTCGATTCCACCTTCCATTCCACATTCCATTACATTCCACTCCTCATTTCGTTCCACATTCCATTCCATTCCATTCCATTCCACATTCCATTCCGCATTCTATTCCATTCCATTCCATTCCTGTCCATTCCGCATACTGTTCCACATTCCATTAGTTTCCATTACACATTCCATTCCTTTCCGTTCCACGTTCCATTCCCCATTGCATTCCATTCCATTCCACATTCCGTAGCAATCGATTTCGTTCCATTCCACATTCCATTACGTTCGATTCCATTCTGCATTCCATTCCATTCCATTCCGTTTTCTATTCCAGATTCCATTACATTCCTTTCCACATTCAATTCCACATTCCATTACATTCCATTCCACATTCCATTCCATTCCATTCCATTCCGCATTCCATTCCATTGCATTCCACATTCTATTCCTCATTCCATTCCATTCCATTACACATTCTAATCCACATTACATTACATTCCACATTCCATGCCATTCTATTGCACATTCCATTCATTCCCATTCCACATTGCATTCCACATTCCATTCCACGTTCCTTTCCACATTCCATTCCACGTTCCATTCCACTTTCCATTCCATTCAATTCCACCTTCCATTCCACGTTCTATTCCACATTCCATTCCACATTCCATTCCACGTTCCATTCCATTCCTTTCCTCATTCCATTCCATTCCATTCCACATTCTACTCCACATTCCACTCCATTCCATTCCACATTCCATGCCACATTCCAATCTATTACATTCCTCTTTCCATTCCGTGATCCATTCCACATTCCACTGTATGTTCCATTCCATTCCATTCCATGTTGCATTCCACGTTGCATTCTATTCCATGCTATGTTCCTTTCAACATTCCGTTCCACATTCTATTCCACTTTCCATTCCAAGTTCCATTCCACGATTCATTACAAGTTACATTCGACGTTCCATTCCATTCCATTCTGCGTTCCATTCCACATTAGTTTCCATTCCATTACACTTTCCATTCCACCTTCCAATCCAGATTCCATTCCACATTCCATTACGCTTCATTCCAAATTCCATTACACATTCCATTTCACATTCCATTCCACATTCCATTCCATTCCATTCCACATTCCGTTCCACATTCCATTCATTTCTATTCCACATTCCATTCCACATTCCAATGACACATTCCATTCCATTCCTTTCCATTCCACAATCCATGCCACATTCCACTCCACATTCCATTCCGCACTCCATTCCACATTCCATTCCACATTCCAATCTCATTCCACATTCCTTTCCACAGTAAATTCTCATTCCATTGCATTTCATTCCACGTTAAATTTCACATTCTATTGCATTTCAATTCACATGCCATTTCACATTCTACTCCAATTTCCATTCCATTATATTCCAAAATCCACTCCACATTCCATTCCGCAGTCCATTCCATTCCACCTTCCATTCCATTCCAATCAGCATTCCATTCCACATTTCATTTCATTCCATTCCACATTGCATTCCACATTCCATTCCATTCCATTTCACATTCCATGTCACTCCATTACCTTACATTCCACCTTCCATTCCACTTTCCATTAAATTCTATTACACATTCCATTCTACATTCCTGTCGATTCCATTCCACGTTGAATTCCATTAAAATCGACATTTCATTCCACATTTCTTTCAATTCCATTCCACCTTACATTCCACATTCCCTTCCACATTCTATTCAATTCCATTCCACATTCCATTCCATTCCATTCCGCATTGCATTACATTACACATTCCATTCCGCATTCCATTCCATTCCATTCCACGTTCCATTCCACTTTCCTTTCCACATTTCATTCATTTCCATTCCACTTTCCTTTCCACACTCAATTCCACATTCCATTCTCCATTCCATTCGATTCCATTCTGCATTCCATTTCATTGCATTCCACATTCTATTCCTCATGCCATTCCATTCCATTCCACATTCAATTCCAAATTCTTTTCCATTCCATTCAACATTCCATTTCATTCCCTTGCACATTCCATTCATTTCCATTCCACATTCCCTTCCACATTCTATTCCACGTTCCATTCCACATTACATTTCAAATTCCATTCCGCATTCCATTCCATTCCACGTTCCATTCCACTTTCCTTTCCACATTTCATTCCTTTCCATTCCACATTCCGTTCCACAATCAATTCCACATTCCATTCTACATTCCATTCAATTCCATTCTGCATTCCATTTCATTGCATTCCACATTCTATTCCTCATTTCATTCCATTCCATTCCACATTCAATTCCAAATTCTTTTCCATTCCATTCAACATTCCATTTCATTCCATTGCACATTCCATTCATTTCCATTCCACATTCCCTTCCACATTCTATTCCACGTTCCATTCCACATTACATTTCACGTTCCATTCCACTATCCATTCCATTTTATTCCACGTTCCATTCCACATTCCATTCCACATTACATTCCACGTTCCATTCCATTCCATTCCAAATTTCTCATCTTTGCTTTCCATTTAATTCCACATTCCATTCCATCCCATTCCACATTCTTATCCACATTCCACTCTATTCCTTTCCACGTCCCATGCCACATACCATTTCATTCCATTCCACTTTGCATTTCATTCAATTCCACATTCCATTCCATTCCATTCCACATAACATTCCATTCCATTCCACATTGCATTCCTTTCCATTATACATTCCATTCAACATAACTTTCCCCTTCCTATTCCTCATTTCATTCCACATTCCAATGCACTTTCCATTCCATAACATTCCACTTTGCTTTCCATGATCCATTCCACATTCCACTGCACGTCCCATTCCATTCCATTGCATGTTCAATTCCACGTTCCATTCCATTTCACTCCACGTTCCAATCCACATTCCATTCCACCATCCATTCTACTTTCCATTCCACGTTCCATTCCATGTTTCATTACAAGTTCCATTCCACATTCAATTCCATTCCATTCCAAGTTCCATTCCACATTCCTTTCCATTCCATTACACTTTCCATTCCACAATACAATCCACATTCCATTCCACCTTCCATTACACATTCCAATTCGCATTGCATTCCACATTCCATTACAGTCCATTCCACTTTCCATTTCACATTCCTTTCCACATTCCATTCCGTTCTATTCCACATTCCATTCCACATTCCTTTCCACACTCCTTTACAGATTCCATTCCATTCCATTCTATTCCACATTCCATGCCATATTCCATTCCACATTCCATTCTGCATTCCATTGTACTTTACATTCCACATTCCATTCCACATGAAATTCTCATTCCATTGCATTTCATTCCACATTCCATTGCATTGCAATGCACATGCCATTTCACTTTCTATTCCAAGTTGCATTCCAATATATTCCACATCCCATTCCTCATTCCTTTCAAAAGTCCATTCCATTCCATTCCACATTCCATTGCTTTGCAATCAACATTCCATTCCATATTCCATTCCATTCCATTCCACATTCCATTCCATTCCATTCTAAATTCCATTCCATTCCTTTCCATTCCATTCCACATTCCACTCCATTCCAATCCACATTTCCTTCCACTTTTCAATCCATTCCATTCCACACTAGAGTTCACATTCCATTCCACATTCCCTTCCACATTCCATTCCATTCCATTCCACATTCCATTCCATTCCTTTCCGCATTCCTGTTCATTCCATTCCATTCCATTCCACGTTCCATTCCGCATTTCATTCCATTCCATTTAACGTTCCCTTCCACTTCACGTTCCATTCCACTTCACGTTCCATTCCACTTTCCATTCCACATTCCATTCCTTTCCATTCCACGTTCCATTCCACACTTAATTCCACATTCAATTCCACATTCCATTCCGTTCCATTCCACATGCCATTCTAAATTCCTTTCCACTTTCCATTCCACATTACATTACGTTCTCTTCCACGTTTCATTGCACATTCCATTCCACATTCCAATGCAAATTTCAGTCTCACTACATTGCAATTCATATCACATGCCATTCCACATTCCATTGCATTCCATTTCACATGTAATTCAATATTCTATTGCAAGTTCCATTCCATCATATTCCACATTCCATTCCACGTTCCATTCTACATTCCATTCCGCAGTGCATTCCATTCCTTTCCACATTCCATTCCATTCCAATCAACATTCCATTCCAAATTTCATTCCATTCCATTCCACATTCCATTCCATTCGATTCTATTCCACGTTCCATTCCACTTTCCATTAAATTCTATTCCACATTACTTTCTATTCCAATCCACATTTCATTCCACATTTCATTCCATTCCATTCCACATTCCATTCCACATTCCATTTCACATTCCCTTCCACATTCCTTTCCATTCCATTCCACATTCCATTGCACATTCCATTCCATTCCATTCCACATTCCATTCCATTCCATTCCTTTGCATTCCACGTTCCATTCAACACTGCATTACATTCCATTCCACGTTCCATTACACATTTCATTCCACATTCAATTCCATTTCTTTCCACGTTCCATTCCGCACACAATTCCACATTCCATTCCACATTCCATTCCGTTCCATTCCATATTGCATTCCACATTCCATGCCATGTTCAATTCCACCTTGCATTCCACGTTCCATTCCACGTTCCATTCCACGTTCTATTCCACTGCATTTCACGTTCCATTCCACCTTCCATTCCATTCCAAGATACATTCCACGTTCCATTACACTTTCCACTACATTCCATTCCACATTCAATTTCACATTCCCTTCCACGTTCGATTCCATGCCATTCTACGTTGCATTGCATATTCCATTGCATTCCATTCCCAGTTCCATTCCACATTCCATTCCAATTCCATTCCGTTCCATTCCACATTTCATTAAACAATCCATTCCACTTTCCTTTCCACTTTCCAATCCACATTCCATTAAATCCATTCCACATTCCATTCCACATTCCATTTCATTCCATTCCACACTCTATTCCACTTTCCATTCCACATTCCATTCCATTCCTTTCCAAATTCCATTTCACTTTCCATTCCCCTTTCCATTCCAGATTCCATTCCACATTCCATTAAATTCCATTCAACATTTCATTCCATTCCATTCCATTCCATTCTCCATTCCACATTCCATTGCATTCCATTCCATATTCCATTCCACTTTCCATTCCATATTCCATTCCATTCCATTCCATGTTCCATTCCACACTCAATTCCACATTCCATTCCACAATCCATTCCATTTCATTCCACGTTCCATTCCGCCCTCAATTCCACATTCCATTCCACATTCAATTCTGTTCCAATCCACGTTCCATTTTCCATTCCATTCCATTCTATTCAACTTTGCAATCCACATTCCATTGCACATTCCTTTCTGCATTACATTCCTTTCCATTCCACATTCCATTCCACATTCTATTCTATTCCATTCCACATTCCATTCCATTCGACTCCACATCCCTTTCCACATTCTATTCCATTCCGTTCCACATTCCATTCCATTGCACTGCACATTCCATTCCACATTCCATTCTACATTCCATTCCACATTGCATTCCTTTCCATTCCCCGTTACATTATTTTCCATTCCACGTTTCATTCCACATTCCATTCCACATTCCAGTCCACATTCCAATCCATTACATTCCATTTACCTTTCCACATTCCATTCCATTCCATTCCACATTTCATTCCACATTCCATCCCACTTTGCATTCCACTTTCCATTCCATTCCTTTCCACATTCCATTCCGCATTTTATTCCATTCCATTTAATTCAACATTCCTTTCAATTTCATTCCACTTTCCATTCAATTCCATTCAATAGTCCATTCCATTCCATTCCACATTGCCTTAGCATTCCAATCTCTTCCATTCCGCATTCCATTCCATACCATTCCACATTCCATTATATAGCATTCCACGATCCATTCCATTTCACTCCACATTCCATCCACACTCCATTCCTTTTCATTCCACATTCAATTCCACATTCCATTACTCTTTCTATTCCACATTCCATTCTAATCCATTCCTTTCCACATTCCATTCCATTAAATTCCATATTCCATTCCATTCCATTCCACAATCCATTCCATTCAGTTCCACATTCCATTCCACATTCAATTCCACATTCCATTTCATACTCCATTCGATTCCATTCCGCATTCCATTCCATTCCATTCCACATTCTATTCCATTACATTCCACATTCCTTTCCACATTCCATTCCACTGCACTTTCCTTTCCACATTCCATTATTCATACCATTACACATTCCATTCCATTCCGTTACATCCTACATTCCGTTTCATTCCATTCCACATTCCATTCCACATTCCATTCCATTCCATTTCACATTCCATTGCATTCCATTACACATTCCGTTACACATTCCATTCCACGTGATATTCTACACTCCATTCCATTCCATGCCACATTCCTCTTCTTTCCGTTCTACTTTCCATTCCACATTCTACTCCATTCTATTCCACAACCCATTCCTCTCCATTAAACTTTGCACCCCAATCAATTCCATTCCACTTTCTCAATTCTTTCCATTCCATTCCACATTCAATTACACTTTCCATTCCACATTGCAGTCCATTCCATTCCACATTCCATTACACATTCAATTCCGTTCTATTGCACATTCCATTCCACATTCCTTTCCATTCCTTTGCACATTCCATTCCTTTGCACATTCCATTCCATTGCATTCAATATTCCATTCCACATTCATTTCCATTCCGCTCCATTCTGCATTCCATTCCACCTTCCATTCCATTCCATTCCACGTTCCTTTCTATTCAACTACACATTATGTTCCATTCCACTCCACATTCCATTCCATTCCATTCAATTCCATATTCATTTCTATTCCGCATTGCATTCCATTCCATAACACATTCCATTCCATTGCATACCACATTCCATTCCATTCCATTCCACATTCCATTAGACATTCCATTCCACGTTCCATTCCATTCCATTCCACTTACAATTCCACCTTCTGTTCCCGATTCCATTCCACATTCCATTCCATTATATTTCACTTTACACTTTCCATTCCGCTTTCCATTCCATTCCATTCCACATTCCATTCCATTCCACATTCCATTCCACGTTCCATTCCACGATCCATTCCACGTTGCATTCCATTCCATTCCACTTTCCATTAGACATTACATTCCACATTCCATTCAATTCCATTCCACATTCCATTCCTTTCCATTCCACATTCCATTGTGTTCCATTTCATTCCAGTCCTCTTTCCATTGCATTAAATTCCATTCCACATTCCATTCCATTGCATTCCACATTCCATTTCTTAGCATTACACATTCCCTTCCATTACATACCATTTTCCATTTCATTCCATTCCACTCTCCATTCCACGATATATTCCACTTTCTATTCCATGTTACATTCCATGTTCCATTCCACATTCCATTCCATTTCTTTCCTTTCCACATTCCATTCCAATCCTTTCCGCATTCCTTTCTACATTTCCTTTCATTCCATTCCACATTCCTTTCCATTCCTTTCCACATTCCATTCTACATTCCATTCCTTTCCATTCCACTTTACTTTCTACATTCCATTCCATTCCAATAAATTCCATATTCCACTGCACGTTCCATTCCATTCCATTCGAGTCCACATTGAACTCCATTCCATTTAATTCCACATTCCATTCCATTCCATTCCACATTCAATTCAATTCCACATTTCTTTCCACATTCCATACAATTCCACATTCCATTCCATTTCAATCCATTCCATATTCCTTTCTATTCCATTTCATTCAATTCCACATTCCTTTCCATTCCATTCCATTAAGTTCCACATTCCATTCCACATTCCATTCCTTTCCATTCCACCTTACATTTCATTCCATTCCATTCCACATTCCATTCCATTCAATTCCATATTCCATTCCATTGCATTCCATATTCCATTCCATTCCTTTTCACCTTCCATTAAATTCCATTTCAAATTCCATTCAACTTTACATTCCATTCCATTCCACATTCCATTCCTTTCCATATCCATTCCATTCCATTCCACATTTCAATCCATTCCTTTCCATTCCATTCCTTTCTACATTCCATTTCATTCCTTTCTGAAATCCACTCCATTCCATTCCATTCCACATTCCTTTCCATTTCATTCCATGATCTATTCCATTGCATTCCACATTCAAATCCATTCCAATCCAGATTCTGTTACATTCCATTTCACATCCCATTCCATAGCTTTCCACGTTCTATTCTACTTTCCATTCCATTGCAATTCACATTCCAATTCACACTCCATACCACATTCCATTACATTCCACATTCCATTCCATTCCGTATCACGTTCCACTCCTTTCCACATTCCATTGCATTCCATTCCGCATTCCATTCCATTACATTCCACATTCCATTCCCTTTCATTCCATTCCACATTCCATTCCGTTCCATTCCTCCATTCCACATTCCAATCATTCCATTCCACATTCCACTCCATTCCATTCCACATTCCATGCATTCATTCCAAATTCCATTTCACAGTCCATTCCATTCCTGCATTCCACATTCCATTCGATTTCACATTCCATTCCATTCCATTGCACATTCTATTCCTATCCATTCCACATTCCGTTCCACATTCTATTCCATTCAATTCCACATTCAATTTCCCATTCAATTCAGTTACATTCCACATTCCATTCCACATTCCAGTCCATTCCTAAAAGCCAAATTCCATTCCATTCCATGCCACATTCCATTCCATTCCAAATGCCATTCCATTCCATTCCATATTCCATTCTCTTCTATTCCACATTCCATTCAACATTCCATTCCATTCTATTCCACATTCCATTCCATATTCCATTCCTTTCCATTCTATATTCCATTCCACATTCCATTCCCTTCCATTCCACATTCAATTCCACATTCTATTCCATTCCTTTACATTCCACAGTCCACTCCAATCGATTCGACATTCCATTCCATTCCACATTCAATTCCATTCCATTCCAAATTCCATTCCATTCCATTCCACATTCCATTCCCTTTCATTACATTCCACATTCCATTCTATTCCATTCCTCTATTCCACATTCCCTTCCAATCCATTCCACATTCCATTCCATTCCATTCCACATTCCCTTCCATTCCATTCCACATTCCATTCCATTCCCTTCCACATTCCATTCCATTCCATTCCAGATTCCATTCCAATTCATTCCACATTCCTTTCCATTCCATTACAGATTCCATTCTATTCCTTTCCATATTCCATTCCACTTTCCATTCCACATTCCATACCAGATTCCTTTCCATTCCATTGCACATTCCATTCCATTACTTTCCACATTGTAACCCTCATTCTATTCCATTCAATTCCACATACCATTCCACATTCCATTCAATTCCATTTAACATTCCATTTCCCATTCGATACCACATTTCACTCCATTCCGTTCTACATCCTATTCCATATTCCATTCCATTCCACATTACATTGCCCAATAATTTCCATTATATTTCACATTGAATTCTAAATAAAATTACATTATATTCCACATTCCATTCCACATTCCAATCCTTTACATTCCATTACATATTCCATTCCAAATTTCCATTCCATTCCATTCCAATTTCTATTCCACATTCCATTCCATTCCATTACATATTCCTTTCCATTCCATTCCGCTTTCTATTCCATTCCATTCCAATCCCTTCCATTGCACCTTCCATTCCACATTCCTTTCCCTATTGCATTCCTTTCCATTCCACATTCCATTCCACATTCCATTCCACATTCCATTCCATTTCCATTCCGCATTCCATTCCATTGCATTGCACATTCCATACCATTCCATTCCATTCCATTCCACAATCCATTTCATACCTTTCCACATTCCATTCCAGATTGCATTCCATTCCATTCCACATTCAGTTCCATTCAATTCCACATTCCATTCCATTATATTCCACTTTCGATTCGACATTCCATTCCACGTCGCTTTCCACATTCCTTTTTCGTTACATTCCACGTTCCATTCCAAATTCCATTCCACGTTCAATTCCGTTCAATTCCAGGTTCCATTCCACTTGCTATTCCATTCCATTCCACTTTCCTTTCCACATTGCATTCCACGTTTCAGTCCACGTTACATTCTCTTCCACTCCACATTCCATTCCACGTTCCATTTCACATTCCATTCAACTTTGCCTTGCACATTCCATTCCATTCCATTCTACTTTCCATTCTACATTCCTTTCCATTCCATTCCGCGTTGCATTCCACACTCCATTCCATTCCATTCCAAATTAATTTGCAGAATCCATTCCATTCCATTCTACACTCCATTCCACATTCGATTCCATACAATTCCTCGTTCCATTCCACGTTCCATTCCACATTCCATTCCACATTCTATTCCACATTCCACTCCATTCCATTCCACGTTGCATTCAACATTCCAACCCATTCAATTTCACGTTCCATTCCATACTACATTCCACATTCTGTTCCATATAGCATTCCACGATCCATTCGACGATCCATTCAACGTTACATTCCACGTAGCATTACATTCAATTTCGCGTTCCATTCCACGACGCATTACATTTTATTTCGCGTTCCATTCCACATTCCATTCCATGCAGCTTTCCACAATCCTTTCCACTTTCCATTCCACATTTCTTTCCATTACATTTCTCATTCCATTCGACATTCCATTCCACATTCCATTCCACATTCCATTCCACATTCTATTGCATTCCAATCCACATTCCATACCATTCCATTGCGCTTTCCATTCCACATTCTATTCCACATTCCAATACATTCCATTCTATTCCACGTTCCATTACATTCCATTCCTCATTGCATTACATTACATTCCACAATCCATTCCACATTAAATTCCATGTTCAATTCCACGTTCCATTCGATTACATTCCATTCCACTTTCCGTACCATTCCATTCCACATTCCTTTCCATTCCGTTCCACATTCCATTGTACATTCCATTCCATTCCATTCCATTACACATTCCATTTCACAATCCATTCCAATGCATTCCACCTTCAAATCCACATTCCTTTCCACATTCCATTTAACATTCCATTCCACGTTCCATTCCACGTTCCATTCCAAGTTCCATTCCATTCCATTCCACATTGCTTTCCATGTTCCATACTGTTCCCTTCCACATTCCTATACATTGCATTCCACTTTCCATTTCATTCCATTCCATGTTCCATTCCACATTCCATTTCACATTCCATTCCACTTACCATTCCTTTCCAGTGCCCATTCTATTCCCCATTCCATTCCATTCCTTTCCAAGTCCCATTCCGTCCAATTCCACGTTCCTTTCCAATCTATTACATTCGATATCACATTGCATTCCATTCCATTCACATTCCAATCCATTCCATTCCATTCCATTCCATTCCACATTCCATTAAGTTCCAGTCCTCATTCCATTCCATTTTATTACACATTCCATTCCATTCCATTCAATTCCACATTCCATTCCATTCCTCTCCATTCCACATTCCACGCAATTCCATTAAATTCCACATTCTATTACATTCCATTCCACATTCCATTCTACTCCAATCTGTTCCATTCCATTCCACGTTCCATTCCATTCCATTCCATGTTCCATTCCATTCGAGATTTAATTCCAACCCATTCCATTCCACGTTCCATTCCATTCCATTCTACTTTCCGTTCCTTTCCATTACACGTTCCATTACATTCCATTCCAAGTTCCATTCCATTCCATTCCATGTTCCATTCCATTCCACTGCAATACATTCCACATTTCATTCCATTCCACATTCCATTCCATTCCATTTCATTCAACGTTCCATTCCAATCCATTCTATTCCAGATTCCATTCCATTCCACATTCCATTCCGTTCCAGATTCTATTCAATTCCACGTTCCATTCCATTCCACTTTCCATTCCATTCAATTCCACTTTCTATTCCACCTTCCATTCCATTCCACCTTCCATTCCATTCCACCTTCCATTCCATTCCACATTCCATTCCATTCCATTCCACATTCCATTGCATTCCACATTCCCTTCCTCCTTCCATTCCATTCCTTTCCACATTCCCTTCCATTCCATGACACGTTCCATTCCATTCCATTCCACGTTCAATTCCACAGTCCATTCCATATTCCATTCCACGTTGTAGTCCACGTTCCATTACACTTTCCATTACACATTCCATTCCATTCCATTTCAGATTCCATTACACATTCCACTCCATTTCATTCATGTTTCATTCCACATTCCATTCCTTTCTCTTCCACATTAAATTTCACATTCCATTGCATTACATTCCACATTACATTCCACATTCCATTGGATTCCATTCTATTGCATTCCATTCCATTTATTTCCATTCCACATTATATTCCGTTCCACAATCCATTCCTCATTCCATTCTCTTCCATTCTACATTCTTTTCCATTCCATTCCACATTAAATTCCATTCCACATTCCATTCCTCATTCCAATCCATTTCATTCAACATTCCATTCCATTCCACATTCCATTCCACGTTCCATTCCATTCCATTCCACATTCCGTTCCACATTCCATTCCACATTCCATTCCACATTCCATTACATTCCTTTCCATTCCTTTCCACATTGCATTCCATTCCTTTCCATTCTACATTCCATACCATTCCACGATCAATTCCACATTCCATTCCAGATTCCATTCCATAATCCATTCCATTGCATTCCACATTCCATTCCACATTCCATTCCATTTCACTCCACATCACATTCCATTCCATTCCACGTGCCATTCCACAATCCTTTTCACTTTCTATTCCTTTCTATTCCAAATTACATTCCTCATTCCATTCCATTCAATTCCACATTCCATTGCCCTTTCCATTCCACATTCCATTCCATTCCATTCCACATTCCATTCCACAATCCATTCCACGTTCCTTTCCGTTGAATTAAAGATTCCATTCCCCATTACATGCCATTACATTCCGCATTCGATTCCGCAATCCATTCCATAATCCGTTCCATTCCACTCCACGTTACATTCCACATTGCATTCCACGTTCCATTCCTTTCTGTTACACCTTCCATTCCACATTCCACTCCACATTCCATTCCTTTGCATTCCACATTCCATTCCATTCCATTCCACATTCGACTCCACTTTCCATTACATTCCATTCCACATTCCATTCTATTGCATTATACATTCCATTCAACGTTCCATTCCTTGTTCCATTCGACTTTCCATTGCACGTTTCATTCCATTCCATTCCACTTTCTATTCCACATACCATTCCATTCCACTCCACTGTCAATTAAACATTCCATTCCACCTTCCATTACATTCCATTCCACATTCCATTCCACATTCTATTCAACATTCCATTCCACATTCCATTCCATTCTGCTCCACATTCCATTCCTCATTCCATTTCATTCCATTACACTTTCCATTACATTTCACTCCACATTCCATTACACATTCCATTTCATTCCATTCCACCTTCCATTCCAAAATCCATTCCAAATTCTATTCCATTCCATTCCAAATTCAATTCCACTTTCCATTCCATTCCTTTCCACGTTCCATTTCACGTTCCATTCCACATTCTATTCCACATTCCATTCCACATTCCATTCCCTTCCTTTCCACATCCCTTCCACATTACATTCCACGTTCCATTTGAAGTTCCATTCCGCGTTCCATTCTATGTTGAATTCCATTGCGTTACATGTTCCATTCCATTCCATTCCACGTTCCTTTTCATTCCGTTTCACATTCCATTCCACACTGCATTTCAAATTCTATTCCACATTCCATTTGACATTCCATTGCATTCCATTCCATTCCATTCCACATTCCATTGCTTTCCAATCCATATTCCATTCCATTCTTTCCACATTCCATTCCATTCCATTCCACATTCCATTCCATTCCATTCCATTGCATTGCAACTTCAATTCCACATTCCATTCCATTCCATTTCACATTCGATTCCACGTTCCATTCCATTCCATTCCACATTCCATTCCACTCCATTCCACATTGCATTCCATTCCTTTCCACTCTACATTCCGTTCCATTCCATTCTACATTCCATTCAATGTTCCATTCCACGTTCCATTCCACCTTCCATTCCACATTCTATTCCAAATTCCATTCCGCATTCCATTCAACATTCCATTACAGAATCCATTCAATTCGGTTCTCCATTCCATTCCACGTTCCGATTCATTCCTTTCCACATTCCATTCAATTCCTCTCCACATTCCATTCAACTTCCCATTCCATTCCATTCCACATTCCATTCCACGTTCCATTCCACGTTCCATTGCAACTTCAATACCACATTCCACTGCTTTCCATTCCATTCCACATTCCATTCCACTTTCCATTCCATTCCATTCCACATTCCATACCATTCAATTCATCATGCCATACCATTCCACATTCCATTCTACATTCTAATCCATTCCATTCCACATTCCATTAAAAAATCCAATCCTCATTCCAGTCCAATCCACTCCACATTCAATTCAACATTCCATTCCACTGGATTCCACATTCCATTGCATTCTATCCCACATTCCATTCTGCTTTCCATTCCACATTCCTTTCCCCATTGCATTCCTTTCCATTCCACATTCCATTCCACATTCCATTCCACATTCCATTCCATTCCTTTCCACATACCATTCCACATACCATTGAACATTCTATTCCACATTCCATTCCATTCAATTCCTCATTCCATTCCATTCCATTCCTTTCCATTCCATATTCCATTCCATTCCTTTCCTCCTTCCATTCCGCATTCCTTTCCGTTTCATTCCACATTTCATTGCATTCTATTCCTCATTACTTTCCACAATGCAATCCATTCCATTCCACAATCCATTCCATTCGACTCCACATTCTATTGCACATTCTATTCCCTATTCCATTCCACATTCCATTCCATTCATTTCCATGTTCCCTTCCGCATTCCATTCCACATTGCATTCCACAATCTATTCCCCATTACATTCCACATTCCTTTCCATTCCATTCAACATTCCATCCCACATTCTATTTCACATTGCATTCCACATTCCCATATATTCCTTTCCACTTTTCATTTTATTCCACTTTCCCTTCCACATTCCATTGCGCGTTACACTCCAAGTTCCATTCCATTACATTCGGCGTTCCATTCCACATTCCATTTCACATTCCATTCCACGTTCCATTCCACATTCCATACAACGTTCCATTCCACATCGCATTCCACATTCGATTCCATTCAGTTCCACGTTCCAATGCACATTCCATTCCATTCCATCTATTCCACTGCTTTCAATTCCGCATTCCATTCCATTCCATTCCATTCCATTCCACATTCCATTCCATTCCATTCCACTTTACTTTCGATTGCATTCCACATTGCATTCCATTCCATTCCACATTCCATTCCATTCCACATTCCATTCCATTCCACTCCACATACCATTCCCTTTGACTGCATTCCATTCAACATTCCTTCCCATTCCACATTCCATTCCATTCCATTCCATGTTCCATTCCATTCCTTTCTGCATTCCAATCCATTAAATTCCATATTCCATTACATTCCATTTCGCTTTCCATTCCATTCCATTCCACTCCATTCCGTTCCATTCCACATTGTTTTCCATTTCATTCCATTCCACATTCCATTCCATTACATTCCACGTTCCTTTATATTCCATTCCACATTACGTTCCATATTCCATTCCTTTCCCTTCCACATTCCATTCCATTTCATTGAACATTCCATTTCATTCCAATCCACATTCCACTCCACGATCAATTCCGCGTTCCAATCCACGTTCCTTTCCACCATCCATTCCTCTCCATTCCACGCACCATTCCAAGTTAAATTCCATTCCATTCCACGTTCCATGCCATTTGGTTTCACTTTCGATTTCATTCCATTCCAGTTTGCTTTCCACATTCCATTTCACATTCCATTGCAATTCCATTCCTTTTCATTCCATTCCGTACCACATTCCATTCCATTCCATTCCTTGCCCTTCTATTCTATTCCATTCCACATTCCATTCGATACCATTCCGCATACCATTGTATTCCATTCCATTGCATTCCAATTTCGTTTGCATTCTCTTGCACATTCCATTGCATTCCTTTGCAAATTCCATTACACATTCCATACCATTCCATTCCACATTCCATTCCACGTTCCATTGCATTCCATTGCACATTCCATTCCACATTCCATACCATTCCATTACACATTCCATTCCACATTACTTTCCACATTCCATTCCACATTGCATTCCATTCCATTCCACATTCCTTTCCACTTTCCATTCCCTTCCATTCCACATTCCATTGCGTTCCATTCCACATTCCCTTCCACGTTCCATTCCACGTTTCATTCCACGTTCCATTCCATTCTATTCCATTCCATTCCTTTCGATTCGATTCTGAATTCCTTTCCATTCCATTCCATTCCAAATTATTTTTGACATTCCATTCCATTCCATTCAACATTCCATTCCATTCCATTCCACTGTCCTTTCTACGTTCCATTATGCATTCAATTCCACGTTCCATTCCATGTTCCTTGCCATTCCATTCCACGTTCCATTTCATTCCTTTCCATTCCACTTTCCTTTCCATATTTCATTTCATATTCCATTCCAATTGCATTCCATTGAATTCCATTCCTTTACACATTCCATTCCACTCCATGCCACTTTGCATTCCATTCCATTCAATTCCATGTTACATTTCATTCCATTCCATTGCATTCCACTTTCCTTTAGATAACATTCCGCTTTACTTTCCATTCCATTCCATTCCAATCGTTTAAACTATCATTTCCATTCCCATGCACATTCCATTGCATTCCATTTCACATTCCTTTCCACATTCCATACCATTCCATTCCATTCCACATTCCATTCCACATTCCATTCCATTCCATTCCACATTTCATTCCATTCCACTCCTTTCCTTTCCACATTCCATTCCACATCCCATTCCCTTCCATTCCACAGTCGATTGCATTCCATTCCACATTCCATTCCACGTTGCATTCCATGTTCCATTCCATGTTCCATTGCATTCCATTACATTCCATTATATTACATTCCATTCGATTCTGAATTCCTTTCCATTCCATTCCAAATTATTTTCGAGAATCCATTGCATTCCATTCAACATTCCATTCCATTCCATTCCACGTTTCTTTCCACTATCCATTCTGCGTTCTATTGAATGTTCTATTACACTTTCCATTCCATTCCATTCCATGTTCCATTTCACGTTCCATTCCATTCCATTCCACGTCCCATTCCATTCCATCCCACATTTCTTTTCATTCCATTCAACTTTCCGGTCCGCATTCCATTTCACATTCCATTCCACCTTCCATTCCATTCCATTCCATTCCATTCCATTCCATTCCATTGCCTTCCACATTCCATTCCAAAACATTTCGCATTCAATTCCTTTCTATTCCATTCTACAATCGATTCCATTCCATTCCAAATTGCATTCCATTCCTTTACACATTCCATTCCACATTCCATTTCATTCCATTCCAAATTGCCTTCTATTCCATTACACATTCCATTCCACATTCAAGTCCATTCCATTACATTGCCTTCCACATTCCATACCATTCCATTAAATTCCACATTCCATTCCACATTCCATTCTGCATTCCATTCCATTCCATTCCTCTTTCCTTTCCACATTCCATTCCACATTCCATTCCATTCCATTCCATTCCACATCCCTTTCCACCTTCCATTCTATTACTTTCCACATTCCATTCCACTACTTTCCACATTCCATTCCACATACCATTCCACATTCCATTCCATTCGATTCCACGTTCCATTCCACTTTCCATTCCATTCCATTCCACGTTCAATTCCACATTCCATTGCACATTCCATCCCACTTTCCATTGCACATTACTTTCCGCGTTCCATTCCATTCCATTCCACTTTCCATTCCACATTCCATTCCATTCCATTTCATATTGCTTTCCATTCCATGTTCCATTTCACTTTCCAATCCTCATTGCATTCCACATTGCAATACGTTCCATTCCACGTGCCACTCCACATTCTATTCCACATTCCATTCTATATTCCTTTCCATTCCATGCCACATTCCATTCCATTCCATTCCAAATTCCATTCCATTCCATTCCACTTTCCTTTCCGCATTCCATTTCATTCCATTCCACATTCCATTCCACTTTCTATTCCATTCTATTCCATATTCCATCCAACATTGCAATCCATTCCATTTCACAATCCATTCCATTCCATTCATATTGCATTCCACATTCCATTACCCTTTCCATTCCATTCCATTGAACGCTCTATTCGATCTTCCATTCCACGTTGAATTCGACGTTCAATTCCACTCCATTCCATTTTCCATTCCAATTTCCACTCCACATTTCATTCAACATTCCATTAAACATTCCATTCCACAATCCATTCCCCCCTATTCCACCTTCCATTCCACGTTCCGTTCCACATTCCTTTCCACGTTTCATTCCATTCCATTGCACGTTACATTACACATTCTATTCCATTGCATTCCACATTCCATATAATTCCATTCTATTCGATTCAAAATTCCATGCCATTCCATACCACATTCTATTCGACATTCCAATCCATTCCATTCTTATTCTTTTCCATTCCATTCCACATTCCATTCCACGTTCCATTCCACATTCCATTCCACGTTCCATTTCGCATTGCATTCCATTCCATTCCATTCCATTCCACTCCGGATTCCATTCCATTCCATTACACATTCTATTCCGCTTTGCATTCCATTCCATTCCACTTTCCATTCCATATTACATTCTATTGCATTCCACATCCCACTCCTTTCCGTTCCGCATTCCATTCCTTTCCATTCCACGTTACATTGCACATTTCATTCCATCTTTCATTCAACATTCTATTCTACTCCATTCCAAATTCCGTTCCATTCCATTCCAAATTCCATTCCACATTCCATTCAACATTCCATTTCATTCCATTGCACATTTCATTCCATTCCATTCCACTTTCCATTTGACGTTCCATTCCACATTCCATTCCACTTTCCATTACACGTTCCAGTACATACCATTCCACGTTCCATTCCTTTGCATTCTACTGTCTATTCCACATTCCATTCACCATTACATTCCACAATCCATTCCATTCCATTCCATTCCATTCCACGTTCCATTCCACATTCCATTCCACATTTCATTCCTTTCCATTCCAAATTCCATTCCACATTCCTTTCCACATTCCATTCCACATTCCATTCCATTCCATTCCACATTCCATTACACATTCCATTACACCTACCATTCCACATTCCATTCCATTCCATTCCGTTAAATTCTACATTCGATTCCACATTCGATTCCACATTATATTCCACATTGCTTTCCATTCCATTCCAGGTTCCATTCCACATTCCATTCCAAATTGTATTCCACGTTCCTTTCCATTCAATTCCACGTACCATTACACTTTGCATTCCATTCCTTTCCACGTTCCATTGCACATTCCATTCCACGTTTCATTCCACGTTCCATTCTGCGTTCCATTCCACATTTCATTCCACATTCCTTTCCATTACTTTGCAGGATCCATTCCACATTCCATTCCATTCCATTCCACTTTCCATTCCACATTCCATTCCACATTCCATTCCATTCCAATCCACTTTCCATTCCACATTGCTTTCCATTCCACGTTCCATTTCACATTCCACTTGACATTCCATTCGACATTGCACTCCGTTCCATTCCATCTGCCATTCCACATTGCATTCCACATTCCATTCCAATTTCCATTGCATTCCATTCCACATTGCATTCCATTCCTTTCCACATTCCATTCCACATTCCATTCCACATTCCATTCCATTACATTCCACTTTCCATGCCACTTTCCGTTCCCTTCCATTACACATTCCATTCCACTTTCCTATCTATTGCATTCTACATTGCATTCCATTCCATTCCACATTCTATTCCACATTCCATTCCACGTTCCATTGCATTCCATTCCATGCTCCATTCCACCTTACATTCCATGTTCCATTCCACGTTCCATTCCACGATCCATTCCATTCAATTCCACGTTCCATTCCATGTTCCACTCCAGATTTCATGCCACATTCCGTTAAACTTTACATTCCACATTCCATTGCATTCCATTCCACATTGCATTCCATTGCAGTCCTCATTCCATTCCACATTCCATTCCCTTTCATTTAAACATTCCAATCTATTTCATTCCACTTTCCATTCCACCTTACATTCCATTCCACATTCCATTCCACACTCCTTTCCTCCCTCCATTCCAGACCATTCCATATTCCATTCCACATTCTGTTCTATTCCATTCCACGTTCCACTCCACGTTCCATTCCACATTCTATTCCAATTTCCATTCGAAGTTCCATTCGATTCCATTCCACATTAAATTCAACTTTCCATTCCATTCCATTCCACTTTCCATTCCACATTCCATTTCACGTTCCATTCCACATTGCATTCCATTGCATTCCACATTCCGTTCCAAATTCCATTCCATTCCATTCCGCATTACTTTCCACATTCCATTCCATTCCATTCCATATTCCTATCCACATTCCATTCCATTTTATTCCACATTCCATTCCACATTCTATTCCAGATTCCATTCCACATACCATTTCATATTCCATTTCACGTTCCATTTCACTTTCCATTTCACATTGCATTCAATTCCATTCCATTCCATATTCATTTCCTTTCCATTCCACATTCCAATGCATTCCATTACACATTCCATTCCATTGCATATTCCATTCCAGTCCACTCCATTCCATTGCACATTCCATTCCATTACACATTCCATTCCATTCCATTCCCTACCATTCCACATTCCATTCCATTCCACATGCCATTCCATTCCACATTCCATTCCATTACACTCAACATTCCATGACACATTCCATTCCTTTCATTTCCACATTCCAATCCATTAAACTTTCCATTCCATTCCACATTCCATTCCATGCCATTCCATTCCATTCTACCTTCCATTCCATTCCATTCCATTCCGCATTCCATTCCATTGCACATACCATTCCAATCCATACCATTGCTCATTCTTTTCAGGTACCAATCTACGTTCCATTCCACATTCTATTCCATTCCATTCCACATTCCATTCCATTCAATTCCAACTTCCTTTCCATTCCATTCCACACTCCGTTGCATTCCATTCCACATTCCATTCCATTCCATTCCACGTTACTTTCCATATTTCATTCCACGTTCCATTCCACGTTCCATTCCATGTTCCATTCCACTTTGAGTTCCATTCCATTCCACACTCTATTCCAAATTCCATTCCATTCCATTCCACATTCCATAACATTGCATTCCATTCCATTCCACAATTCATTCCATTCCTTTCCACATTCCATTCCACATTCCATTCCGTTCCATTCCACGTTCCATTCCATTCCATTCCACATTGCATTCCACATTTCATTCCATTCATTTTCACATTCCATTCCACATACGATTCCAGTCCATTCCACTTTCCATTCCACATTCCATTCCACGTTACATTCCATTCCATTGCACGTTCCCTTCAACGATCCATTAGACTTTCCATTCCATGTTCCATTCCATTACATTCTACGTTCCATTCCATATTGCATTCCGTTCCATTGCACATTCCATTCCATTCCACATTCCATTCCTCATACCATTGCATTGCAGTCCACATTCCATTCCATTCCATTTCACATTTCATTACACGTTCCATTCCATTCCTTTCCACATTCCTTTCCACATTCCATTCCACGTACCTTTGCATGTTCCATTCCATGTTCCATTCCAAGTTCCACTCCATTCCACTCCAACTACAATTCCATTCCATTCTACGTTCCATTTCATTCCATTCCACGTTCCATTCCACATTCCATTTCACATTCCATTCCACATTCCATTTCAGCTTCCATTGCATTCCATTCCACATTCCATTCCATTGCATTCCGCATTTCATTGCATTGTATTCCACTTTCCATTCTGCATTCCATTCCACATTGCATTCAATTCCATTCCATTCCACATTCAATTACTGTCCATTCTTCATTCCATTACATTCCATTCCATGTTCCATTCCATTCCATTCCATTCCACGTTCCTTTCCATTGCATTCCTCCCTCTATTGCACATTCCACTACATTGCATTCCATTCCACCTTGCATTCCACATTCCATTCCATAGTATTCCACATTCCATTCCACATTCGATTCCACCTTCCATTCCACCCTCCATTCCAGGTTCCATTTCACTTCCCATTCCACATTCCTTTCCACTTTCCTTTCCACGTTCCATTCCATTCCATTCCACGTTCCATTCCACATTCCATACCATTCCTTTCCACGTTAAATTCCATTCCATTCCACGTTCCATTTCATTCCATTCCACGTTCCTTTTCATTCCATTCCATGTTCCATTCCACATTCCATTTCACATTCCATTGCACCTTCCGTTGCTTTCCATTTCCCATTCTATTCCCCATTCCATTCCATTCCATTCCACTTCCCATTCCATTCAATTCCACATTCATTTCCATTCCATTTTATTCCATTCCTCATTCCATTCCATTCCATTCTGCATTCCACTCCAATCCAAATTCCATTCCATTCCATTCCTCATTCCATTCCATTCCATTCCATTCCATTCCATTCCATTCCACATTCGATTCCATTTCATTCTTTTCCACATTGTATTCCATTCCACATTCCATTACATTAAATTCCATATTCCATTCCGTTCCATTCCATTCCATTCCAGATACCTTTCCATTCCATTCTATTCGATATTCTTCTCTATTCCACACTCCATTCCATTCCATTACAAATTCCTTTCCATTCCATTCCATTCCATTGCACATTTCATTACATTCCTTTCCACATTCCATTCCATTCCACAATCTATTCCATTCCACATTCCATTACACATTGCATTCCACATTGCAGTCCACATTCCATTAGACTTTCCATTCCCTGTTCCTTTCCACGTTCCTTTCCACGTTGCATTCCATGTTCCATTACACATTACATTCCACGTTCCTTTCCACTTTCCATTCCACGTTCCATTCCATTCCATTCCACCTTCCCTTCCATTCCTGTCCACATTCCATTCAATATTCCATTCCATTCCATTGCACATTCCATTCCACTTTCCATTTCATTCCATTCCGCATTCCATTCCACTTTACCTTCCATTCCACTACACATTCCAATCCATTCCATTCTATTCCACTTTCCATTCCATATTCCATTCCATTCCATTCTACATTGCATTCCACATTACTTTCCACATTCCATTCAACATTCCATTCCACATTCAATTCCACTTTCCATTCCACGTTCCATTCCATTCCATTCCACATTCCATTCGGCATTCCATTCCTTCCACATTCCATTCCGCTTTCCATTCCATTCCACATTCCATACACATTTCCATTACTTTCTATTCCACTTTCCATTCCATTGCATTCCACTTTCCTTTCTAATCCATTCCACGTTCCTGTCCACTTTACATTCCATGTTCCATTCTATGTTCTATTACACATGCCATGCCATTACATTCCTCTTTCCATTACACATTCCATTCCGATACATTCCACTTTGCAGTCCACCTTCCATTCCACTTTCCAGTCCACATTCCATTCCATTCCATTTCACATGTCATTCCATTCCATTCCACATTCCTATACATATCATTTCACATTTCTTTCCACTTCATTCTCTTCCACTTTCTATTCCACTCCACATTCCATTCCATTCCATTCCACATTCTATTCCAATTCATTCTGTTCCATTCCATTCCACATTCCATTCCATTCCATTTCATTCCACTTTCTATTACATTCCATATTCCGTTACATTCCAGTCCACATTCCATTCCATTGCATTGCACATTCCATTCCATTCCATTCTACATTTTATTCCATTTCACTCCATTCCACATTCTATTCCATTCCACAATCCATTGCATTCCACATTCCATTCCACATACTGTTACATTCCATTACACTTTCCATTCCATTCCACATTCCATTTCAATCCATTAAACATTCCACTCCACATTCCATTCCATTACATTGCATTCAATTGTACATTCCATTCCATTGCATTCCAAATTCCATTTCACATTCATTTCCACGTTCCTTTCCACATTCCCTTCCTCCTTCCGTTCCACGTTCTATTTCACCTTCCGTTTCACTTTCCTTTCCATTCAATTCCACGTTCCATTCCACATTCTATTCCATACCATTCCAATTTCTTTTCAACATTCCATTGCACATTTCATTCCACATTATATTCTTTTCCGTTCCACATTCCGTTCCTCAATCAATTACACAATCCATTCCATTCCATTCCACTTTCCATTGCACATTCCATTGCACATTCAATTCCACGATCCATTGCACAATCAATTCCACGTTACTTTCCACATTCCAATCCATTGCTTTACACATTCCATTCCATTCCTTTACACATTCCATTCCATTCCATTCCACGTGCTATTCCACATTCCATTCCACATTACATTCCAGATTCCATTCCACATTCCATACCATTCCATTCCACATTCCATTCCACATTCCATTCCTTTCCATTCCACAGTCCATTTCACTTTCCATTCCATCATCAATTACACTTTCCTTTCCACATTGCATTCCACATCCCATTCCTTTCCATTTCACAATCCATTCCATTTCATTCCATTCCACATTCTACTCCAATCCACATTCCATTCCAATGCATTCCACGTTCAATTCCTCATTACATTCCACATTCAATTTCACCTTCCTTTCCAGTCTATTCCACATTCCGTTCCTTTCCATTCCACTTTCCTTACCATTCCATTCCACTTTACGTTCCATTCCTTTCCATTCTCCATTCCATTCCATTCTATTCCACTTTCCAATCCATTCCGTTCCATTCCATTCCACATTCCAATCAATTCCATTCCACATCCCTTTCCATTATATTCCACATTGGAGTCCACATTACATTCCACTGCAGTTTCCATTACACGTTCCGTTTCGTACCATTCCACATTCCATTCAATTCAATTCCACATTCCATTCCATTCCATTCCCTTCCATTACGCATTCCATTACATTCCATTCTTCATTCCCTTCCATTCCATTAAATTCCACATTGCACTCCATTCCATTCCATATTCCATGCCAATCCATTCCACATTCCATTCCATTCCTTTCCATTCAATATTCCATACCATTGCATTTTATTCCACATTCCATTATTTCCATTCCATTTTCCACACCATTCCATTCCATTACACATTCCATTACTTTCAATTCTACATTCCGTTTCATTCTATTCCACATTCTAATCCATTCTATTCCACATTCTATTCCCTTCCATTCCACGTTTCTTTCCATTCCATTCCACATTCCTTTCCGCATTCCAATCCACATTCTATTCCACGTTCCATTCCATTGCATTCTACATTGCATTCCATTCCTTTCCACTTTACAAACCATTCCATTCCTTTCCATTCCACATTCCATTCCATTACATTCCACATTCAATTCCGCATTCCATTCCATTCCATTCCACATTCCATTCCATTCCGTTCTACATTCCGTTCCATTCCATTTAACGTTCCATTCCACATTCCATTCCATTGCATTACTCATTCCATTCCACATTCCATTCCATTCCATTCCCTTCCATTACGCATTCCGTTACATTCCATATTTCATTCCCTTCCATTCCATTAAATTCCACATTGCACTCCATTCCATTCCATATTCCATGCCAATCCATTCCACATTCCATTCCATTCCTTTCCATTCAATATTCCATACCATTGCATTTTATTCCACATTCCATTATTTCCATTCCATTTTCCACACCATTCCATTCCATTGCACATTCCATTACTTTCAATTCTACATTCCGTTCCATTCTATTCCACATTCTAATCCATTCTATTCCACATTCTATTCCCTTCCATTCCACGTTTCTTTCCATTCCATTCCACATTCCTTTCCACATTCCATTCCACATTCCATACCACATTCCAATCCATTCCATTTCACTTTCAATTTCACGTTCCATTCAACATTCCATTCCACATTCCATTCCAATCCATTCCACATTCCATTCCACGTTCCATTCCATTCCATTCCATGTCGCATTCCACATTCCATTCCTTTCCTTTCCAAATTGCATTCCACATTCCTTTCTATTCCATTACACACTCCATTCCACAAACGATTCCATTCCATTCCACGTTCCATTCCACTTTCTCTTCCACATTCCACTCAACATTCCATTCCACGTTCCACTCCATTCCATTCCAGGTTCCATTCAATATTCCATTCCATTCAATTTCACGTTGCATTCCATACTACATTCCACATTCCATTCAACATTCCATTCCACGTTCCCTTTCACAATCCATTCCACATTCCATGCCATTCTACATTCCATTCCACAATCCATTCCATTCCATTCCAGATACCATTCCTCATTACAATCCATTCCATTCAACGTTCCATTACACGTTCCATTCCACAATTCACACCACTTTCCATTCCACGTTCCATTCCACTTTCAATTCCATTCCATTACCCGTTCCATTCCACATTCCATTCCACATTCCATTCCACGTTCCATTCCCTTCCACTCCCAATTCCATTCCGCATTTTATTCCATTTCATTCCACTTTCCATTCCACATTCCATTCCACATTCCATTCAATTCCATTCCACATTCCATACCATTCCACTCTGTTCCATTCCACAATCCATTCCGTTCCTTTACAGATTCCATTCCACAGTGCATTCCGTTCCCTTCCTCATTACATATCATTCCATTCCATTCCATTACAGAATCGATTCCATTCCATTCCACATTCCTGTCCACGATACATTGCACATTCCATTCCTTGTTCCATTCCACATTCTATTCCACGATACATTCCATGCTCCATTTCATTCAATTTCAAGTTCCATTCCACATGCCATTCCATTCCACTTTTCTTTCCACATTGCATTCCACATTCCATTCCATGTTACATTCTTTTCCACTCCACATTCCATTCCACATTCCATTCCACATTCCATTCCACATTCCATTCCACATTCCATTGCATTACGTTTTACTTTCCATTCCATGTTCCATTCAACATTCCATTCCACATTCCATTCCATTCCATTCCACATTCCATTCCATATTCCATTCCATTACAGATTCGTTTCCATTCCATTCCACATTCAATTCCATTCCATTCCACATTCCATTAAATTCCATTGCATTGCATATTCTATTCCATTCCATTCCACATTCCATTCCATTCCATTCCTTTCAATTCCAGATTCCAATCAACATTAAATTCAATTCCATTCCTCATTCTATTCCATTCCATTCCACATTGCATTTCATTCCATCCCATTACACATACCTTTCCATTGCATTCGTTTCCATATTCCATTGCATTCCATTCCACTTTGCATTCCATTCCCTTCTATTCCACGTTCCATTCAATTCCATTCCGTTCCTTTGAACATTCCATTCCACGTTCCATTACATTGCATTCCACATTCCATTCTATTGCATTACGCATTCCATTCATTTCCATTATTCATTCAATTCCGTTCCACAATCCATTCCATTCCTTTCCAATCAAATCCAAATTCCATTCCATATTCCATTCCATTCCACATTCCATTCCATTCCATTCCACATTTCTTTCCATTCCTTTGCATTCTATTCTAAATTCCATTCCACATTAAATTCCATTGCATTCCACATTCCATTCCATTCCATTAAACATTCAATTCCATTCAAGTCCACATTCCATTCAATTAAATATTCCATTCCATTCCATTCCACATTCCATTCCATTCCACATTCATTCCATTCCTTTGCACATTCCATTGCAATGAATTCCACATTCCATTCCAGTCCATTCCACATTGCATTGCATTCCAATCCATTCCACACTTCATTCCATTCCATTCCATTCCACACTTCATTCCATTCCATTCCACATTGCATTCCATTCCATTCCATTCCACATTCCATTCCATTCCATTCTACTTTCTGTTCCATTACATTACACATTCCATTCCATTCCATTCCATTCGATATTCCATTCCTTTGGACTCCACATTCCAGTCAATTCCATTCAATTCCATTCCACATTCCATTCCATTCCTTTCCACAATCCATTCCATTCCATTCCACATTCATTTCCATTCAATTCCACATTGCATTCCATTCCATCCCTTTGAACATTCCAATCCATTCCATTCCAAATATATTCCATTGCATTCCACTTTCCATTTCACATTCCATTCCATTCCATTGTACATTCCATTCCACGATCCATTCTATTTCACATTTCATTCAACATTCCATTCGATTCCATTCCACTTTCCATTCCACATTCCATTCCACATTCCATTCCATTCCATTCCAAATTCCATTCCATTCATTTCCATTCCACGTTCCGTTTCACTTTAATTTCCATTCCATTTCACTTTCCTTTCCTTTCCATTCCACATTCCATTCCATTCCATTCCACATTCCATTCCATTACACATTCCATTCCATTCCACATTCCATAACATTCCACATTCCATTCCTTTCCTTTCCATTCAAATCCATCTTCCATTCCACATTCCATTCCATTCCATTGAATATTCCATTACATTCCATTCCACATTCAATTCCATTCCCTTCCACATTCCATTCCACTCCATTAAATTCCAAATTCCATTCCATTCATTCCACATTGCTTTCCATTACATTCCGCATTGCATTGCATTCCATTCTATTCCACATTAAACTCCATTCCATTCCATATTCAATTCCATTCCTTTCCACCTTCCATTCCATTCAATTCCATTTAATTCCATATTACGTAGCATTCCATTCCACATTCCGTTCCATTCCATTCCATTCCATTTGAAATTCCATTCCACATTCCATTCCTTTCCACATTCCATTGGATTCCATTCCACATTCCATTCCATTCCATTCCACTTTGCATACCATTCCATTCCACATTGCATTTCATTCCAGTCCATTCCACATTTCATTCCATTCCATTCCACATTCCCTTCAATATTCGTTTCCATTCTATTCCACATTCCATTTCACATTCCATTCCATTCCATTCCTTATTTGGTTCCACATTCTATTCCATTCCATTCCACATTCTTTGTACATTACAATTCATTCCATGCCACATTCCATTCCATTCCAAATTCCATCCCATTCCATTCCACATTCCATTCCATGATCCATTCCATTCCACACTCCATTTCACATACCATTCCATTCGATTCCACAATCCATTCCACATTCCATTCCATTCCATTCCACTTTCTTTCTATTCCATTCCATTCCACATTCCATTCCATCCGATTCCACATTCAACTCCATTCCTTTAAATATTCCATTCCATTCCATTCAACAATCATTCCATTCCATTCCATTCCATTCCACATTCCATTCCATTCCACATTGCATTCCAATCCATCCACATTCCTTTCCATTCCATTCCACATTCCATTCCATTCCATTCCATTCCACATTCCTTTCCATTTAATCCACATTCCATTCCATTCCATTTCGCATTCATTTAAATTCCATTCCACTTTCCATTCCATTTCATTCTACATTCCATTGCATTGCAATCCACATTTTTTCAAGTTCAATTCAATTCCTCATTTTCTTGCATCCAATGCTATTCCATTGCTCATTCTATTCCACATTCCAGTACATTCCATTCTACATTCCATTCCATTCCATTCCACATTCCTTTCCATTTAATCCACATTCCATTCCATTCCATTTCGCATTCATTTAAATTCCATTCCACTTTCCATTCCATTTCATTCCACATTCCATTGCATTGCAATCCACATTTCTTCAAGTTCAATTCAATTCCTCATTTTCTTGCATCCAATGCCATTCCATTGCTCATTCTATTCCACATTCCATTCTACATTCCATTCAATTCCATTCCACATTCCATTCCATTCCATTCCACATTCCCTTCCTCATTCCATTCCATTCCATTCAACATTCTATTCCATTCCACATTGAATTCCAAATTCCATTCCACTCCATTCCATTCCACACTGCATTCAACATTGCATTCCACATTCCATTCCATTCAATTCCACATTACATTCCCCATTCCATTCCATTCAATTCCACATTGAATTCTCCATTCCATTCCCTATTCCGTTCCATTCCATTCCACATTCCATTCTAAAATCTATTCCAAATTTCATTCCGTTCCATTCAACTTTCCATTCCACATTCCATTCCATTCCATTCCACAATCCATACCACATTCCATTCCATTCCATTCCACTTTCTTTCTATACCATTCCTTTCCACATTCCATTCCATCCGATTCTACTTTCAACTCCATTCCATTAAATATTCCATTCCATTCCATTTAGCAAACATTCCATTCCATTCCATTCCATTCCACATTGCATTCCATTACATCCACATTCTTTTCCATTCCATTCCACATTCCATTCGATTACATTCCATTCCACATTCCATTCAATTTCATCCACATTCCAGTCCATTCCATTTCGCATTCATTTCCATTCCATTCCACATTCAATCCCATTTCATTCCACATTCCATTGCATTCCATTCCACATTTCTTCCAGTTCAATTCCATTCCTCTTTTCCTTGCATCCAATTCCATTCCATTGCACATTCTATTCCACATTCCATTCCATTCCATTCTACATTCCATTCAATTCCACTTCACATTCCTTTCCATTCCACATTCCCTTCCTCATTCCATTCCATTCCATTCAACATTCCATTCCATTCCACATTGCATTCCACGTTCCTTTCCATTCCATTCCATTCCACACTGCATTCAACATTCCTTTCCATATTCCATTCCATTCAATTCCACATTACATTCCCCATTCCATTCCATTTAATTCCACATTGAATTCCCCATTCCATTTAACATTCCATTCCGTATTCCGTTCCATTCCATTCCACATTCCACTCTAAAATCCATTCCAAATTCCATTCCGTTCAATTCAACATTCCATTCCACATTCCATCCCATTCCTTTCCACATTCCATTCCATATTTGATTCCATTCCATTATACATACAATCCACATTCCATTCCGTTCCATACCACATTCCATTCCACATTCCATTCCTTTCCATTCAATTCCATTCCATGTTCCGTTCCATTCCATTTCATTCCACATTTCATTCCATTCCATTGCGAATTCCATTCCATTCCATTCATTTCCACATTCCATTCCATTCCATTACATTCCACATTCCATTTCATTTCATTCAAATCCACATTACATTCAACATTCCATTCCATTCCATTCCAAGTTCCATTCCATTACATTCCACATTCCATTCCATTCCTTTCCATTCCTTTCCGCATTCCATGGCATTCCATTCCATTCCACTTTTCATTACTTTCCTTTCCATTCCATTCCATTCCCTGTTCCTTTCCATTGCATTCCACATTCCATTCCACATCCCTTTACATTCCATTCCACATTCCATTCCACCTTCCGTTCTACCTTCTATTCCACATTCCATTTCATATTCCATTCCATTCATTTCCACATTCCATACCATTACATTACATTCTCTTCCACATTTAATTAAATTCCTTTTCATATTCCATTCGAAATTCTATTGCATTCTATTCCATATTCCATTACATTCCATTCCACGTTCATTCCATTCTATTACACATTACATTCCTTTCCATTCCACATTTGATTCCACATTCCATTAAACTTTCCATTCCAAATACCCTTCCAAGTTCCATTCCATTTCATTTCTCATTCCATGCTATTCCATTCCACGTTGCATTCCACATTACATTCCACAATCCATTCCACCTTCCATACCACGTTCCATTCCATTCCATTCCACATTTCATTCCAAGTTCCGTTCCATTGTATTCCACATTCCATTCCACATTCCATTCTACATTCCATTTCATGTTCCATTCCACGTTCCATTCCACTCAACTCCACCTTCCATTGAACATTCCATTACATTCCATTCTACGTTCCACTCCACATTCCATTGCATATTCCATTCCGCGTTCCATTCCACATTCCTTTCCACATTCTATTCCACGTTCCATTCCACGTTCCATTCCATTCCATTCCACGTTCCATTCCATTCCATTCCACGTTCCATTACACATTCCATTGCACATTCCATTCCATGTTCCATTCCACTATCCATTCACGTTCCATTCCACATTCCATTCCAATTTCCATTGCCATTTCCTTTCCACGTTCCATTCCACTTTCCATCACACGTTCCGTTCCACGTTCCATTCCATTATATTCCACGTTCCATTCCACATTTCACTGCATTCCATTCTACATTCCATTCAGCATTCTTTTACACATTCCATTCCAGTTTCCATTCCATTCCATTCCGGATTTCTTTCCACATACCATTGCCTTCCATTCCACATTACCTTCCACATTCCACTCCACGTTCCATTCCACGTTCCATTGTACGTTCAATTCCATAAGATTCTACGTTCCGTTCCATTAACTTCCATGTTCCATTGCATTCTATTTCACGTTGAATTCCACATTCCATTCCACATTCCAATTCGCATTCCATTTCGCATTCCATTGCATTCCATTTCATTCCCTTCCACATTCCATTCCCCATTCCATTCCGCAGTCCACTTAGCATTCTATTTCGGATTCCATTCCATTCCATTCCATTCCATTCCACATTCCATTCCATTCCACTCCACATTCCATTCCATTCCCTTCCACTTTCCTTTCCATACCACAATCCATTCCATACCTTTCCACGTTCCTTTCCATACCACAATCCATTCCAATCCATTCTGCATTCCATTCCACATTCCCTTCTTTTCCATTCCAGGTTCCATTCCATTCCATTCCGCATTATGTTCCATATATCCTTCCTTTCCATTCCTCATTTCCTTCCTTTCCATTCCACATTCCATTCCATTCCATTCCAACTTCCATTCCATATTTCCTTCCTTTCCATTCCACGTCCATTCCACTCCATTCCACATTCTATTCCACATTCCATTCTACATTCCATTCCACATTCCATTCCACTTTCCTTTTGACGTTTCATTCCATTCCATTACACTTTCCACTACTTTGCTTTACACATTCCATTTCATTCCATTCCACATTCCATTTCACATTCCATTCAACATTCCGTTTCGCATGGCACTCCATTCCACTCCACATTCCATTCCATTACAATCTATATTCCATTCCATTCTATTCCACATTGCATTCCATTCCACATTCCATTGAAATCCGCATCCCATTGCATTCCACGTCCCTTTGCATTCCATTCCACATTCCATTCCATTCCATTCCACCTTCCGTTCCACATTCCATTCCATTCTATTCTATTCCACATTGTATTCCTCATTCCATTCCTTATTCCATTCCAAGTTGCATTCCATTCCATTCCATTCCTCTTTCCATTCCATTGCATACCGCATTCCGCATTCCATTCCATTCCACATTCCATTCCATTCTATTACAGATTCCATTCCATTGCACATTCCATTCCACATTCCATTCCATATCATTCCACATTCCATTCCAGATAAAATTGCATTCCACACCACATTCCATTCCACATTCCATTCCACGTTCCGTTGCAAATTCCATTTAACTTTCCATTGCACTTTCCATTCCATTCCATTGCATCTTACCTTCCGTGTTCCATTCTATATTCCATTCCACATTCCATTGCATGTTCCATTCCAATTCATTCCATATACCTTACCATTTCATTCATTCCATTCCGCAATCCATTCCATTCCATTCCACGTTCTACTCCAAGTTCCTTCCATTCCTTTCAACATTCCATGCCGCATTCAATTCAATTCCATTCCACATTCCATTTCACATTCCATTCCATTCCATTCCGCATTCCATTTCACATTCCATTTAACATTCCGTTCCGTTCTATTCCACAGTCCATGACACATTCCTTTCCACATTCCATTCCGCAATCCTTTCCATTCCATTCCATTACACATTCCATTACACATTCCATTACACATTCCATTACACATTCCATTCCATTCCATTCCACATTCCATTCCACGTTCAATTCTACATTCCATTCCGTTACATAACATTTTGCATTCAATATTCCATTCCACATTGCATTCTGCGATCCTTTCTGTTGAATTCCACATGCCAGTCCACATTGCATTCCACATTCCATTCCACATTCTATTCCACATTCCACACCATATTCCATTCCATTCTTTTCCACATTCCATTCCACATTCCATTCCATTCCATTCCACGTTCTTTTCCACATTCCATTCCACATTCCATTTCATTCCATTCCAGATTACTTTCCGCATTCCATTCCTTTCCATTCCACATTCCATTCCACATTCCATTCCTTTCCGTTCCATTCCACATTCCTTTCCACATTCTCTTCCGTATTCCATTACATTCCACTTTCCATTCCGCATTCCATTACATTCCATTCCACATTCTATTCCACATTCCATTACACAATCCATTGCATTCCATTCCACATTCTATTCTGTTGCATTCCACATTCCATTCCATTCCACTCCACATTCCATTCCACATTCCATTGCATTCCATTACATTCCTTTACACATTCTATTCCACATTCCTTTCCATTCCATTCCACATTCCATTCCACATTCCATTGCACATTCCCTTCTACATTCCATTGCATTCCATTCCACATTCAATTCAACATTCCACTCCACAATTCTTTCCACATTCTATTATGATCCTTTCCACATTCCATTCCATTCCATTCCGCATTCCATTCCACCATCTATTCCATTCCATTCCACGTTTCATTCCACTTTTCATTCCACGTTCCATTCTACATTCCATTCGATGTGCCATTCCATTCCATTACACGTTCCTTTACAACTTCCATTCCACATTCCATTCCATTCCATGCCACACTTCATTCCACATTCCGTTCCAAATTCCATTGCACTTTCCATTCCACATTCCATTCCATTCTATTCCATTCCACCTTCCATTCCACATTCCATTCCATTCCATTCCTGTCCATTCCATGTCAATTTCTACATTCCACATTCAATTCCACGTTCCATTCCATGTTCCATTCCATTTCATTCCCCATTGCATTCCATTCCTTTCCAATTTCCATACGTTTCCATTTCGTATTCCATTCCATTGCAATCCACATTCTATTACAGTTTCCATTCCATTCCCCTGCAGATTAAATTCCAATTTCTATTCCATTCCTTTCCACATTCCATTCCATTCCTTTCCATTCTTCATTCCATTACCTTGCATTCCACATTCTATTCCTAATTCCATTCCCTTCCATACCACATTCCATTACATTGCAGTCCACATTTCATTCCGTTCCATTCTACATTCCATTCCATTCAATTCAACATTCCATTCCACTTTCCATCACATTCCAATCCACATGACATCCCACATTACATTTCATTGCATTCCACATTCCAGTCCACATTCCATAACATTCCAATCCACATGACATTCCACATTCCATTTCACTGCATTCCACATTCCATTCTACATTCCATTCCACATTCCATTCCACATTCCTTTCCACATTCCCTTCCACATTCCATTCCATTCATTTCCCCATCCCATTCCACATTCCATTGCATTACTTTATACATTACACTCCGCATTCCATTTCACAATAACTTCCACATTCCATTCCATTCCATTCCACATTCCATTCCACATTCCAATCCATTCCATTCTATTCTATTCCACATTGCATTCCACATTTGATTACTTTCCTTTCCACATTCCATTCCTTTCCACATTCCATTCCACATTCCATTCCACCTTCTATTCCATTCCATTCCACGTTTCATTCCACCTTGCATTCCTCGTTCCATTCCACTTTCCATTCCACATTCCATTCCATTCCATTCCATTCCACATTCCATACCATTCCATTTCATTCCATTTCACTATCCATTCCATTCTATTCCACGTTCCATTGCACTTTCCATTCCACATACCATTCCGTTCCATTCCACATTCCATTCCACATTCCATTCCGTTCCATTCCACCTTCCATTGCATTCCA
This sequence comes from Pongo pygmaeus, assembly GCF_028885625.2. NCBI lineage: Eukaryota > Metazoa > Chordata > Mammalia > Primates > Hominidae > Pongo > Pongo pygmaeus. Next base: position 45,894,676 of record NC_072397.2, on the reverse strand, counting down.
TTTGACATTGCTTTCCACATACGATTCCTTTCCATTCCATATTAAATTCCATTCATTTCCACATTCCCTTCCTCATTCTGTTCCACATTCCATTCCACATTCCATTCCATTCCATTCTATATTCCATTTCATTCCTTTAGACATTCTATTCCACATTCTATTCCACACTTCTTTCCACAGTCAATTCCATTCCTTTCCACGTTTCATTCCACATTCCATTCCACTTTCCATTCCACATTGTATTCCATTCCCTTTCACTTTCCTTTCCACGTTCCTTTTCACATCCCATTCCACATTATATTCCGTTCCATTCCACATTCCATTTGACATTCCATTCCACATTCCATGACATTCCATTCCACATTCCAGTCCACAATCCTCTTCACTTTTCATTCCATTCCACATTCCATTCCATTCCAGTTCGCATTCCATTCCATTCCATTCCTCATTCCATTCCACATTACAGTCCACATTCCATTCCTTTCCACATTCCATTCCACATTCTATTCCATTCCTTTCTATTCCACATTCTATTCCATTCCATTACACATTCCATTCCATTCCGTTCCACATTCCATTCCACAATCCATTCCAGATTCCAGTCAATTCCAATCCACATTCCATTCCACTCCTTTCCACATTTCATTCCATTGCATTGCATTCCACATTCCTCTCTGTTGAATTCGGCATTCCATTCCATTCCATTCTATTCCATTCTATTCCACATTCCATTATATTCCGTTTCGCATTCAATTCCATTCCATTCCACATTCCATTCCACATTCTATTCCGCATTCCATCCCATTTCATTCCACTTCCTATTCCTTTCCTTTCGACATTTCATTATACGTTCTGTTCCATTCCATTCCACATTCCTTTCCATTCAATTCCTCATTTCTCTCCCTTCCATTGCATTCCGCATACCATTCCATTCCATTCCGTTACACTCCATTCTTTTCCACATTCCATTCCATTCCATTCCATTCCACATTCCATTCCATTCCATTCCACTTTCCATTCCACATTCCATTCCATATTCTTTTCCACGTTCAATTCAATTCCACTCTATACTACTTTCCTTAAATTTCTCATTTGTTTCCATTCCGTTGCATTCCACATTCCATTCCATTCCATTCCCATTCCATTCAATTCCATTCCATTCTATTCCACATTCCATTCCATTCCATTCCACATTCCTTTCCATTCCATTCCTCTTTCCATCCCACATTCCATTCCATTCCACTTTCCATTCCACCTTCCATTCCATTTCATTTCACATTCCATTACACGTTCCGTTCCATTGCATTCGACATTCTATTCCACGTTCCATTCCAAATTCCATTCCATTCCTTTCCATTCCATTCCACGTTTCATTCCATATTCCATTCCACATTCCATTCCATTCCATTGCTCACTCCATTCCACATTCCTTTCCACATTCCCTCCATCATTCCATTCCATTCAATTCCACTTTTTATTCCATTTTCCATTCCATTTTATTCTACATTATATTCCACATTCCATTCCACATGCCCTTCCACATTCCATTTCTTTCCATTCCACATTTCAGTCCACTTTGCAATCTATCCCTTTCCACATTCCTTTCCACATTTGATTACATTTTTTCCACATTGCAATCCATTCAATTCCACATTCCATCCCATGATCTATTCCATTCCATTCCACGTTTAATTTCACCTTCCATTCCACGTTCCATTCCACATTGCATTCAATTCCTTTCCACATTCCATCCCACATTCCATTCCTTTGCACATTCCATTGCACACTCCATTCCACATTCCATTCCTTTCCACCTTCCATTTCATTGTATTCCAAATTGCATTGCACATTCCATTCTATTTCATTCCACATTCCATTGCATTGCTTTCCAAATTGCATTACACATTCCATTACACTTTCCATTCCACGATCCATTCAACGTTTCATTCAAAATTCCATCCCATTCGATTCCTGCTTCCATACCATTCCATTCCATTCCATACTGGATTCCATTCCATTCCATTCCACATTCTATTAATCATACCATTCCATTCCATTACACATTCCATTGCATTCCATTCTACATTCTATTAATCATTCCATTCCATTCCATTAGACATTCCATTGCACATTCCATTCCATTCCACTCCACATTACATTCCTGTCCATTCCGCATTCCATTCCACATTCCATTCTAAGATCCTCTCCACATCCCATCCCATGTTCCATTCCACGTTCCATTCCATTACATTCCACTTTCCATTCCACATTCCATTTCACATTCCTTTCCAGATTCCATTCAACGTTTCATTCCATTCCATTCCACGTTTCATTCCACGATCCATTGCATTCCATTCCACGTTCCATTCCACATTCCATGTCACATTCCATTCCACGCTGCATTCCACAATCCATTCCACGTTCCATTCCACGTTCTATTCCAAGTTCCACTCCATTCCACTGCCTGTTCTACTCCACATTGCATTCCATTCCATTCCAAGTTCCATTCCACATTCCATTCAACATTGCATTCCACATTCCATTCCGTCCCATTCCACATTCCATTCCACCTTCAACTCCACATTCCATTCAACATTCCGTTACTTTGCATTCCAAATTGTATTCCACATTCCAGTCCACATTCCATTCAATTCCATTCTACATTCCATTCCACATTGCATTCCATTCCAGCCCACATTCCATTCTACATTCCAGTCCACATTGCATTCCATTCCAGTCCACATTCCATTACACATTCCAGTCCTTTCCATTCCATATTCCATTCCATATTCCATTCCATTTTCCATTGTGCATTCCATTCCTCTATTCATTGCACGTAACGTTCCATTCCATTCCACTTTCCATTCACCATTCCATTTTCCATTCCACTGCATTCCATTTGACATTCCATTCCACATTCCATTCGACATTCCATTCCACATTCCATTCCATTCCGTTCCACGTACGATTCCTCATTCCACTTCATTCCATTCCAGATTCCATTCCATTCCACTCCACAATCCATTCCACATTCCATTCCATTCCATTCCACTTTCCATTCCAAATTCCATTCCACATTCCATTCCATTCCATTCCCTATTCCCTTCCACTTTCCATTCCATTACACTCCACCTTTCATTCCACATTCCATTCCTTTCTATTCCACATTCCATTCCACTTTCCTTTCCACATGCCTTTCCACATTCGATTCCATTCCATTCATCATTCCGTTCCACAGTCCATTGCATTCCATTCCACATTCCATTCCATTCCATTCCAAATTCCATTGCATTCCACTGCACATTGCATTCCACGTTCCATTCCATGTTCCATTCCATGTTCCATTCCACGTTCCATTCCATGTTCCATTCCACGTTTCATTCCACTTCCCATTAAATTGCATTCCGTGTTCCATTCCATTCCATTCCACGTTCCTTTTCATTCTGATTCGCATTTCTTTCCACATTCCATTTCACGTTCCATTCCACATTCCGTTTCACTTTCCATTCCATTGCATTCCATTCCATTCCACATTCGATGCCATTCCATTCCACATTCCATTCCACGTTCCACTTCACATTCCAGTCCACATTCCATTCCACATTCCATTCAACTTTCCATTGCACATTCTAATCCATACTGTTCCACATTCCATTCCTCATTCCATTTCTTTCCATTTCACATTCCATTCCATTCCACTCCACATTCCATTCCACATTCCTTTCCATTCCATTCCACATTCCATTCCAAATTCCATTCCACAATCCAGTCCCTTCCATTCCGCATTCCATTCCACGTTCAATTACATTCCAGTCCACGTTCCATTCCACGTTCCATTCCATATTCCAGTCCAACTTCTATTCCGCTTTCCTTTCCACGTTCCATTTCATTGCATTCCATGTTCCATTCCATTCCATTCCACGTTCCTTTTCATTTCGTTTCAAATTCCATTCCACATTGCATTTCACATTCCATTCCACATTCCATTTCACATTCCATTCCATTCCATTCCATTCCATTCCACATTCCATTCCATTCCTTTCCACTTTCCATACCATTCCATTCCATTCCGCATTCCATTGTTTCCATTCTACATTCCATTCCGTTCCATTCCACATTCCATTGCATTGCATTCCATTCCACATTCCATTACATTCCATTGTACATTCCATTCCATTCCGTTCCTTTCAGTTCCACGTTCCGTTCCACTTTCCATTCCTTATTCCATTCTACAGTACATTCCGTTCCATTCCAGATTGCATTCCACATTTCATTCCGCATTCCATTCCATTCCATTCCACATTCCATTCCATATTGCATTCCATGTTCTATTCTGCGTTCCATTCCACTATTCATTTCATGTTCCAGTCCATTCCATTCCACTTTCCATTCAATATTCCACTTCACATTCCATTCCATTCCATTCAACATTCCATTCCACATTCCATTCGACATTCCATTCCATATTCCATTCCATTCCATTCCACATTCCATTCCTCATTCCATTCCATTCCGCTCCACATTCCATTCCATTCCATTCCACTTTCCATTCCAAATTCCATTCCACAATCCATTCCATTCCATTCCCTATTCCCTTCCACTTTCCATTCCATTACACTCCACATTCCATTCCACATTCCATTCCACATTCCATTCTGTTCTGTTCCACATTCCATTACCCTTTCCATTCCACATGCCTTTCCACATTCCATTCCATTCCATTCCTCATTCCATTCCACTGTCCATTCCATTCCATTCCACATTCCATTCCATTCCATTCCACATTCCCTCCATATTCCATTCCACGTTCCATTCCATGTTCCATTTCATGTTCTATTCCATTTTCCATTCCACGTTCCATTCCTCTTCCCATTCCATTGCATTCCGTGTTCCATTCCATTCTATTCCACATTCCTTTTCATTCTGATTCGCTTTTCATTCCATATTCCATTTCACGTTCCATTCCACATTCCATTTCACTTACCATTTCATTCCATTCCATTCCATTCCACGTTCGATGCCATTCCTTTCCACATTCCATTCCACGTTCCATTTCACATTCCAGTCCACATTCCAGTCCACATTCCATTCAACTTTCCATTTCACTTTCTATTTCATTCTGTTCCACATTCCATTCCTTATTCCATTTAATTCCATTTCACATTCCATTCCATTCCACTCCACGTTCCAATCCACATTCCTTTCCATTCCATTCCACATTCCATTCCAAATTCTATTCCACAGTCCACTTCATTTCATTCCACATTCCATTCCACGTTGAATTACATTCCAGTCCACGTTCCATTGCACGTTCCATTCCACATTCCTTTCCAAGTTCTATTCCACTTTCCATTCCACATTCCATACCATTTCATTCCATGTTCCATTCCATTACATTCCACGTTCCTTTTCATTCCATTTCAAATTCAATTCCACATTGAATTTCACATTCCATTCCACATTCCTTTTCACATTCCATTCCTTTCCATTCCATTCCATTCCATTCCATTCCACATTCCATTCCATTGCATTCCATTCCACTTTCTATTAAATTGAATTCCACTTTCCATTCCACATTCCATTCCATTCCACATTCCGTTCCACATTCCATCCTATTCCATTCCACATCCCATTACACATTCCATTCCATTCCTTTCCACATTAACTTCCATTCCATTCCACATTCCATTTCGCATTCCATTCCACTTTCCTTTCCACGTTCCATTTGATTTCATTCCATGTTCCATTCCACATTGCATTCCATTCCATTCCACTTTCCATTCCACATTCCTTTCGACATTCCATTACACATTACATTCCACATTCCTTTCTCATTCCATTGCATTTCATTCCAAGTTCCATTCCACACTCCATTGCACTTTCCATACCACCTTCCACTCCATTTAATTCCACATGCCCTTCCACAATCCATTGCACATTCCATTCCAATTTCCATTCCACATTCTATTAATGTCCATTCCATATTACATTCGGTTCCATTCTACATTCCATTTCACATTCCATTCCATTCCGTTCCACATTCCATCCCATTACACTCCACAATTCATTCCACATTCCCTTCCATTCCATTCCACATTCTATTCCAATTTCCATTCAATTCCATTCCACGTTTTATTCCACATTCCGTTCCACTTTCCATTCCACATTCCATTGGGTTCCATTCCGCATTCCATTCCACTTTCCATTCCACATTCCAATCCATTCCATTACACTTTCCATTACATTATAATCTACTTTCCATTCCATATTCCATTCACATTCCCTTGCATTATATTCCACATTCCATTCCACATTCCATTCCATTCCATTTCACATTTCATACCACATTCCATTCCATTGCATTTCACATCCCATTCCTTATTCCATTCCATTCCATTCCATTCCAAATTGCATTCCATTCCATTAAACAATCCATTCCACATTCCATTGGACATTCCATTCCAGGTTCCATTCCATTGCATTCCAAATTCCAATCCATTCCTTTCCACATTCCATTCCATTCAAATCCACATTCCATTCCATTGCATTCCATTCCATTCCACATTTCATTCCATTCGATTCCATTCCATTCCATTCCACATTCCATTCCATTCCATTGCATTCTGCATTCCATTCCATTCCATTCCATTCCATTCCATTACACCTTCCAGTCCATCGCTTTTCATTCCACATTCCAGTCCATCCCTTTGTATTCCACATTCCATTCCATTCCATTCCTCCTTCCATTACATTCCATTAAACGATCCATTCCACATTCCATTCCACATTCCATTCCACGTTCCATTCCGTTGCATTCCACATTCCAATCTTTTCAAATCCACATTCCATTCCATTGTATTCCAGTCCATTCCTCACTCCATTCCATTCCATTCCATTCCATTCCACATTCCATTCCATTGCATTCCGCATTCCATTCCATTCCATTCCACATTCCAGTACATTACATTGCATTCCACATTCCATTCCATTCCATTCCACAATCCATTCCATTCCATTCCATTGCATTCCCTTCCACCTTCCATTCCACTTTCCATTCCACGTCACATTTTATGTTTCATTCCACGTCCCATTCCACGTTCCATTGCTTTCTATTCCAATTTCCATTCCATTCCATTCCAAATTCCATTCTATTCCATTCCACATTCCATTCCACGTTCCATTCTATTCCATTCAATGTTCGTTTGCATTCTATTCAACGTTCCATTCCACGTTCCATTCCCCATTCCTTTCCACATTGCGTTCCAAATTCCATTCCATTCCATTCAACAATCCATTCCATTCCACTCCATTGCATTCCATTCAACATTCCATTCCACTTTCCATTCCACGTCGCATTCAATGTTTCGTTCCACATCCCATTCCACGTTCCATTCCTTTCTTTTCCACATTCCATTGCATTCCATTCCAAATTCCATTCCATTCCATTCCACGTTCCGTTCCACGTCCCATTCCATTCCATTCAACGTTCCATTCCACTTTCCATTCCCCATTCATTTCCACACTGCCTTCCAAGTTCCATTCCATTCCATTCCACTTTCCATTCCACGTTCCATTCCATTCAATTCCACGTTCCATTCCACATTGCATTCCTTTCCATTCCACATTCCATTTCATTCCATTCCACGTTCCTTTCCATTGCATTCCTCATTCCATTCCACGATCCATTCCACGTTGATTTCCATGTTCCATTCCACCTCCCATTCCACGTTCAATTAATTAGCATTCCGGATTCCATTCCATTCTATTCCACATTCCGTTCCATTTCATTCAACGTTCAATTCCACCTACCATTCCACCTTTCATTCTACTTTGCGTTCCAAGACGTATTCCATTCCTTTCCACATTCCATTCCATTCCATTCCATGTTCCATTCCACTTTCCATTCCACATTCCATTCCACATTCCATTCCATTCCATTCCAGATTCCATTCCATTCCATCCCACTTTCCATTCCACATTCCATTCCACGTTACATTCCACATTCCATTCCATTCCATTCTGCGTTCCATTCCACACTCATTTCCACATTCCATTCCACATTACATTCCTTTCCAATCTACATTCGATTCCACTTTCCATTCCATTCCATTCCACTATCCATTCCACATTCCGTTCCACATCCCATTCCACATTACTTTTCGTTCCATTCCACATTCCATTCCAAATTCCATTCCTTTCCATTCCAAATTCCATTCAATTCAACTACACATTCATTTCCACTTTCACCTCCATTCCATTCCACACTCTATTGCAAGTTCCATTCCATTCAATTCCATGATCCATTCCACATTTCATTCCACACTCTATTCCGCATTCCATTCCACATTCAATTACTTTCCATTCCACATTATATTCCACATTCCATTCCACATTCCATTCCTCATTACAATCCTTACATTCCACATTCCTTTCCACATTCCATTCCTTTCCATTCCACATTCCATTCCGCATTCCATTCCATTCCATTGCATTTCTCATTCAATTCCACAGTGCATTCCACATTCCAATCCTTTGAATTCCACATTCCACTGCACATTCCATTCCATTCTATTCCTCATTTCATTCCACATTCCATTCCGCATTTCATTCCACATTCCATTCTATTCCATTCCACATTCCATTCCATTCCATTCTATATTGTATTACTGATTCCATTCCATTCCATTCCACAGTCAATTCCACATTCCATTCAATTCTTTTCCACTTTCCATTCCTTTCCATTCCATTCTTGTCAATTCTGCATTCCATTCCACATTCCATTCCTTTCCATTCCACATTCCATTCCACGTTCCATTCCACGTTCCATTCCATTCCTTTCCACATTGAATTTCATTCCATTCCACATTCCATACTATTCCACCTTGCATTGAATTCCATTCCACATTCCATACCATTCCAATGCATTCCATTCTACATTCTATTCCACATTCCGTTGCATTCCATTCCATTCCATTCGACATTCCATTCCATTCCATTCCATTTCACATTACATTCCAATGGATTCCTCATTCTATTCCTCATTCCATTCCATTCAATTCCACATTCCATTCCATTCCATTGCACATTCCACTCATTTCCATTCCACATTCCATTCCAAATTCCATTCCACGTTCCATTCCACATTCCATTCCACGTTCCATTCCACTTTCCATTGCATTCCATTCCAACTTCCATTCCAACTTCCATTCCACAATCCATTCCATATTCCATTCCATTCCTTTCCTTATTCTTTACCATTGCATTCCATTCCATTCCGCATTCCATTCCTTTCCATTCCACATTCTACTCCACATTCAACTCCATTCCTTTCCACATTCCATTCCAGATTCCATTGCATTCCATTCCACATTCCATTCCATTCCATGTTTCATGCCACGTTTCATTCCTTTCCTTTCATCATTCCATTACGCATTCCATTCCGCTTTCCATTCCACGTTCCATTCCACTTTCCATTACACATTCCGTTCCACTGTGCATTCCACATTCCATTCCACATTACATTCCGTTCCATTCCACATTGCATTCCACATTCCATTCCTTTCCATTCCACATTCCATTCCATTCTCTTCCACATTCTATTCCACGATACATTCCACAATCCATTCCACAGTTCATTCCACATTCCATTTCACATTCCATTCCACATTCCATTTGATATTCCATTCCACACTCCATTGCACATTCCATTCCACATAACATTCCATTCCGTTCCACATTCCATTCCACATTGCATGCCACATTCCATTCCATTCCATTCCACATTCCATTACACATTCAATTCCATGAACCATTCCATTCTATCACACATTCCATTCCACATTCCGTTACATTCCTTTGCGTGTTGCATTCCACTTTCCATTCCACGTTCCATTGCACATTCCATTCCATTGCATTGCATACTCCATGGCATTCCATACCCTTCCATTCCACAGTCCATTCCATTCGTTTCCACTTTCGATTCCACATTCCACTCAACATTCCATTCTGTTGCATTCCACGTTCCATTCCTCAGTATGTTCCACACTCCAATTCACATACCATTCTGCTCCATGCCACATTACATTCCACATTCCATTCCTTTGCATTCCACATTCTATTCCATTCCATTCCACATTCCATTGCATCCCATCTCGTTCCATTCCACATTCCAGTCCATTCCATTCCACATTCCTGTCTATTCCACTTTCTATCCCACATTCTATTCCACATTCTTTTCCACGTTCCATTCCATTCCATTCCACATTCCATTCCATTCCATTCCACGTTCCATTCCACGTTCCATTCCACGTTCCATTCCATTACAATCCAGGTTCCTTTCCTTTCCATTTCATGTTCCATTTCATTCAATTCCACGTTCCATTTCATTGCATTTCACTTTCCATTCCACCTTTCATTTCACATTCAATTCCATTCTATTCCATTGCATTCAACATTCCTTTCCATTCCAATCCACATTCCATTCCATTACATTTAACACTCCATTCCTTTCAAAATTCCATTCCATTCCATTCCATATTCCATTCCATTCCATTCCACATTCAATTCCACCTTCCATTTCATTCCATTCATTTCCACATTCCATTACATTCCATTCCACATTCCATTTCACATTCCATTCCACCTTCCTTTCATTTCCCTTCCATTCCACTCCACATGCCATTCCATTCCATTCCACATCCCATTCCATTCAATTCCGCATTCCATTCCATTCCATTCCATTCTACATTCCATTCCAATTCATTACATTCTAATCCACATTCTATTCCATTCCATAACATTCCATTTCACATTCAGTTCCATAGCATTCCACTTTCCATTCTAATCTATTCCACGTTACATTCCACGTTCCATTGCACGTTCTATTCAACGTTCTTTTACACATCCCATTCCATTCCATTCCACGTTCCATTACACATTACTTTCCATTCCATTCCACATTCCATTGCATTGCTTTCCACACCACAGTCCACATTCCATTCCACATTCCAGTCCACATTCCATTCCATTCCTTTCCACATTTAATTCTTTTTGAATTCATTCCATTCCATTCCTTCCATTCCACTTTCCATTCCACATTCCATTCCATTCCATTCCATTCCACATCCCATTCCGTTCCATTCCACATTCCATTCCATTGCACATTGCATTCCACACCCCATTACACATTCCATTCCATTCCATTCCATTCCACATTCCATTCCATTATTTTCCATTCCACATTTTATTCCACATTCCATTCCATTCCATTCCATTCCACATTCCATTCCATTCCATTCCATTCAATTTCACATTCCATTCCATTCCATTCCATACCAAATTCCATAACAATCCATACCACATTCCTTTCCACTTTATTCCATTCCACATTCTGTTTCATTCCACATTCCATTCCTTTCAATTCAACATTCCGTTCAATTCCATTCCTTTCCATTTCACAGTCCATTCCATTCCATTCCATTCCACATTCAATTCCACCTCATTCGATTCCACCTTTTATTTCATTTCACATTCCATTCCATTCATTTCCACATTTCTTTCAATTCCATTATATTCCATTCCCTATTCCATTCAATTCTTTTCCATTACGCATTCTATTCCATTCCACAATCCATTCCATTCCATTTCACATTCCATTCCAATCCATTCCATTCCATTATACATGGTTTCCATTTCATTCCATTCCATTTCATTCCACTCCACATTCTATTCAATTACACATTCCCTTCCTTTGCATTCCACCTTCTATTCTACTGCATTCTATTAAATTCCAATCTATATTCCATTCCATTCCATTCCATTCCAAATTCTATTCCTTTCCATCGCAGATTCCATTACATTCATTTATTGCATTCTATTGCATTCCATTCCACATAACATTCTTTCCACGTTGCATTCCACATTCTATTCCACTTTACATTCTGTTCCACTCCACATTCCAGTCCACATTAAATTCCACATTCCATTCCATTCCATTCCATTCCACGTTCCATTCCATTTTCCATTCCATTCTATTCCATGTTCCATTCTATTCCATTCCACATTCCCTTCCACTTTCCTTTCCATTCCATTTCACATTCCATTCCATTCTATTCCCCATCCCATTCCACGTTTGATTCCATTCCATTCAACTTTCCTTTCCACATGCCATTCCGTTCCATTCCATTCCTCAATCCATTACGAATTCCATTGCACATTCCATTGCACATTCTATTCCATTCCATTCCACATTCCATTCCATCAATTCCACATTCCATTACACATTCCATTCCATTCCATCGCATTCCACTTTCCATTCCACATTCCATTTCACATTCCATTCCATTTCATTCAACAATCCATTCCACAATCCATTCCATTCCATTCCATTCCATGTTCCATTCCACTTTTCATTCCACATTCCATAACACATTCCATTCTGCATTCCATTCCATTCTTTTCCACTTTCCATTCAACATTCAATTACATTCCGTTCCACATTTCAACCATTCCATTTCATTCCATCCCGCATTCCTTTCCCTTCCATTCCACATTCCATTCCACATTCCATTCTACAATCCATTCCTTCCCTTTCCATTCTATTCCAGATTCCATTCCATATTCCAATCCACATTAAATTCCACATTCTCTTCCTTTACATTCCACATTCCATTGTAAATTCCTTTCCATATCTCATTCCACATTCCATTCCATTCCATTCTATTCCATTCCATGTTTCATTCCACATTCCATAACACATTCCATTCCGCATTCCATTCCATTCCTTTCCACTTTCCATTCCACATTCCATTCCATTCCGTTCCACATTTCATACCATTCCATTTCATTCCATCCCGCATTCCATTCCCTTCCATTCCACATTCCATTCCACATTCCATTCTACAATCCATTCCTTTCCTTTCCATTCTATTCCAGATTCCATTCCACATTCCATTCCACATTAAATTCCACATTCCATTCCTTTACATTCCACATTCCATTGGAAATTCCTTTCCATATCCCATTCCATATTCCATTCCATTCCATTCCATTCCTTTCCATTCCACATTCCATTCTTCATTCCATTCCACATTCCATTCCACAGTCCATTCCATTGCTTTCCACTTTCCGTTCCTCATTCCATTTTATATTCCTTTCCATTCCATTCTACGTTCCATTCCACTTTCCATTACATTCCTTTCCACGTTCCACTCCACATTCCATTGCACATTGCATTCCACCTTCCCTTCCACATATCATTGCACGTTCCGTTCCATTCCATTACATGTTGCATTCCAAATTCCATTCCATTCCATTTCATTTTCCTTTCCAAATTCCTTTCCATGTTCCATTCCACGTTGCGTTCAATTCCATCGCACATTTCATTCCACTTTACATTCCTTTCCAAGTTCCATTTCAAATTCCCTTATACATTCCTTTACACATTGCACTCCGTTCTATTCCACGTGCCACTCCACATTCCATTCCATTCCACTTTCCATTCCATTCCATTCCACATTCCATTCCACAATCCATTCCGTTGCATACAACATTTCATTCCACATTTAATTCCATTCCATTCAACTTTCCATTCCACATTTCAATCCATTCCATTCCACATTCCATCCCATTCCATTCCGCATTCCATTACACATTTCATTCCACATTCCATTCCATTCCATTCAACGCTCCTTTCCACCTTCCATTCCACGTGGCATTCCACGATCCATTCCTCTACTTTCCACGTTGCATTCCACGTTGAACTCCACATTTCATTCCTCATTCCATTAAACATTCCAATCTACATTCCATTCCATTCCATTCTAGGTTCCATTCCACGTTCCATTCCACATTCCATTCCACATTCCATTCCACGATCCATTGCATTCCATTCCACGTTCCATTCCACATTCCATTCCCTTCCATTCCACAGTCTATACCCTTCCATTCTATTCCATTCTACATTCCATTCCATTGCATTCCAGATTCCTTTCCTCATTCCATTCCATTCCATTCCACATTCCATTCCACATTCCATTCCACATTCCATTCCACTCCATTCCACTTTCCATTACACGTTGCATTCCATATTACTTTCTTCGTTCCATTCAACGTTCCATTTCAAGTTCCATTCCACTTTCCCTTCCATTACATTCCACGTTTCATTGCACATTCCATTCCATTCCATTCCACTTTCTATTCCACATTCCATTCCACATTACATTCCTTTCCATTCCACATTCCATTACATTCCATACAACTTTCCATTCCTTTGAATTCCACGTTCAATTCCACGTTCCCTTAGATTGCTTTCCATTTAATTTTCCCCATTCCATTCCACATTCCATTACACATTACATTCCGTTCCATTCCGCATTCCATTCCACTTTCCATTCCTCATTCATTTCCGTTCCATTCCATTCCCCATTAAATTCCACATTCCATTCCCTTCCATTCCACATTACATTCCACGGTCCATTGCATTCAATTCCACATTCCATTCCACATTCCATTCCCTTCCATTACACATTCCATTCCACGTTCCATTCCACCTTCCATTCCACGTTCAATTCCATTCCATTCAACATTCCAAAACATTCCATTCCATTCCATTCCGGATTCCATTCCATTGCATTCCATACTCTATTCCACATTCCATTCCATTCCATTCCGCATCCCATTCCATATTCCCTTCCATCCCATTCCACATTCCATTCAATTCCATTGCAAATTCCATTCCTTTCGATTCTACATTTCATTCCACATTCAATTCCACGTTCCATTCCAAGTTCCATTCCATTCCTTTCCACATTAGTTTCCACATTCCATTCCACATTCCTTTCCAGATTCCATTCTGTTCCTAGCACATGCCATTCCACATTCCATTCCACATTCTATTCCATATTCCAATCCATTCCATTCTATTCCTCATCCATTCCGCATTCTTTTCCACATTCCATTCCACATTCCATTGCATTCCACATTGCACTCCATTCCATTCCTCCTTCCATTCCATTCCATTCCACATTCCATTCCACATTCCATTCCACCTTCCATTTCACATTACATTCCATTTCTTTCCACAATCCCCTCCTCATTCCATTATATTACATTCCATTTTCGATTCCACTTTCCATTCCATTTCATTTCACACTGCATTCCACCTTCCAGTGTATGTTCCCTTCCATGTTGCATTCCACAATCCTTTCCATTCCATTCCACGTTCCGTTCCACTTTCCTTTCCACGTTCCATTCCATTGCATTCCACTTTCCTTTCCATTGCATTCCATTCAACATTCCATTCCACTGTACTTTCCATTCCATTCCACGATCCACTCCGTTCCATTCCAGCTTCCATTTCTTTGCATTCCACAATCCATTCTGCATTCCATTTCACTTTCCATTCCACATTCCATGTTACATTCCATTCTGTTCCTTTTCGTTCCATTCCACATTCTATATTCCCTTCAACTTTCCACACCACATTCCATTGCATATTCCATTCCGTTCCGTTCCATGTTCCATTCCACATTCCATTCCTTTCCTTTCCACATTGAATTCCATTTCATTCCCCCTTCCATTCCATTCCTTTCCACATTCCATTCCACATTCCATTCCACATTCCATTCCATTTCATTCCACGTTTCATTCCACATTGCATTCCATTCCATTCCAAGTTCCATTCCGCTTTCCATTCCACGTTCCATTCCATTCCATTCCACACTCCATTCCACCTTCCATTCTATGTTCCATTCCACGTTTCATTCCAAAATCCATTCCATTCTATTCCATTGCAGGTTTCATTCCATTCAACATTCCATTCCATGTTCCATTCCACATTCCATTCCATTCCATTCCACTTTCCATTCCATTCCATTCCACGTTCCATTTCATTGCATTCCGCATTCCATTCTACATTCCATTTCACATTCCATTCCACATACCATTTCAGATTCTATTCCGTTCCTTTCCATTCCATTCCACTTTCATCTTTCCATTCCACATTCCCTTCCACATTCCTTTCCATTCCATTCCACATTCCATTCCACATTCCAGGCCATTCCATTCCACAGTCCATACCACATTCCATTCCATTCCATTCCAATCTCCCTTCCACCAATCTTTCCACCTTCCATTCCACGTTCGCTTCTACGATCCATTCCATTCCATTCCACGTTCCATTCCACGTTCCACTCCACATTTCATTCCACGTTCCATCAAACATTCCATTCCACCTTCCATTTCATTCCATTCTGCATTGCATTCCATTGCAGTCCACATTCCATTTCACTTTCCATTCCATTCCACTTTCATTCCACATTCCATTCCACTGCATTCCACATCCAATTCCACATTCCATTCCACGTTACATTCCATTCCATTCCACGTTCCATTCCACGTTCCATTCCACTTTCCATTCCATTCCATTCCAAGTTCCATTCCAAGTTACATTTTACATTCCATTCCAAGTTCCATTCCACATTCCATTCCAAGTTCCATTCCACGTTCCATTCCACGTTCCATTCCATTCAAATTCCATTTCAAATTCCATTGCATTCCATTCAATTCCACTTTCCATTCCACATTCCTTTCCAGTGCATTCCACATTCCATTACACATTCCATTCCACTTTCCATTCCATTATTTTCCACGTTCCATTCCATGTTCCATTAGACGTTCCATTCCACGTTCCATTCCACGTTCCACTCCATTCCATTCCACTTTCCATTTCCTATTCCATTACATTAAATTCCACAGTCCATTCCATTCCAATTCACGCTCCATTCCACTTTCCATTCCACGTTCCATTCCATGTTCCATTCCACATTCCAATCCATTCCATTCCACGTTCCATTCCACATTCCATTTCATCTTCCATTCCAAGTTCCATTCCACGTTCCCGTCCACGTTCCATTCCTTTCCATTCCACGATAGATTCCACGTTCCATTCCACATTCCATTCCATTCCATTCCACCTTCCTTTCCACATTTCATTCCATTCCATTATACTTTCCATTCCATTCCATTCCAGCTTCCATTCCACATTCCATTCCACATTCCATTCCACATTCCATTCCTCTTTCCATTCCATTCCATTCCACTTTCCATTCCACATTCCATTCCATTCCATTCCACCTTCCTTTCCATATTCCATTCCATTCCATTATACTTTCCATTCTATTGCATTCCAGCTTCCATTCCACATTCCATTCCACATTCCATTCCACAATAAATTCCTCTTTCCATTCCATTCCACTCTGCATTCCATTGCATTCCTTTCCACTTTCCTTTCCACATTCCATTCCATTGCAGATTCCATTTCACATACCTTTCCATATTCCATTCCATTTCATTACACACTCCATTCCACGTTCCAATCCATTCCATTCCTTCCTCCATTCCACCTTCCATTCCACGTTCCATTCTACTTTCCGTTGCACGTTCCATTCCATTCCATTCCACTTTCCTTTACACTTTAAACTCCTCATTTCATTCCAAATTACGTTAAACGTTCAATTCCACATTACATTCCATTCCATTCCACATTGCATTCCATTGCAGTCCACATTGCTTTCCACATTCCAATCTATTCAATTTAAACATTCCATTCCATGCCATCCCACATTCCATTCCATCTTCCATTCCATTCCACATTCCATTCCAAATTCCATTCCACATTCGATTCCATACCATTCCACATTCCATTCCACTTTCTATTACATTCCTTTGCACGTTCCATTCCACCTTCCCTTCCACGTTCAATTCCACTTTCTATTCCACATTCCATTCCTTTCCATTCCATTCCATTCCATTCCATTCCACCTTCCATTCCACTTAAAGTTCCATTGCAATGCACATTCCATTCCACATTCAATTCCACATTCCTTTCCACATTCCATTCCATTCCATTACACGTTCCATTCCACGTTGCATTCCACATTCCATTCCACGTTTCGTTCCATGTTCCATACCATTCTATTCCACATTCCATTCCACTTTCCATTCCATTCCATTCCACGTTCCATTCCACATTCCTTTGAACATTCCATTCAACGTTCCATTCCACATTCCCTTACACATTTCATTCCACGTACCATTCCATGTTCCATTCCATTCCATTAGACTTACGATTCCATCTTCCATTATATTGCATTGCACGTACCATTCCACATTCCTTTCCATTCCATTCCACTTTCCATTCTACCTTCCATTCCACATTCCACTCCACATTCCATTCCATTGCATTCCACATTCCATTGAACATTCCATTCCATTCCATTCCATATTCTATTCCAGATTCCATTCCATTCCATTCCACATTCCATTACATTCCATTCCACATTCTATTCTACATTCCATTCCACATTCTATTCTACTTTCCATTCCACATTCCATTCCAATCCATTCCACATTCTATTCTACATTCCATTCCATATTCCATTCCAGTACATTCCACATTCCATTCCACATTTCATTCCACATTGCATTCCAAATTCCCTTTCACATTCCATTCCATTCCATTCCACGTTCCATTCCACATTCCATTCCATTCCATTACACATCCCATACCACATTCCATTCCACATTCCATTTTATTACGTTTCACATTGCATACCACATTGAATTTCATTCCATTCTAAGTTCCATTGCATTACATTCTACATTCCATTCCACATTTCATTCCACGTTCCATTCCATTGCAATCCACTTTCCATTCTACGTTCCTTTTCACTTTCCATTCCATTACAATCCCCTTTCCCTTCTACATTACTTTCAATTCCATTCCATTCCACATTCCATTCCACTTTCCATTCCATTCCATTCCACATTGTGTTCTAGATTCCATTCCATTTCATTCCACATTCCATTCCACATTTCATTCCACTTTGTATTGCATATTCCCTTTCACATTCCATTCCATTTCATTCCACATTCCATTCCACATTCCATTCCATTCCATTCCACATTCCGTTCTACGTTCCCTTCCATTCCATTACACTTTCCATTCCATACAATTCCATATTCCATTTCACGTACCATTCCATTCCATTCGACATTCCATTGTACTCCATTGCACATTTCATTACATTCCATTCCACATTCCTTTCCATTCCTTTGCACGTTCCATTCCTTTCCACAGTCCACTCCACATTACATTCCATGTTTCTTTCCATTCCATTCCACGTTCCATTCCACGATCCATTCCATGCTCCACTCCATTCCATTCCACGTTGCATTTCACATACCATTCCATTACAAGTTCCCTTCCACATTCCTTTCCACATTCCTTTCAACTTTCCATTCCGTTCCATTCCACATTCCATTCCACATTCCACTCGACATTCCATTCCACATTACATTCCACATTCCATTCCAGATTCCTTTCCATTCCATTCCGCATTCCATTCCACATTCCATTACACTTTCCGTTACAGGTTCCATTCCCCATTCCATTCCACTTTCCATTCCATTCCATTCCTCGTTTCATTCCACATTCCTTTCCATTACATTCCACTTTCCATTCCTCATTCCATTCCACATTCCATTCCACATTTCATTCCGTTCCATTCCATATTCCATTCCACATTCCATTCCACATTCCATTCCATTCCATTCCACATTCCATTCCACATTCCATTACACGTTCCATTACAAGTTCCATTCCCCGTTCCATTCCACTTTCCATTCCATTCCATTCCTTGTTTTCTTCTACATTCCTTTCCATTACATTCCACTTTCCATTCCACATTACATTCCACATTACATTCCGTTCCATTTCATATTCCATTCCACATTCCATTCCACATAGCATTCCATTCCCTTCCATATTCCATTCAATATTCCATTCTACATTCCATTACATTCCGTTCCATATTCCAAAGCACATTCCATTCATCATTCCATTCCACAGTCCTTTCGTTTCAATTCTACATTACTTTCCACATTCCACTCCATTCCATTCCACATTCCATTAAACATTCCATTCCACATTCCATTCCGTTCCTTTCCACATTCCATTACACGTTGCATTCCATTCTATACCACGTTAATTTCCATGATACATTCCACTTTTCCTTCCATTTCGTTCCATATTCCGAAGCATATTCAATTCAACATTCCATTCCACAGTCCTTTCGTTTCGATTGTACATTCCATTGCACATTCCACTCCATTCCATTCCACATTCCATTAAACATTGCATTCCACATTCCATTCTATTCCTTTCCACATTCCATTACACGTTGCATTCCATTCTATACCACGTTAAATTGCATGATACATTCCTCATTCCATTCCACATTCCATTTCACATTGCATTCCACATTCCATTCCACATTCCATTCCATTCCACTTTCCATTCCACATTGCATGCCACATTCCATTCCATTCCATTCCACATTCCATTCCACATTCCAATCCACGGTCCAATCCATTCCATACCACAATCCATTCCACATTCCATTCCTTTTCATTCCACGATGCATTACACGTTCCATTCCACGTTCCATTTCACATCCCATTCCATTCTATTGCTCATTCCATACCATTCCATTCCACAATCCATTCCATTCCATTCCACTTTCGATTCCACATTCCATTCCACATTGCATTCGGTTCCATTCCACATTCCATTCCGCACTCTATTCCACATTCCATTCCACATAACATTACTTTCCATTCCACTTTCCATTCCATGTGCCATTCCACATTCCATTGCATTTCATTACACATTACATTGCGTTCCATTCCACATTCCTTAACACATTCCAGTCCATGCCATTCCAGTTTCCATTCCATTCAATTCCACATTCCATTACACATTCCATTCCATATTCCATTCCACGTTCCATTCCATTCCATTCCACATTCCATTCCATTCTGCGTTCCATTACATTCCATTCCATGTTCCATTCCAATTTCCATTAAATTCCATCCCACATTTCATTCTGTTTCGGTCCACATTCCATTCCACATTCCATTCGACATTACAATCCATTCCATTACACGTTCCATTGCACTCTCAATTCCACATTCCATTCCACATTCCTTTCCGTTCCATTCCACATTTCATTCCACTTTCTATCCCACCTTCAATTCCACATTCCATTCCACGTTCAATTCCACGTTACATTCCACGTTCTATTCCACTGCATTTCACTTTCCATTCCATATTCCATTCCATTCCATTACAAATTCCATTCCACATTCCATTTCTCTTTCCTTTCAATTCCATTCTGCATTCCAATCTACTTTCAATTCCATTCCATTCCACGTTCCATTCTACCTTCCATTGCATTACTTTCCAAGTTCCAATCCACACAGTATTCCACATTCCATTCCACATTCTTTTCCGTTCCATTCCACCTTCCTTTCCACAATCCATTCCATATTCCAATCCACTTTCCATTCCACATTCCAATCCACTTTCCTTTCCACAATCCATTAAATTCCCTGCCATATTCCATTCCACATTCCATTCCATTCCATTCCACACTCCATTCCACATTCAATTCCACATTCCATTCCATTCCAGTCCACCTTCCATTCCACATTCGATTCCACTTTCCATTCCACGTTCCATTCGATTTCGTTCCATGTTCCATTTCACAATCCATTCCATGACATTCCACTTTCCATTCCACATTCCATTCCACATTCCAATCCATTCCATTACACGTTCCATTCCACTCTCAATTCCACATTCCATTCCACATTCCTTTCCGTTCCATTCCACATTTCATTCCACTTTCTATCCCACGTTCAATTCCACATTCCATTCCACGTTCCATTCCACGTTACATTCCACATTCTATTCCATTTCATTTCACGTTCCATTCCACATTCCATTCCATTCCATTCCAAATTCCGTTACATATTCCTTTTCTCTTTCCATTCAATTCCATTCCGCGTTGAATTCCACTTTCAATTCCATTCCATTCCACGGTCCATTCCGCATTCCATTGCATTACATTCCAAGTTCCATTCCACACTATATTCCACATTCCATTCCACATTCTTTTCCGTTCCGTTCCCATTCCATTCCACAATCCATTCCATATTCCAATGCGCTTTCCATTCCACATTCCATGAAATTCCCTGCCATATTACATTCCACATTCCATTCCATTCCATTCCTTTCCACACTCCATTCCACATTCCATTCCACATTCCATTCCATTCCAGTCCACCTTCCATTCCATATTCGATTCCACTTTGCATTCCACGTTCCATTTGATTTCATTCCATGTTCCATTCCTCATTCCATTCCATGCCATTCCACTTTCCATTCCACATTTCATTCCACATTACATACCGTTCCATTCCACCTTCCATTCCACATTGCTTTCCATTCCGTTCCACACTCTATTCCACTACACTCCATATTTCATTCCACATTCCCTTCCATTCCATTCCACATTCTATTCCACTTTCCATTCCATTCCATTCCACGTTCCATTGCACGTTCCATTGCACAATACTTTCCATTCCTTTCCACGTTCCGTTCCACACTCAATTCCACATATCATTGCACATTCCATTCCACATTCCATGCCACGTTCAATTCCTCATTCCTTTCCAGGTTCCATTTCACGTTCCTTTCCATTACATTTCACGTTCCATTCCATTCCATTTCAAGTTTCATTCCACATTCCAATCCACTTTCCATTCCATATTCCATTCCATTCCATTCCACGTTCCATTGCACGTTCCATTCCACAATCCTTTCCATTCCTTTCCACGTTCCATTCCACACTCAATTCCACATTCCATTGCACATTCCATTCCACATTCCATGCCATGTTCAATTCCTCATTCCTTTCCAGGTTCCATTTCACGTTCCTTTCCATTACATTTCACGTTCCATTCCATTCCATTTCAAGTTTCATTCCACATTCCAATCCACTTTCCATTCCACATTCCATTCCATTCCATTCCACGTTCCATTCCACGTTCCATTCCAGGTTCCAATCCATTGCATTCCACGTTCCTTTCGACATTATATTGCATTGCATTCCTTCCCATTCCACATTCCATTCCACAATCCATTGCAAATTCCATTCCACTTTCCATTCCACATTCCATTAAATTCCGTTCCACATTACATTCTGTTCCATTCTACATTCCATTCCACATTCCATTCCAATCCGTTCTACTTTCCATTCCATTGCACTCCACGTTTCATTCCACATTCCCTTCCATTCCATTGCACATTCTATTCCAAGTTCCATTCCATTCCATTCCACGTTCCATTCCACGTTTCATTCCACATTCCATTCCAAATTCCATTCCATATTCCATTCCTTTCCATTCCGAATTCCGTTCCACATTCCATTCCACATTCAAATCCATTCCATTCCACATTATATTCCACATTCCATTTCATTCCATTCCATATTCCATTCTCATTGCATTGCATTACATTCCACATTCCATTCCACATTCCGTTCCATTCCTTTTCACATTTCATACCACATTCCATTCCATTGCATTCCACATTCCTTTCCACATTCCATTTCATGTTCCATTCTGCATTAAATTTCACGTTCCATTCCATGCAATTCTACGTTCCATTCCATTCCATTCCACATTCCATTTCATTCTGTTCCACATTCTATTACACATTCCATTTCACATTCCGTTCCACATTCTTTTTCAATTTCCTTTCCATTAAATTCCTTTCAATTCCACATTCCAATCCATTTAATTCCACATTCCTTTCCACATCCATTACATATTACATTCCGTTCAATCTATTCCACATTCCATTCCATTACATTAAACAATCCATTCCACATTGCATTCCACGTTCCATTCCAGGTTCCATTCCGTTGCATTCCACATTCCAATCCATTCCATTCCACATTCCCTTCCATTCAAATCCACATTCCATTCCATTGCATTCCAGTGCATTCCACATTCCATTGCATTCCTTTCCATTCCATTCCATTCCATCCCATTCCATTACACATTCCATTCCATTGTATTCTGCATTCCATTCCATTCCATTCCATTCAATTCCACATTCCATTCCATTCCTTTGCATTCCACATTCCATTCCATTCCATTCCACATTCCATTCCATTCCATTAAACAATCCATTCCACATTCTGTTCCACATTCCATTCCACGTTGCATTCCATTGCATTCCACATTCCTTTCCATTCCATTCCACATTCAATTCCATTTAAATCCACATTCCATTCCATTGCTTTCCATTCCATTCAACATTCCATTTCATTCCATTCCATTCCATTCCATTCCGTTCCATTCCATTCCATTCCACATTCAATTCCATTGCATTCCGCATTCCATTCCATTCCATTCAATGCCACATTCCAGTGCATTCCATTCCTTTCCACATTCCATTCCATTCCATTCCACAGTCCATTCCTTTCCATTCCAATCCATTCCATTCCATATTCCATTCCACTTTCCATTCCACGTCGCATTCGATGTTTCATTCCACGTCCCATTCAATTCCATTCAACATACCATTCCACATTCCATTCCACATTCCGTTCCACTTTCCATTCCACCTTCCATTGCACGTTCCATTCCGCTTTACACTCCACGTTCCTTTCCATTCCATTCCACGTTCCATTCCACGTTCCATTACACATTACATTCCACATTCCATTGCAAGTTCCCTTCCACTTTCCATTCCACTTTCCGTTCCAACTTCCTTGCCACGTACCATTTCACATTCCATTCCTCATTCCATTTCATTCAATTCCACATTGCAATCCACGTTCCATTCCACGTTCTGTTCCACGTTCCTTTCCACCTTGCATTGCAAGTTCCATTCCACTTTCCACTACACGTTCCATTTCATTGATTTCCACGTTCCATTCCACGTTCCATTCCAAGTTCCGTTCCACTTTCCATTCCCCTTTCCATTCCAACTTCCATTCCACTTTCCATTTCACATTCCACTCCACATTAAATTTCATTCCGTTCCACGTTCCATTCCACGTTCTGTTCCACGTTCCTTTCCACCTTGCATTAGACATTCCGTTCCACTTTCCATTCCCTTCCATTCCACGTTCCATTTCACGTTCTATTACATACCATTCCACTTTAAATTCCGTATTCCATTCCAATGCATTCCACATGCCATTCCATTCCATTCCAAATTCCATTCCATTTTGCATTCCATTTCATTCCACATTCCATTCCATTCCATTGCACGTTCCATTCCACATTCCTTTCCGTTCCATTTTCCGTTCAATTCCATTACATTCCGTATTCCATTCCATTCCATTCCACCTTCCATTCCATTGCATTCCAGTTATATTCCATGTTCCATTCTATTCCAATCCATTCCACATTCCATTCTATTTTATTACACATTCCATTCCACCTTCCATTCCATTCCACTCCCCATTCCGTTCCATTATATTCCACATTCCATTCTGTTCCATTCCATTCCACATTCCGTTCCATTTCATTCCACATTCCATTCCACATTCCATTCCACATTCCATTGTATTCCATTCCATGTTCCATTCCATTCCATTCCACATTCAATTCCTCATTCAATTCTATTCCATTTCACATTCCATTCCATTCCATTCCACATTCCATTCGATTCCATTCTACATTCCTTTCCTCATTCCATTCCATTCAATTCCACATTCCATTCCAATCCATTCCACATTCCATTCTATACCACATTCCATTCCATTCCATTCCATTCCACTTTCTATTAAATTGAATTCCACTTTCCATTTCATTCCATTCCACGTTCCATTCCATTCCATTCCATTGCACGTACCATTTCACATACCATTTCATTCCATTATACATTCCACTTAATTCCATTCCAGATTCCATTCCGCATTCCATTCCATTCCATGCCACATTTAATTCAACTTTCCATTTCATTCCATTCCACATTCTTTTCCACATTCCATTACATTTCTTTCCATTCCCTTCCACATTCCATTCCACATTCCATTCCATTACACATTCCATTCCATTGCATTCCACATTCCATTCCATTCCATTCCACATTCCATTCTATTCCATTCCACATTCCTTTCCATGAGAGTCCATTTTCCATTCCACTTTCCATTCCAGTCCATCCCACAATCCTTTCCATGCCATTCCACATTCCATTCCACCTTCCATTACTTTTCATTTCACATTCCATTCCTTTCCAATTCATTCCAGTCTACATTCCATTCCACTGCATTGCATTCCACATTCCATTCCATTGCATTCCACACTCCTTTCCATTTCATTCCACATTCCATTCCACTCTACGTTCCATTCCAATACATTCCACTATTCTTTCCATTTTCCATTCCACGTTCCATTCCATGATCCATTCCGCTTTCCATTCCACATTCCATGCCATTACATTCCACCTTCCATTCCATTCCATTCCATTCCACGTTCCATTCCACTTTCCATTCCAAATTCCATTCCAATCCACTCCACACTCCATTCCATTCCATTCCACTTTCCATTCCATTCCATTCCATTCCATTCCCTTCCATATTCCAATACACATTCCATTCCATACCATTGCACATTCCATTCCATTCCATTCCACATTCCATTTCACATTCCATTCCAATGCATTCCAATTTCCCTTCCATTCCATTCCTCATTCCATTCCATTACATTCCTCATTACATTCCATTCCATTCCACATTCCATTCCATTCAATTCCACATTTCACATTGCATTCCACCTTCCATTCCATGTTCCATTCCATTCCATTCCATGTTCCATTCCACTTTCCATTCCTTTCCATTCGACATTCCATTCCATTCAACGTTCCATTCCTACCATTCCACCTTCCATTCGACATTCCATTCCATTCCATTCCTCTTTCCATTCCAAATTCCATTCCTTTCCATTTCACATTCCATTCCACGTTCCATTCCAGTGTATTACACATTCCTTTCCACATTCCATTCCACATTCCCTTCCATTCCACTCCACATTCCATTTCATTCCTATCCACATTCCAATCCATTCCATTCGCTTCCATTCCACATTGCATTCCACATTCAATTCCAATATTCCATTTCACTTTCCATTCCATTCCATTCCACATTCCATGCCATTCCATTCCACGTTCCATTCCATTCCATTGCGCATTCCCTTCACAAATTCCTTTCCATAATCCATTCCATTAGATTCCATTCCACATTGCATTCCATTCCATTCCATTCCATTCCACATTCCATTCCATTCCATCGCATTCCATTGCACATTGTATTCCACATTCATTTCCATTCCATTTGATTTCACATTCCATTCAACTCCATACAAAATTCCATGGCATTCCTGTCCACATTCCATTCATTTCTGTTCCTTTCCACATTCCATTCCACATTCCATTCCATTCACCATACTATTCCGTGTTCCTTCTCATTGCATTCCACTTTCCATTCCATTCTATTCCACATTCCATTCCATTCCATTCCAGATTCCATTCCATTCCACTTTCCATTCCATTCCACATTCCATTCCACGTTCCTTTCCATTCTATTGCACATTCCATTCCACATTCCATTCCACATTCCATTCCATTCAATTCCATTCCATATTCCATTCCATTCCATTCCATTCCACATTCCATTCCATTTGATTCCACATTCCATTCAATTCCATTCCTTTCCATTTCAAATTCCATTACACAATCCATTCCATTCCATTCCACATTCCATTTCACATTCCATTCCAATGCATTCCACTTTCCCTTCCATTCCATTCCTCATTCCATTCCGTTCCATTCCACATTCCATTCCATTCAATTCCACATTACACATTGCACTCCATGTTCCATTCCAGGTTCCATTCCACATTCCATTCCACCTTCCATTCCATGTTCCATTCCATTCCATTCTATGTTCCATTCCACTTTCCATTCCTTTCCATTCGACATTCCATTCCATTCCACCTTGCCATTCCATTCCATTCCACCTTCCAATTTACATTCCTTTCCATTCCATTCCACTTTCCATTCCAAATTCCATTCCTTTCCATTTCACATTCCATTCCACATTCCCTTCCAGTGTATTAGACATTCCTTTCCACATTCCATTCCACATTCCATTTCAACCCACTCCATTCCACATTCCATTCCATTCCACTCCACATTCCATTTCATTCCTATCCACATTCCAATCCATTCCATTCGCTTCCATTCCACATTGCATTCCACATTCAATTCCAATCCATTCCATTTCCATTTCCATTCCATTCCATTCCACATTCCATGCCATTCCATTCCACGTTCCATTCCATTCCATTGCGCATTCCCTTCACACATTCTATTCCATAATCCATTCCATTAGATTCCATTCTACATTGCATTCCATTCCATTCCATTCTATTCCACATTCCATTCCATTCCATCACTTTGCATTGCACATTGTATTCCACATTCAACTCCATTCGATTTCATTGCACATTCCATTCAATTCCATACAAAATTCCATTGCATTCCAGTCCACATTCCATTCCTTTCTGTTCCTTTCCACATTCCATTCCACATTCCATTCCATTCACCATACTATTCCGTGTTCCTTCTCATTCCATTCCACTTTCCATTCCATTCTATTCCACATTCCATTCCATACCATTTCATATTCCATTCCATTCTTTTACACATTCAATTCCACATTCTATTCCATTCCATTCCCGATTCCATTCCATTCCACTTTCCATTCCATTCCACATTCCATTCCATATTCCTTTCCCTTCTATTGCACATTCCATTCCACATTCCATTCCATTCAATTCCATTCCATATTCCATTCCATTCCATTCCATTCCACATTCCATTCCATTTGATTTTACATTCCATTCCTTTCCATTCCACATTCCATTCCACATTCCATTCAATTCCTTTCCACATTACATTCCACATTACATTCCAATGAATTCCGCATATCACTCCACGTTCCATTCCATGTTCCATTCCATTACATTCCACATTCCATTCAATTCAATTCCGTTCGATTCTACATCCCATTCTCTTCCATTCCATTCCATATTACATTCCATTCCATTCCACATTCCATTCCATTCCTCTCCACTTTCCTTTGCCTTCCATTCCACATTCCATTCCATTCCATTCCACATTGCATTACAGGTTCCAATCCATTCCATTCCACATTCCATTCCATGACTCATTCCACTTTCCATTCCACATTCCATTCCACATACAATTTCACATTCCATTCCGTTCCATTCCACATTCCATTCCACGTTCCATTTCATTCCATTCCACTTTCCATTCCAAATTCCATTGCACATTCCATTTCACATTCCGTTCCAAATTCCACTTCACTTTCCATTGCATTCCATTCCATATTTCATTCCATTTAGTTTCACATTCCATTCCATTACGTTGCATTCTACATTCCATTCCTTTCCATTCCGAATTCCATTCCATTCCATTCCGTTCTATTCGACATTCAATTCCATTCCATTCTATTCCACATTCCATTCCATTCCATTCTACATTCCATTCAATTACATGCCACGTTCCATTCCACATTCCATTCCTCATTCTATTCCAAGATGCATTCTGCATTCCATTCCACATTCCATTCCATTCCATCCCACATTCAATTCCACGTTCCTTTCCATTGCATTCCACCTTCCATTCCACGTTCCCTTCCACTTTACATTCCATGATACTTTCCATGTTCCATTGCAGGTTCCATTCCACTCCAATCCATATTGCATACCGTTCCATTCCATTATATTCCACAATCCATTACATTCCACATTTCATTACACATTCCGTTCCACATTCCATTCCGTTCCATTTCGCACTTCATTCCACTCTCCATTCCACATTCCATTCCCTTCCATTCCACAGTCCATTCCACACTCCATTCAACATTCCATTCCAAATTCCATTCCGTTACATCCACATTCCATTCCACATTCTATTACACATTCTATTGCATTCCATTCCACATTCCATTGCATTCCATTCCACATTCCTTTCTTCATTCCAATCCTTTCCCTTCCTCATTCCATTCCATTCCACATTACATTCCACGTTCCACGCTATTCTATTCCACGTGCATTGCACTTTCCATTCCACATTCCATTTCACTTTCCATTCTACATTCCATTCCACATTCCATTCCAAGTTCCATTCTATTCCATTCCACGTTTCATGCTATTGCATTCCACGTTGCATTCCACTTTCTATTCCACATACCATTTCACATACCATTCCATTCCACTCCACATACCATTGCATTCCATTCCACATCGCATTCCACATTCAATTCCATTCCGTAGCACATTCCAATCCACATTCCATTCCACGTTCCATTGCACGTTCCATTCCACGTTCCATTCCAATTTCCATTCCACGTTCCATTCCACTTTCCATTCCACGTTCCATTTGACAATCCGTTCAACATTGTATTACATTCCATTCCACATTCCATTCCACGTTCCATTCCACATTCCATTCGACTTTCCATTCCACGTTCCATTCCATTCCATTCGACGTTCCATTCCATGTTCCCTTCCATTCCATTCCACTTTCCATTCCATTGCATTTCACTTTCCATTCCACATCCCATTTCATATTCCATTTCACATTCCTTTCCATTCCGTTCCACATTATATTCCCTTCCATTCCACATTCATTGTACGTTCCACTCCATTCCCTTCATCGTTCCATTCAACTTTCCATTCGACATTCCATTCCATTCCATTCCATTGCAGTTTCCATTCCACAATCCATTCCATTCCATTCCACATTCCATTCCATTTCATTCCACATTCCATTCCATTCCATTCCATATTCCATACTATTCCCTTCCAATCCAATTCCATTCCTTTCCACTCCACATTTCATTGAATTTCATTCCACATTCCATTTCTTTCCATTCCACATTAAATTCCACATCCATTCCCATCCATTCCAGATTCCATTCCATTCCCTTCCACATTTCATTCCATGATCCATTCCACGTTCCATTCCACGTTCCATTCAATTCCATTCCGCATTCCATTCAACATTCCATTCCATTCCACATTCCATAGCATTTCATTCCATTCCATTCCGTATTTGTTTCCATTCCATTCCATATTGTATTCAACATTCCATTCCATTAGATTTCACATTCTCTTCCATTCCATTCCACTTTCCATTCCATTCCGTTACACATTCCTTTCCTCACCATTCCACATTTCATTCCACATTCCATTCAACGTTCCATTCCACATTCTATTCCACTTTTCATTCCAAGTTCCATTCTAATCCATTCCACGTACAATTCCACGATCCGTTCCATTCCATTTCACATTCCATTCCATTCCATTCCACTTTCCATTCCTTGCCATTCCACATTCCATTCCATTCCACATTCCATTCCGTACCACATTCCATTCCATTCTATTTCATATTCATTTCCTTTCCATTGCATTCTCTCCCACATTCCATGTCATTCCCTTCCATTCCTTTCTGTTCCACATTCTGTTGAATTTCATGGCACATTCCAATCCATTCCATTCCAAATTCCATTCCACATCCATTCCCTTCCGTTGTAGATTTCATTCCATTCCCTTCCACATTCCATTCCACGTTCCATTCCACTTTCCATTCCAGTTTCCATTCTATTCCATTCCACATTCCATTCCAGATTCCATTCCCTTCCGTTGCACACTCCATACCATACCATTCCATTCCATTCTAGATTTTATTCCAGATTCCATTCCATTCCTTTCCATATTGCTTTGCACTCCATTCCACTTTACAATCTATTCTTTCCCACATTCCTTTCCATTCAATTCCACATTCCATTCCATTCCATTCCACATTCCATTCCACATTCAATTCCATTCCATAACACTTTCCAGTCCACATTTCATTCCACGTTCCATTGCACATTCCATTCCACGTTTCATTCCACTTTCCATTGCACGGTCCATTCCACGTTCCATTCCACGTTCCATTCCACATTCCATTAGACGTTCCATTTCACGTTCCATTGCATTCCATTCCACGTTCCTTTCCTTATTCCATTCCACGTTCCATTACACGATCCACTTCACATTCCATTGGATTCCATTCCACATTCCATTCCACATTCCATTTCACATTCAATTTCACATTCCATTCCTTTCCATGGCACATTTCTTTCCATTCCATTCCACTTTCCTTTCTACGTTGCACTTTATTCCTTTCCTCGTTACATTCCACATTCCATTCCACATTGCATTTCATTCCATTCCACTTTTCATTCCACAATCCCTTCCATTCCATTCCACATTCCTTTCCTTTCCACATTCCATTCCATTCCATTCCTCATTCCATTCCACATTCCATTCCATTCCATTCCACATTCCATACCATTCCTTTCCAATCCAATTCCATTCCTTTTCACTCCACATTCTTTTGAATTTCATTCCACATTCCATTCCATTCCATTTCACACTCCATTCAACATCCATTCCAATGCATTGCAGATTCCATTCCATTCCCTTCCACATTCCATTCCACGATCCATTCCATATTCCATTCCTCGTTCCATACAATTCCATTCCACTTTCCATTCTATTCCATTCCACATTCCACACCATTGCATTGCATTTCATTCCGTATTCATTTCCAGTCCATTCCAGATTGTATTCCACATTCCTTTCCATTCCATTCCATTCCACATTCCATTCCATTCCATTCCGCTACACATTCCGTTCCTTTCCTTTCCACATTAGATTCCACATTGCATTCCACGTTCCATTCCACTTTCCATTCCATTTTCCATTCCACGTTCGATTCTAATGCATTCCACGTTTCCTTGCACGTTCAACTCCACATTCCATTAAACAGTCCATTACACGTTCCGTTCCATTCCATTCCACCTTCCATTCCTCATTCCATTCCTCATTCCAATCCATTCCATTCCAAATTCCATTCCATTCCATTCCACTTTCCATTCCATTCCATTCCACATTCCGTTCCATTCCACTTTCCATTGCATTCTATGCCACATTCCTTTCCTTTCCATTCCATTCTATTTCACATTCCATGCCATTCCCTTCCATTCCACAACCCATTCCTTTTCATTCCACATTTCATTGAATTTGATGCCACGATCCATTCCATTCCATTCCACATTCCATTCCACTTTCATTCCCTTCCATTTTAGATTTCATTCCATTCCCTTCCACATTCCATTCCATGTTCCATTCCACGTTCCATTCCACTTTCCATTCCATTTCATTCCACATTCCATTCCAGATTACATTCCATTCCATTCCACATTCCTATCCATACGTTTCCTTTCCAGATTCCATTCCATTCCATTCCACATTTCAAACCATACCATTCCTTTCCATTCCATTGCACATTCCATTCCAATCCATTCCTCTTTCCATTCCGTTGTATTCCTCATTCCATTCCACATTCCATTCCATTCCATTCAGTTCAAAATTCCATTCTATTGCTTTCCACATTCAGTTCTACATGCCATTCCATTCGATTCCACATTCCTTACCACATTCCATTCCATTACTTTCCACATTCCATTACACATTCCATTCCACATTCCACTCCACATTCCATTCCATTTCATTGCACATTCCATTCCACATTCCATTCCATTCTATTCCACATTCCATTCCGTTACATACCGCATTCCATTCCATTCCATTCCACATTCAATTTCAAACAATTTCTTATTCTATTCAATTACATTGCATTCCACATTCCATTCCATTCTATTCCACATGCCATTTCAGTCCATTCTATTACACATTCCATTCCGTTCCACATTTCATTCAATTACATTCCACATTCCATTCCAAATTACTTTCCACATTCTATTGCACGATCTATTCCACATACCATTCCACATTCCTTTCCATTCCATCCCACATTTCATTACATGTTCCATTCCCATCCATTCCACATTCTGTTCCACATCCCATTACATTCTATTCCACCTTCCATTCCATGTTCCCTGCCACGTTACATTCCACGTTCCTTTCCACGTTCAATTCCATGTCCCATTCAATTCTATTCCATATTCCATACCATTCCATTCCAATCCATTCCACAATTGATTCTATTCCATTCCACAATTCAATCTATTCCATTCTACATTCCATACCATTCCATTCCACATTCCATTCCACTCTCCATACCACGTTCCATTAAACCTTCCATTGCATTCCGTTCCACATTCCATTCCACTCACCATTCCACTTTCCATTCCATATTCCTTTCAGTTCCATTCCACGTTCCATTCCACATTCCAATCCACACTCCATTCCACATTCAATTCCATTCCATTTTACTTTCCATTCCACATTCCTTTCCACATTCCATTCCACTTTCCATTCCGTTCAATTCCCCTTTCCATTCCACACTCCTCTCCTCATTCCATTCCACATTACATGCCATTCCATTCCACATTCCATTCCCTTCAATTCCACATTCCTTTCCATTCCATTCCACATTCCATTCAACGTTCCATTCTACGTTCTATTCCAAGTTCCTTTCAATATCATTCCACTATTCTTTCCACATTCCATTGCAATCAATTCCACTTTTTTTCCACATTCCATTCCTCATTACATTCCACATTACATTCCATTCCATTCCCCATTCTATTCCACATTCTTTTCCACATTCCTATCCATTCAATTCCACATTCATTTCAACGTTCCGTTCCACATTCCATTCCATTCCATTCCACATTCCATTCCACATTCCATTCAACATTCCCTTCCACAATCCATTCCACTTTCCCTTCCACACTCCATTGCATTCCATTCCACAATCCATTCCATTGCATATTCCATTCCCCATACCATTCCATTCCTTTCCACATCCCATTCCACATTCCATTCCATTCCATTCCACATTCCATTCCACATTCCATTTCACAATCCATTCCATTCCATTCCACATTCCATTCCACGTTCTATTTCATTGCTTTCCACGTTCCATTCCGCATTCCATTCCTCAATCCATTCCACATTCCATTCCGTTCATTTCCACATTCCATTCCATTCCACTCCACATTACATTACACATTGCATTCCATTTCATTCCACATTCCATTGCACATTCCATTCCACATTCCATTCCATTCCATTCCACATTCCATTCCACCTTCCGTTCCATTCCATTCAACATTCCAGTCCACTTTTATTTCCTTTGCGTTACACATTCCATTCCACATTTCTTTCCACATTCCATTCCACTTTCCATTCCGTTCCATTCCACATTCCATTCCATATTTCATTCCACATTCCATTCCATTGAATTCTACATTCCATTCCATTGCATTCCGCATTCCATTCCATTCCATTGGATTCTATTCTGCATTCAATTCCATTCCATTCCACTTTCCATTCCATATTCCATTCCACATTCTATTCCACGTTCCATTCCATTGCATTCCACATTCCATTCCATTCTATTCTACATTCCATTCCATTCCAACCACATTCCATTCCACATTCCATTCCATTTCATTCCACATTGCATTCCACAGTCCATTTCACATTTCATTCTTCATTCTATACCATTCCACATTCTATTCCATTCCATTCCACGTTACATTCCACCTTCCATTTCATTCAATTCCACTTTCCATTCCATTGTATTCCACATTTCTTTCCACATTCCAATTCAGATTACATTCCACATACCCCTTCACATTCCATTGCTATGCATTTCACGTTGCATTCAATTCCATTCCACATTCAATTCCACATTCCATTCTACATTCCTTTGCATATTCCATTCCATACCAAATTCCTTTCCACATTTCATTCCATTTCATTCCACTTTCCATTCCACATTCCATTCCATTGCAGATTCCATTCCATATTCCATTCCACTCCATTCCACGTTCCATTTCATGTTCCACTAAATTCCATTGCTTTCCATTCCACGTTCCATTTCATTAAATTCCACATTCCATTCCATGTTCCATTTCACATTCCATCCCACATTCCATATCACATTCCATTCCATTCCATTACATTGCACATTCCATTCTACATTCCTTTCTCAAATACATTCCATTCCATTCCACATTACATTCCATGTTCCTTTCCACTTCATTCCACGTTCCATTCCATTTCATTCCTTGTTCCATTAACCATTCCATACGACATTCCATTCAACAGTCTGTGCCGTTCCAATCCACATTTCATTCCACATTCCTTTGTACGTTCCTTTCCATTCCATTCCAAAATCCATTCCATTCCACATTCCATTGCATTCCATTAAAATCCATTCTACATTCCAATACACATTCCATTTCATTCCATTCCACATTCTGTTACATTCTATTACACATTCCATTCCATTACATTCCATTCCATTCCACTTTCCATTGCATTCCTTTCCACATTCCATTCCATTCCGTTCCACAATGAATTCTATTCCATTCCAAATTCTATTCCATTCCATTCCACATTCCATTCCATTCCTTTCCACATTCCATTCCATTCAATTCCATTTTCCATTCCATTCCATTCGACGTTCCATTCCACATTCCATTCCATTCCATTCCACTTTCCATTCCATTCCAGTCCATATTCCATTCCTTTCAATTTCGCATTCCATTTCATTGCGTACCGTTCAATTCCACATTCCATTCCACATTCGTTTCCTCGTTCCATTCTACATTGCATTCCATTCCATTCCACATACCATTCCACATTCCATTCAATTCCATTCCACTATCCATTCCACGTTCCATTCCACATACTAATCCATTCCATTCCACATCCCATTCCATTCCAATCCACATTCCATTCCATTCCATTCCACATTTCATTCCACATTCCATTCAATTCCATTCAACCTTCCATTCCATTCCACTTTCCTTTCAATTCTATTCCACATTCCATACCACTTTCCATTACATTCCATTGCATATTCCATTCAACAATCCATTCCATTCCACATTCTTTCCATTCCATTCCACATTCCATATTCCATTCCATTCCACATTCCATTCCATTCTATTCCACATTGCATTCCATTCCGTTCAACCTTCCATTCCACATTTCACTCCATTCCATTCCATTCCATTCCATTCCACGTTCCATTCCATTCCATTCCAGATTCCATTCCATTCCATTCCACATTGCATTGCAATTCATTCCATTCCATTCCACATTTCATTCCACACTCCATTCCATTCCACGTTGCATTCCACATTCCTTTCTATTCCATTCCACATTCCATTCCACATTTCATTAGATTCCATTCTACTTTCCATTCCACGTTCCATTCCATTCCATTCCACATTCCAATCCACATTCCACTCAATTCTATTCCATTCCATATTCCATTCCATTCCATTCCACATTCCATTCCATTCCATTCCACTTTATACTCCATGTTCCATTCCACTTTCCATTCCACATTCCATTCCATTCCTTTCCACATTCCATTCCATTCCATTCCACATTCCATTTCATTCCATTCCACATTCCATTTCATTCCTTTCCTCATTCCATTCCATTCCATTCCACATTCCATTCCATATTGCATTCCATATTTCATTCCGTTCAATACCACATTCCAATCCTTTCCATTCCACATTAATTTCCAAATCCATTCCACAGTCCATTCCAAATTCAATTCCATTCCATTCCATTCCACATTCCATTTCATTCCACATTCCATTCCATTCCACATTCCATTCCATTCCATTCCACGTTCAATTCCATTCCAATCCACATTCCCTTACATTCCATTCCAGACAGCTTTCCATTCTTTTCCATAATCCATTGCATCCATTCCGCATACCATTCCATTCCACATTCCACTCCATTCCATAAAAGGTT
Organism: Pongo pygmaeus; assembly: GCF_028885625.2. Taxonomy (NCBI): domain Eukaryota; kingdom Metazoa; phylum Chordata; class Mammalia; order Primates; family Hominidae; genus Pongo; species Pongo pygmaeus. The sequence continues at coordinate 45,856,861 of NC_072397.2, read as the reverse complement.
ACATTCCAGTTTCCATTCCTCAATCCGTAGCATTCCATTCTGCATTCCATTCCATTCCATCCCACATTCCAGTCCATTTCATTCCACATTCCATTCCATTCCACATTCCATTCCATTCCATTCCACATTGCGTTCCATTCCATTCCTCATGCCATTCCACCTTCCATACCATTGCACGTACAATTCCACGTTACATTCCAGTTTGCATTCCATGTGCCATTCCGCATTCCATTTCATTCCATTCCATTCCACATACCATTCCACATTCCATTCCACATTCCATTCCATATTGAATTTCATATTTCATTCCGTTCCATACCACATACCAATCCATTCCATTCCACATTAAATTCCAAATCCATTCGACCTTCCATTCCACATTCCATTGCATTCTATTACATTCCATTCCACATTCCATTTCATTCCATTCCAAATTCCATTCCATTCCTTTCCACATTCCATTCCTCATTCCATTTCATTTCATTCCACATTCCTTTCCACATTCCATTCCATTCCACATTCCATTCCATTCCATGCCACATTCAATTACATTCCATTACACATTCCCTTACATTCCATTCCAGACCGCATTCCATTCTATTCCATATTAAATTGCATTCCATTCCACATTCCACTCCATTCCGCATTCCATTTCATTCCATTAAACGTTACATTACACTTTGCATTCCTCGTTCCATAGCATTCCATTGCACATTCTGTTCCATTCCATTCCACATTCCATTCCATTTCATTCCAAATTCCATTCAATTCCATATTCCATTGCATTCCATTCCACATGGCGTTCCTTTCTATTCCACATACCATTCCACATTCCATTCCATTGCACGTACCTTTCCATATTACATTCCACTTTCCATTCCACGTTCCGTTCCACATTCCATTCCATTCCATTAAACATACCACTCCAGACTCCATTCCATTGAATTCCACTCCACTCCACACTCCATTCCATTCCATTCCACAATGCATTCCATTCCACTAAATTCCACATTCCAGTCCATTCCATTCCACATTCCATTCCTTTCCATTCCACATTCCGTTCGACTCAATTCCACATTCCATTCCACATTTCATTCCACATTCCATTAGATTCAATTCCACATTCCATTCCATTTCATTCCACATTCCATTCCACCTTCCATTCCACATTCCATTCCACATTCCATTCCATTCCATTCCACATTCCAGTCCATTCCATTACAAATTCCATTCCATTCTATTCCACATTCTGTTCCACATTCCATTCGATTCAGTTCCACATTCCGTTCCATTCAAATTCACATACCATTCCACATTCCACTCCACATTCCATTCCGTTCCATTCCACATTCAATTCCATTCCTCCATTCTACATTCCATTCCATTCCTCCATTCCACCTTCCATTCCATTCCATTTCACATTCCTTTCCACATTCCCTTCCATTCCATTCCTTCTTCCTTTCCACATTACATTTTATTACTCGGTCTATTCTTTTCCATGCAATTCCATTCCGCATTCAATTCCATTCCATTACACTTTCCATTCCACATTCCATTCCACTCCATTCCACATTCCATTACACATTCCATTCCATTCCATTCCACTTTCCTTTTCTTTCCAGTCCACATTCCATTCCATACAATTCCACATTCCATTTCATTGCATACCATTCCATTCCACATTCCATTCCACATTTCGTTTCATTCCACATTCCATTCTACATTCCATTCCATTTCATTCCACGTACCATTCCACATTCCATTCAATTCCATTCCACATTTCATTCCACGTTCCATTCCACATACCAATCCATTCCATTGCACAACCCATTCCATTCCAATCCACATTCCACTCCATTCCACTCCACATTTAATTCCACATTCCATTCAATTCCATTCCACATTCCATTCCATTCTATTCCACATTCCATACCACTTTCCATTCCATTCCATTCCATATTCCATTCCACATTCCATTCCATTCCACATTCTTTCCATTCCATTCCATTCCACATTCTTTCCATTCCATTCCACATTCCATATTCCATTCCATTCCACATTCCATTACATTCCATTCCACTATTCTTTCCATTCTATTAAACCTTCCATTCCACATTCCATTCATTCCATTCCATTCCACTCAATTCCACGTTCCATTCCATTCCATTCCACATTCCATTCCATTCCATTCCACATTGCATTGCATTCCATTCCTTTGCATTCCACAATTCATTCCACATTCCATTCCATTTCATGTTGTATTCCACATTCCATTCCATTCCATTCCACCTTCCATTCCACATTTCATTCCATTCCATTCTATTTTTCCTATCACTTTGCACTCCATTCCATACCACATTCCATTCCACATTCCATTTTATTCTATTCCTTTCCATATGCCATTCCATTCCATTCCACATTCCATTCCTTTCCATTCCACATTGTATTCCACGTTCCATTCTACTTTCCCTTCCACTTTCAATTCCACTTTCCATTTCACGTTCCATTCCATTCCCTTCCACATTCCATTCCATTCCATTCCATTCCATTCCATTCCACATTAAATTCCATTCCATTCCACATTCCTTTCCACATTCCATTCCACATTCCATTCCTCATTCCATTGCATAATCCATTCCATATTTCATTCCGTTCCATACCACATTCCCATTCTTTCCATTCCACAATAAATTCCTAATCCATTCCCCGTTCCATTCCACATTTCATTCCATTCCATTCCATTCCACATTCCATTCCATTACATTCCACATTCAATTTCACTCAACATTCCATTCCATTTCACATTCCATTCCTTTCCATTACACATTTCGTTCCACATTCCATTTCACGTTCCATTCCAAGTTCTATTCCATTCCTTTACACTTTCCATTCAACGTTCCATTCCACACTCCATTCCAACTTCCATTCCATGTTCCATTCCATTCCATTCCACGTTCTATTCCACCTTCCATTCCTCGTTCCATTCCACTTTCCATTCGATTGCATTCCACGTTCCATTCCTCATTCCATTGCCCGTTCCATTCCATATTACATTCCCCATTCCATTGCCCGTTCCATTCCACATTCCATTCCCCATTCCATTCCACGTTCCATTCCACTTTCTATTCTTTTCCATTCCATGTTCCATTGCACATTCCATTAAATTCCATTTCACGTTCCATAACACATTTCTTCCCGAATTCCATTCCACATTCCATTCCGCATTCCATTCCACATTCAATTCCATATTCCATTCCACATTCCAATCCTCATTCCATTCCACATTCCATTCCATATTCCATTCCACTCCATTCCACATTCCATTCCATACTTCATTCCACATTGCATTCCTCATTCTGTTCCAATCCATTCCAGATTGCGTTACATAATCCATTGCATTCCTTTCCATTCCACGTTCCAATCCATATTCTGTTACACATTCCATTCCACTTTCCAATCCATTCCAATCCACATTCCATTCCATTCCATTCTACGTTCCATTCCACATTCCATTCCATTGCATTCCACATTGTATTCCATTGCATTCCATTCCACATTGCATTCCACATTCCATTCCACATTCCATTCCATTCCCTTCCACTTTCCATTCCACATTCAATTCCACAGTCCATTTCGCATTACAATACATTCCATTCCAGATTTCATTCCACGTTCCATAACATTCAATTTAACATTCCATTCCACATTGCATTCCATTCCAATCCACATTCCATTCCACATTCCATTCCATTGCATTCTACGTTCCATTGTATTCCATTACACTTTCAATTCCACATTCCCTTCCGCAATGCATTCCGTGGCATGCCACATTCCATTCCACGTTCCATTCCATTGCATTCCATGTTACATTCCTCATTCAATTTCATATTCGATTCCACATTCCATTCCACTCCATTCCACTTTCCATTCCATATTGCATTCCATTCCATTACAAATTCCTTTCCACATTGCATTCAATTCCCTTCCACATTCCATTCCATTAAATTCCACGTTCCTTTCCATATTCCATTCCACATTCCACTCCACAATCCATTTAACTTTCCATTGCATTACATTCCACTTTCCATTCCACTTCCCATTCCATTCCGTTCCACGTTCCATTCCACATTCCATTGCCCATTATATTTCACGTTCCATTCCACAATCCATTCCACTTTCCATTACACGTTGCTTTAAACTTTTAATTGCATTCCATTCCACGTTCCATTCCACATTCCATTCCATTTCTTTCCACCTTCCATTCCACAATGCATTCCACATTCCATTCCTTTCAATTCCACATTCCATTTATCTTTCCATTCCACATTCAATTCCACATTCCATTCCTCATTCCTATCTATTCCATTTTACATTCCATTCCGCATTCCATTCCATTCCATTCCAAATTTCAATCCACATTCTATTCCACATTCCATTCCACATTCCATTCCTTTCTATTTTACATTCCTTTCCCCATTCCATTCCTTTCCATTCCACATAACATTCCATTCCATTCCACATTCCATTCCATTTCATTGCATTCCACATTCCATTCCACATTGCATTCCACCTTCCATTCCCTTAAATTCCACGTTGCATTCCCCATTCCATTGCACATTCCATTCCATTCCACTCCATTCAACTTTCCACTCCACCTTTCATTGGACATCCATGCCTGATTCCATTCCACATTCCATTCCACATTGCATTCCACCTTCCATTCCCTTAAGTTCCACGTTGCATTCCCCATTCCAGTGCACATTCCATTCCATTCCACTCCATTCAACTTTCCACTCCACATTTCATTCGACATCCATTCCTGATTCCATTCCACATTCCATTCCACACCACTCAATTCCAAATTCCATTCCACATTTCATTCCACATTCCATTCCTCTTTCCATGCGGTTCCATTCCTCATTCCAATCCACATTGCATTCCATTCGAGTACATTCCACATTCCATTTCACATTCCATTCCACATTCCTTGCCACATTCCATTCCATTCCTTTCCACGTTCCATTCCGCATTCCATTAAACATTCCACTCCACAGTGCATTCCTTTCCATTCCTTTCCAACTTCCGTACAATTTCATTCCATTCTACATTCCATTCCTTTCCATTCCACATTGCATTCCTTTCCACATTCCACTACACATTCCATTCCACGTTCCATTCCACATTACATTCCACATTCCATTCCCTTCCATTCCAAATTCCATTCCATTCCATTTCATTCCACATTCCATTCAACATTCCATTCCCTTCCATTCCACTTTGATTCCATTCCATTCCATTCCATTCCAAATTGCATTGCTTTCCATTCCACATTCTATTCCATTCAATTTCACTTTCCTTTCCACTTTCCATTACACGTTCCTTTCCATTCCTCATTCCTTTCCACATTCCATTCCACATTCCATTACATTCCATTCCACATTACATTCCAGATTTCATTTCATTCCTTTGCACTCTCCATTCCACGTTCCATTCCATATTCAATTCCACATTCTATTTCACATTCCATTCCATTCGATTACACATTACATTCCACATTCCATTCCATTGAATTCCACATTCCATTCCTCATTCCATTCCACATTCCATTCCATTCCATTCCACATTCCATTTTCTGGTCTATTCCACATTCCATTCCACATTCCATTCCACGTACCATTCCATTCCATTCCACGTTCCATTCCACTGTCCTTTGCATTCCATTTCACGTTCCATTCCACATTCCATTGCACATTCCTTTCCACTTTCCTTTCCACGATCCATTCCACGGTGCATTCCACATTCCATTCCATTCCATTCCACCTTCCATTCCACAATCCATTCCACAGCATTTCATTCCATTCCTTTCCATTCCATATTCCATTCCATTCCATTCCAATTACCATTACAATGAATTCAACTTTTCATATTCCATTCCATTCCATTACACCTACTGTTACAATGAATTGCACATTCCACTTCATTCCATTACACATTCCTTTCCTCTTTCCATTCCCTTGATTTCCACATTCCATTCCATTCCCTTCAACGTTCCCTTCCACATTCAATTGCACGTTACATTCCACATTCCATTCCATTCAATTCCACATTCAATTCCATTACATTACACATTACGTTCCACTTTCCATTAAACTTTACATTCCACGTTTCTTTCCACATTCCTTTCCATTACATTCCACTTTGTATTGCACATTACATTCCAAATTGCATTCCACCTTCCATTCCATTCCACACTCCATTCATTTCCTTTCCACTCCACTTTCCATACTATTTCACATTCCATTCCACATTCCATTCCATTCCACTTTCATTCCACATTCCATTCCATTCCATTCTATTCCACTTTCCATTCCATTCCATTCCATTCCGCATAATATTCCGAAGCATTCCATATTCCATTCCAATACATTCCATTCCTTTCCATTGCATTCCATTCCATTCCATTCAATTCCATTCCACATTCGGTTCCATTCCATTCCAGTCCGTATTCCATTCCATGCCACATTACATTCCATTCCATTTCACATTCCATTCCATTACATTCCACATTCCATTGCATTAAATATTCCATTACACATTCCATTCAACTCCACATTGCATTCCACATTAAATTCCATTCCATTCCATTCTATTCCAAATTCCATTCCATTCCATTCCACATACCATTGAATTCCATTTCCCATTCCACTCCATTCCATTTCCCATTCCATTACACATTCCAATACATTCCATTGCGCATTCCATTCCATTCCATTCAACATATCATTCCATTTCATTCCACATTGCATTCCATTCCTTTCCACATTCCATTCAATACCATTTCATTTGAATGTGGAACTGATGGTGTAATAGAATGGAATGGAATGTGGGATGGAAAGGAATTGAATGGAATGTGGAGTGGAATGGAATGGAGTGTTAATTGGAATGGAATGGAAACTGGAATATAATGGAAAGGAATGTTCAATGGAATGAACTGTGGAATGGAACGTGGAATGGAATTTTGAATGGAAATTGGAAAAGAATGTCATGGAGTGTGCAATGGAATTTGGAATGCATTGGAATGGAATGGAATGGAATGTGGAATGGAACATGGAATGGAACATTGAATGGAACGTTGAATGGAATGTGGAATTCAAAGGAATTTATTGTGGAGAGGAATTGAGTGGAATGGAAAGGAAGGGAATGTGGAATACAATGGAATGGAATGGAATGCAATGTGGAATGGAGCATGGAATGTAATGCTATGGAATGTGGAAAGGAATGTGTAATCAAATGGAACGTGGAATTCAATGGAATGGAATTGATTGGAATGTGGAATGGAATGCAATGTGGAATGGAATTGAATGCAACGTGGAATGTAATGTAGTGGAATATAGAATGGAATAGAATGGGAATTGGAATGGAATATGTAATGCAATGTGGAATTGAATGTGGAATGGAATGTAGAATAGAATTTGGAATGGAATGGAATGGAATGGTAAATGGGATGTGGAATGGAACGTTGAATGGAACATGGATTGGAACTTGGCATGGAATGGAATGGACTGTTGAATGGAAAGGAAGGGAATGTGGAATGATAGTTTAGAAAGTATGGAATGGAATGGAACGGAATGGAATTTTGAATGGAATATAATGGAATGTGGAATGGAATGGAATGGTCTGGAATGTGGAATGGAAAGTGGAATGGAATGTGGAATGGAATGTGGAGTGGAATGGATTAGAATGTGGAATGGAATGTGGAATGTAATGTGGAATGGATTCGAATGGAATGTGGAATGGAAGGTGGATTGTAATGGAATGGACTGAAATGGAATGGAACGTGTAATGGAATGATAAGGAAAGTGGAATGGAATGGAATGGAATGGAATGTGGAATGGAATGGAATGCAATGTGGAATGGAATGGAATGGAATGTGGAATGTAATAGAATGGAATGTGAAATGGAACCTGAAATGGACTGAATTCAATTGTGGATTGGAATGTCGAATGGAATGGAATGGAATGAGGAGTGTAATGTGTAAAGGAATCGAATGGAAATTGGAATAGAATGGAACAGAATTGAACGTGGAATAGAATGGAATGAAATATTTAATGGAATGTGAATTGGAGTGGAATGGAATAGAGTGAGGAATGGAATGGAATGAGAATTGTAATGGAATGGAAAGTGGAATGGAATACAACGTGGAATGGAATGTGGAATGGAAAGAATTGGAATGCGGAATGGAAAGTTAATTGGAATGGAATGCAATGAGGAATGGAATGTGGAATGCAATGGAATGGAATGTGGAATGGAATGTCGAATGGAAGAGAATGGAATGTGGAATGGAATGGAATGTGGAACGGAACGTGGAATGGAACGTCCAATGGATTGCAATGGAATGTGGAATGGAATGCAATGGAAACTGGAATGGAATGTGGAATGGAATGGAATATGGAATGGAATGGAAGGCAATGTGGAATGGAATGGAATAGAAGGGAATATGGAATGGAATGAAATGTAACGGAATGTGGAAAAGAATGGAATGGAATGTGGAACGGAATGGAATTTAATGTGGAATGGAATGGAGTGGAATGTGGAATGGAATTGAATTGAATGTGGAATGGTATGTGGAATGGATTGGAATGAAATTGACTGCAATGTGGAATTGAATTGAATGAAACGTGGAATGGAATGGAATGGAAAGTGGAATGGAATGTGGAATGGAGTAGAATGGAGTGTAATGAAATGTGGAGCGGAATGAAATATGGAATGGAATGGAATGGAATGTGGATTGGATTGGAATTTGGAATGGAATGGAAAGTGGAATGGAAAGGAGTGGAATGGAATGTGGAATGGAATGAAATGTGGAAAGGAATGGAATGGAATGGAATTTGAAATGGAATTTAACGAAATGGAATGGAATGTGGAATCAAATCGAATGGAATGCCGAATGGAATGGAATGGATGTCGAATTGAATGGAATGGAATGCGGAATGGAAAGTGGAATAGAATGTGGAATGGAATGGAAAGGAAGGTGGAGTGGAATGGAATGAAACTTTGAGTGCAATGGAATGGAATGGAATTTGGAATGGAATGGAATTGAATGTGGAATGGAACGGAATGAAATAATGTGGAATGGAATGGAATGGAATATGGAATGGAATGGAATGGAATGTGGAACGGAATGTGGAATGGAATGGAATGGAATGTGAAAAGAAATGGAATGGAATGTGGAATGGAAAAGAAGGGAAAAGAATGTGCAAAGACATGTGGAATGGAGTGGAATGGAATGTTGAATGGATTTGAATGGAATGGAAAGTGAAGTGGTATGTGGAATGGAGTGGAATGTAATGTGGAATGGAAAGGAATGGAATGGAATGTGCAATGGAATGGAATGGAATGGAGTGTGGAATGGAGTGGAATGTGGGTTTTAATGGAATGGAATGTGGAAACGAATGGAATGGAAGGTTTAATTGAATTGAATGGAATTTGGAATGGAACGCAACGTAATGTGTAGTGGAATGGAATAGAATGTGGAATAGAATGTGGAATGGAATGAATTGGAATGCGGAATGGAAAGTTATCTGGAATGGAATGGAATGAGGAATGGAATGTGTAATGCAATGGAATGGAATGTGGAATGCAATGGAATGGAATGTGGAATGGAATGGAATGGAATGTGGAATGGAACAGAATGGAGTGTGGAATGGAATGGAATGTGGAACAGAACGTGGAATGGAACGTTGAATGGATTGCAATGGAACGTGGAAAGGAATGCAATGGAATGTGGAATGGAATGAAGTGGAATGTGGAATGGAATGGAATGTGGAATGGAATGGAAGGGAATGTGGAATGGAACGGAAGAGAAGGGAATATGGGATGGAATGGAATGGAATGGAATGTGGAAAAGAATGGAAAGGAATGTGGAATGGAATGGAATTTAATGTGGAATGGAATGTGTAATGGAATTGAATGGAATGAGGAATGGTATGTGGAATGGATTGGAATGAAATTGACTGCAATATGGAATTGAATGGAATGTGCAATTGTATGTGTTATGGATTGGAATGAAATTGACTGCAATATGGAATTGAATGGAATGGAATGTGGAATGGAATGTTATGGAAAGTGGAATGGAATATGGAATGGAATAGAATGGAGTGTAATGAAATGTGGAGTGGAATGAAATATGGAATGGAATGGAATGAGGAATGGAATGGAATGTGGAATGGAATGGAAAGTGGAATGGAATGCAGTGGAATGGAATGTGGAATGGTATGGAATGACGAAATGAATGGAATGGAATGGAATTTGAAATGAAATGGGGTGAAATGGAATGTGGAATGAAATGGAATGGAATGCCGAATGGAATGGAATGGAATGTGGAAAGGAATGAAATGGAATGTGGAATGGAATGAAATGGAATGTGGAATGGAATGAAATGGAATGTGGAATGGAATGGAATGGAATGTGGAATGGAAAGTGGAATGGAATGTGGAATGGAAAGTGGAATAGAATGTGGAATGGAATCGAAAGGAAGGTAGAGTGGAATGGAATGGAATTTCGAGTGCAATGGAATGGAATTTGGAATGGAATGGAATGGAATGGAACGTGTAATACAATGGAATGGAATGGGATGTTTAATGCAATGTAATTGAATGTGGAATGGAATGGAATGGAATGGAATGTGTAACGGAATGGAATGTGGAACGGAACGTGGAATGGAACATTAAATGGATTGCAGTGGAACGTGGAATGGAATGCAATGGAAAGTGGAATGGAATGGAATGAAATGTGGAATGGAATGGAATGGAATGGAATGTGGAATGGAATGGAATGTAATTGAATGTGGAAAAGAATGGAATGGAATGTGGAATGGAATGGAATTTAATGTGGAATGGAATGGAATAGAATGTGGAATGGAATTGAATGGAATGTGGAATGATATGTGGAATGGATTGGAATGAAATTGAGTGCAATATGGAATTGAATGGAATGGAAAGTGCAATGGAATGGAATGGAATGTGGAATGGAATGTGGAATGGAGTAGAATGGATTGTAAATAAATGTGTAGTGGAATGAAATATGGAATGGAACGGAATGGAATGTGGAATGTAATGGAATGTGGAATGGAATGCAAAGTGGAATGCAATTGAGTGGAATGGAATGTGGAATGGAATGGAATGTGGAAAGGAATGGAATGGAATGGAATTTGAAATGGAATGGAACAGAGTGGAATCGAATGTGGAATGAAATGGAATGGAATGCCGAATTGAATGGAATGGAAAGTGGAATGGAATGAAATGGAATGTGGAATGGAATGGAATGGAATGGAATGTGCAATGGAATATGGAAAGGAATTGAATGGAATGTGAAAAGAAATGGAATGGAATGTGGATTGGAATGTGGAATGGAATGGAATGGAATGTGAAATGGAACGGAATGGAATGTGGAATGGAATGTAATGGAATGGAATGGAATGTGAAGTGGAATGTAATGGAATTTGGAATGGAGTGTAATGGAATGTGGAATGGAATGTGGAATGGAAGTCAATAAGTGGAATGTGGAATTTAATGGAATTGAAAGGGATGGGATGTGGAATGGAATGTGGAATGGAATGTGGAATTGAATGGAATAGAATGGAAAGGAATGTGGAATGGAATGTGGAATGGAATGGAATGAAATGTGTAATGCAATGTGGATTGGAATGGAGTGGAATGGTATGGAACGGAATGGATTGTGGAGTGGAATGTGGAAAGGAATGGAATGGAATGTGGAAGGGAATGTGGAATGGAATGTGGAATTAAATGTGGAATTGATTGATTGGAATTGATTGGAGTGGAGTGTCAAATGGAATTGAATGGAAAGTGGAAAGGAAATTAATGGAAAGAAGTGGAACGGAGTGGAGTGGAATTGAGTGGACTCAAGTGCAGGCGAGTTGAAGGTAATGAAATGTACTGCAGTAGAGTGAAATGGAATGAAATGGAAAGGAATGTAATAGGATGGAGTGGAATGGAGTCAACTGGAGTGTAATGGAAAGGAATTGAGTTTAGTAGAGTGGAACGGAGTGGAGTGGAGTCGAATCAAATGGAATGGAGAGTAGTGGGTTGTAGTGCAATGGAATGGAGTGGAATGGAGTGGAGCCCAGTGCAGTCAGTTGGACTGGTCTTAAATGGAGTGGAGTTGAAAGAAAGGAGTGGAATGGAGTTGAATTGAATGGAGTGGAGAGGAGTGGAATGGAGTCGAGTGGAATTGTATGGAGTGGAGTGAAGTGGAATGGAGTAGAGTGAAATGGAATGGAAAGAAATGGAGTGGAGTGGAGTGGAGTGGAATTGTGTGGAATAGAATTGAATGGAATGGAATGGAATGGAGTATAGTGTAATGGAGTGGATTGGAATTCAGTAGAGTTCAATGGCATGGAATGAAGTGGAATGGAATGGAGTGCAGTGGAGTGGAATCTGGAGGAATATAATGGAGAGGAATGGAATGGAGTGGACTGCAGTGGAGTGGAGTGGAGTGGAATGGATAGGAACGGAATGGAGTGGAAGGAAGTGGAGTGATGTGGAGTGGAATGGAATGGAAAGGAGTGAAGTTGAATTGGGTGGAATGGAATTGAGTGGAATGAAATCGAATGGACTGGAGTGGGGTGGAGTGTAGTGGAAGGGAATGGAGTGAAGTGAAATGGAGTGGAATGGAATGCAGTAGAGTGCAGTGGAATGGACTGGATTGGAATGGGGTGAAGTGTCGTGGAAAGGAATGAATTGGAATGGAATGTAAAGGAGTGGGATGGAGATAAATGGAAAGGAGTGGAATGGAATGGAGTGAAATGGAGTGGATTGGAGAGGAGTGGAATGTATTGGAGTGGAGTGGAATGGAGTGGAGTGGAGTGGAGTGGGATGGAATGGAATGGAGTGGAATGGAATGGAAAAGAATGAAAAGGAATGGAAAGAATTGGAGTGGAATGCAATGGAGTGTATTGGAATGGAATGCAATGGAATGGACTGGAGTGGCGTGGAGTGGAATGGTATGGAATGGAGTGGAGTGGAATAGAGTAGAATGGAATGGAGTGTAATGGTCTGGAGTAGAGTGGAGTGGAGTGCAGTGGAATGGAATGGAGTGGAAAGGAAAGGAGTCGAATGGAATGGAGTGGAGTGGAATGGAATAGAGTGTAGTGTAGAAGAGTGGAGTTTATTGAAATGGAGTGGAGTGGAGTGTAACGGAATTGAGTGGATTTTAATGTAATGTAATGGAGCGGAGTGGAGTGGAAGGGAGTGGAATGGAATGGAGTGGAATGGAATGGAATGGAATGGAGTGGAGTGCGGTGGAAAAGATTTGAATGGAATGGAGAGGAGTGGAATGGAGTGAAGTGAAATGGAGAGGAGTGGAGGGGAATGGAATGAAATGGTGTGTACTGGAATGGAGTTTAATGGAGTGGAATGGAGTGGAATGGAATGAAGTGGTATTAAATGGAGTGGAGTGGAGTGGAGTGGAATCGAATGGAATGGATTGGAATGGATTAGAACGAAAAGGAGTGGATTGCAATAGATTAGAAGGAATTTGAATGGGATTTATTGCAATGTACTGGAATGGACTGGAATGGAGTGTAATAGAGTGGAGTGGAGTGAAGTGGAATGGAGTGGAATGAAATGGAATGGAATGGAGTATAGTGCAATGGATTTGAATGGAGTGGAATGGATTGGAATGGAATGGAATAGAGTAGAGTGGAATGGAATGGAATGGAATGGAATAGAGTAGAGTGGAATGGAATATAGTGGATTGCAGTGGAGTGGAGTGCAGATGAGTGGGATAAAGTGGAGTGGAGTGGAAGGGAATATAGTGGAGTTGAGTAGAATAGATTGGAATGGAGTGGAATGGAATGGAAAGGCATGGTGTGGAATGGAATGGAGTGGACTGGAATGGAGTGCAATGGAATGGAGTGGATTGGAGTGGATTGGAATGGAATGGAATGGAGTGAATTTGAATGGAGTGCAACAGAACGGAGTTGAACGGTGTGAAGTGGAGTGAAGAAGAGTGAAGAGCACTGGGATGCAATGGAGTGGAAAGGAGTGGAGTGGAATGAAATGGAGTAGTGTAGAATGGATGGAGTGCAGTAGAGAGGAATGGAATGTATTTTAATGGAATTTAGTGGAATGGAAGAAAAAGGAATGTAATGGAATGGAATGTTTTTTAATAGAGTGGAGTGTAGTGGAATGGAGTGGAATGGAGTGGAGTGGAATGCTATGTAATGGAATGGAGTGGAGTGGAATTTAATGGAGTGGAGTGGAGTGGAATGGAGTTGAAAGGAATGGAATGGAATGGAATGGACTGGAATGGAGTGGAGAGGAATGGAGTAGAGTCGAATGTATTGGAATGGAGTGGATTGGAGAGGAGTGGAGTGGAGTGGAATGGAATGAAATGGAATGAATTGGAGTGGAATGGAGTGGAGTGGAAAGCAGAGGAATGGAATAGAATGGAATGGAATGGAGTGGTGTGGATTGGAGTCGAGTGGACTGGAATGGAATTGAGTAGAGTGGAATGGATTGGAATGGAATGGAGAGGAGTTGAGTTTAGAGAAATAGAACGGAATGGAGTGGAGTGGAGTGGAATGGAATGGAGTGGAATGGACAGGAATTGAGTGGTGTGGAGCGGAAAGGAATGAAATAGAATGGAATGGAGTGGAATGTGATGTAGTGGAATGGAGTGCAGTGGAGGGGGAGGATTGAAATGGAGTGGAGTGGAGTGGAGTGGAGTGGAGGGTAGTTGATTAGTTTGAAAACGAATGGAATGGAGTGGAGTGGAATGCAGTGGAGTGGAGTAGAATAGAGAGGAATGGAATGCAGTGGAATTGAATGGAATGGAGTGGAGTAGAGTGGAAAGGCATGAAATGGAGAAGAGTGGAATGGAGAGTAATGGAATGGAGTGGAGAGGTGTGCATTGTAACTGAATGGAATGGAATGGACTGAAATGGAGTGGAGTGGAGCGGTGTGCAGTGTAATGGAATGGAATGGAATGGAGTAGAATACAGTGGAATGGAGTGGAATAGACTGGAATGGAGTGGAATCGAATGGAATGGAATGGAGTGGAATGGAATGGAATGGAATGGAGTGGAATGGAATGGAATGGAGTGGAATGGAATAGAATGGAGTGGAATGGAATGGAATGGAGTGGAATGGAATGGAATGGAGTGGAATGGAATGGAATGGCACGGAATGGAGAGGTTTAGAGTAGAATGGATTTTATTGGAGTGGAAAGGATTGGAATGGAATGGAAAGTAATTGAGTGGAGTTGAGTTGAAAGGAGCGGAATGCAGTGATATGGAATGACATGGAGTGGGTGGAATGTAATAGAGAGGAATTGAGTGGAATAGAGTGGAGTGGAGAGGAGTGGATTGGAATGGAATGGAATTCAGTGGAATGGAATGGAATGGAGTTGAGTGGGATGCAATGACTTGGAAGGGAGTGGAGTGGAAGGGGGGTGTAGTGGAGTTGAATGGAATGGACAACAATGGAATGTAATGAGATGGAATGGAGTGTAGAGGAGTAGAATGGAGTGGAATGAAGTAGAGTGGAATGGTGTGGAGTGGAATGAAGTACAGTGGAATGGTGTGGAGTGGAATGAAGTAGAGTGGAATGGTGTGGATAGGAATGGAATGGAGTGGAGTGGTGTTGAGTGGAGTGCAATGGAATGGAGAAGAGTCGAGTGGACTGAACTGAAATGGAATGGAATGGAATGGAGTGGAATGGAAGCGAATGGAATGGAATGGAATGGAGAGGATTAGAATGGACTGGAATGGGATAGAATGGAGTGGAATGCAAAGGAGCAGAATGGAATGAAGTGGCGTGCAATGCAGTGCCATGGAGTGGAAAGGATTGGAGTAGAGTGGAATGGAATGGAGTGGAGTGGAGCGGAGTGCAGTTTGATGGAATGGAATGGAGTGGAAAGGAATGCTGTGGATTGGAATGGAGTGGAATGGAGTGGACTGGAGGGGAGTGGAATGGAGTGGAAAGGACTGGAATGCAGTGGAATTGAATAGAATTTAGTGGAATGGAGTGGAAGGGAATAGAATGAAGAGGGGAGGAGTGGAATGGAATGGAGTGGAATGGAATGTAGTGGAGTGGAATGTAGCAGAGTGGATTGGATTGGAGGGAATTGGAGTGAAATGGAGTGGAGTGGAGTGGAGTTTAGTTTAGTGGAGTGTCATGGAATGGATTGGAATAGAATGAAGGGGAGTGGAAATGAGTTGAGTGGAATGGAGTGGAGTGGAGTGCTGTGGAATGGAATGGAATGGAATGGAATGGAGTTGATTGGAATGGAATGGAGTGGAGAGGATTGGAATGGAGTTGAAGGGGTTGAAGTGGAGTCAATTGGATTGGAATGGAGTGGAGTGAAATGTAATGTAATGGAATGGAAAGGAGTGGAGTGGAATGGAATGGAATGCAATAGACTGGAATTGAGTGGATTGGGGTGGAGTGGAATGGAGTGGAATGGAGCAGAACAGAGTGGAAAGGAACGGAATGGAATGGAGTGGAATTGAGTGTAGTGTAGTGCAGTAGAGTAGAGTGGCGTGGAATGGAATTGAATGGAATGGAAGGCAGTTGAATGGAATAGAATGGAGTAAAATGGAATGGAATGGCATGGAATGGAGTGGATTGGAATGGAATAGATTAGATTGGGTAGGAAATGAGTGGGATGGAATGGAAAGAAATGGTATGAAATTACATGGGATGGAGTGGAGTGGAATGGAATGGAGTGAAATGGACTGGAATTGAGTGGAGTGCAGTGGAATGGAGTGCAATGGAGTGGAATGGATTTGAATGGTGTGGAATGGAATAGAATGGAGTGGGGTGGAAAGGAATGGAGTGTAATTAAGTGGAGTGGAATGGAGTGGAGTGGAGTGGAGTGGCGTGGATTGGAATGGAATGGTATGCAGTACAATGGAATGGAACGGACTGGAGTGGAATGCAATGGCATGGATTGGAGTGAAGTGGAGTGGAGTGGAGTGCAATGGAATGGAGCATAGCTGACTGCAATACATTGGAGTGGAGTGGAGTAGAATGGAGTGGACTGGAATGCAATGGAATTCATTGTAGTTGAATATAATGGAATGAAATGCAATGGATTGGAAAGGAATGGCGTGGAGTGGAATGCTGTGGAGTGGATTTTGTGGAGTGCAGTGTAATGGAGTGGAGTGGAGTGGAGTGGATTTGAATTCTGTGGAACTGAATTGAAAGGAAATGAATGGAATGGGTTAGAATGGAGTGGAAAGGAATGGCGTGGAATGGAGTGGAGTGGAGTGGAGTAGAAAGGAATGGAATGGAGTGGAATGGAATTTAGTGGAATGGAATGGAGTGGAATGGAATTGAGTTGAGTGGAGTGGAATGCAGTGGAATGGACTGGAATGGAGTGGATTGGAGTCGAATGGAAAGGAGTAGAATGGAATGGAGTGGAGTGGAAGAGTTTGGAGTAAAGTGGATTGAAGTGAAGTGTAATGGAATGGAGGTGAGTCAATTGGATTGGAATGGAATGTAGTGGAATGGAGTGAAGTGGACTGGAGTGCAGTGAAATGAAATGGAATGGAATAGAGTTCAGTGGAATGGAATGGAATGGAATGGAATGGAATAGAGTGGATTGGAATGCAGTGTAAGGGAATGGAATGGAGTGGAATGGAGTGGAGTGGAGTGGAAAGGAGTGGAATGTAATGGATTGGAGTGGAATGGAAAGGAGTGGAGTGAAAGGGAGTGGAGTGGAATGGAGTGGAGTGGAATGGAATAGAGTGGAATGGAATGGAATGCAATGGAATGGAATTTAATGGAATGGAATGGAATGGAATGGAATGGAGGGGAGTGGAAAGGAGTGGAGTGGGAAGAATGAAGAGGAATGGAATAGACTGAAACGGAATGGGGTGGAGGGTAGTGGAGTGTAGTGCAGTGGAATGAAATGAAGTAGAGTGGAATGGAGTGGAATGAAATGGGATGGAGTGGAATATAGTGTAACACAATGGATTGGAGTGGAGTGGAATGGAGTGGAATGAAATTGAGTGGAATGGAGGGGAATGGAGTGGAAAGTAGTGGAGAGGAATTGAATGGAGTGGAATGGAATGGACAGGAATGGATTGGAATGGAATGCAATGGAAGGGAATGGAGTGGAATGGAATGCAATGGAATGAAGTGGATTCTAGTGGAATGCGGTGGAATGGAATGGAATGGAGTGGAATGGAATGTAAGGTCATGGAATGGACTAGAGGGGATTAGAAAGGATTGGAATGGAATCGAATGGAATGACATGGAATGGAAAGGAGTGGAGTGGAAGGGAGTGGATTGGAATGGAGTTGAGATGAATGGTATGGAATGGAGTAGAATGTAATGGAATAGAATGAAGTGGGGAAGAGTGGAATGGAGTGGAGTGGAGTTGAAAGTAATGCAATGGAATGGATTGGAGTGGAATACAGTGGAGTCGAATGGAGTGGAGGTGATACGGGTGGAATGGAATGGAGTGGTGTGGAGTGGAGTGGAATGAAATGGAGTAGAGTGGAATGGAATGCAGTGGAGTGGAATGGAGTGGAAGTGATTGGGGTGGAATGGAGTGGAGTGGAGTGGAATGGAATGAAATGGAATAGAGTGGAATGGAATGGAATGGAATGGAGTGGAGTGGAATGGAGTGGAGTGGAATGGAGTGGAGTGGATTGTAATGGAGTGGAATGGATTGGAGTGGAATAGTATGGAGTGGAGTGGAGTGGACAGTAGGGGAGTGGAGTGGAATGTGCTAGAGTGTAACGGAATGGAATGGAATGGTGTGGAGTGGTGTGGAGTGTTATGCAATGGAATGGAGTGGAATGGAATGCAGTGGAATGGCATGGAGTGGAATGAAGGGGAATCGAGTGGAAAGAATTGGAGTGCAGTGGAGCAGAGTGGAATGTACTGGAATTGAGTGGAATGTAATGTAATGGAATGCAATGGAATGGAATGTAGTGGAGTGGAATGTTGTGGAATGGACTGGAATGGGGTGGATTGGTGTGGAACGGAATGCAATAGAGTGGAGTGTGGTGGTATTGGGTTGATTGGAGTGGAAAGGATTGGGATGGAATGGAATGGAATGGAGTAGAGTGTAGTGGAGTTGAATGGAGTGGAATGGAGTGGAATTGAGAGGAATGGAGTGGAATGGAATCTAATGGAGTGGAGTGAAATGGAATGGAGTGGAGTGGAATGGAATGGAGTGGAGTTTAATGGAATGGAGTGTAGTGGAGGGCAGTGAAATAGAAAGGAATGGAGTTGAGTGGAGTGGATTAGACAGCAATGTAGTTGAATGGAGTGGAATGGAGTGGAGTGGAATTTATTGGAATGAAATGGAGTACAGTGGAATGGAATGGAGTGGAGTGGAGTGGAGTGAATTGAGGTCGAGTGCATTGGAATGGAGTGCAGTGGAGTGGAGTGGCATGGAATGATGTGGAGTGGAATAGAATGGAATGGACTGGAATGGAATGGACAAGAATGGAGTGTAATGGAATGGAGGTTAGTGGAATGGAATATGATGGAATGGAGTTCAGTGGAGTGAAGAGGAATGGAATGGAATGGAGTGGAGTAGAATTGAGCAAAGTGGAGTCGAATTGAGTGGTACACAATGGAACGGAATGGAATTTTGTGGTGGAGTGGAGTGGAGTGGAATGGAATGGAGTGGAGTGGAATGGAATGGAATGGAATGGAATTGAGTTGAATGGAGACGAATGGAGTGGAATGGACTGGAGTGGAATGGAAGAGAATGGAGTGGAGGGGAATGGAATGGAATGGAATGGAATGGAATGGAATGGAATGGAATGTAAAGGAATGGAATGGAATGGAATGGAGCGGAGTGGAATGGAGAGGAGTGCGTTTTACTGAAGAGGAATTTAATGGAGTGAATTGGAATGTAGTGGATTGGAGTGGAGTGGAGTGCAGTGGAATGTAATCGAGTAGAAATGAATGTAGTGGAATGCAATAGGGTAGAGTGGAAAGTAGTGTAATGGAATGGAATGCAGAGGAGTGGAATGGAGTGGAATGGAATGGAGTGGAATGGAGTGTAATGGAGTGGAATGGAGTAGAGTGGAGTGCAATGGAATGGAGTGGAATGGAATGTAATGGAATGGAATCAAATGGAATGGAGTGGAAAGGAAACGACTGGAATGGAGTGGAATGGAGTAGAGTGGAATGGAACGCAATGGACTGGAATGGAGTGGAGTGGAATGGAATGAAGTGGAGTGGAATGGAATGAAGTGGAGTGGAATGTAATGGAGTGTATTGGAGTACAGTGAAATAGAGAGGAATGGAATTGAGTGGAGTCGAGTATACTGGAATGCAGTGGAATGGAATGGAGTGGAGTGGAATGCAATGGCATGGAATGGAGTGGAGTGTAGTGGAGTTTAGTGGAGAGCAGTGGAATGTAGCGTAGCTGACTGGAATGGAATGGAGTAGACTGGAGTAGGATGGAGTGGGGTGTAGTGCAATGGAATGGAGTGGAGTGGAATGGAATGGAATGGAATGAAGAGGAGTGGAATTGTGTGGAGTGGAGAGGAGTGGAGTGCAGTGGAATGCAGTGGAGTGGAGTGGACTGGAATGGAACGGAAGTGAACAGAATGGAAAGGAATGGAGTGGAATACAATGGACAGGAGTGGAGGAGAATGGAGTGGAATGCATTGGAGCATAAAGGAATGTAATGGAATGAAGAGGAGTGGAATGGCGTGGAGTGGAGAGGAGTGGAGTGCAGTGGAATGAAGTGGAGTGGAGTGGAGTGGACTGGAATGGAATGGAAGTGAACAGAATGGAAAGGAATGGACTGGAGTACAATGGAGGGAGTGGAGTAGAATGGAGTGGAATGCATTGAAGCGGAATGGAATAGAATTGAGTTGAGTGGAGTGGTGTAGAATGCAACGGAATGGAGTGGACTGGAATGGAGTGGAATGGAATTGAGTGGAGTGTAGTGGAATAGAATGGAATGGATTCTAACGGAGTGGATTGGAGTCGAATGGAATGCAGTGTAATGGAATGGAATGAAGTAGAATGGAGTGGAGTGGAGTGGATTGGAGTGGAATGGAGTGGATTGAAGTGAAGTGGATGAAATGGAGTGGAGTAGAATGGACTTTAGTGGAATGTCATGGAATGGATTGGAATAGAATGAAGAAGAGGGGAAAAGAGTGGAGTAGAAAGAGTGGAGGGGATTGGAATGGCATGGAATCACGTAGAGTGGAAAGGAATGCAATGGAGTAGATTGAAATGGAATGTAGTGGAGAGGAATGGAGTGGAATGGAATGGAGTGGAATTGAGTGGAGTTTAGTGAAGTGCAGTGGAATGGAATGGAATGGAATGGAATGGAGTGCAGTAGTGTGGAATGGAATGGAGTGGAGTGGAATGGAATGGAGTTGAGGGGAGTGGAGTGGAATGCAGTGGGGTGGAATGGAATGGAGTGGACTGGAATGGAGTGGAATATAATGGAACGGAATGGAATGAAATGGAATGGAATGGAGAGAAGAGGAGTGGATTGGAGTGGAGTGAAATGATATGGAGGTAGTGCAGTGGAATGGAATGGAGTGGAGTGGAGTGGAACGGAATGGAGTGGAGTAGAATGGAGTTGAATGGAATGAAATACAAAGGACTGGAGTCTAATGGACAGGATTGGAATGGGGTAGAGTGGAATCGAATGGAATGGAGTGGAATCTAATGGAATGCATTGAAAAGGAATGGAGTGGAATGGAGTTGTATGGAGTGGAGATAAGTGGAGTGGAGTAGAATGGAGTGGAATGGAGAGGAATGGAAATGGAGTGGAGTGGAGTGGATTGCAGTGCAGTAGAATGGAATGGGGTAGAGTATAATGGAGTGGTATAGAATGCAGTGGAATGGTGTGGAGTGTAATGCAATGGCATGGAATGGAGTGGAATGTAGAAGAATGGAATTGAGTGGAATGGAGGGGAACGTAGTGGAATGGATTGGAGTGCAGTGGAATGGAGTGGATTGAATTGGAATGGAGTGGAGTGGAGCTGTATGGAGAGGAGAGGATTGGAATGGAGTGTAGTGGACTGGAAGGGATTTGAAGGGAATGGAATGGAGAATAATGGAATGGAATGGAATGGAATGGAATGGAATAAAATGGAATGGAGTGGAGTGGATTGGAATTAGGTGAGTGGATTGTAATGGAATGGAATTGAGCGAAATGGAATGGAATGGAGTGGAGTGGAATTTAGTGGAAAGGAGAATAGTGGACTGGAGTGGAATGGAGTGGAGTGGAGTGGATTGTATTGGAATGGAATAGTATGGAATGGAATGGAGTAGAGAGGAATGGAGTTGAATGGAATGGAGTGGAGTATTGGGAAGCGTAATGGAATGGAATGGAATGGCATGGAATATAGTGGAACGGAATAGAGTGAAATGGAGTGGAATGGAATAGAATGGCTTGGAGTACAGTGGAATGGAGTGGAAGGGACTGGAATGTGCTGGAATTGAATTTAATGGAATGGAATGGAATGGTATAGAGTGGAGTGGAATGGACTGGATTGGAGTGGCATGGAATGCAATGGAGTGGAATGGAATGGAATGGAATGACGTGGAACGGAGTGGAGTGGAATGGAGTGGATTGCAGTGGAAAGGAGAAGAATGGAATGGAATGGAGTGGAGTGGAGTGAAGTGCAGTGTAATGGAGTGGAATGGAGAGAAATGGATTGGAGTGGAATGGAGTGGAATGGAATGGAGTGTAGTGTAGTGGAATGGAGCTGAGTGGAGCTAAATGGAGTGGAATAGAATGGAATGGAGTGGAATGGAATGGAATGGAATGTAGTGGAATGGAATGGCATGGAATTGAGTGGAATGGAATGGAATGGAATGGAGTGGAATGGAATGGAGTAGAGTGCAATGGATTGGAGTGGAGTGGATGGGAGTGAAGTGCAATTATATCGAGTGGAGTGGAGTGGAGGGAAATTTAATGGAGTGACATGGAATGGATTGGAATAGAATGGAGTGTATTGGATTGGAGTGGAGTGGAATGGGGTAGAGTGGAATGGAATGGCATGGAATGGTGTAGAGTTGAATGGAATGGAGTAGATTGGAAAGGAAAAGAATGGAGTGGAGTGGAATGCAGTGAAGTGGAATGCAGTGGAATGGAATGCAGTGGAAAAGAGTAGAGTGGAGTGGAGTGGAGTGCAGTGGAATGGAGTGGAGTGGAGTGGAATGCACTGGAACGGAGTGGAATGAAAAGGAATTGAGTGAAATGGAATGGAATGGCATGAAATGGAGGGGAGTGGAGTTGTATGTAGTGGGTGGGGTGGAAAGGATTGGAATGTAATAGAATGGAGTGGAATGGAATTGAGGGGAGAAGAATGGAGTAGAGTGGAATGAAAAGGAATGGAGTCTAACGGAATGGAATGGAATGGAATGGAGTGGTGTGGAATGGAGTGGAGTGGAATGGAGTTTAGTGGAGTACGGTAGAATGGAATGTGATGGAGTGGTTTGGAGTAGACTGGAATGAAATGAAAAGGAATGGAATGGATTGGAGCAAAGCGGAGTGTAGTGGGGTGGAATGCATAGTAAAGGAATGGGGTAGAAAGGAATTTGTCTAGTGGAGTCAACTGGAGTGGAGTGGAATGGAATGGAATAGGGTGGAATGGAGTGGAATGGAATGGAGTGGATTGTTGTGGAGCGAAATGGAATGGAATTTAACGGAGTGGAATGTAATGGAACGGAATATAATGAAATGGAGTGGAATGGAGTAGAATAGAGTGGAGTACAGTGGAATGAAGTGAAAGGGACTGGAATGTAGTGAAATGGAATTTAATGGGATGGAATAGAATGGAATGGATTGGAGTAGAATGGCATGGAACGGAGTGGAACGGAATGGAATGGAGTGGAATGGAATGGAAAGGAATGGCATGGAACGGAGTGTACTGGAGTGGAATGGAGTGGACTGAAGTGGAAAGGAGTGGAATGGAATGGAATGGAATGGAAAGGGATGGAGTGGAGAGGAGTGGAGTGGAATGGAATGGAGTGGAGTGCAATGGAGTTGAATGCAGAGGAATGGATTGGATTGGAATTGAGTGGAATAGATTGGTATTGAGTAGAGTGGAATGAAACGGAGTGGAGTGGAGTTGAGTGGAATGGAATGGATTGCAGTGGAATGTATTGGAATGGAATGGAGTGGAATTGAGTGGAGTTGAGTGGAGAGGAGTTGATGGAATGTTATTGAATGGAAAGCAGTGGAGTGGAATTGAATGGAGTGGAGTGGAATATAATGGCTTGAAATGGAGTGGAGTGGAATGGCGTGGAGAGGAGTGGAATGGAATGGAGTGGAGTGGAATGGAATCAAACGGAATGGAAACGAGTGGAGTGTACTGGAACGGAGCGGAGTGGAATGGAATGGATTGTAATGAAATCTAAATTAAAGGAAAGGAGTAGAGTGCAGTGTCATTGCGTGCAGGGGATAGCAGTGGAATTGCGTGCAGTGGACTGCACGGAATGGAGAGGAGTGGAGTGGAGTAGACTGGAGTGGAGTAGAATGGAGTGGAAAGGAGTGGAATGGAGTGGAGTGGATTGGAGTGGATTGGAGTGGAGTGCAGTGGACTGGAGTGGAGTGGAGTTGAATAGAAATTAGTGGTGTGGAGTGGAAAGAAATGGAATGGAGTGAAATGGAATTGCAAAGAATGGAGTGGGATGGAGTTTAATAGAGTGAAGGGGAAGGAGTGGAATGGAATGCAATAGAATGGAATAGAACAGAAGGGAGCAGAGTGGAGTGGAATATAGAGGAACGGAAAGGAGTGGAAGGGAGTGGATTGGAGAGGTGTGGAATGGAGTGGAATGGAGTGAAGGGGAGTGGAATAGAATAGAGTGGATTGGAGTGGATTCAAAAGGAATGGAGTGGAGTGGAGTGCAGTGCAATGGAATACAATGGTGTGGAGTGGAATGCAGTGGACTGGAATAGAGTGGAATAGAGTAGAGTGGAGTGGAATGGAGTGGAGAGGAGTGGCATGGAATGGAGAGGAGTGGAGTGGAATGGTGTGGAATAGAGGGGAATGGAGTGGAATGGTGTGGAATAGAATGGAGTGGAAAGGAATGGAATGGAGTGAAGTAGAGTGGAATGACGTGGAATGCAATGGAATAGAGTGAAATGGAATTCAATGTAGTGGATTGGAATGTAATGGCAAGAAATGGAGTGGAGAGAAGTGGAACAGAGAGGAGTGGACTGGATTGGAGTGGAATGGATTGGAATGGAATGTAGTGGAGTGGAGTTGAATGGATTGGAATGGATTGGAATCGAGTGGAGAGGAGCAGAATGGAATGGTATGGAATGGAGTTGAGTGGAATGGAACGGAGTGGAGTGGAAGGAAGTGAAGTGGAGTGAAGTGGAGTGGAATGGAATGGAGTGGAGTGGAATAGATTGGAATGGAATGGAGTGGAGTGGAGTGCAGTGGAATGGAGTGAAATGGTGTGTAGCGTAATGGAGTGGACTGGAATAGAGTGGAATTGAGTGGAGTGGAGTGGAACGGAGTGGAGTGGAGTGGAATGGAATGCAGTTGGGTGTAGTTTAATGGAATGGAATGCAATGGAAAGGAATGGAAAGGTATGGAATGGAATAGAATGGGGTGGAGTGGAATGGAGTGGAATGCAATGGAGTGGATTGGAGTGCAGTGGAATGGAATGCAATGGAGTGGAGTGGAGTGCATTGGAAAGGAATGGAGTGGAATGGAGTGGAGTGGAATGAAGTGGAATGCAATGGAGTGGATAGGAGCGGAGTGGAATGGAATGGAAAGGAGTAGAGTGGAGTGGAGAGGAAAGGAATGGAGGAGAATGGAGTGTAGTGGGATGGAGTGGAATGCAATGGAGTGGATTGGAGTGGAGAGGATTGACATGGAAAGGAGTGGAGTGGAATAGAGTGTAATGGAAAGGAAAGGAGCGGAATGGAGTCGAGTGGAGTGGATTGGAGTGGAGTGGAGTGAAGTGGAATGGAATGGAATGGAATGGAGTGGAGTTTAATGGAATGGAGTGGAGTGGAATGGAATGGAATGGAGTAGAATGGAATGGATTTGACTTGAGTGAAGTGGAGATAGTAGAGTGGAATGCAGTTGAGTGGACTGGAATGGAGTGGAGTGGAATGGAATGGAGTGGAGTGGAATGGAATAGAATGGAGTGGAGTGGAGTAGTGTAGAGTAGAGTGGAGAGCAATGGATTTGAATGGAATGGAAAGGATTGGAGTGGAATGGAGTGGAGTGGAATGGTGTATAGTGGAACGGAATGGAATGGAGTGGAATGTAATGTAATGGAATGTAGTGAAGTGGAGTGGAATGGAGTGGAGTGGAGAGGAATGAAGTGTAATGGATTGCAGCGGAGTGGAGGAGAGATGAATGGAATGGAGCAGAGTGGAGTTGAGTGGAATAGAGTAGAGTGGAAAGGAATGCAATGGAGATGAAGGGAATAGGATGGAAAGGAGAGGAGTGGAATGGAGTGGAGTGGAATGGCTTACAGTGGAATGGAATTTAATGGATTTTACTTGAATGGAGTGGAATGGAGGGTAATGCAGTGTAATGGAGTGGAGTGGAGAGGAATAGAGTAGAATGGACTAGAATGGAGGGGAATGGAAGGGAATGGGATAGAACGGAATGGAGTGAAGTGGAGTGCAATGAACTGGAATTGAGTGGAATTGAATTAAATGGAGTGGAATGGAATGGAACAGAGTGGAATGGAATGGAATTGCAAGGAATGGAGTGGAGTGGAGTGGAATAGAGTGGAGTGGACAAAAATGGAATGGAATGGAATGGAATCAAATGGAGTGGAGTAGAGTCGGATGGAGAGGAATGGATTGGAGTGGAAGGGAGTGGACTGGAGTGGTGTGGAATGGAGGGGAATGGAGTGAAGTGGAGTGGAATGGAATAGAGTGGAATGGAATGGATTCGAATGGAATGGAGTGAAGTGGAGTGCAGTGCAATGGAATGCAATGGTGTGAAATGGAAAGCAGTGTACTGGAATAGAGTGAAATATAGTGGATTGGAGTGGCATGGAGTGGAGTGGAGTGGAATAGAATGGAGTGCAGTGGTGTGGAATGGAATGAAGTGGAGTGGAATGGAATCTAGTGGAGTAGAGTGAACTGTCGTGTATTGGAATGAAATGGAATGTCGCGGAGTGAAATGGAGAGGAGTGGAATGGAGTATAGTGGAATGGAATGGAATAGAGTGGAATGGAATGGAATGGAATGGAAAGCAAAGGAGTGGAAAGGAATGGAATGAAATGAAATGGAATGGAATGGAGTGGAGTGGAATAGAGTGTAGTGGAGTGCAGTGGAGAGCAATGGATTGTGGTGGAGTGCAGTGGATTTGAGAGGAGTGAAATGAAATGGAAAGGAATGGAGTGGAAGGGAGTGGAGTGGAGTGGAATGGAGAGTAATGGAATGAAGTGGAATGAAATGGAGGGGAATGGAGTCGAGTGGAGTGGAGTGGAATAGAATGAAATGGAATGGAGTGGAGTGGAGTGGAATGCACTGGAATGGAGTGGAGTGGAGTTGAATGTAGAGGAGTGGAATGTAATGGCATAGAATGGAGTGGAATTGAGTGGAGATGAAAGGAATAGTGTGGAATGGAACGGAATGGAGTGGAATGGAGTGGAGATGAAAGGAATAGAGTGGAATGGCATGGAACGGAATGGAATGGAGTGGAGTGGAATGTAGTGGAGTGGAATGGAAAGGAGTGGAATGTAATGTCATGGAATGGAGTGGAATGGAGTGGAGATGAAAGGAATAGTGTGGAATGGAATGGAATGGAGTGGAATGGAGTGGAGATGAAAGGAATAGAGTGCAATGGAATGGAATGGAATTGAATGGAGTGGAGTGGAATAGATTGGAGTGGAGTAGGGTGGAATGGAATGGAGTGGAGTGGTTTGGAGTAGAGTGCAATGGACTGGAATGAAATGGAATGGAATGCAATGGATTGGAGTGAAACAGAGTATAGTGGGGTGGAATGGAAATGAAGGGAATGGAGTGGAATGGATGGGAGTGGAGTTGAGTGGACTGCAGTGGAGTGGAATGGAATGGTGTAGAGTGGAATGGAATTGATTATAGTGAAATGGAATGTAATGGAGTGGAATGGAGAGGAGTGGAATGGAATAGAATGGAATGGAATAGAATGGAGTGCAATTGAATGGAATGGAATGAAATTGAATGGGTAGGAGTAGATTGGAATGGATTGGAGAGGAGTGGAATGGATTGGAGTGGAGTGGAGTGGATTTTAATGGAATGGAATGGAATGAAGTGGGTTGGAATGCAGTGGAGTGTAATGGAGTGGATTGGATTTCAGTGGAGACCAATCGAATATGGTGGAGTGGAGCAGAGTGCAGTGGAATGGAATGAAATTTAATAGAAAAGAATGGAGTGGAGTGAAAAGGAGTGGAGTGGAGTGGAATGGAGAGGAATGGAATGAAGTGGAATAAAATGGAGTTGAGTGGAGTGGAGTGAAGTGCAGTGGACTATAATGGAATGCAATATAGTGTAGTGGAGTGGAATGCAGTGGAACTGAGTGGAATAGAATGCAATGGAGTGGAAGGGAATGGAATGGAATGAAATCAAGTGTGATGGAGTTGAATGGAGTGGAATGGATTGGAAAGGAGTGGAATGTAATAGAATGGAGTGGAGTGGAATGGAGTGGTGACAAATAGAGTAGAATGGAATGGAATGGAATTGAGTGGAATGGAATAAAATGGAATGGAATGGAGTGGAGTGGAACTTACTGGAGTGGAATGGAGTGGGGTGGAGTGGGTTGGAATGAAACGAGGTGGAGTTGAGTGGATTGGAGTAGACTGGAATGAAATGGAACGGAATGGAACAGAGTGGAGTGAAATGGAGTGTAGTGGGGTGGAATGGAGAGGAATAGAATGGAGTGGAATGAACTGGAGTGGTGTGGAGTGGACTGGAGTGGAGTGGAATGGAATGAAGTAGAGTGGAATCGAGTGGAATGAAATGAAGTAGAGTGGAAACGAGTAGAATGGAAAGGAGTAGAGTGTTGCAGGGTTTAATGGAATGAAATGGAATGGAATGGAGTGGAATGGAGTGGAACGGAATGGAGTGAAATGGAGTGGAATGGAGTAGAGTGGGTTGGAGTACAGTAGAATGGAGTGGAATGGACTGGAATGTAGTGGAATGGAATTTAATGGAATGGAATGGAATGGGCTGGAGTGGAATGGAATGGTATGGAGTGGAATGGAAAAGAATGGAGTGGTATAGAATGGAATGGAATGGAATGCAAAGTAGTGGAGTGGAGTGCAGTGGAATGGAGTGGAGTGGAGTGGAATGGAGTGGAAAACAGTGGAGTGGAGTGGAAAGGAATGGAATGGAATGGAGTGGAGTGGAATGTAATGGAGTGGAGTGGAGTGGAATGGAGTGTAAAGGAGTTAAATGGAATGGAGGGGATTGGAATGGAGAGGAGTGGAATGGAGTATACTGTAATGGCATGGTATGGAGTGGAATGAAATGGAATGAAATAAAATGGAATAGAGTGGAGTGGAGTGGAATGAAGAGGTGTGGAGTGGAATGGAGTGCAGTGAAGTGGGAAGGAATGGATGGAATGGAGTGGGTTGAAATGCAGTGGAGTACAATGGAGTCCAGTTCAGTGCAGTGGAGAGCAATGGAATGTGATGCAGTGCAGTGCAGCGGAGTAGAGTAGAATGAAATGGAATGTAATAGAATGAATTCGAGTGGAATGGAGTAGAGTGGAATGGGTTGGAATGGAATGGAGTGGAGTTGAGTGGAATGGCATAGACTGTAATGAAATGGAATGGAATGGAGTGGAGAGGAGTGAAACGGAGTACAGTGGGTTTGAAAGGAGATAAATGGAATGGAGTGGATTGGAGTGGTGTGGAGTGGAATGAAATGGAATGAAGGGGAGTGGAATGGAGTGGAAGGGAAAATAGAGGAATGGAATAGAGTGTAATGGAAAGGAGTGGTGTGGAGTGGAGTCGAGTGGAGTGGAACAGAAAGGAGTGGTGTGGAGTGGAGTCGAGTGGAGTGGAATGGAATGGAGTAGAGTGGAATGGAATCGAATGGAATGGAGAGGAGTTGAGTGGAGAGAAATGGAATGGAATGGAGTGGAGTGGAGTAGAATGGAATGGAGTGGAATGGACTGGAATGCAGTGGTGTGCAGTGGAAGGCAATGGAATGGAATGGAGTGGAATGTGGTGGAGTGGAATGGAGTGCAGTAGAGGGGGTTGAATGAAACGGAGTGGAGTGTAGTGGAGGGGAGGGGATTTGATTAGTGTGAGACGGAATGGAAAGGAGTGGAGTGGAGTGGAATGCAGTGGAGACGAGTGGAATAGAGAGGAATGGAATGGAGTGGAGTGGAGTGAAGAGGCATGAAATGGAGAAGAGTGTAATGGAGTGGAATGCAATGGAGTGGAGTGGTTTGCAGTGTAATGACATGGAATGGAATGGAGTGAAATGGAGTGGAACGGAATGGAGTGGAATGAAGGGGAATGGAGTGGAATGGAGTAGAGAACAGTGGAATGGAGTGGAATAGAGTAGAATGGAGTGGAATGGAATGGAGTAGAATGGAATGGAATGGAGTGGAATGGAATGGAATGGAATGTAGTGGAATGGAATGGAATGGTATGGCACGGAATGGAGAGGTTTGGAATAGAATGGAGTTTATTGGAGTGGAAAGGACTGGAATGGAATGGAAAGGAATGGAGTGGAGTGGAGTGAAAAGGAGTGGAATGCAGTGGTATGGAATGAAATGGAGTGGATTGTAATGTAATGGAGTGGAATTTAGTGGAATAGAGTGGAGTGGAGAGTAGTGGATTGTAATGGAATGGAATTCAGTGGAATGGAATGGAATGGAGTTGAGTGGAATGCAATGGCTTGGAGGGGAGTGTAGTGGAGGGGAGTCTAGTGGAGGGGAAAGGAATGGAGAATAATGGAATCTAACGAGATGGAATGCAGTGTAGTGGAGTAGAATGTAGTGGAATGAAGTGGAGTAGAATGGTGTGGAGTGGAATGGAATGGAGTGGAGTGGAATGGAATGCAATGGAATGGAGTGGAGTAGAATGGAGTGGAGTGGAGTGGAGTGCAATGGAATGGAATGGAGTGGAGTGTACTGGACTGGAACGGAATGGAACTGAATGGAATGGAATGGAATGGGGTGGAGTAGAATGGACTGGAGTAGGATAGAATGGAGTTGAATTGAAAGGAGTGGAATGGAATGGAGTGGAGTGCAGTGCAGTGCAATGGAGTGGAATGGATTGGAGTAGAGTGGAATGGAATGGAATGGAGTGGAACGGAGTGCAGTGGAAAGGAAAGGAATGAATGGAGATGAGTGGAAGGGAGTGGAATGGAATGGAGTCGAATGGAGCGGACTGGAGGGGAGTGGAATGGGGTCGAATGCACTGGAATGGAGTGGAATTGAATGGAATTTAGTGGAATGGAATGGAATGGAGTGGAAGGGAACAGAATGAAGTGGAGTGGAGTGGAATGGAATGGAGTAGAATGGAATGTAGTGGTGTGGAGTGGATTGGAGGGAATTGGAGTGAAATGGAGTGGAGTGGAGTTAATTTATTGGAGAGTCACGGAATGGATTGGAATGGAGTGGATTGGAGTGGAATGAAATGGAGTAGAATGGAATGGAGTAGAGTGGAAGAGATTGTAGTAAAGTGGATTGAAGTGACGTGTAATGAAATGGAGTGGAGTGGAATGGAATTTAGTGGTGTGTCATGGAATGGATTTTTAAAGCATGGAAAGGAGTGGAATGGAGTGGAGTAGAAAGGAGTGGAGTGGAATGGAGTGAAGTGCAATGGAATGGCATGGAATGGTGTAGAGTGTAAAGTAACGGAGTGGAGTGGAAAGGAATGGAATGTATTGGATAGGATTGGAGTGCAATGGAATGGATTGGAATGGTGTGGAGTGGAGTGCAGTGCAATAAAATGGAGTTGAGTTGAATAGAATGGACTGGAGTGGAATGGAATGGAGATGAGTCAATTGGATTGGAAAGGAATGTAGTGGAATGGAGTGAAGTGGAGTGGAGTGCAGTGAAATGGAATGGGATGAAATGGAGTTGAGTGGAATGGAATGGAGTGAAGTGCAATGGAATGGAGTTGAGGGGTGTGGAGTGGAGTGGAATGGAGTGGAGTGAAATGGAATGGGTGGACTTTAATGGAGTGGAATGGTGTGGAATGGAATGGAATGGAATGGAATGGAGTGGATAGTATTGGAGTGGGGTGGAATGGAGTGGAAGGAGTGGAATGGAGTTGAATGGAGTGGAGTGAAATGGAATGGGTGGACTTTAATGGAGTGGAATGGTGTGGAATGGAATGGAATGGAATGGAATGGAGTGGATAGTATTGGAGTGGGGTGGAATGGAGTGGAAGGAGTGGAATGGAGTTGAATGGAGTGGAATGGAGTTGAATGGAATGAAAACAATGGAGTGGATTCTAATGGAGAGGAGTGGAACGGAGTAGAGTTGAGTGGAACGGAATGGAGTGGAATGGAAGGGAATGGAATGGAATGAAATGGAATGGAGTGGAGTGCAGTGGTATGGAGTGGAGAGGAGTGGAATGCAGTAGTGTGGAGTGGAATGTAGAAGAATGGAATGGAGTGTAATGTAATGGAATAGAGTGGAGTGGACTGGAGTGGAGTGAAATGGAATGGAGTAGGGTAGAATTTATTGAAATGGAATGGAGTGGAGTGGTATGGACACAATTCAATGGAATGGAATGGAGTGGAATGGAGTGGAACAGAATGGAGTGGAATGGAGGGGAATGGAGTGGAATGGACTGGAGTGCAGTTGAATGGATTGGAGTGGAGTGGAATGGAGAAGAATGGAATGGAGTGAAATGCAATGGATTGGAATGGAGTAGAGTAGAATGGAATGGAATGGAGTTCAATTGAATGGAATGGAATGGAATGGAATGGAATGAAAAGTAATGGAATGGAATGGAATGGAGTGGATTGGAAGGGAATGGAATGGAATGGAATGGAGTTCAATGGAATGGAATGGAATGGAATGAAAAGTAATGGAATGGAATGGAATGAAGTGGATTGGAAGGGAATGGAATGGAATGGAATGAAATGGAATGGAATCGAGTGGAGAGGAGAGGAAAGGAGTGGAATGTAATTGAATGGAGTGGAAAGGAAAGGAGTGGAGTGAAAGGGAGGGGAGTGGTATGGAGTGGAGTGCAATGGAGTAGAGTGGAATGGAATGGAATGGAATGGAACTGAATGGAATGGAATGGAGGGGAGAGGAAAGGAGTGGAGTGGAGAGAACAGAGAAGAATGGAAGAGAGTGAAATGGAATGGAGTGGAGGGGAGTGGAGTGTAGTGCAGTGGAATGAAATGGAGTAGAGTGGAATGGAGTGGAATGGAATGGGGTGGAGTGGAATGTAGTGTAATGGAATGGAATGGAGTGCAGTGGAATGGAGTGGAATAAAAAAGGGTGGAATGGAGGGGCATGGAGTGGAATGTTGTGAAGTGGACTGGAACGGAGTGGAGTGGAGTGGAATGGAGTTTAATGGAATGCAATGTAATGGAATGCAGTAGAGTGGAGTGGAATTTAGTGGAGTGGACTGGACAGGACTGGAGTGAAATGGAATGGAGATTAATGGAATGGAATGTAGTGCAATGCAGTAGATTGGAGTGGAAAGGAGTGCAGTAGAATGGAATGAAATGGAATGGAATGGAGTGAAGTGTAATGGAATGGAGTGGAGTGGAGAGTAATGGAGTGGAATGCAATGGGGTGGAATGGAATGCAGTGGATTGGAATAGAATGGGGTGGAGTGGAATGGAATGGAACGTAGTGGAATGAAGTAGAGTGGAATAGAATGGAATGTAGTGGTGTTGAATGGAGTGGACTGAAATGGAGTGGAATGGAGTGGAATGGAGTGGCAAGGAAAGGAGTGGAATGGAATGGAAAGGAACTCAATGGAAGGGAATGCAGTGGAGTGGAATGGAGTGGCATGGAATGGAGTGGAGTGGAGTCGAATAGAATGGAATGGAGTGGAGTGGAATGGAGTGCAATGGAATGGAGTGGAATGGAGTGGAGTGGAATGGAATGGAGTGGAATGGAGTGGAGTGGATTGGAACTTAGTGGTCTGGAATGGAAAGGAAAGGAAAGGAGTGGAATGGAATGGAGTAGAGTGGAATGGAATGGTATGGAATGAAGTTGATTGGAGTGGAGTGGAATGCAGTGGAGTGGACAGGTATGGAGTGGAGTGGAACGGAATGGAGTTTAATGGAATGGAATGGAATGGAATGCAGTAGAGTGGAGTGGAATTTAGTGGAGTGGACTGGAAATGACTGGAGTGAAATGGAATTGAGTTTAATGGAATGAATTGTATTGGAATGCAGTATAGTGTAGTTGAATGGAGTGGATTGGAGTGGAGTGGAAGGGAATGGAATGGAGTGGGGTGGAGAGGAATGGAGTGGAATGGAATGGAATGGAATGGAATGCGGTGGAGTTGATTGGAATGGAGTGGAGTGGAATGGAATGGAATGTAGTGGAATGGAGTGGAGTGGAATATTTTGGAATGGAGTGGAGTTAAATGGAGTGGACTGAAATGTAGTGGAATGGAGTAGAATGGAGTGGCAAGGAAAGGAGTGGAATGGAATGGAATGGAATGGAGTGGAGTGGAATGGAGTGTACTGGAATGGAATGGAATAGAGTCATGTGGAGTGGAGAGGATTGGAGTGGACTGGAGTGGAATGGATTGGAATGAAGTGGAATGGAAAGGAGTGGAGTGGAGTGGAATGGAAAGAAATGGACAGGAATGTAATGGAATGGATTGTAATGTAATGGAATGGATTGGAGTGTAGTGCCGTCTGCAGGAATGGAATGGAGTGGAGTGAAGTGGAATGGAAAGGAATGGAATGGAGTGGAGTGGAGTGGAGTGGAATGGAGTGGAGTGGAGTGGATTGGAGTGCAGTGGGATGGAATGGAATGTAGTTCAAGTTGAGATTGTGCCTCTGAATTCCAGGTTGAGTGACAGAGTGAGATACTCTAGAAAGAAAGTATTGTAATGCAATGTAACAGAATGGAATAGATTGGAGTGGACTACAGTGCAGTGGAGTGAAGTGGAGAGGAGTGGTATGGAGACGAATGGAATGGGATTTAATGGAACAGAATGAAGTGGAGGGAAGTGGGCTGGAGTTTAGTGTAGTGGAATGGAGCGGAATGGAATGGGATGGAGTGGAATAGAGTGGAGTGCAGTGCAGAGGAAAGGAGTGGAATGGAGTGGAATGCAATCGGATATAATGGAATGGAGTGGAGTGGATTGGAGTGGAAAAGAGTGGATTGGAAATGAATGAAATTTAATGGAATGGAATGCATTGGAATGGAATGCAAAGGAATGCAATTGAATAGAATTCAATGCAATGGAAAGTGACATGTAATGTGAGCTGACATTGTGCCATTGCACTCCAGCCTGGGTTACACAGTGATATCCTGTCGAAGGAAAGGAATGGAATGCAATGGAGTGAAATGGAATGGAATAGAATGGAATGGAATGGAATGGAGTCGAGTGGAGTTCAGTAGAGTGGTTTGGAATGGAGTGGAAAGGAAAGGGATGGAGTGGAAAGGAATGGAGTGGAGTGCAGAGGAGTGCAGTGAAATAGTATTTAATGGAATGGAATGGAGTGGAATGCAATGGGATGGTGAAAAGAAAAGTGAGCTGAGATTATGCCACTGCACTACACCTTTTGATCCATAGTGAGATCCTGTGGAAAGAAAGGAATGGAATTGAAAGGAGTGGAATAGAATGGAATGGAGTGGAGTGGAGTGTTGTGGAATGTAGTGGTGTGGAATGGAATGGATTGGAGTTGAAAGGAAGGGATTGGCATTTAATGGATTGGAGGGGAGTGGACTGGAGTGTAATGTAGTGGAGTGGAGAGGAATGGAGTGGAATGGAATGGATTGGAGGGGAATGGAATGGAATGGAGTGGAATGGAATGGAGTGGAATGGAATATTATGGAGTGGAATGGAATGGAGTGGAATGGAGGGGATTAGAGTGGAATGGAGTAGAATGGAGTGAAATGGAGTGGAACGGACTGTAATGGAGTGGAAAGAAATGTAATGTAATGTAATGTAATGGAATGGAATGGAATGGAATGGAATGGAATGGAATGGAATGCATTGGACTGGGTGGAATGAACTGGAATGGAGTGGAATGCAATGGATCGTAGTGGAATGGAATGGAATGGAGTGGAATGGTGTGGAACGGATATAAATGGAATGGAGTGGAATGAAATGGAGTGGAGTGGAGTGAAGTGGAGTGGAATGGAATGGAGTGGAGTGGTATATATTGGAATGGAATGGAGTAGAGAGAACTGCAGTGGAATGGAATGGAATGGAATGGAATGAAGTGGAAAGGAGTGGAGTGGAATGGAGTGGATTGGAGTGGAATGGAATGGAATGGAGTGGAATGGAATAGAAAAGTGTGGAGTGGAATGGAATTGGGTCGGGAGGAATGGCGTGGAATGGAATGGAGTGGAGTGGAATGGAATGGAGTGGAGTGGAGTAGAGTGGAATGGAGTGGAATGGACTACAATGGAGTGGAATGGAATTGAATGCAGGGGAATGGAAAGTAATGGAATGGAATGCAATGGAATAGAGTGGAGTGGAGTGTAATTTAGTGGAGTTAAGAGGAATGGAGTGGAATGGAGTGGAATGGAATAAAGTGTAGTAGAGTGGAATGAAATGGAATGGAATGAATTGGAATGGAATGGAGTGGAGTAAGTGGAGTGGAGTGGAATGGAATGGAATTGGGTGGAGTGGAATGGAGTGGAATGGAATGGAGTGGAAAGGATTCGTTTGTACTGGAATGGATGGGAGAGGGGTGGAGTGGAATGAAGTGGAGTGGAGTACAGTGGAGTGGGATGGAATGTATTGTAATGGAGGCTGAGATTGTCCCACTAATCTTCAGGCTGATTGACAGACTAAGAAATTCTCGAAAGAAAGGAATGTAATGGAATGTGGTGGAATGGAATGGAATGGATTAGATTGGAGTGGATTGGAGTGGATTGGAGTGAAGTGGATTGGAGAGGAATGGAGAGGAATGGAATGGGATGTAATGGAATGGAGTGGAGTGGAGTGGAGTGGAGCGAAAGAGAGTGCAGTGGAATACAATGTAATGCAAAGGAATTGAATGCAATGCAATGGAAAGTGACATGTAGTGTGAGTTGAGATTCTGCCACTGCACACCACCCTGTGTGACACAGTGATATACTGTCGAAGGAAAGGAGTGGAAAGAAATGGAGTGAAACGGAATGAAATGGAGTGAGTGGAGGGCAGTGGAGTGGTTTGGAATGGTGTCAAATGGAATTGGAAGGAGTGGAATGGAATGGAGTAGAGTGCAGTGGAATGGAGTGAAATAGTATGGAATGGAATGTGATGGAATGCAATGCAATGGAACGGTGGAAAGAAATGTGAGCTGAGATTGTGCCACTGCACTCCAGATTTGGCGACAGAGTGAGATCCTCTGGAAAGAAACGAATGGAAAGGAAGGCAGTGGAATAGAATGGAATGGAAAGGAGTGGAGTGGAGTGTTGTGGAATGGAGTGGTGTGGAATGGAATAGATTGGAGTTGAAACCAATGGAATGCAATGGAATGGAATGGATTGGAGTGGAGTGGAATGGAGTGGAGTGGAGTGGAGTGGAGTGGAGTGGAACAGACTGTAATGGAATGGAATGGAGTGTAATGGAATGGAATTGAATGGAATGAAGTGGAATGGAATGGAATGGAGTGGAGTGGAGGGGAATGGAGTGTAGTGGAATGGAATAGAGTGGAATGGAATGGAATGGAGTTTAACGGAATGGAGTGGAAGGGATGGGAATAGAGTGGAATGCAGTGGCGTGAGGTGGAATGGAGTGGAATGGAGTGGAAGAGAATGAAATGGAAAGGAATGGAATTGAGTGAAGTAAAGTGGAACTAACTGGAATGCAGTGGAATGGAATGGAATGGAGTGGAATGGAATGGAATGGAGTGGAATGGAATGGATTGGTGTGGATTGGAATGGAATGGCGAGGAATGGAGTGGCATGGAGTGGATTAGGGTGGAGTGCAATGTAGTGGAATGGATTGGAATGGAATGGAGTGGAGTGGAGAGGAATCGAATAGAATGGATGTGAATCGAGTGGAGATGAGTAGAATGGAATTGAATGGAGTTTAGTGGAGTGGAATGGAGTTGAGTGGAATGCAGTGGAGTGGAGTGAAGTGGAGTGGAATGGAAAGGAGTGGAGTGGAATGGATTGGAATGGAATGGAGTGGAGTGGAGTGCAGTGGAATGCAATGCAAAGATGTGTAGTGGAATGGACTGGACTGGAATAGAGTGGAAATGAGTGGAGTGGAGTGGAATGGAGTGGAGTGGAGTGGAATAGAATGGAGTTGGGTGTAGTTGAACGGACTGGAAGGGATTGGAAAGGAATGGAATGGAATGGAATGGAATGGAATGGAATGGAATGGAATGGAGTTGAGTGGAATGGATTGGAATGCAATGGAGTGTATTGGAATGGAATGGAATGGAATGGAGTGGAGTGGAATGGAGTGGAAAGGAATGGAGTGGAGTGGAGTGGAATGAAGTGGAATGCAATGGAGTGGATTGGAGTGGAGTGGAATGAAATGGAATGGAGTGGAGTGGAATGGAGTGGAATGCAATGGAGTGGATTGTAGTGGAGTGGAATGGAGTGGAAACGAATGGAGTGGAGTGGAGTGGAGTGGAATGAAGTGGAATGCAATGGAGTGGATTGGAGTGGAGTGGAATGAAGTGGAATGGAGTGGAGGGGAATGAAGTCGAATGGAATGGAGGCAAATGGAGTGGAGTGAAATGGAGTGGAATGCAATGGATTGTATTGGAGAGGAGAGGAATGTCATGGAATGGAGAGGAGTGGAATAGAGTGGAATGGAATGGAATGGAGTGGAATGGAGTGGAATGCAATGGAGTGGATTAGAGAGGAGAGGAATGGCATGGAATGGAGTGGAATAAAATAGAGTGGAATGGAATGGAGTGGAGTGGAGTGGAGTGGAGTGGAGTAAAGTGGAATGAAATGGAAAGGAATGGTGTGGAGTGGAATGGAATGCAGTGGAGTGGAATGGAATGGAATGGAGTGGAGTAGAGTAGAATGGAGTGGAGTGGAGTCCAATGGAGTTGAATGCAATGGAATGGAGTGGTTTGGAGCGGAATGGAGTGGAGTGGAATGGAATAGAGTGGAATGGAATGGAACGGAGTGGAATGTAATGGAATGTAATGGAATGCAATGAAGTGAAGTGGAATGGAGTGGAGTGGAGAGGAATGAAGTGGAATGGATTGGAGTGGATAGTAGGAGAGATGATTAGAATGGAGTGGAGTGGAGTTGAGTTGAATGGAAGAGAGTGGAAAGGAATGCAATGGAGTTGAATGGAATGGAGTGTAGTGGAGTTGAATGGAGTGGAGTGTAATAGAGTGAAGTGGAATTGAATTTTACGGAGTTTATTGGAATGGAGTGGAATGGAGGGCAATTCAGTGGAATAGTGTGGAGTGGAGAATAACGGGGTCGAATTGGGTAGAGTGGAGTAGAATGGAATGTAATGGGATCGAATGGAACAGAGTGAAGTGGAGTGGAATGAACTGGAACGGAGTGGAATGGAAGGCAATGGAGTGGAATGGAATGGAATTGCAAGGTATGGAGTGGGGTGGAGATTAATAGAGTGGAAGGGAAAGAGTGGTATGGAATGGATTGGAATGGAATGGAATGGAATGGAATGGAATGGAAAGGAGTGGAGTGGAGTGGAATGGAGAGGAATGTTTTGGAGTGGAAGGGAGTGGACTGGAGTGTTGTGGAATGGAGGGAATAGAGTGAAGTGGAGTGGTATGGAATAGAGTGGATTGGAGTGGATTCGAATGGAGTGGAGTTGTGTGGAGTGCAGTGCAATGGAATGCAATTGTGTGGAGTGGAAGGCAGTGGACTGGAATAGAGTGGAATAGAGTGGAGTAGAGTGGAATGGAATGGAGTGGAGTGGCAAGGAATGGAGTTGAGTGGAGCAGAATGGA
The DNA here is from genome assembly GCF_028885625.2 of Pongo pygmaeus. NCBI lineage: Eukaryota > Metazoa > Chordata > Mammalia > Primates > Hominidae > Pongo > Pongo pygmaeus. The sequence continues at coordinate 45,816,871 of NC_072397.2, read as the reverse complement.
GTGGAATGGAGTGCAATGGATTGGAACAGAATGGAATGGAAAGGAATGGAATGAAGTGAAGTAAGTGGAATGAACTGGAATGACGTGGAATGGAATGGATTAGAGTGGAATGGAATGGTATGGAGTGGATTGGAAGGTAATGGTAAGGAATGGAGTGGAGTGGAGTGGAATAGAGAGGAGTGGACAGGACTGGAGTGGAATGGATTGGAAAGGAATGTAGTGGAGTGGAGTAGAATGGATTGGAATGGATTGGAATCGAGTGGAGAGGAGTAGAATGGAATGGAATGGAATGGAGTTGAGTGGAGTGGAACGGAGGAGAGTGGAATGGAGTGAACTGGAGTGAACTGGAGTGGACTGGAATGGAGTGGCGTGTAATGGAATGGAGTGGAGTGGAATGGAATACAATGGAGTGCAGTAGAGTAGAGTGGAGTGGAGTGGAGTCAAATGGATTTGAATGGAATGGAAGCGAATGTATTGGAGTGGAATGGTGTATAGTGGAACAGAATGGAATGGAGTGGAATGAAATGGAATGTGATGGAATGCAGTGAAGTGGAGTGGCATAGAGTGGAGTGAAGAGGAATGCAGTGGAAAGGATTGCAGCAGAGTGGAGGAGAGATGAATGGAATGGAGCAGAGTGGAGTTGAGTGGAATGGAGTATCGTGGAAAGGAATGCAATGGAGTTGAATGGAATAGAATGGAATGGAGAGGAGTGGAATGGAGAGGATTGTAATGGAGTACAGTGGAAAGGAATTTAACGGCGTTTAGTTGAATGGAGTCGAATGGAGGGGAATGCAGTGGAATGGAGTGCAGTGGAGTGGAATACAGTGGAATGGACTAGAATGGAGTGGAATATAAAGGAATGGGATCGAATGGAAATTAGTGAAGTGGAGTGGAATGAACTGGAGTGGAGTGGAGTGCAGTAAAGTGGAGTGGAAAGGAGTGGAATGGAATAGAATGGAATGGGATTTAATGGAATGCAATAGAATGAAATGGAATGGAATGCAATGGAATGGAATGGAATCGAATGGAGTGGAGTGGAGTTTAATGGAGAGGAATGGATTGGAGTGGAAGGGAGTGGACTGGAGTGGTGTGGAATGGAGTGGAATGTAGAGAAGTGGAGTGGAATGGAATAGAGTGGATTGGAATATATTCAAATTGAATGGAGTGGAGTCGAATGCATTGCAAAGGAATGCAATGGGGTCAAATAGAAAGCAGTGTACTGGAATAGAGTGGAATAGAGTGGAGTTGAGTGGAATGGAATGGAATGGAATGGAATGGAATGGAATGGAATGGAATGGAGTGGAGTGGAGTGGAATCGAGTGGAGTGGAGTGGAACGTAGTGTAATGGAATGAAATGTAATGCTGTGGTGTGGAATGGAGTAGAGTGGAATGGAATGGAATAGAGTGGAATGGAATGGAATGGAATGGAAAGGAATGTAGAGGAATGGAGTGGAATGAAATGGAATGGAGTGGAGTGGAATGGAGTAGAGTGGAGTGGAATGGAGTGGAGTGGAGTGCAGTGAAGAGCAATGGATTGTGGTCGAGTGTAGTGGATTTGAGTGGAGTGAAATGAAATGGAATGGAGTGGAGTGGAATGCAGTGTAGTGGAGTGGAAAGGAGAGGAATGGAATGGAGTGGAATGAAGAGGAGGGAATGCAGTCGAGTGGAGTGTAGTGGAATGGAATGGACTGGAATGGAGTGTAGTGGAGTGGAATGCACTGGAATGTAGTGGAGTGGTATGTATTGTAATGGAATGGAGTGGAGTGGAGTTGAATGCAGAGGAGTGGAGTGGAAAGAGTGGAATGGAATGGCATGGAATGGAGAGGAATGGAGTGGAGATGAAAGGAACAGAGTGGAATGGAATGGAATGGAGTGGAATGGAATGGAATGGAGTGGAGTGTAATGTAGTGGAGTGGAATAGAGTGGAGTGGAGTGGGCTGGAATGGAATGGAGTGGAGTAGAATGGACTGGAGTGCAGTAGATTGGAATGAAAGGGAATGGAATGCAATGGATTTGAGTGAAACGGAGTGTAGTTGGGTGGAATGGAAATGAAGGGAATGGAGTGCAATGGATTGGAGTAGAATTTAGTGGACTGGAGTGGAGTGGAATGGAATGGAGTAGAGTGGAATGGAGTTGAATGGAATGAAACGGAATGGAATGGAGTGGAATGGAGTAGAATTGAACGGAATGGAATGGAGTGCAATGGAATGGAATGGAATGGAATTGAACGGGGAGGAGTGGATTGGAATCGATTGGAGTAGAGTGGAATGGATTGGAGTGGAATGGAGTGGAATGGAATGGAATGGAGTGGAGTGGAATGTAGTGGAGTGGAATGGACTGGAGTGGAGTGGGCTGGAATGGAATGGAGTGGAGTGGATTGCAGTGGGGTGCAGTAGATTGGAATGAAATAGAATGGAATGCAATGGATTGGAATGAAACGGAGTGTAGTGGGGTGGAATGGAAATGAAGGGAATGGAGTGGAACGGATTGGAGTAGAATTGAGTGGACTGGAGTGGAGTGGAATGGAATTGAGAAGAGTGGAATGGAGTTGAATGGAATGAAACGGAATGGAATGGAGTGGAATGGAGAGGAGCGGAATGGAGTAGAATTGAACGAAATGGAATGGATTGCAATGGAATGGAATGGAATGAAATTGAATGCGGAGGAGTGGATTGGAATGGACTGGAGTGGAGTGGAATGGATTGCAGTGGAGTGGAGTGTATTGGAATGGAATGGAATGAAGTGGGTTGTAATGCAGTGGAGTGGAATGGAATGGATTGGATTGTAGTGGAGAGCAATGGAATGTGGTGGAGTGGAGTGGAGTGGAGTGGATTGGAATGAAATTGAATGGAATAGAATGGAGTGGAGCTGAAAGGAGTGGAGTGGAGTGGAATGGAGAGGAATGGATTGAAGTGGAATAAAGTGGAGCTGAGTGGATTGGAGTGGAATGCAGTGGAATATAATGGAATGGAAAGTAGTGGAGTGGAGTGGAATGCAGTGGAATTGAGTGGAATAGAATGGAATGGAGTGGAATGGAATGGAATGGCATGAAACCAAGGGGAGAAGAGTTGAATGGAGGGTAATGCAGTGTAAATGATTGGAATGTAATGGAATGGAGCAGAGTGGAATGAAGGGGTGACGAATGGTGTAGAGTGGAATGGAATGGAATGCAGTGGAATGGAATTTAATGGATTGGAATGGAGTGGAGTGGAATGTAGTGGAGTGGAATGGAGTGGAGTGGAGTGGGTTGGAATGGAATGTAGTGGAGTTTAGTGGAGTGGAGTAGACTGGAATGAAATGGAATGGAATGGAATGGAGTGGCGTGAAATGGAGTGCATAGGGTTCGAATGGAGAGGAACAGAATGGAGTGGAGTGAACTGGAGCAGAGTGGATTGGACTGGAGTAGAGTGGAATGGAATGGAGTGGAGTGGAATCGAGTGGAATGGAAAGGAGTAGAGTGTTGTGGAGTTTAATGGAATGGAATGGAATGGAGTGGAATGGAATGGAATGAAGTGGAATGGAGTGGAATGGAATGGAGTGGAATGGAGTGGAATGGAGAAGAATGCATTGGAGTACAGTAGAATGGAGTGGAATGGACTGGAATGTAGTGGAATGGAATTTAATGGAATGGAATGGAATGGAATGAAGTGGAGTGGAATGGAATAGTATGGAGTGGAATGGAATGGAATGGAGTGTCATACAATGGAATGGAATGGAATGGAATGGAATGGAGTGGAGTGGGATGGAATGGAATGGAATGGAGTGGAGTGGGATGGAGTGGAGTGGAGTGGAATTGAGTGGACAGCAGCCGAGTAGAGTGGAAAGGAGTGGAATGGAATGCACTGGAGTGGAATGGAATGGAGTGGAGTGGAGTGGAATGGAGTGAAATGTAGTGAAATAGAATGGAGGGGACTGGAATGGAGAGGAGTGGAATGGAGTCTACTGGAATGGCATTGTATGCAGTGAAATGGAATGGAATGAAATGAAATGGAATAGAGTGGAGTGGAGTGGAATGGAGAGGAGTGGAGTGGAATGGAGTGGAGTGAAGTGGAATGGAAGGAATGGATTGGGTTGGAATGCAGTGGACTGTAACGGAGTCCAGTGCAGTGCAGTGGACAGCAATGGAATGTGATGGAGTGGAGTGTAACGGAGTCCAGTGCACTGCAGTGGACAGCAATGTAATGTGATGGAGTGGAGTGCAGGGGAGTGGAGTGGAATGAAATGGAATGTAATGGAATGGATTGGAGTGGAATGGAGTGGAGTGGAATGGGTTGGAATGGAACGGAGGGAGTTGAGTGGAGTGGAGTAGACTGTGATGAAATGGAATGTAATGGAATGGAGAGGAGTGAAACGGAGTGTATTGGGGTGGAGTGGAGAGGAATATAATGAAGTCGAATGAAATGGAGTGAAGTGGAGTGGACTGGACTGAAGTGGAATGGAATGCAGTAGAGTGGAATAGAGTGGTATGGAATGGAGTGGAGTGTTCTCTAGCTGAATGGAATGGAATGGAGAGGAATGGAGGGGAACAGAATGGAGAGAAATGAAGTGGAATTGAGTAGAATTGAGAGGAGTACAGAAGAATGGAGTGGAGTAGAGAAGAATGGAGTAGAATGGACTGGAATGTAGTGGAATGGAATTTGATGTAATGGAATAGAATGGAGTGGAGTGGAAAGGACTGGAATGGAGTGGAATGGAATGGAGTGGAATGGAATGCCACTGAATGGAGTGGAATGGAAAGGAATGTAGTGGAGTTGAGTGCAGTAAAATGGAGGAGAGTGGAGGGGAATGGACTGGAAAGAAGAGGAGTGGAGTGGAATGGAATGGAGGGGATTAGAGTGGAATGGAGTGGAGTGGAGTGGAATGGAGTGTAATGGAATGAAATTGAATGGAGTGGAGTGGAATTCAGAGGAGTGGAATGGAGTACAGTGGAATGGAGTGGAATGGAATGAAATGGAATGGAGTGGAGTGAAATGGAATGGAATTGAGTGGAATGAAATGGAATTGAGTGGAGTGAAATGGAATGCAATGGAGTGGAGTAGAATGCAGTGGAGTGGAGTGAAATGGAGTGGAGTGGAGTGGAATGGAATGGAATGGTACGGAGTGGGTTGGATTGCAGTGGAGTGGAATGAGTTGAATGGAGTGCAGTAGAGAGCAATGGAATGTGGTGGAGTGGAGGGGAGTGGAGTGGAGTGGAATGAAATGGAATGGAATGAAATGGAGTGGAGTGGATATGAGTGGAGTGGAGTGGAAAGGAGAGGAATGAAATGGAGTGGAATGAATTGGAGTGGAGTGCAGTGGATTGGAGTGGATTGCAATGGAATCGAATTGAATGTTGTGGATTGGAGTGGAATGCACTGGAATGAAGTGGAATGGAATGGAATGGCATGAAATGGAGTGGAGTGGAGTTGAATAGTGTGTAGTGCAGTGGAAAGGAGTGGAATGGAATGGAATGGAGTGGACTGGAATGGAGTGGATATGAAAGGAGTAGAGTGGAATGGAATGCAATGGAGTGGAATGGAATGGAGTGGAATGTAGTGGAGTGGAATGGAGTGGAGTGGAGTGGGCTGGAAAGAAATGGAGTGGAGTGGATTCGAGTGGAGTGCAGTAGAGTGGAATGAAATGGAATGGAATGGAATGGAATGTAGCGAAACCGAGTGTAGTGGGGTAGAATGGTGATGAATGAAATGGAATGGAAAGGAATGAAGTGGACTGGAGTGGAATGGAGTGTGGTGGAATGGAATGGAGTATAGTAGAATGGAGTTGAATGGAATGAAATGGAATACAATGGATTGGAAAAAAAGGAGTGGAATGGAGTAGAGTAGAATGGAAAGGAATGGAGTGGAATGCAATGGAATGGAATGAAATGGAATAGAGAGGAGTGGTTTGGGATGGAGTGGAGTGGAGTGGAATGGAGTGGAGTGGTGTGAAATGGAATGGAATGGGATGGAATGAAGTGCGTTGCAATGCAGTGGACTGGAACGGAGTGGAGTGGAGTGCATTGGAGAGCAATGGAATCTGGTGGAGTGAAGTGGAGTGGAATGAAATGAAATTGAATGGAATAGAGTGGAGGGAGTGCAGTGGATCGGAGTGGATTGGAATGGAATGGAGAGGAAAAGAATGGAGTGGAATGAAATGGATCTGAGTGGAGTGGAGTACAGAGGAATGGATGGAATGGAATGGAGTGGGGTGGAGTGGAATGCACTGGAATGGAGTGGAAAGGAATGCACTGAAGTGGAAAGGAACGGAATGGCATGAAATCTAGTGGTGTGGAGTTGAATGGAGTGCAGTGGATTGTGAAGGAGTGGAATGTAATGAAATGGAGTGGAATGGAGTGTAGGCGAATGCAATAGAGTGTAATGGAGTGGAATGGAGTGGAATGGAATGGAAAGGAGTGGAGTGGTATGTAGTGGAGTGTAACGTAGTGGAGTGGAGTGCGATGGAATATAATGTAATGGAGTTGAGTGGAGTGGAGTAGACTGGAATGAAATGGAATGGAATGGAGTGGAGTGGAATGCAGTGCAATGTATTGGAAAGGAGAGAAATTGATTGGAATGAAATGGAACGGAGTGGAATGGAATGGAGTGGAGAGGAATGGAAGGGAATAGACTGGAATGTAGTGGAATGGAACGGACTGGAATGGACTGGAATGTAGTGGAATGGAATTTGATGGAATGGAGTGGAGTGGAAAGGAATGGACTGGAGTGGAGTGGAATGGAATGGAATGGATTGGAATGGAATGGAATGGAGATAAATGGAATGGAATGGAATGGTATGGAATGTAGTGGTGTGGAGTGGAGTGGAATATAGTGGAGTGTAGTGGAATGGAGTGGAAAGAAGTGGACAGTAGTGGCATAGGTTGGAATGGAATGGAGTGGAGTGGAGTGGAATGGAGTGGAGAGGAGTGGAATGGAATGGAGTGAAATGGAATGAAATGGAATGGAGTGGAGAGGAATGGAGAGGAGTGGAATGGAGTATAGTAGAATGCAATGGAATGAAGTGTAATGGAATGCAATGGAAACAGTGGAATGGAATGGAATGGAATGAAACGGAATGGAGAGGAGTGGAGTGGAATGGAGTGGATTGGATTTGAATGGAGTGGAGTGAAATGGAATGGAATGGAGTTGGTTGGAATGCAGTAGAATGGAATGGAGTGGAATGGAGTGCAGGAGAGAGCAATGGAATGTGGTGGAGTGTAGTGGAGAGGAGTGGAGTGGAATGAAATGGAATGTAATGAAATGGAGCGGAGTGGAATGGAATGGCATGGATTGGAATGGAGTGGAACGGAGTGGAATGGAATGGAATGTGGTGGAGTCGAGTGGAGTGGATTGGAATGGAGTGGAGTGGAGTGGAAGGGAGTGGAAAGAAGTGGAGTGGAGTGAAATTGAATGGAATGGAATGAAGTGGTGTGGAGCACAATATAGTGGAGGGGATTGGCATGGAGAGTAATGGAATGAAATGGAATGCAATGGAGTGGAACGAAGAGGAGTGGAATGGAGTACAGTGGAATGGAAAGTAATGGGGTGGAATGGAATGGAATGAAATGAAATGAAATGCAGTGGAGGGGAGTGGAGAGGAAGGGAATGGAGTGGAGTGGAATGGAGTGGAGTGGAATGGAATGGAATGGAATGGAGTGGATTGGAATGGATTATAGGGCAATGTAGTGCAGTGGAGAGCAGTGGAGAGCAATGGAATGTGGTGGAGTGGAGTGTATTGACAAGAAATGCAATGGAACGGGGTGGAGTGAAATGGAGTGGAGTAGAGTGGGTGGGAATGGAATGGAGTGGAGTTGAGTGGAGTGAAATAGACTGGAAAGAAATTTAATGGAATGGAATGGATTAGAGTAAATGGAGTGTAGTTGGGGGGAATGGAGAGGAATGGAATGGAGAGGAATGAAATGGAGCGGTGTGGAGTGGACTGGAGTGGGGTGAAATGGTATGGAGTAGAGTGGAATGTAGTGAAATGGAATGGAATGCAATGGAGTGGGTTGGAAAGCAGTGGAGTGGAATGGAGTGGAATGGAGTGCAGTGGAGAGCAATGGAATATGGTGTAGTGGAGTAGAGTGGAGTGGAATTAAATGGAATGGAATGAAACAGAATGGAGTGGAATGGAGTGTCATGGATTGGAATCGAATTGAACTGAGTGGAATGGAATCGAACAGTATGGAATGGAATGGAATGTAGTGGAGTGGAGTGGAATGGAGTGGAGTGGAGGGGAACGGAGTGGAAAAAAGTGAAGTGGAGTGGAATGGAATGGAATGGAATGGAGTGGAATAAAGTGAAGTGGAGTGGAATGGAATGGAATGGAGTGGAGTGGAGTGGAATGTAGTGTAATGGAAAGAAATGGAATTGAGTGTAGTGGAACGGAGAGGAGGGGAATGGAATGGAATGGAGTAGAATGGAATGGAATAAAATGGAATGGAATGGAATGGAATGGAGTGGAGAGGAAGGGTGTGGAGTGGAGAGGAAGGGTGTGTAGTGGAGTGGAATGGAGTGGAGTGGAGTGGAATGGAATGGATTGGAATGGAGTGGGTTGGAATGCAGTGGAGTGCAATGTAGTGCCATGGAGTGCAGAGCAGAGCAATGGAATTTGGTGGAGTGGAGTCGATCGGAGTGGAGAATAATGAAATAGAATGTAATGGAATGGAGTGGAGTAGATTGGGTTGGAATGGAATGGAGTGGAGTTCAGTGGAGTGAAGTAGACTGGAATGAAATTGAATGGAATGGAATGGATTAGAGTGAAACTAAGTGTAGTGGGGTGGAATGGAGAGGAATGGAATGGAGTGGAATGAAATGGAGCGGAGTGGAGTGGATTGGAGCAGAGTGAAATGGAATGGAGTAGAGTGGAATGGAGTGGAATTGAATGGAGTCGAGTGATGTGGAGCTTAATGGAGTAGAAAGGAGTGGAATGGAGAGGAACGGAATGGAGTGAAATGGAGTGGACTGGAGTAGAATGGAGTGGAGTACAGAAGAATGGAGTGGAATGGAGTGGAATGTAGTGGAATGGAATTTGATGGAATGGAATGGAATGGAATGGAGTGGAGTGCAATGTACTGGAATGGAGTGCAATGGAATGGAACAGAGTGGAATGAAATTGAATGCAGTGGAATGGAATGGAACGGAGTGTTATTGAATGGAATGTTGTGGAATGGAGTTGAGTGGAATACAGAAGAGTGGCGTAGAATGGAGTGGAAAGAAGTGGAGTAGAATGGAATGGAATGGGGAGGAGGGGAGTGGAATGCAGAGGAGTGGAAAGGAATGGAGTGTAAAGAAATGGAATGGAGTGGAGAGGAATGGAGAGTACTGGAATGGTATATAGTGGAATGAAATGGAATGGACTGGAATGGAATGGAACGAAATGGAGTGGAATGGAACGGAATGCAATGGAAAGGAATGGAATGGAATGGAATGAAATCAAATGGATTGGAGTAGAGTGGAATGGAAGAGAGTGCAGTGGATTGGAATGGAGTGCAGTGGAGTGGAATGGAATGGAATGGAATGGAGTGGGTTGGAATGCAGTGGAGTGGAAAGGAGTGGAGTGGAGTGCAGTGAAGAGCAATGGAATGTGGTGTAGTGTAGTGGAGTGCAGTGGAGTGGAGTGGAATGAAATGGAATGGAATGAAATGGAGTGTAGTGGAATGGAGTGGAATGGAATGGAACGGAGTGGAATGGAATGGAAGGGAGTGGAATGGAGTGGAATGGAATGGAACGGATTGGAATGGAGTGGAATGGAATGGAACGGATTGGAATGGAGTGGAATGGAATGGAACGGAGTGGAATGGAGTGGAATGGAATGGAATGGAGTGGAATGGAATGGAATGTAGTGAATTGGAATGGAGTGTAATGGAGTGGAGTGGAGAGGAATGGAAGGCAACGAAGAGGAACGGAAGGTAATAGAGAGGAATGGAATGGAATGTACTGGTATGAAGTGGAGTGGAATGGAGTGGAGTCAAGTGGAGTGGAAAAGAGTGGGAAAAACTGGAGTGGAATGGAATGGAATGGAATGGAGTGGAGAGGAGTGGAATGGAGTGGATAGGAGTGGAATGGAGGGTAATGGAATGAAATGGAATAGAGTGGAGTGAAATGGAGAGGAGAGGAATGGAGTATAGTGGAATGGAATAGAATAGAAGGGAATGGAATGGAATGGAGTGGAATGGAAGGGAATGGAATGGAGTGGAATGGCATGGAAAGGAATGGGATGAAATGGAATGGAGTGGAGTGGAATGGAATGCAGTGGATTGGAGTGGAATGTAGAGGAAGGGAGTGGAATGGACAGGATTGGAATGGAGTGGGTTGGAATGCAGTGGATTGGAATCGAGTGGAGTGCAGTGGAGAGCAATGGAATGTGGTGGAGTGTAGTGGAGGGGATTGTAGTGAAATGAAATGGAATGGAATGAAATGGAGAGTAGTGGAATGGAGTGGAGTGGAGTGGAATGGAGAGGAATGGAATGGAGTGGAATGGAGTGGAGTTGAGTGGAGTGGAGTATAGTAGAATGGAGAGGAATGGAATGGAGTACAATGAAATGGAGTGGAGTGGACTGGAGTGGATTGGTGTGGAATGGAATGGATAGGAGTGGAGTGAAATCCACTGGAATGAAGTGGAATGGAATGGAAAGGCATGAAATGGAGTGGAGAGGAGTGGAATGTAATGGAATGGAGTGGAGTGGAATGGAGTGGAGATGAAAGGAGTAGAGTGGAGGAGAAGCCAAGATGGCCGAATAGGAACAGCTCGGGTCTACAGCACCCAGCGTGTGCGACGCAGAACACGGGTGATTTCTGCATTTCCATCTGAGGTACCGTGTTCATCTCACTAGGGAGTGCCAGACAGTGGGCGCAGGTCAGTGGGTGAGTGCACTGTGCATTAGCCGAAGCAGGGGCGAGGCATTGCCTCACTCGGGAAGCACAAGGGATCAGGGAGTTCCCTTTCCAGGGGTCACAGACGGTACCTGGAAAATAGGGCCACTCCCACCCGAATACTGTGCTTTTCCGACGGGCTTAGGAAACGGTGCCCCAGGGGATTACAGCCCGCACCTGGCTCATAGGGTCCTACGCCCCCAGAGTCTCGCTGATTGCTAACACACAGTCTGAGATCAAACAGCAAGTCGGCAGCGAGGTTGGGGGAGGGGCGCCCGCCATTGCCCAGGCTCCCTTAGGTAAACAAACCAGCTGGGAAGCTTGAACTGGGTGGAGCCCACAACAGCTCACGGAGGCCTGCCAGCCTCTGTAGGCTCCACCTCTGGGGGCAGAGCATAGACAAAAAAAAAAAGACAGCAGTAACCTCTGCAGACTTAAATGTCCCTGTCTGACAGCTTTAAGGAGAGCAGTGGTTCTCCCAGCATGCAGCTGGAGATTTGAGAACAGGCAGACTGCCTCCTCAAGTGGGTCCCTGACCCCTGAACCCCAAGCAGCCTAACTGGGAGACACCCCCCAGCAGGGGCAGACTGACACCTCACACGGCTGACCAGGTAATCCAACAGACCTGCAGCTGAGGGTCCTGTCTGTTAGAAGGAAAACTAACAGAAAGGACATTCACACCAAAAACCCATCTGTACATCACCATCATCAAAGACCAAAAGTAGATAAAACCACAAAGATGGGGAAAAAACAGAGCAGAAAAACTAGAAACTCTAAAAAGCAGAGTACCTCTCCTCCTCCCAAGGAACGCAGTTCCTCACCAGCAATGGAACAAAGCTGGATGGAGAATGACTTTGACGAGCTGAGAGAAGAAGGCTTCAGACGATCAAATTACTCTGAGCTACGGGAGGATATTCAAACCAAAGGCAAAGAAGTTGAAAACTTTGAAAAAAATTTAGAAGAATGTAAAACTAGAATAACCAATACAGAGAAGTGCTTAAAGGAGCTGATGGAGCTGAAAACCAAGGCTCGAGAACTACATGAAGAATGCAGAAGCCTCAGGAGCTGATGTGATCAAATGGAAGAAAGGGTATCAGCCCTGGAAGATGAAATGAATGAAATGAAGCGAGAAGGGAAGTTTAGAGAAAAAAGAATAAAAAGAAACGAGCAAAGCCTCCAAGAAATGTGGGACTATGTGAAAAGACCAAATCTACGTCTGATTGGTGTACCTGAAAGTGAAGGGGAGAATGGAAACAAGTTGGAAAACACTCTGCAGGATATTATCCAGGAGAACTTCCCCAATCTAGCAAGGCAGGCCAACATTCAGATTCAGGAAATACAGAGAATGCCACAAAGATATTCCTCAAGAAGAGCAACTCCAAGACACATAATTGTCAGATTCACCAAAGTTAAATGAAGGAAAAAATGTTGAGGGCAGCCAGAGAGAAAGGTCGGGTTACGATCAAAGGGAAGCCCATCAGACTAACAGCGGATCTCTCGGCAGAAACCCTACAAGCCAGAAGAGAGTGGGGGCCAATATTCAACATTCTTAAAGAAAATAATTTTCAACCCAGAATTTCATATCCAGCCAAACTAAGCTTCATAAGTGAAGGAGAAATAAAATACTTTACAGAAAAGCAAATGCTGAGAGATTTTGTCACCACCAGGCCTGCCCTAAAAGAGCTCCTGAAGGAAGCGCTAAACATGGAAAGGCAAAACCTGTAACAGCGACTGCAAAATCATACCAAAATGTAAAGACCATCGAGACTAGGAAGAGACTGCATCAACTAACGAGCAAAATAACCAGCTAATATCATAATGACAGGATCAAATTCACACATAACAATATTAATGTTAAATGTAAATGGACTAAATGCTCCAATTAAAAGACACAGACTGGCAAATTGGATAAAGAGTCAAGACCCATCAGTGTGCTGTATTCAGGAAACCCATCTCACGTGCAGAGACACACATAGGCTCAAAATAAAAGGATGGAGGAAGATCTACCAAGCAAATGGAAAACAAAAAAAGGCAGAGGTTGCAATCCTAGTCTCTGATAAAACAGACTTTAAACCAACAAAGATCAGAAGAGACAAAGAAGGCCATTACATAATGGTAAAGGGATTAATTCAACAAGAAGAGCTAACTATCCTAAATTTATATGCACCCAATACAGGAGCACCCAGATTCATAAAGCAAGTCCTGAGTGACCTACAAAAAGACTTAGACTCCCACACATTAATAATGGGAGACTTTAACACCCCACTGTCAATATTAGACAGATCAATGAGACAGAAAGTCAACAAGATTACCCAGGATTAGAACTCAGCTCTGCACCAAGTGAATCTAGTAGACATCTACAGAACTCTCCACACCAAATCAACAGAATATACATTTTTTTCAGCACCACACCACACCTATTCCAAAATTGACCACATACTTGGAAGTAAAGCTCTCCTCAATAAATGTAAAAGAATAGAAATGATAACAAACTATCTCTCAGATCACAGTGCAATCAAGCTAGAACTCAGGATTAAGAATCTCACTCAAAATCGCTCAACAACATGGAAACTGAACAACCTGCTCCTGAATGACTACTGTGTACATAACGAAATGAAGGCAGAAATAAAAATGTTCTTTGAAACCAACGAGAACCAAGACAAAACATACCAGAATCTCTGGGATGCATTCAAAGCAGTGTGTAGAGGGAAATTTATGGCACTAAATGCCCACAAGAGAAAGCAGAAAAGATCCAAAATTGACACCCTAACATCACAATTAAAATAACAAGAAAAGCAAGAGCAAACACATTCAAAAGCTAGGAAAAGGCAAAAAACAACTAAAATCAGAGCAGAACTGAAGGAAATGGAGACACAAAAAACCCTTCAAAAATTAAAGAATCCAGGAGCTGGTTTTTTGAAAAGATCAACAAAATTGATAGACCACTAGCAAGATTAATAAAGAAAAAAAGAGAGAAGAATCAAATAGATGCAATAAAAAATGATAAAGGGGATATCACCACCAATCCCACAGAAATACAAACTACCATCAGAGAATACCACAAACACCTCTACACAAACCAGAAAATCTAGAAGAAATGGATAACTTCCTCGACACATACACCCTCCCAAGACTAAACCAGGAAGAGGTTGAATCTCGGAATAGACGAATAAAAGAAACTGAAATTGTAGCAATAATCAATAGCTTACCAACCAAAAAAAGTCCAGAACCAGATGGGTTCACAGCCGAATTCTACCAGAGGCACAGGGAGGAACTGGTACCATTCTTTCTGAACTATTCCAATCAATAGAAAAAGAGGGAATCCTCCCTAACTCATTTTATGAGGCCAGCATCATCCTGATACCAAAGCCTGGCAGAGACACAACAAAAAAAGAGAATTTTAGAACAATATCCTTGATGAACATTGATGCAAAAATCCTCAATAAAATACTGGCAAACAGAATCCAGCAGCACATCAAAAAACTTATCCACCATGATCAAGTGGGCTTCATCCCTGGGATGCAAGGATGGTTCAATATACGCAAATCAATAAATGTAATCCAGCATATAAAGAGAACCAAAGACAAAAACCACATGATTGTCTCAATAGATGCAGAAAAGACCTTTGACAAAATTCAACAACGCTTCATGGTAAAAACTCTCAATAAATTAGGAATTGATGGGACGTATCACAAAATAATAAGAGCTATCTATGAAAATCCCACAGTCAATATCATACTGAATGGGCAAAAAAGTGGAAGCATTCCCTTTGAAAACTGGCACAAGAGAGGGATACCCTCTCTCACCACTTCTATTCAACATAGTGTTGGAAGTTGTGACCAGGGCAATTAGGCAGGAGAATTAAATAAAGAGTATTCAATTAGGAAAAGAGGAAGTCAAATTGTTCCTGTTTGCAGACGACATGATTGTATATCTAGAAAACCCCGTTGTCTCAGCCCAAAATCTCCTTCAGCTGATAAGCAACTTCAGCAAAGTCTCAGGATACAAAATCAATGTACAAAAATCACAAGCATTCTTATACACCAATAACAGACAAACAGAGAGCCAAATCATGAGTGAACTCCCATTCACAATTGCTTCAAAGAGAATAAAATACCTAGGAATCCAACTTAAAAGGAATGTGAAGGACCTCTTCAAGGAGAACTACAAACCACTGCTCAAGGAAATAAAAGAGGATACAAACAAATGGAAGAACATTCCATGCTCATGGGTAGGAAGAATCAATATCGTGAAAATGGCCATCCTTCCCAAGGTAGTTTACAGTTTCAATGCCATTCCCTTCGAGCTACCAATGACTTTCTTCGCAGAATTGGAGAAAACTACTTTAAAGTTCATATGGAATCAAAAAAGATCCCGCATCACCAAGTCAATCCTAAGCCAAAAGAACAAAGCTGGAGGCATCACACTACCTGACTTCAAACTATACTACAAGGCTACAGTAACCAAAACAGCATGGTACTGGTACCAAAACAGAGATATAGATCAATGGAACAGAACAGGGCCGTCAGAAATAATGCCACATATCTACAACTATCTGATCTTTGAAAAACATGAGAAAAACAACAAATGGGGAAAGGATTCTCTATTTAATAAATGGTGCTGGGAAAACTGGCTAGCCATATGTAGAAAGCTGAAACTGGATCCCTTCCTTACATCTTATACAAAAATCAATTCAAGGTGGATTAAAGGCTTAAATGTTAGACCTAAAACCACAAACACCCTAGAAGAAAACCTAGGCAATACCATTCAGGACATAGGCATGGGCAAGGACTTCATGTCTAAAACACCAAAAGCAATGGCAACAAAAGCCAAAACTGACAAATGGGATCCAATTATACTAAAGAGCTTCTGCACAGCAAAAGAAACTACCATCAGAGTGAACAGGCAACCTACAAAATGGGAGAAAATTTTCGCAACCTACTCATCTGACAAAGGGCTAATATCCAGAATCTACAATGAACTCCAACAAATTTACAAGAAAAAAACAAACAACCACATCAAAAAGTGGGCGAAGGACATGAATAGGCACTTCTCAAAAGAAGACATTTATGCAGCCAAAAAACACATGAAAAAATGCTCACCATCAGTGGCCATCAGAGAAATGCAAATCAAAACCACAATGAGATACCATCTCACACCAGTTAGAATGGCAATCATTAAAAAGTCAGGAAACAACAGGTGCTGGCGAGGTTGTGGATAAATAGAAACACTTTTACACTGTTGGTGGGACTGTAAACTCGTTCAACCCTTGTGGAAGTCAGTGTGGAGATTCCTCAGGGATCTAGAACTAGAAATTCCATTCGACCCAGCCATCCCATCACTGGATATATACCCAAAAGACCATAAATCATGCTGCTATAAAGACACATGCACACGTATGTTTATTGCAGCACTATTCACAATAGCAAAGACTTGGAACCAACCCAAATGTCCAACAACGATATACTGGATTAAGAAAATGTGGCACATATACACCATGGAATACTATGCAGCCATAAAAAATGATGAGTTCATGTCCTTTGTAGGGACATGGATGAAATTGGAAATCATCATTCTCAGTAAACTATCACAAGAACAGAAAACCAAACACCGCATATTCTCACTCATAGGTGGCAATTGAACAATGAGAACACATGGACACAGGAAGGGGAACATCACACTTCGGGGACTGTTGTGGGGTGCGGGGATGGGGGAGGGACAGCATTGGGAGATATACCTAATGCTAGATGACGAGTTAGTGGGTGCAGCACACCAGCATGGCACATGTATACATACGTAACTTACCTGCATATTGCTCACATGTACCATAAAACCGAAAGTATAATAATAATAATATTAATAATAAAATAAAATAAATAAAAAAAGAAAGGACTAGACTGGAATGGAACAGAATGGAATGGAGTGCAATGGAATGGAAGGGAAAGGAATGGAGTGGAATTGAGTGGAGGGAAGTGGGCTGGAATGGAACAGAGTGGAGTGGATTGGAGTGGAGTGCAGTTGACGGGAAAGAAATGGAGTGGAATGTAAAGGAGTGGAGTGAAACGGAGTTTAGTGGGGTGGAATGGAGATGAATGGAATGGAGTAGAGTGCAGTGGACTGGAGTGTAGTGGAATGTAATGGTGTATAGTGTAATGGCATTGAATGGAATGAAATGGAATGGAATGGAGTGGATTGGAGAGGAGTGGAATGGAGTAGAGCGGAATGGAATGGAATGGAATGGAATGGAATGGAATGAAACGGAATGCAGTGGCTTGGATTGGAATGGATTGGAGTGGAGTGTAATGAAGTGGAAGGAAATGGAGTGGAGTTGAGTTGAGTGGAGTGGAGTGGAATGGAGAGGAATGGAATAGAGTGTAATGAAATGGAGTGGAGTGGAGTGGAATGGAATGTAATTAAATGGAGTGGAGTGGAGTGGAGTGGAGTGGAGTGGTGTCGAGTGGAATGGAATGGAATGGAGTGGAATGGAATGGAATGGAATGGAGTGGAGAGGATTCCACTGGAATGAAGTGGAATGGAATGGTATGGCATGAAATGGAGTGTAGTGGATTTGAATGGAGTGGAGTTGAGTGGAAAGGAGTGAAATGTAATGGAATGGATTGGAGTGGAATGGAGTGGAGATGAAAGGTGTAGAATGGAATGAATGGAATGGAATGGAATGGAAAGGAATGGAATGGAGTGTACTGGAGAGGAGAGGAGTGGGCTGGAATGGAATGGATTGGAGTGGATTGAAGTGGAGTGCAGTACACTGCAATGAAATGGAGTGGAATGGAAAGGAGTGGAGTGAAACGGAGTGTATTTTGGTGGAATGGAGATGAATGGAATGGAGTGGAATGGAATGGAGTGGAGTGGACTGGACTGGAGTGTAGTGGAATGGAGTGGAATATAGTGGAATGGAGTTGAATGGAATGAAATGGAATGGAATAGAGTGGATTGGAGAGGAGTGGAATGGAGTAGAGTGGAATGGAATGGAATGGAGTGGAATGGAATGGAATGGAATGGAAAGGAGTGGATTGGATTCGAATGGATTGGAGTGGAGTGGAAAGGAGAGGATTGGAGTGGAAAGTTACGGAATGTAAAGGAATGGAATGGAACGCAGTGGGTTGGAATGCAGTGGAGTGGAATGGAGTGGAGTGGAGTGCAGTGAAGAGCAATGGAATGTGGTGCAGTGAAGTTGAGAAGACTGGAATGGAATGATATTGAACGGAATAGAATATAGTGGAGTGAAGTGTATTGGAATGGAAAGGAATGGAACGGAGTGGAATGAAATGGAGTTGACTGGAGTGGAGTGGAGTGCAGTGGAAGGGAATGGAATGGAATGGAGTGGAGTGGAGTGGAATGCACTGCAATGCAGCAATGGAATGAAATGGAGTAGAATGGAATGAAATGGCATGAAATCTAGTGGAGTGGATTTGAATGGAGTGGAGTGAGGTGGAAAGGAGTGGAATGTACCTGAAGTTAGTGGAGTGGAATGGAGTGGTGACAAATGGAGTAGAGTGGAAAGGAATGGATTGGAGTCTAATGGATTGGAATGGAATGGAGTGGAATGAAATGGAGTTGACTGGAGTGAAGTGGAGTCCAGTGGAATGGAATGAAATGGAATGGAGTGGAGTAGAGTGTAATGCACTGCAATGCAGAGCAATGGATTGGAATGGAGTAGAATGGAATGGAATGCCATGAAATCTAGCCAAGTGGAGTTGGAGTGGAGTGGAGTGGAAAGGAGTGGAATGTAACGGAATTTAGTGGAGTGGAATGGAGTGGTGACAAATGGAGTAGAGTGGAACGGAATGGATTGGAATCTGATGGAATGGAATGGATTGGAGTGGAATGGAATATAGTGGAGTGAAATCGAGTGGAGTGAAGTTGGTTGGAATGGAATGGAGTGCAGTTGAGTGCAGTGGAGTTAACTGGAATGAAATGGAATGGAAACTAATGGAGTGGTGTTAAACGGAGTGTAGAGGGGTGGAATGGAGAGGAATTGAATGGAGGGTAATGAAATGGAGCGGAGTGGAGTTGACTGGAATGGAGTGGAATGGAATGCATTAGAGTGGAATGGAGTGGAATGAAATGGAGTGGAGTGTTGTGGAGCTTAATGGAATGGAAAGGAATGGAGAGAAGTGGAACAGAGTGGAATGGAATGTGGTCAAACGGATTGGAATAGAGTAGAATGTAGTGGAGTACAGAAGAGTGGAGTGGAATGTATTGGAATGTAGTGGAATGGAATTTGGTGGAATGGAATGGAATGAAATTGAGTGAGTTTTACTGGAATGGAATGGAACGGAGAGGAATGGAATGGAATGTAGTGGACTGGAGTGCAAAGTATTGGAGTGGAGTGGAGCGGAATGGAGTGGAGTTGCCTGGAATGGAATGGAAAGAAGTGGAGAGTAGTGGAATGGAATGGAATGGAAAGGAGTGGAGTGGAATGGAGTGGAGTGGAATGGAATGGAGTGTAATGAAATGAAATGGAATGGAGTGGAGAGGAATGGAGAGGAGTGGAATGGATTATAGTGGAATGGAATGGAATGGAGTGGAATGGGATGGAATGCAATGGAGTGGAATGGAATGGAATGGAATGAAATGGAATGGAGAGGAGTGGAGTGGAATGGAGTGGAGTGGATTTCAGTGGAGTTCAGTGAAGAGGAATGGAATAAAATGGAGTGGGTTGGAATGCAGTGGAGTGGAATGGAGTGGAATGGAGTGCAGTAGAGAGCAATGGAATGTGGTGGAGTGCAGTGGAGAGTAGTGGAGTGTAATGAAACGGAATGGAATGAAATGGAGTGCAGTGGATTGAAGTGGCATGGATTGGAATGGAATGGAACGGAGTGGAATGGAATGGAACAGAGTGGAATGGAATGGAATGTAGTGGAGTGGAGTGGAGTGGAATGGAGTGGAGTGGAGTGGAATGGGGTGGAAAGAAGTGGAGTGGAGTGGAATGGAATACAATGGAATGGAGTGGAGTGGGGTGGAATGCAGTAGAGTGGAATGGAATGGAGTTTATTGCAATGAAAAAGAATGGAGTGGAGTGGAACGGAGAGGAGTGGAATGGAATATAGTGGAATGCAATGTAATGGAGTGGAAAGGAATGGAATGAAATGAAATGGAAAGGAGTGGAGTGGAGAGGAAGGGAATGGAGTGGAGTGGAATGGAGTGCAGTGGAGTGGAATGGATTGGAGTGAAGTGGAAGGGAATGAAATGGAATGGAATGGAGTGGGTTGGAATGCAGCGGAGTGCAATATAGTGCAGTGGAGTGCAGTGGAGAGCAACGGAATATGGTGGAGTGGAGTGGAGTGTAATCAAATGGAATGTAATGAAATGGAGTACAGTGGACTGGAGTGGAGTGGAGTGGGTTGGAATGGAATGGAGTGGTTTTGAGTGGAGTGAAGTAGACTGGAATGAAATGGAATGGAGTGGTGTGAAATGGAGTGGTGTGAAATGGTGTGCAGTGGGGTGGAATGGAGAGGAATGGAATGGAGTGGAATGAAATGAAGCAGAGTGGAGCGGACTGGAGTGCAGTGGAATGGAATGGAGTAGAGTGGAATGGAGTGGAATGGAATGGAGTGGAATGGAGTGGAATGGAATGGAATGGAATGGAATGAAATGGAATGAAATGGAATGGAGAAGAGCAGAGTGGTATGGGGTGGAGTGGATTTGAATGGAGTGGAGTGGAGTGGAACATAATTGAATGGAATGGAGTGGTTTGGAATGCAGTGGAGTGGAATGGAGTGGAATTCAGTCCAGTGGAGAGCAACTGAATGTGGTGGAGTGTAGTGGAGTGTAGTGGAGTGGAATGAAATGGAATTGAATGAAATGGAGTGGAGTGGAATTGAGTGGCATGGATAGGAATGGAATGGAAAGCAGTGGAATGGAATGGAACAGAGTGGAATTGAATGGAATGTAGTAGAGTGGAGTTGAGTGGAATGGAGTGGAGTGGAGGTGAACGGAGTGGAAAGAAGTGGAGTGAAGTTGACTGGAATGGAATGGAATGGAGTGGAGTGGAGTGGAATGGAGTGGAGTGGAATGGAATGAAATGGAATGGAGTGGAGTGGAAGGGAGAGGAGTGGAATGGAGTATAGTGGAAGAGAATGGAATGGATTGGAATTGAAAGGATTAAAATGAAATGGAATGGAGTGGAGTGGAGTGGAGAGGAAAGGAGTGGAGTGGAGTGGAATAGAGTGGAGTGTAGTGCAAAGGAATGGACTGGAATGGAGTGGGTTGGAATGCAGTGGAGTACAACGTAGTGCAGTGGAGTGCAGTGGCGAGCAATGGAATGTGGTGGAGTGGAGTGGAGTGCAATGAAATGTAATGTAATGGAAAGGAGTGGAGTGGAATGGAGTGGAGTAGAGAGGGTTGGAATGGAATGGAGTGAAGTTGAGTGGAGTGAAGAAGACTGGAAAGAAATGGAACGGAATGGAATGGAGTGGAGTGAAATGGAGTGTATTGAGGTGGAATGGAGACGAATGGCATGGAGTGGAATGAAATGGAGAGGCGTGTAGTGTACTGGAGTGGAGTGGAATGGCATGGAGTAGAGTGTAATGGATTGGAATTGATTGGAGTGAAGTGTTCTGGAGCTTAAAGGAATGGAAGGTAGTGGAATCGAGGGGAACGGAATGGAGTGAAATGGAGTGGAATGGAGTAAAACGGAGTGGAGTAAAGAAGAATGGAGTGGAATGGAGTGGAATGTAGAGGAATGGAATTTGATGGAATGGAATGGAATGGAGTGGAGTGGAATGGACTGGAACGGAGTGGAATGGAATGGAACGGAGTGGAATGGAATGGAATGCAGTGGAGTGGAGTGGAGTGGAATGCAATGGAGTGGAGTGGAGTGGAATGGAGTGGAGTGGAGTGGAATGGAGTGGAAAGAAGTGGAGTGGAGTGGAATGGAATGGAATGGAATGGAGTGGAGTGGAAAGGAATGGAGTGTAAGGGAATGAAATGGAATGGAGTGGAGAGGAATGGAGAGGAGTGGAATGTAGTATTGTATGATGGAATGCAATGGAGTGGAATGGAATGCAATGGAATGGAGTGCAATGGAATGGAACGGAATGGAATGGAATGGAATGGAATGGAATGGAATGGAATGGAAAGGAGTGGAGTGGAATGAAATGGAGTGCAGTGGAGTGGAATGGAGTGGAGTGGAGTGGAAAGGAGTGGAAAGGAATGGGTTGGAATACAGTGGAGTGGAATGGAGTGTAGTGGAGTGCAGTGGAGAGCAATGGAATGTGGTGGAGTGTAGTGGAGTGGTGTGGAGAGGAATGGAATGGAATGGAATGGTATGGAGTGGAGTGGAATGGAATGGAGTGGAGTGGAATAGAATGGAGTGTAGTGGAATGGAATGGAGTAGAGTGTAATGGACTGGAATGAAATGGAGTGGAGTGTTGTGGAGCTTAATGGAATGGAATGGAATGGAGTGGAATAGAGTGGAACGGAATGTGTTGAAATGGATTGGAATGGAGTGGAATGGATTGGAGTATAGCAGAATGGAATGAAATGGACGGGAATGTTGTGGAATGGAATTTAATCGAATTTAATGGAATTTAATGGAGTGGAGCAGAACGGACTTGTATGTAGTGGAATAGACTGGAATGGAGTGGAATGGAATTGAATGTAGTGGAGTGGAGTGGAAAGGAGTGGAGTGGAGTGGAATGTAGTGGAATAAAGTGGAGTGGTATGAAATGGAATTGAATGGAGTGGAGTGGAATGGAGTGGAGTGAAGTGGAATGGAGTGGAGTGAAATGGAATGGAGTGGAATGGAATGAAATGGAAAGGAGTGGAATGTAACGGATTTTAGAGCAATGGAGTATAGTGGAATGGAATGTAAAGGAGTGGATCAGAATGGAATGAAAAGAAATGGAATGGAGCGGAGTGGAATGAAATGGAATGAAGTGGAGTGGAATGGAATGGAGTGGAGTGGAGTGGAATGGAATGGAATGGAGTAGGTTGGAATGCAGTGGAGTGGAATTCAATGCAGTGGAGTGCACTGGAGGACAAAGGAATGTGGTGGAGTGGAGTGGAGTGCAATGAAATGGAATGTAATGGAATGGCATGGTGAGGAATAGATTGGCGTGGAGTGGAGTGGGTTGGAAAGGAATGGAGTGGAGTTGAGTGGAGTGGAGTAGACTGGAACGAAATGGAATGGAATAGAATGGAGTGGAGTGAAACGGAGTGTAACGGGTGGAATGGAGAGGAATGGAAAGGAGTGGAATGAAATGGAGAGAAGTCGAGTGGACTGGAGTGGAGTGGAATGGAATGGAGTAGATTGGAATGGAGTGGAATGGAATGGAGTGGAGTGCTGTGGAGTTTAATGGAATGGAATGGAGTGGAGTGGAATGGAGTGTAACAGAATGGAGTGAAGTGTAGTGGAATGGAGTAGAATGGAGTGGAGTACAGAAGAATGGAGTGGAATGGACTGGAATGTAGTGCAATGGAATTTGGTGGAATGGGACGGAATGGAATGGAGTGGAGTTGAATGGACTGGAATGGAGTTGTATGGAATGGAATGGAGTGTAATGGAATGGAATGCAGTGGAATGGAATGGAATGTAGTGGAGTGGAGTGGTGTCTAATGGAGTGGATTGGAGTGGAATGGAGTGGAAAGAAGTGGAATGGAGTGGAATGGAATAGAATGGAATAGAATGGAATACAGCGGAGTTGAGTAAAATAGAGTGAAGTGGAGTGGAATGCAGTGTAATAGAATGAAATGGAATGGAGTGGAGTGTAACAGAATGGAGTGAAGTGTAGTGGAATGGAGTAGAATGGAGTGGAGTACAGAAGAATGGAGTGGAATGGACTGGAATGTAGTGCAATGGAATTTGGTGGAATGGGACGGAATGGAATGGACTGGAGTTGAATGGACTGGAATGGAGTTGTATGGAATGGAATGGAGTGTAATGGAATGGAATGCAGTGGAATGGAATGGAATGGAATGGAGTGGACTGGTGTCTAATGGAGTGGATTGGAGTGGAATGGAGTAGAAAGAAGTGGAATGGAATAGAATGGAATAGAATGGAATACAGCAGAGTTGAGTAAAATAAAGTGAAGTGGAGTGGAATGCAGTGTAATGGAATGAAATGTTATGGAGTGGAGTGGAATGGAGAGGAGTGGCATGGAGTATGGTGGAATGGAATGGAATGAAGTGAAATGGAATGGAATGGAATGAAATGGAGTGGAGTGGAGTGGAATGGAGTGGAGTGGAGCGGAATGGGGTGGGTTGGAATGCAGTGGAGTGGAATGGAGTGGAGTGGAGTGCAGTGGAGAGCAATGCAATTTGGTGGAGTATAGTGGAGTGTTGTGGAGAGGAATGAAATGGAATGGAATGGAATGGAGTTGAGTGGAATGGAGAGGAATGGAACGGAGTGGAATGAAATGGATTGGAGTGGAGTGGAGTGCAGTGCAATGGAATGGAATGAAATGGATAGCAGTGGAGTGGAAAACTCTAGAATGGAGTTGAATGGAATGGAAAGGAGTGGAATGGAATGGAATGAAATGGAATGGAAAGCAGTGGAGTGAAACAGGGTAGTTGGGTGGAATGGAGATGAATGGAATGGAGTGGAATGGAATGGACTGAAGTGGAGTGGACTGGAGTGGAATGGAATGGAAAAGAGTGGAATGGAGTTGAATGGAATAAAATGGAGTGGAATAGAGTTGTATGGAATAAAATGGAATGGAATGGAGTGGAATTGAGAGGAGTGGAGAGAAGTAGAGTGGAATGGAATGTCATGGAGTGGAGTGGAGTGGAATGGATTTGAATGGAGTGGAATGTCATGGGGTGGAGTGGAGTGGAATGGAATGGAGTGGAGTGGAGTGAATTGGAATGGAATTGAGTAGAACTGAGTGGAGCGGAATGAATTGGAATGGAATGGAGTGGAATTGAGTGGAGTGGAATGGAATGGAATGGAGTGGAGTGGAATGCAATGGCATGGAATGGAGAGAAGAGGAGTGCAGCAGAGTGTACTGGAATGGAGTGTAGTGGACAGGAATGGATTGAAATGGAATGGAAATGATTGGAATGTAATGTAATGGAATGGAATGGAATGAAGGGGACTGGAGTGGAGTGGAATGGAGTGGAAAGTAGTGGAATGGCATGGAATCAATTGGAATGGAATAGAACAGAATGGAATGGAGTTTAATGAAATGGAATGTAATGCAAAGAATGAAAGTGCAGCGGAATTGCTTGCAATGGAATGCAATGGAAGGGATCGGAGTGGAATTTAGTGGAAGGGAACGGAGTGGTACGGAGTGGAATGGAGTGGAATGGATTGGAGCGGTATGGAGTGGAGTGCAGTGGAATGTAGTGGAGTGGAGTGGAATGGAATGTAGTGGTGTGGAGTGGAATGGAATGTAGTGGTGTCGAGTGGAATGGAATGGAATGGAGTGGAATGGAATGGAAAGAAATGGAGTGGAAGGGAATGGAGTGAAGTGGAAGAGAGTGGAATGGAAGGGAGTGGAGTAGAGTGGAGACGAATGGAATGGAATGGAGTGGAGAGAAATGGAGTGGAGTGGAATGGAGTGGAATGGAGTGGAGTGGAGTGGAGTTTAGTGGAATGTAATGGAACGGAAAGGAGAGGAATGGAATGGAATGAAGTGGAGTAGAATGGAATGGAATGGATTTGAGTGGAGTGGAGTGGAATGGAGTGGAGTGGAATGAAGTGGAGTGTACTGGAATGGAGTGGAGTGAAATGGAATGGAGTTTAATGGAATGGAATGGAATGGAATGCAGTAGAGTGGAGTGGAGTGGAGTGATCTGAAATGGAGTGGACTGGAATGGAATGGAATGGAGTGAAATGGAATGGAAAGGAATGGAGTGGAAGGGAACAGAGTGCAGTTGAATGGTGTGGGATGTAAGGGAGTGGAGTGGAGTGGAGTCTAATGGAATGGAATGGAGTGGAGTGGAACGGAGTGGAATGTAATGGAGTGGAATGGAGTGTAGTGGAGTAGTGTTTAGTGGAATGGAGTGGAGTGGAGTGGTGTTTAGTGAAATGGAGTGGAATGGAAAGGAGAGGAGTGGAATGGCATGGAATGGAGTAGAATGAAATGGAATGGAATGGATTTGAGTGGAGTGAAGTGGAAGTGGAATGGAGTGGAATGGAATGGAGTGGAGTACAATGAAATGGAATGGAATGGATTTGAGTGGAGTGAAGTGGAATGGAGTGGACTGGAATGGAGTGGGTTGGAATGGAATCGATTTTAATGGGATGGAAAGTAATGGAATGCAGTAGAGTGGAGTGGAATGGAGTGGAGTGGACTGGAATGGAGTGTAGTGTAGTGGAATGCTGTGTAATGGATTGGAATGGAGTGGAGTGGAATGGAATGGAGTGGAGTGGAGTGGAATGTAGTGGAGTGGAATGGAGTGGAATGGAGTGGAATGGAATGGAATTCACTGGAGTGGAATGGAGTGGAGTGAATTGGAGCAGATTGAAACGGAGTAGTGTGGAATGAAATTGAGTGAAGTAGAGTGGAAAAGAATGGTCTGGAATTGAATGGAATGGAATGAAATGAAATGGAATTTAATGGAATGCTAAGGAATGCAACGGAATAGAATGCAAAGGAATGGAAAGTGACATGTAATGTGAGCTGAGATTGTGCCACTGCACTCCAGTCTGGGTGAGACAATTATATTCTGTCGAAGAAAAGGAATGGAATGCAATGTTGTGAAATGGAATGGAATGGAATGGAATGGAGAGAAGTGGAGTGGAGTGCAGTGGAGTGGACTGGAATGGAGTTGAATGCAATGGGATGGAGTGGAATGGAATGGAGTGGAGTGCAGTGGAGGGGAGTGATATAGTATTGAATGGAATGTGATGGAATGGAATGCAATGGGATGGTGAAAAGAAATGTGAGATGAGATGGTGCCACTGCAATCCAACTTTCTAACAGAGTGAGATCCTGTGGAAAGAAAGGAACGGAATGGAATAGAGTGAAAGTCAAAGGAATGGAGTGGAGTGGAGTGGTGTTGAATGAAATGGTTTAGAGTTGAAAGGAATGGAATAGTACGGAGTGGATTGTAGTGGAGTAGAGTGGAGTAGATTGCAGTGGAGTGGAGTGGAATGAAGTGGAATGGAATGGAATGTAGTGGAATGGAATTTCATGGAATGGAACGGAATGGAACGAAGTGGAGTGGAATGGAATGGAACGGAGTGGAATGAAAAGGAACAGAGTGGACTGTAGTAGAACGTAGTGGAGTGGAGTGGAGTGGAATGGAGTGGAGTGGAGTGGAAGGGAGTGGAAAGAAGTGGAGTGGAGTGGAATGGAATGGAATGGATTGGAGTGGAGTGGAGTGGAATGGAGTGGAGTGGAGTGGAATGGAGTGTAATGGAATAAAATGGATTGGAGTGTAGTGGAAGGGACAGGAGTGCAATGAGTATAGTGGAATGGAATTGAATGGAGTGGAATGGAATGGAAGGGAATGAAATGGAATTGAGTGGAGTGGAGTAGAATGGAGTGGATTGGAATGGAATGCAGTGATTTAGGAGTGAAATACAATGGAACAGAGTGGGTTGGAATTCAGTGGAGTGGAATGGAGTGGAGTGGAGTGCAGCGGAGAGCAATGGAACGGAGTGGAGTGGATTGGAGTGGAGTGGAGTGGAATGGAGAGGAATGAATGGAGTGGAAAGAAATGGAGTGGAGTGGAGTGGAGAGGAGTGGAATGAAATGGAATGGATTGGAGTGCAGTGGAATGCCCTGTAATGGAGTGGAATGGAATGGAATGGAGTGGAATGGAATGGAATGGAGTGGAATGGAATGGAATGGAGTGGAGTGGAATGGAGTGGAGTGGAGTGGAATGGAAAGGAGTATAGTGGAATAGAGTCAAATGGAATGAAATGGAATGGAATGGAGTGGAAAGGTGTAGAGTGGAAAGGAGTGGAAAGGAATGGAACGGAATGAAGTGGAGTGGATTGGAGTGGAGTGCATTGGAATGGAGTGGAATGGAGTGGAATGGAATGGAATGGTGTAGAGTGGCATGGAGTGGAACGGAGTGGAGTGGAGTGGAATGGAGTGGAATGGAGTGGAGAGGAATGGATTGGAATTGAATGGTGTGGAATTGAGTGGAGTGGAGTGGATGGAATGTAATGAAACGGAATTCAGTGGAATGGAATTCAATGGAGGGGAGTGGAATGCAATGACATGGAATGGAGTGGAGAGTAGTGCAGTGTAGTGGAATGGAGTGTAGAGGACTGGAATGGATTCAAATGGAATGCAAAGGAGTGGAATGGAATTGAATGGAATGAAATGGAAAGGAATGGAATGCAGTGGACTGGATTGGAGTAAAATGGAGAGGAGAGGCGTGGAATGGAATGGAATCAAATGAATTGGAATAGTATGGAATGGAATGGAGTTTACTGGAATGTAATGTAATGGAAAAGCGTATAGTGCAGCGGAATTGCCTTCAGTGGAATGCAATGGAATGAAGTGGAGTGGAGTTTACTTGACTGGAATGGAGTTGTAAGGAGTGGAAAGGAGTGGAGTGGATTGAAGTAGATTGGAGTGGAGTGCAGTGGAAATGAGTGGCGTGGAGTGGAATTGAATGTAGTGGTGTGGAGTGAAATAGAATGGAATGGAGTGGAATAAAATTGAAAGGAATGGAGTGGAAGGAATGGAGTGGAGTGGAATGGAGTGGAATGGAACAGAGTGCAGTGGAGTGGAGTCGAATGGTATGGAGTGGAGTGGCGTGGAATGGAGTGGAATGGAATGGAGTTGAATGGATTTGAGTGGAGTGTAGTTCAGTGGAATGGAATATTATGGAAAACAGAGGAGTGGAATGGAATGAAGTGTAGTAGAATTGAACGGAATGGAATGGAATGGATTGGAGTGCAGTGGAGTGGAATGGAATGGAATGGATTGGAGTCGAGTGGAGTGGAATGGAATGGAATGGATTGGAGTGGAGTGGAGTGGAGTGGAATGGAGTGGAGTGGAGTGGAATGGGATGCAATGGAATAAAATGGATTGGAGTGGAGTGGAGGGGAGTGCAGTGGGCTGGAATGGAGTGGAGTGGAATGAAAAGAAATGGAGTGGAGTGGAATGGAAAGGAATGGAGTGGAAGGGAATGGCATGGAGTGGAATGGAGTGGGATGTTATGGAGTGGAGTGGAGTAGAATGGAATGGGATGGAGTGGAGAGGAATGGAGTGGAATGGAGTGGAGTGGAATGGAGTGGAGTGGAGTTTAGAGAAATGGAATTGTATGGAAAAGAGAGGAGTGAAATGGAATGGTGTGTAGTAGAATTGAGTGGAATGGAATGGAATAGATATGAGTGGTGTGGAGTGGAATGGAGTGGAGTGGACTGGAATGGAGGGGAGTGGAATGGAATGGATTTAAATGGAATGGAATGGAATGGAATGCAGTAGAGTGGAGTGGACTGTAGTGGGCTGGAATGGAGTGGAGTGGAATGGAATGGAATGTAGTGGAAGTGAATTTAGTCGTGTGGAATTGATTGGGTTGGAATGAAGTGGAGTGGAGTGGAGTTGAATGGAATGGAATGGAGTGGAGTGGAATGGAGTGGAAAGGAATGGAGTGGAATGTAGTGGAATGGAGATTAGTGGAATGGAATGGGATTGAAAGGAGAGGAGTGGAATGGAATGGAGTGGAGTAGAATAGAATGGAATGGAATGGATTTGAGGGGAGTGGAGTGGAATGGAGTGGAATGGAGTGGAGTGGAATGCAATGGAGTTTAATGGAATGGAATGGAATGCAGTATAGTGGAGTGGAATGGAGTGGAGGGGAGTGGAATTTAGTGAAGTGGAATGGAATGGAGTTTAATGGAATGGAATGGAATGGAAAGCAGTGGAGTGGAGTGGAATGGAGTGGAGTGGACTGTAATTGAGTGGAGTGAAATGGAAAGGAGTTTAATGGAATGGAATGGAATGGAATGCAGTAGAGCGGAGTGGTATGGAGTGAAGTGGAGTGGAATGTAGAGTGGAATGGAATGGAATTGCATGGAGTGGAGTGGAGTGGAATGCAGTGGATTGGAATCGAGTGGAATGGAATGGAGTTGAGAGAAATGAAGTGGAATGGAACGAAATGGAATGGAATTGAATGCAGTGCAGTGGAGAGGAGTGGAATGGAGTGGAGTGGAATGTAATGGAATGTAGTGGAGGGGATTGGAGGGGAATAGAATGGAATGGAGTGGAGCCGACTGTAGTGGACTGGAATGGAGTGGCAAGAAAAGGAGTGGAATGCAATGGAATGGAATATAGTGGAGTGTAATCGACTGGAGTTGAATGTAATGTAATGTAATGTAATGTTATGGAATGGAATGGATTGGAATGGATTGGAATGGAGTGAACTGGAATGGAATGGAATGGAATTCAGTGGAGAGGATTGGAGTGGAGTGGAGTGGAGTGGAATGGAGTGCAATGGAGTACAATGGAATGGAGTGGAGAGCAGTGGAATGGAATGGAATGGACAGGAATGGAATGGAATGGAATGGATTAATGGAATGGAATGGAGTGGAGTGGAGTGCAGTGGAGAGGAATGGAATGGAATTCAGTGGAGAGGAATGGAGAGGAATGGAATGGAGTGGAATGAAGTGTAATCGAGTGGTGTGGAATGGATTGCAGTGGAATGGAGTGGAGTGGATTGGAGTGGAGTGGATTGGAGTGCAGTAGGACGGATTGGAATGCAGTGCATGCTTGTATTGTGTTACTGGGGTTCCGTATGAGTGAGAGAGTGAGATACTCTCAAAAGAGAGGAATGGAATGCGAAGTAGTGGAATGGAGTGATTTGGAGTGGACTAGAGTGCAGTGGAGTGAAGTGTAGTGGAGTGGAATGGAGAGGGATAGAATGGGATGGAATGGAAAGGAATGAAGTGGAGTTGAGTGGGGTGGAGTGGAGTGCAATGGAATGGAATGGAAAGGAAAGGAATGCAGTGGAATGGAGTGGAGTGCTGTGGAGTGGAGAGGAGTGGAATGGAGTGGAATGGAATCAGATGTAACGGAATATAGTGGAGTGAAATGGAATGGAAAACAGTTTTTTGGAATTGAATGGAATTTATTGGAATGCAATGGAATGGAATGGAATGCAATGTAATGGAATGGAATGGAATGGAATGTAAAGAAATGTAATGGAATAGAATTTAATGAAATCGAAAGTGACATATAATGTGAGCTGAGATTGTGCCACTGCACTCCAGCCTGGGTTACACAGTGATATCCTATCCAAGGAAAGGAATGGAATGCAATGGAGTGAAACGGAATAGAGTGGAATGCAATTGAATGGAGTGGAGTGGAGTGGAGTGGAGTGGAGTGGATTGGAATGGAGTCGAATGGAATGGCATGGAGTGGAATGGAATGGAGTGGAGTGCAGTGGAGTGGAGTGAAATGGTATTGAATGGAATGGGATGGAATAGAATGCAATGGGATGGTGAAAACAGATGTGAGCTGAGATTGTGCCACTGCACTTCAACTTTTATGACAGAGTAAGATCCTGTGGAAAGAAAGGAATGGAATGCAATGGATTGAAAATGAAAAGAATGGAGTTTAGTGGAGTGGAGTGGAGTGGAATGGAGTGGAGTGGAGTGGAGAGGAGAGGAATGGATTGGAATGGAATCTAGTGGAATTCAGTGGAGTGGAGAGGAGTGGATGGAATGGAATGAAATGGAATGCATTGGAGTGGAATGGAATGGGGTGCAGTGGAATGTAAAGGCATTTCTTGGAGTGGAGAGAAGTGCAGTGGAGTGTAGTGGAATGTAGTGTAGTGGACTGGAATGGATTGAAATGGAATGGAAAGGAGTGGAATGGAATGGAATGGAATGGAGTGGAGTGGAGTGGGGAGGTTTCGAATGGAAGGGAATCAAATGGAATGGAATCGAATGGAATGGAATGGAGTTTAATGAAATGGAATGGAATGAAAAGGAGTACAGTGCAGCGGAATTGCTTGCAGTGGAATGCAATGGAATGGAGTGGACTGGAGTTTAGTAGACTTGAATGGAGTGGTGTGGAGTGGAAAGGAGTGGAGTGGATAGGAGTGGAATGGAGTGCAATGCAGTGGAATGGAGTGGCGTGGATTGGAATGGAATGTAGTGGTGTGGATTGGAATGGAATGGAATGGAGTCCAATGGATTGGAAGGGAATGGAGTAGTGTGGAATGGAGTGGAATGGAATGGAGTGGAGTGGAGTCGAATGGAGTGGAATGGAGAGGAGGGGAATGGAGTGGAATGTTATGGGGTGAAATGGAGTGAAGTGGAGTGGAGTTTAGTGGAATGGAATGGTACGGAAAGGAGATGAGTGGAATGGAATGGAGTGCAGTAGAATTGAATGGAATGGCATGGAATGAATTTGAGTGGAATGGAGTGGAATGAAGCAGAGTGGAACGGAGTAGAGTGGACTGGAAAGGAGAGGAGTGGAATGGAATGGAGTTTAATAGAATGGAATGGAATGGAATGCAGTAGAGTGGAGTGGAGTGGAAAGGAAAGGATTGGAATGGAATGGCATGGAATGGAGTGGAATGTAATCGAATGGAGTTGACTGGAATGGAATGGAATGGATTGGAATGGAGTGGACTGGAATGGAATGGAACAGATTGGAGTGGAGCTGATTGCAGCAGAATGGAGTGGACTGGAGTGGAGTGGACTGGAGTGGAATGGAGTGGAATGGAGTGGAATGGAATGGAGTGGAGTGGAGTGGAATGGAATGGATTAGACAGGAATGGAATGGAATGTACTAATGAAATGGAATGGAGTGCAGTGGAGTGCAGTGGAGTGGACTGGTGTGGAATGTAGCGGTGTGGAATGTAGTGCTGTGGAATGGAGTTGAAAGGAATGGAATGATAAGGAATGGTTTAGAATGGAGTGGAGTGGAGTGCGGTGGAGTGGACTGGAATGGAGTGGAATGGAATGGAATGGAGTGGAATGGAATGAAATGGAGTGGAATGGAATGTAGTGGAATGGAATGGTATAGAGTGAAATGGAATGGAATGGAATGGAGGAGATTGGAGTGGAATGGAATAGAGTGGAGTGCAGTGGAATGGAATTGACTGGAATGGTGTGAAATGGAATGGAATGGAGTGGAATGAACAGGAATGGAGTGGAACTGAAAGGATTGGAGTGGAATGGAAGGGAATGGAGTGGAATGGAATGGAATGCATGGAATGGAGTGGAGTGAAGTAGAATGGAATTTAATGGTATGGAATGGTGTGGAGTGGAGTGGAATAGAGTGGATTGGACTGGAAAGGAGTGGAATGGAATTGAGTGGAATGTAGTGGAGTGGAGTGAAATAATATTTAATGGAATGGGATGGAATGGAATGCAAATGGATGGTGAAAAGAAATGTGAGCTGAGATTGTGCCACTGAACTCCAGCTTTTGTGACAGAGTGTGATCCTGTGGAAAGAAAGGAATGGAATGGAATGTAGTGGAATGGAGTGGAGTAGAGTGGAGTGGAGTGGAGTGCAGTGGAGGGGAGTGGAGTTGTGTGGAATGTAGTGGTGTGGAATGGAATGGATTGAATTTGAATGGAATGGAATGGTATGGAATGGACTATGGTGGAGTGGAGTGGAGTGCAGTGGAGTGGACTGGAATGGAGTGGAATGGAATGGAATGGAGTGGAAAGGAATGAAATGGAATGGAATGGAGTATAGTGGAATGGAATGGTAGGGAGTGAAATGGAATGGAGGGGAATGGAGGGGATTGGAGTGGAATGGAGTAGAGTGGAGTGCACTGAAGTGGAATCGACTGGAGTGGTGTGAAATGGAATGGAATGGAGTGGAATGGAGTGAAATGAACACGAAAGGAGTGGAATGGAAATGATTGGAGTGGAATGGAATGGATTTGATTGGAATGGAATGGATTGGTATGGAATGGAGTTTGTGGAGTAGAATGGAATGGAATGGCATGGAATGGAGTGGAGTGGAGTGGAATAGAGTTGATTGGAGTGGCAAGGACTGAAATGGAATGGAATGGAAAGGAATGACGTGGATTGGAGTGGAACGGACTGTAATGGATTGGAATGAACTGGAGTGCAATGGAATGGAATGGAGTGGATTGGAGTGGAATGGAGTTGAGTGAAATGGAAAGGAGTGGAGTGGAATGGAAAGGAATGCAGTGGAGTGGAATGGAGTGGAGTGGATTAGAGTGGAATGGAGTTGAGTGAAATGGAAAGGAGTGGAGTGGAATGGAAAGGAATGCAGTGGAGTGGAATGGAGTGGAGTAAAGTGGAACGGATGGAAAAGGAATAGCGTGGAATGAATTGGTGTGGAGTGGAGTGAAGTGGATTGGAACGGAATGGAGTGGAGTGGAATGGATTGGAATGGAATGGAGTAAAGACTAATGCAGTGGAATGGAATGGAATGGTGTGGAGTGGAATGGAATGGAATAGATTTGAGAGGAGTGAAGTGGAATGGAGTGAAGTGGAATGGAGTGGTGTGGACTGGAATGGAGTGGAGTTTAATGAAATGGAGTTTAATGGAATGTAGTGGAATACAAAGCAGTAGAGTGGGGTGGAATGGAATGTAATGGGATGGAATAGAGTGGAGTGTAGTGGAAGGGAGTGTAATGGATTGGAATGGAGTGGAGTGGAATGGAATGGAGTGGAGTGGAATGGAATGGAATGCATTGGAGTGAAATGGAGTGAAGTGGTGTGGAACCGATGGAAATGGAATATTGTGGAATGAAATGGAGTGGAGTGGAGTGAAGTGGGGTGGAATGGAATGGAGTGGAGTGGAGTGCAGTGGAGTGGACTAGAATGGAGTGGAATGGAATGGAATGGAGTGGAAAGGAGTGAAATGGAGTGGAATGGAATATAGTGGAATGGAATGGGAGGGAGTGAAATGGAATGGAGTGGAATGGAGGGGATAGGAGTGGAATGGAGTAGAGTGTGCAATGGAGTGGAATTGGCTGGAGTGGTGTGAAATGGAATGGAATGGAATGGAGTGGAATGGAGTGAAATGGACACGAAAGGAGTGGAATGGAAATGATTGGAGTGGAATAGAATGGATTTGAGTGGAATGGAGTTTGTGGAGTAGAATGGAATGGAATGGCATGGAATGGAGTGGACTGGAGTGGAATAGAGTTGATTGCAGTGGAAAGGACTGGAATGGAATGGAATGCAAAGGAATGGTGTGGATTGTAGTGGAATGGACTGCAATGGATTGGAATGAACTGAAGTGCAATGGAATGGAATGGAGTGGATTGGAGTGGAATGGAGTTGAGTGAAATGGAATGGAGTGGAGTGGAATGGAAAGGAATGCAGTAGAGTGGAATGGAGTGGATTAAGGTGGAACGGATGGAAGTGGAATAGCGTGGAATGAATTGGAGTGGAGTGGAGTGAAGTGGATTGCAACGGAATGGAGTGGAGTGGAATGGATTGGAATGGAATGGTGTAAAGAGTAATGCAGTGGAATGGAATGGAGTGCTGTGGAGTGGAATGGAATGGAATAGATTTGAGTGGAGTGAAGTGGAATGGAGTGGAGTGGAATGGAATGGAATAGATTTGAGTGGAGTGAAGTGGAATGGAGTGGTGTGGACTGGAATGGAGTGGAATTTAATGAAATGGAGTTTAATGGAATGTAGTGGAATACAAAGCAGTAGAGTAGAGTGTAATGGAATGTAATGGAAAGGAATAGAGAGGAGTGTAGTGGAAGGGAGTGTAATGGATTGGAATGGAGTGGAGTGGAATGGAATGGTCTGGAGTGGAGTGGAGTGGAATAGAGTGGAGTGGAATGGAATGGAGTAGAGTGGAATGGAGTGGAATGCATTGGAGTGGAATGGAGTGAAGTGGAGTGGAAAGGATGGAAATGGAATATTGTGGAATGAAATGGAGTGGAGTGGAGTGAAGTGGAGTTGAACGGAATGGAGTGGAATGGAGTGCAGTGGAGTGGACTGTAATGCAGTGGAATGGAATGGAATGGAGTGGAAAGGAATGAAATGGAGTGGAATGGAGTGTAGTGGAATGGAATGGTAGGGAGTGAAATGGAATGGAGGGGATTGGAGTGGAATGGAGTAGAGTGTGCAATGGAGTGGAATTTACTGGAGGGGTATGAAATGGAATGGAATGGAATGGAGTGGAATAGAGTGAAATGAACACGAAAGGAATGGAATGGAAATGATTGGAGTGGAATGGAGTTTGTGGAGTAGAATGGAATGGAATGGCATGGAATGGAGTGGAGTGGAATGGAATAGAGTTGATTGGAGAGGAAAGGACTGGAATGAAATGGAATGGGAAGGAATGGCCTGGATTGTAGTGGAATGGACTCTAATGGATTGGAATGAACTGGAAAGCAAACGAATGGAATCTAGTGGAGTGGAGTGGAATGGAGTTGAATGGAAGGGAATGGAATAGAATGGGATGGATTGGAATGGAACGGAATGGAGTGGAGTACAGAGCAATGGAGTGGAATGGGATGGAAGGGAATGGAATGGAGAGGATAGGAGTGGAGGGGAGTGGAGTGGAGTGGAGTGGAATAGAATGGAGTGGAGTGGAATGGATTGGAATGGAATGGAACGGAGTGCAGTGGAATGGAATGGAGTGCAGTGGAGAGGAGTGGAAGGGAATGCCATGGAATGGAGTGGAGTGGAGTGGAATGGAATGTAACGGAGAGGAGTGGAGTGAAATGGATTAAAGTGCAGTGCAATGGAATGGAGAACAGTGAATTGGAATGGAATGGAATGGAATGGAGCAGAGTGAAGTGGAATGGGGAGCAGTGAAATACAGTGGAGTGGAGTGGAATGGAGTGGAATGGAATGTAGTGGAATGGAGTGTAATGGAAATTAGTGGAATGGAGGGGAATGGAATGTAGTGGAATGGAATGGAGTGTATTGGAGGAAGTAGAGTGCAACGGAATGGAAAGGAATGAAATGGAGTTAAGTGGGATGGAATGCAGTGGAGTGGAATGGAATGCAGTGGAATGGAGTGGAGGGTACTGGAACGGGTTGGAGTGGAATGGAATGGAGAGGAATGGATTGGAATGGAAAGCAGTGGAGTGGATTGGAATGGAGTGGAGTGGATTGGAAAGGATTGGAATGGAAAGGAGTGGAATAGAAAGGAATGGAATGGACTGAAATGAAATTTAGTTGAGTGGAATGAAGTAGAAGAGATTAGAATGGAGAGGAGTGTAGTGGAATGCAATGGAATGGATTGGAGTGTAGTGGAATGGAGTGGAGTGGAATGGATTGGAGTTCAGTGGAATGAAATGGTATGCAGTGGAGTGGAATGGTGTGCAGTGGAATGGAGTGGAATGGAGGAGAGTGGAATTAAATTGAATGGAGTGTAATGGAGAAGGGTTGAGTGGAATGGAATGGAGAGGAGTGGAAAGGATTGCTATCGAACGTAGTGTAGTGTAGTGGAATGGAATGGAATGGAGTGGAGTGGAGTGGACTGAAGTGGAGTGGAATGGACTGGAATGGAGTGGAATGAAGTGTAGTGGAATGGAGTGGAAAGGAATGGAATGGAGTGGAAAGGAATGGAATGGAGTGGACTGAAGTGGAATGGGGTGAAATGGCTTTAAATGGACTGGAGTAGAGTGGAATGGAATGGAATTGAATGGAGCGACGTGGAGATGAATAGTATGCTGTGCAACGAAGTGGAGTGGAGTGGAATGGAATGGAATGGAGTGGAATGGAATGGAGGGGAGTGGAGTGGAGTGCAATGGAATGGAATAGAATACAAAGGAGTGGAGTGGTGTGGAGTGGAGTAGAATGGAATGCAATGCAATGGAGTGGAGTTGAATGGAATAGATTGGAGTGAAATGGAATGTAGTGGAGTAGAGTGGAGTGGAGTGGATTGGAATGGAATGGAGTGGGATGGATTGGATTGGAATGGGAAGGTGTGGAGTGCTGTGGAATGGAATGGAATGGAATAGAGTGGAATGGAGTGGACTGGAATGGAGTGGGATGGAATGAAAGGGAATGGAGTAGATTAAAATGTAATGGAGAGGAGAGGAGTGGAGTGGAATGGAATGGAATGGAGTGCAATCGAATGGAATGGAGTGGAGTGGAATGGAAAGAATTTGAGTGGAGAGGAGTGGAGTGGTGTGGAATGGAGTCGAGTGGACTGGAATGGATTGGATTGAAATGGAATGGAGTGGAATGGAAAGGAATAGAATGGAGTGGAGTGGATTGGAATGGAGTAGAATGGGGTAGAGTGGAATGGAATGGAATAGAGTGGAATGGAAAGCAATGGAGTGAAGTGAACTGGAATGGAGTGTAATGAATTGCAATGGACTGGAGCAGGGTGGAATGGACTGGAAGAGAGCGGAGTGGAGTGGAATGGAGTAGAATGGAATGGAGTGGAATGCAGTACAATGGAATGGAAGGGAATAGAATGGAGCAGAGTGAAGTGGAATGGAATGGAGAGGAATGCAGTGGAGTAGAATGGAATGAAATGCAATGGAGTGGAGTGGACTGGAATGTACTGGAATGGAGTGGAGTGGAGTGGATGGAGTGGAATGTAGTGGAATGGATTGGAATGGAATTTAAAAGAATGGAATGGAATGGAATGGAATGGAATGGAATGGAATGGAATTTAGGGGAGTGGAATGGAGTGGAATGGATTGGAATGGAGTGGAGTGGAGTGGAATGGAATGGAATGGAGTGGAGTAGAGTGGAATGGAGTGGAGTGGAATGGAGTGGAGTGAAGTGGAATGGGATGGAGTGGACTGGAGTGGAATGGAGTGGTGTGGAGTGGAGTGGAGAGAAATGGAGTTTTCCGTAGTGGAATGGAATGGAAGGGACTGGTTTGGTGTGGAGTGGAGGGGAGTGGAATGGAATAGAGTGCAGTGGAATGTATTGGAGTGGAGTGGAGTGAGTGGAAAAGATTGGAGTGGAATTAAATTGAGTGGTGTGGAGTGGAGTGGAGTGGAGCTCAGTGCAGTGAAATGGAATGGAATGGAATGGAGTGGAGTGGAATGGAACGGAGTGGAGTGGAATGGAATAGGGTTGAGTGGAGTGGTGTGGACTGGAATAGCGTGGAGTGGAATGGAATGCCATGTAATGAAATGGAGTTGAGTGGAGTGGAATGGAGTGGTGTGTAATGGACTGGAATGCAATGAAGTGGATTGAAATGGAGTATAGTGGAATGGAATGGAATGGAGTGGAATGTTAATGAATGGAATGGATTGGAGTGAAGTGAAGAAGAATGGAGTCGAATGGATTGGAATGGAGTGGAGTGAAGTGGAATGGAATGGAAAAGAATGGAGTGGAGTGGAGTGGAGTGGAATGAACTAGAGTGGAATGGAGTGGAGTGAAATGGAATGGAATGGAATGGAGTGGAGTGGAATGGACTGCAATGCAATGGAGTGGAATGGAGTAGAGTGGAGTGGAATGGAGTGCAGTGAAATGGAATGGAATGGAGTGGAGTGGAATGGAGTTAAATGGTATGGAGTGGAATGTAATGTAGTGGAGTGGTGTGGAGTGCAGTGGAATGGCATGTAGTGGAGTGGTGTGAAGTGGAATGGAGTGGAATGGAATGGAGTAGTATTAAATGTTATAGAGTGGATTGGAGTGGAATGGAGTTGAATGGAGTTCAGTGGATGACAATGGATTAGAATGGAATGGTGTGTAATGCAGTGGAATGGAATAGAATGGAGAGGAGTGGAGTTTAGTGGAATGCATTGGATTGGAAAGAAGCGGTATTAAATGGTGAGAAGTAGTGTGGAGTGGAGCACAGTGGAATGGAATGGAGTGGAGGGGAATTGATTGTATTGGAATGGTATAGAGTGAAGTGGAATGGAATGTAATGGTGTGGAGAGGAGTGGAGTGGAGTGGAATGCAGAGGAACGGAGTGGACTGGACAGGAGTGGACTGGACAGGATTGCAGTGGACTCGAGTGGAATGGAGTGTAAAGGAGTCAAGTGGAGTGGAGTGGAATGGAAAGGAATGAAATGCAATGAAGTAGAGGGTAATGGAATGGAATGGGGTGGAGTGGAGTGGAGTGTACTAGCAAGGAGTGGAATGGAATGGAATTGAGAGGAATGGAATGGGGTGCAGTTGAGTGGAGAGGAATGGAATGGAATGGAGTGGAGTCCAATGGAGTGGAATGGAATGGAGTGGAAAGGAGTTTAGTGGAGTAGAATGGAATTTAATGGACTGGAATGGCGTGGAAAGAATGGAATGGAATGGAATGGAATTTACTGGTTTGGAGTGGAATGGCATGAAATGGAGTGGAATGGAATGGAATGGATTGGAATAAAATTGAATGGATTGGAATGGAATGGAATGGCTTGGAGAGTAGTGGAGTGGAATGGAATGGAGTGGAAAGGAGTGGAGTGGAGTAGAATGGATGGAATGGACTGGAATGGAATGGAATGGAATGGAATGGAATGGAATGGAATGGAATGGTTTGGAGTGAAATGGCCAGAAATGGAGTGGAATGGAATGGAATGGAGTGGAGTGGTGTGGAATGGAGTGGAATGGAGTGGAAAGGAATGGAATTGAATCTAATGTAATGGAAAGGAGATCAGTGTATTTTGGTGGAATGGATTGAAATGGAGATTAATGGAGTGGATTAGAATGGAGTAGAGTGGAGTGGAATAGAATGGAATGGAGTGAAGTGGAATGCAGTGGAGTGGCGTGGAATGGAGTGGAATGGAATGAAGAGGAATTAAATGGAATGCATTTGAGTGGAGTGGAGTGGAATTGAATGAATTGGATTGTAATTGAATGGAATGGAGTGCAGTGGAATGGAATGCAATAGAGTGGGTTTCAGTGGAGTGTACTGGAACGGAATGTAATTGAGTGGAATGTAGTGGAATGGAGTGGAGTGGAATGTAGTGGAATGGAAGGGAATCAAATTCAGTAGTGTGGAATGGAATGGAGTGGAGTGGAATGGAGTGGAGTGGAGTGGAGTGGAATGGAGTGGAAGGGAATGGAAAGTAATGGATGAAATGGAATGGTGTGGAGTGGAATGTAGTGCAATGGATTGGAGTTGAGTGGAGTGGAATGGAATGGAGTAGAGAGAAATGGAGTGGAATGAAACGGAATGGAATTGATTGGAGTGGAATGAATTGCAGTAGAGTGCAGTGGAATGGAATAGAATGGAATGGAGTGGAATGGAATGGAATGGAGTGGAATGGAATGAGGTGGAGTCGAGTTGAGTTGAGTGGAATGGAGTGGAGTGGACTGGAATTGAGTGGAGAGGAATGGAATGGAGTGTAATGGAATGGAATGGAATGGAAGCCAGTGGAGTGGAGTGATATGGAGTGAAGGGGAGTGGAATGGAGTGGAATGGAATGTAATGGAGTGAAATGGAGTAGAGTGGAGTGGAATGTAGTGGAGTGTAGTGGAATGGATTTGAATGGAAAGTAATGGAATGGCATGGAGAGGAGTGGATTGGAGTGGAGTGGAATGGAGTGGAGTGGAATGGATTGTAATGGCGAACAATGGAATGGAAAGCAATGCAGTGGAGTGGAATGAAATGGAGTGGATTGGACTGGATGGATGGGAATGGAATGGAATGGAATGGAATGTAGTGGAGTGGAATGGAGTGGAGTGGAACGGAGAAGAGTGGAGTGCATTGGAATGAAATGGAATGGAATGCAATGTAGAGGAGTGGAGTGGAATGCAAGGAAATGGAAAGGAATGTCATGGATTGGAGTGGAAAGGATTGGAATGGAGTTGAATAGACAGGCATGTAATGGAGTGGAGTGGATTGGAGTGGAGAGGAATGGAATGCAGTAGAGTGGAATGGTGTGGAATGAATGGAGTGGAGTGGAGTGTAATGGAATGGAATGGAGTGGAGTGGAATGGAGTGGAATGGAATAAAGTGTAATGGCTGGGAATGCAGTGGAATGGAGTAGAATGGAATGGAATAGAGTGGAATGAACTGGAATGGAGTGTAATGGAATGGAATGGAGATCAGTGCAGTGCAAAGGCCTAGAATGGAGTAGAATGGAATGGAATGGAGTGAATTTAAATGGATTGGATTGGAATGGAATGGAATGGCATGGAATGGAGTGGAGTGGAGTGGAATGGAATGTTTTGGAGTGGAAAGGAATGGAACGGAATGGAATGGAAGGGAATTTAATGGAATGGAGTGGAGTGGAGTGTAATGGAGTGGAATGGATTGGAATTTAGTGGAGAGGAGTGGAATGGAATGGCGTGGAGTGCAGTGGAATGGAATATTATGGAGTGGAGTGGAGTGGCCTGGAATAGAGTGGAATGGAGTGGAATGGAATGGAGTGGAATGGAATGAAACGGAATGGATTGGAGGGGAGTGGAGTGCAAAGGGGTGGAATAGATTGGAATGGATTGGAGTGGAATGGAATGGAGCTGAGTGGTGTTGAATGGAGTGGATTGGAATAGAGTGGAGTGAAGTGGAATAGAATGTTATGGAGTGGAATGGAGTTGAATGGCATGGATTGGAATGGAGTGGAGTGAAGTGGAGTGGAGTGCAGTGGAATGAAGAGGAATGGAATGGAGTAGAATGAAATGGAGTAGAGTGGAATGGAATGGCAAGGAGTGGAGGGGAATATAGGGGAGTGGAGTGGAATGGAGTGGAACGTAATGGAGTGGATTGGAAAGGAATGGAGTGGAGTGGAGTAGAGTGGACTGGAATGGAATGGAGTGGAGTGGAATGGCATGGAATGGAAAGGAGTGGAGTGAATTGCAGTTGAATGGAGTGGAGTGAAGTGGATTGGAATGGAGTGGAATGGCGTAGAATCGAGAGGAATGGAGTTAAGTGGAATGGAGTGGATTGGAACGGCATGGAGTGTAGTGAAGTGGAATGGAGTGGAGTGGAGTGGAATGGAATGGATTGGAGTGGAGTGGAAAGAAGTAGAGTGGAGTGGAGAGGAATGGAATGCAATGGAATGGAATGGAATGGAGTGGAATGGAAAGTAGTGGAGTGGAATGGTGTGCAATGGAATGGAGTGGAGTAGAATGCAGTGGAATTGAATGTAATGGAGTGGAATGGAGGGGAATGCAGTGGAATGGACTGGAAAGGAGTGGAATGGAGGGGAATGGACTGGAAAGGATTGCAGTAGATAGGACTGGAATGGAATGGAATGTAATCTAGTGGAGTGGAATGGAATGGAGAATGGTGGAGTGGATTGGACTGGAGTGGAGTGGAAAGGAGTAGAGTGGAGTGTAATGGAATGTTCTGGAATGGAGTGGAATGGAATGGAACAGAGTGGAATGGAATGGAATGGAATGGAGTGGAATGGAATGTAGTCGAGAGGAATGGCATGGGATGGAATGGAGTGGAATGGAGTGGAATGGAGTGGAGTGCAGTGGAGTGGAGTGGAGCACAGAGAAATGGATTGTAATGGAATGGAGTAGAGAGGAATGGATTGGAGTAGAGTGGAACGGAATGGAATGGAGTTAAATGGAATGGACTGGAGAAAAATGGAGTAGAGTGGAGTGGAATGCAATGGAGTGGAATAATATGGAATGGAATTGAATGGAGTGGAGTGGAGTGGAATGGGTGAAATGGACTGGAATGGAGTGGATGGAGTGTAGTGGATTGGAATGGAATGGAATGCAATGAAGCAGAGTACAGTGTGATGGAGTGGAGTGGAATGGAGTGTATTATATTGGAAGGGAATGTAATGGAGTGGAGTGGAATGGAGTGGAATGGATTAGAATTTAGTGGAGAGGAGTGGAATAGAATGGAGTGGAGTGCAGTGGAATGGAATATTATGCAGTAGAGTGGAGTGGAGTGGACTGGAATAGAGTGGAATGGAGTGGAATGGAGTGGAATGGAATGGAGTGGAATGGAGTGGAATGGAATGAAACG
Source organism: Pongo pygmaeus (assembly GCF_028885625.2). NCBI lineage: Eukaryota > Metazoa > Chordata > Mammalia > Primates > Hominidae > Pongo > Pongo pygmaeus. The sequence continues at coordinate 45,773,350 of NC_072397.2, read as the reverse complement.
GAATGGATTGGAGGGGACTAGAGTGCAAAGGGGTGGAATGGATTGGAATGTAGTGGAGTGGAGTGGAATGGAGCTGAGGGGTGTTGAATGGAGTGGATTGGAATAGAGTGGAGTGAAGTGGAATAGAATGTTATGGAGTGGAATGGAGTTGAATGGCATGGATTGGAATGGAGTGGAGTGAAGTGGAGTGGAGTGCAGTGGAATGAAGAGGAATGGAATGGGGTGGAGTGGAATGGAATGGAGTAGAGTGGAATGGAATGGCAAGGAGTGGAGGGGAATATAGGGTAGTGGAGTGGAATGGAGTGGAATGTAATGGAGTGGATTGGAAAGGAGTGGAGTGGAGTAGAGTGGACTGGAATGGAATGGAGTGGAGTGGAATGGCATGGAATGGAAAGGAGTGAAGTGAATTGCAGTTGAATGGAATGGAGTGAAGTGGATTGGAATGGAGTGGAATGGCATAGAATCGAGAGGAATGGAGTTGAGTGGAATGGAGTGGATTGGAACGTCATGGAGTGTAGTGAAGTGGAATGGAGTGGAGTGGAGTGGAATGGAATGGATTGGAGTGGAGTGGAAAGAAATGGAGTGGAGTGGAGAGGAATGGAATGCAATGGAATGGAATGGAATAGAATGGAATGGAATGGAGTGGAATGGAAAGTAGTGGAGTGGAATGGCGTGCAATGGAATGGAGTGGAGTCGAATGCAGTGGAATGGAATGTAATGGAATGGAATGGAGGGGAATGGACTGGAAAGGATTGCAGTGGATAGGACTGGACTGGAATGGAATGGAATGGAATCTAATAGAGTGGAATGGAATTGAGAAGGGTGGAGTGGATTGGACTGGACTGCAGTGGAAAGGAGTAGAGTGGAGTGGAATGGAATGTTGTGGAATGGAGTGGAATGGAATGGAACAGAGTGGAACGGAATGGAAAGGAATGGAGTGGAATGGAATGTAGTCGATAGGAGTGGCATGGAGTGGAATGGAGTGGAATGGAGTGGAGTGGAGTGGAGCACAGAGAAATGGATTGTAATGGAATGGAGTATAGTGGAATGGATTGGAGTAGAGTGGAATGGAATGGCATGGGGTGCAGTGGAATGGACTGGAGAGGAATGGAGTAGAGTGGAGTGGAATGCAATGGAGTGGAATAATGTGGAATGGAATTGAATAGAGTGGAGTGGAGTGGAGTGGAATGGGTGAAATGTACTGGAATGGAGTGGATGGAGTGGAGTGGATTGGAATGGAATGGAATGCAATGAAGCAGAGTAGAGTGCAATGCAGTGGAGTGGAATGGAGTGTATTATAGTGGACTGGAATGGAATGGAGTGGAATGGAATGGTGTGGAATGGTGTGGACTTCAGTGGATGGAGTGGAGTGCAGTTGAATGGTATGAAATAGAGTGGAGTGGAATGGAATGGAGTGGAGTGGAAAGGAATTTGGTAGATTGCAGTGGAGTGGAGTGGAGTACAATGGAGTGGAATGGACTGGAGTGAGGTGGATTGGAATGGCGTGAAATGTAACGTAATGATGTAATGTAATGGAATGGAATGGAATGTTATGTAATGGAATGGAATGGAATGGAGTGGAGTGAAATCGATTGTAGTGGAGTGGAATGGAACGGAATGGAATGGATTGGAGTGGAGTGGCATGGAGTGGAGTGGAATGGAGTTGAATGGAATGGAATTGAATGGACTGGAGTGGAATGGAATGGAAAGGAATAGAATGGAATGAAGTGTAATGGAGAGGAATGGAGAGGACTGGAATGTAGTGGAATGAAGTGTAGTGGAATAGAGTGGAAACGAATGGAATGGAGTGGAGTGAAGTGGAATGGAGTGGAATGGAGTGGAATGGATTTAAATGGAGTGGAGTGGAGTGGAATGGAATGCAATGGAGAGATGTGGAGAGGAATGGAGTGCAGTGGAACGAAAGGGAGTGGACTGGAATGGAATGGAATGGAGTGGAGAGGAATAGATTGGAATGGAACGGGGTGGATTGGAGTGGAGGGGAGTGGAGTGGAGTGCAGTGAATGGAAGAGAATGCAATGCTGTGAGTGGTGTGGAGTTCAGTTGAATAGAATGGAATGCAATGGAGTGGAGTGGAGTGGAATGGAATGGAGTGGAGTGAAATGGAATGGAGAGACATAGAGTGCAGTGTAGTGGATTGGAATGGAATGGAGTGGAGTGGACTGGATTGGAATGGAATGTTGAGAAGTGCTGTGTAATGGAATGGAATAGAGTGGAGTGGAGGGGACAGAAATGGAGTGGAATGGAATGAAATTGAATTGAGTAGATTAAATTGGAATTCAGTGGAGTGGAGTGGGGTGTAATGGAGTGGAGTGCAGTGGAATGGAATGGAGTGGAATGGAGTGCAGTGGAAGGGAATGGAGTGGAGTGGAATGGAAAGAAGTTGACTGGAGAAGAGTGGAGTGGAGTGGAGTGGAGTGGAATGGAGTGGAGTGGACTGGAATCTATTGGAGTGAAATGGAATGGAGTGGAATGGAAAGGAATGGAATGGAGTAGAGTGGAATTGAATGGAGTAGAGTGGAATGGAATGCAATGGAGTGGAATGGAATAGAATGGAGTGAAGTGGACTGGAATGGAGTGTAATGAATTGCAATGGACTGGAGTGGGTTCAAATGGAATGGAAGAGAGCGGAGTGGAGTGGAATGGAGTAGAGTAGAATGGAGTGGAAAGTAGTACAAAGGAATGGAATGGAATGGAAAGGAGCAGAGTGAAGTGGAATGGCGTGGAGAGGAATGCGGTGGAGGGGAATGGAATGGATTGCAATGGAGTGGAGTGGAATGGAATGTATTGGAATGGAGTTGATTGGCGTGGATGGAGTGGAGTGCAGTGGAATGCATTGTAATGGAATTTAAAGGAATGGATTGGAAAGGATTGGAAGGGAATGGAATTGAGTGAAATGGAAAGGAATGGAATTTAGTGCAATGAAATGTAGTGGAATGGATTGGAATAGAATGGTGTGGAATGGAGTGGAATGGAATGGAATGGAGCGGAGTGGAGTGGAATGGAGTGGAATGGAATGGAGTAGAGTGAAGTGCAATGGAATGGAGTGGAGTGGAGTTGAATGGATTGGAGTGGAGTGGATTGGAGAGGAATGGAGTTCTCCTTAGTGGAATGGAATGGAAGGGACCAGATTGGAGTGAAGTAGAGTGGAATGAAATGGAATGGAGTGCAGTGGAATAGATTGGAGTGGAGTGGAGTGAGTGGAATGGAATGGAGTGGAAGTAAATGGAGTGGAGTGGAGTGGAGTGCAGTTCAGTGGAATGGAATGGAGTGGAAGTAAATGGAGTGGAGTGGAGTGGAGTGCAGTGCAGTGGAATGGAATGGAATGGAATTGAGTCTAGTGAAATGGAACTAAGTGGAGTGGAATGGAATGGGGTTAAATGGAGTGGAGAGGAGTGCTGTGGACTGGAATAGCATGGAGTGGAAAGAAATGCAATGTAATGGAAAGGAGTTGAGTGGAGTGGAATGGAGTGAAGTGGAACAGACTGGAGTGAGAGTATAGTGGAATGGAATGGAATGGATTGTAGTGTAATGGAGTGAAATGGAATTAACTGGAATGGATTTGAGAGAAATTGATTAGAGTGGAGTACTGTTCAATGGAACGGAATGGAAAGGAGTGGAGTGGAATCGAATGGAGTGGATTGGAAAGGAATGTAGTGGAGTGGAGAGGATTGGAGTGGTGTGGAGTGGAATGGAGTGGAGTGGAATGGAATGGAATGAAATGGAGTAGAGTGGAGTGGAGTATATTGGAGTGTAGTGGATTGGAGTTGATTGGAATGGAATGGAATGGGGTGCAGTGGATTGGAGTGGAGTGGAATGGAGTAGGATGGAACGGATTGGAATGGAGAAGAATGGAATGCAATGGAATGCAGTGGAGTGGAGTGGAGTGGAGTCGATTGGACTAGACGGAGTCGAGTTGAATGGAATAGAATGGAATATGGTGGAATGGAAAGGAGTGGAGTGGAATGGAAAAGAGTGGAGTGCATTGGAGTGGAATGGATTGGAATGTACTGTAGTGGAATGGAGTGCAGGGAAATGGAATGGAATGGAATGGATTTGAGTGGAAAGGATTGGAGTGGAGTTGAATGGAGAGGAATGTAATGAAGTGGAATGGAATGCACTGGAGTGGAGTGGAGGGGAGAAGAATGGAATGGACGAGAGTGGAATGACGTTGAATAGAATGGAGTGGATTGGAGTGGAGTGTAATGGAAAGGAATGCAGCGGAGTTGAATGGAGTGGAATGGAATGGAATTTAATAGATTAGACTGGAAGGGAATGGCATGGATAGGAGGGGAATGAAGTGGAGTAGAGTGGAATAGAATGAAGTGGAGTGGAATGCAATGGAATGGTTTGGAAAGAAATGGAAAGGAGTGGAGGGAATGGAATGGAGTGGAGTATAATGGCGGGCAATGGAGTGGAGTGGAGTTGAATGGAATGGAGTGTAGTGGAGTGGAATGGAGTGGAATGGAACACAGTGGAATGGAATGGAATGGAGTGGAGTGGAATGGAGAGGAATGGAGTGGAATGGAATCTAGTGGAATTAAATGGAATGGAGTGGAGTGAACTGGATTAGAATAGAATGAAGTGGAGTGCAGTGGAATGGAATCGAGTGGAGTGGACTGGAATGGACTGGAATTGAGCGAAATGTAGTGGAATGAATTGGAAGGAAATGATGTGGAATGGAATGGAATAGAGTAGAGAGGAATGGAATGGAGTGGAGTGGAGTGGAATGGAGTGGAGAGGAGTGCAATGGAATGGTGTGGAGTGGAGTGGAATGGAAAGGAATGGAGTGGAATGGAATGCAATAGATTGGATTGGAGTGGAGTGGAGTGTAATTGTATGGAATGGAGTGGAGAGGTTTCCAATGGAGAGGAATGGAATGGAATGGAGTGGAGTGGAAAGCAATGGAGTAGAATGGAATGGAGTGGTGCGGAGTGGAAGGTAATGGAATGGAATGGAGAGGACTGGAATGGAATGGAATGGAGAGGAATGGAATGAAATGGAGTGGAGTGGAATGGAATGCAGTGTATTGGAGTGGAGTGGAGTGGAGTTGAGTGTAGTGGAATGGCCTGGAAAGGACTGGAGTGGAGTGTAGAGGAGTGGAATTTAATGCAATGGAAGGGAGTGGAGTGAAATGGAATGGAATGGCCTGGAGTGGAGTGCAGCAGAGTGGAATGGAATAGAATGGATTGGAGAGGAAATGAGGGGATAGGAATGGAGTTGCACGGAGTGTAATGGAGTGGAGTTCAGTGGATTGTAATGGAATGAAGAGGAATGGAGAGGACTGTAGTGTGGTATAGTGGAATGGAATGGAATGGAATGGAATAGAGTGGACTGGAATGGAATGGAGTGTAGTCGAATGGAATAGAATGGAATGGAGTTGAGTGAAGAAGAGTGGAGAGAAGTGGAGTGGAATGTAGTCAAATGGACTTGAATGGAGGGTAGTGGAGTGGAATGGACTGGATTTGGGTGGAATGGAATGGAAGGGAGTGGAATGGAATTAAATGGAGTGGAATGGATTGGAATGACAAGGAATGGAGTAGAGTGAAGTGGAATGGAGTGGAGTGGAGTGGAAAAGAGTGGAATGGAATGGAATGGAAAGGAGTTGACTGGAGTGGAATGGAGTGGAATGAATTGGAATGCAGTGGAGTGGAGTGGAATTGAGTGGAACGGAATGGATCAGAGAGGAGTGGAATGCACTGGAGTGGAATGGAGTGGGTGGAGTCGTTTGGAGTGGAATGGAATGGAGTGAGATGGAACGGAGGGTGTTGGGGTGGCATAGAGTGGAGTGGAATGGAATGGAGTGGAATGCAATGCAGTGGAGTGGAGTGGAATGGAATGGAATGGAATGGAATTGAATGAATGGAATGGAATTGCGTGGAATGGAATAGATTGGAGCGGAATACAGTGCAGTGGAATGGAGTGGAATGGAGTGGACTGCAGTGGAATGGAATGGAATGGAGTGGAGTGGAGTGAATTGGACTGGAATGGAGTGAAATGGAGTGCAATGGAGTGGAGTGGAATGAAGTAGAGTGGAGTGGAATGCAATGGAATTTAGTGGCCTGGAATGGAGTAGGGTGGAGTGGAATTGAGTGGAGAGGAATATAGTGGAATGGAGTGGAATGGAATACAGTGGATTAGAGATGAGTGGAGTGGAGAGGAATGGTGTGGAATAGACTGGAGTGGACTGGAGAGGAATGGAATGGAATGGAATGGAGTGGAGCAGAGTGGAAAGGAGTGGAATGGTCTTGACTGGAGTGGAGTGGAGTTCAATGGAACGGAAAGGAGTGGAGTGGAAAGGCATCAAAAAGAATGGAGTGGAGTGGACTGCAATGGAATGCAGTTTAATGGAGTGGAGTGGAGTGGAGTGCAGTGGAATGGAATGGAATGTAGTTTAATGGAGTGGAGTGGAGTGGAGTGGAGTGGAGTGCAATGGAATGGAATGGAATGGAATGGAGTGGACTGAAATGTAATGGAGTTGAGTGGATTAGAATGGAATCGAATGGAGTTGAGTGAACTGGAGGGAAATGGACTAGAGTGCAATGGAGTTGAGTAGACTGCAAATGAGTGGAGTGAAGTGGAATGGACTGGAATGGAGGGGAATGGAATGAAATGCAGGGGAATGGAATGAAATGCGGTCGAATGGAATGGAAAGGAGTGCAGTGAAGCAGAAGCCATTGAATGGAATGTAGTGGAGTGGAGTGGAATGAGTGCAATGAATACGAATACAGTGGAGTGGAATGGAATGAAATGGAATGGAGCAAAGTGGAATGGAATGTACAGCAGCGGAATGGATTGGAATGGAGTGGTTAAGAGTGGAATGGAATGGAGTGCAATGGAATGGAGATGGGTTTAGTGAAGTGGAGTGGATTGGAACGGCATTATGTGGAATGGAATGGAGTGGAATAGAATGGAATGGAATGGAGTGGAATGGAAGGCAATGGAGTGGAATGGAGTGGAATGGAGAGAACTGAATAGAGTGGAATGGAGTGGAACTGAATAGAAAGAAATGGAGTAGAGTGGAATGGAACGGAGTGGAGTGGAGTGGAATGTAATGGAGTGGAGGGGAAAGTAATGGAGTGGAGTGAGGTGGAATGGAGTGAAATAGAATGGTATGAAATGGAATGGAATGGAATGAACTGTACTGGAATGGAGTCCAACGGAATGCAGTGGAGATGAGTGGAGTGGAATGGAGTATAATGGAATGGTATGGAATTGACTGGAATGGAATGTAGTGGAGTGGAATGGAGTGCAATGGAATGGAGTGGTGTGGAGTGGTGTGGAGTGGAATTGAATGGTTTGGAGTGGAATGGAGTGGAATGGTAAGGAGTGGAATGTAGTGGAGTGTAGTGGAGTGGAATTGAATGGATTAGAGTGGAATGGAGTGGAGTGGAAAGGAGTGGAATGTAGTGGAGTGCAGTGCAGTGGAGTGGAATGCAGTGGAATGGAATGCAATGCAGGGGAGAAGAATGGAATGAAACGGAATGGAATGAACTTGAATGCTGTGGAGTGGAGTGGAATGCCATGGATTGGAATGGAGTGGAGTGGAGTTGAATAGAGTGTAGTGGAATGGAGAGGAGAAGAGTGGAATGGAGTGGAAAGGAGTCGAGTGGAATGGCGTGGAGTGGAGTGGAGTGGAATGGAACGGAATGGAATGGAATGGACTTGCATTTAATGGAGTGGAATGGAGGAGAATGGAGTGGAATGGAGTTGAGTGGAGTGGAATGCAGTGGAATGGACTGGAAAGGATAGGAATGGAATAGAACGGAATGGAAAGGAGTGAAATGAAATGGAGTGGAAAGGCATGGAATGGAGTGCAGTGGATTGGAATGGAGTCAAGTGGAGTGGAGTGAAGTGGAGTGGATAGGAATGGAACTGAATAAAATGGAGTGCAGTGGAGTGGAATGGAGTGGAGTGCAGAGGTAAGAATTGGAATGGAATGGTATGGAATGAAATGGAAAGTTGTTGAGTGGAGTGGAGTGGAATAGAATGGAATTGAGTGGAGTGGAATGGAGTGGTGTGGACTGGAATGGATTAAAGTGAAATGGAATTGAGTGGAATGGTATGGAATGGAGCAGAGTGGAGTGGAGTGGAATGCAGTGTTGTGGATTGGAAAGGAAAGAATGTAGAGGATTGGAGTGGAATGGAGTGGAGTGGAATGGAGTTGAATGGAAAGAAATGGAAAGGAGTGGAGTGGAATGGAAAAGAGTGGAATGGGGTAGAGTGGAATGGAATGGAATGGAGTGGAAGGGAATGGAATGGAGTGAAACGGAATAGAGTGGAGTGGAGTGGAATGGAGTGGAGTGGAATGGAGTATAGAGGAAGAGAAAGGAATGGAATGGACTGGAATGGAGTGGAATGGAGTGGATTGGAGTTCAGTGGAGTGAAATGGAACGTGTTGGAGTGGAGTGGAGTGGAATGCAACGGAATAGAATGGAAAGGAGTGGAGAGGAATGGAGTGGAGTGGAATGGAGTAGAGTGGAATGGAATGGAATGGACAGGTATGGAATGGAATGGAGTGCCGTGGAGAGGAGAGGAATGGATTCGATTGGAGTAGAGTAGCGTGGAGTGGAATGGAATTGAATGGAGAGGAATGGAACGGAATGGACTGGCGTGGAATGCAATGGCATGGAAAGGAGTGGAGTGGAGTGGAGTTGAGTGGAATGAAAAGGAATAGAATGGAATGGAGGGGAGTGGAATGTAGTGGAATGGTATGGAGTGGATTGGATTGGAATGGAATGGAGGGGAGTGGAATGTAGTGGAATGGTATGGAGTGGATTGGATTGGGATGGAATGGAATGCGGTGGAGTAGAATGGATTGGAATGGAGTGGATTGGACTGGAATGGAATGGAATGGAATGGAGTGGAATGGAAGGGAATGGAATGGAATGGAAGGGATTGGAATGGAACGGAAGGGAAGGGAAGGGAAGGGAATGGAATGGAATGGAATGGAATGGAGTGGAGTGGAATGAAGTGGAGTTTAGTGGTATGAAATGGAATTGTATGCAATGGAATGCATGGGAGTGCAGTGGACTAGAATGGAGTGAAGTGGAATGGAATGGAGTTTAAATGAATGGAATGTAATGTAATGGAGTAGAGTGGAATGGAGTGGAGTGGAGAGGAATGGAGTGGAGTGGAATGCAATGGAATGGAATGGATTCGAGTGGAATGGAATGGAGTGGAATAGAGTGGAACGGAGTTGAATGGAATGGAATGGAATGGAGTGGAGTGGAATGCAGTGAAGTGTAATGTAGGACAGTAGAATGGAAAGAAATGGACTGCAATGGAATGGAATGGAATGGAGTGGAGTGTAATGGAGTGGAAAGGAGTGGAGTGGAATGGACTGGAGTGGGGTGTAGTGGAATAGACTGGAGTGGAGTGAAATTGAATGGAATGGAGTGAAGTGGAATGGAGAGGTTTGGAGTGGAATGGAGTGGAATGTAATGGAGTGGGATGGAATGGAGTGTAGAGGAGGGGAGTGGAGTGGAGTGGAGTGGAACGGAGAGGAAAGGAATGGAATTGAAGTAAAAGAAGTGGAATGGAGTGGAAGGGAACGTAATTTAATGAAATGGAATGGAATGGAGTGGAATAGAATGAAATGAAGTAGAATGGAGTGGAGTGGAGAGAAATGGAGTGGAATGGAATGGAGTTGAGTCAAGTGGAGTGGAGTGGAATGGAATTGAGTGGAATCGACTGGAGTGGAATGGTATGGAATAGAGTGGAGTGGAATGGAATGGAATGGAGTGTAATTGACTGGAATAGAGTGGATTGGACTGGAGTGGAATTTACTGGAGTGGAGGGGAGTGGAATGTAATGGAATGGAATGCCGTGGAATAGAATGGAAAGTTGTGAAATGGAATTCAATGACGTAGAATGGAGTAGAGTGGAGTGGAGTGGAGTAGAATAGAGTGTAGTGGAATGGAATGGATTGGAATCAATGGAAATCGGTGGAATGGAATGGAATGGAATTGCGTGGAGTGGAGTGCAATGTAGTGGAACGGAATAGAGTGGAGTCAAGTGGAGTGAAATGGAATTCAGTTTAGTGGAGTGCAATGGAGTGGAACGGAATGGAGTGGAATCGAGTGGAGTGGAATGGAATGGAATGGAGTGGAGTGTAATAGAATGGAATGGAATGGAGTGCAATTGACAGGAGTGGAGGGGAGTGGATTGGAGTGGAATTTACTGGAGTGGAGTGTAATAGAATGGAATGGAATGGAGTGAAATTAGCAAGAGTGGAGTGGAGTGGAGTGGAGTGGAATTTACTGGAGTGGAGTGTAGTGGAGTGGAGCGGAATGGAATTGAATGCATGGAATAGAATGGAATGTAGTGGAATGGAATGCAATGTCATGGAAGGGAGTAGAGTAGAGTGAAGTGGAGTGGAGTAGAATGGAGTGTAGTGGGAGGGAATGGACTGGAATGGAATGGGGAGTGGTGGAATAGAATGGATTGGAATTCAGTGGTGTGGATTGGAATGGAATGAAATGGAGTGGAGTGGAATGGATTGGAGTGCAGTGGAATGGAATGGAGTGGAACGGAATGGAATGGAATGGAGTGGAGTGGAGTGGATTGGGGTATAGAGGAATGGAGTGAAGTGGAATGGAATGTAATGGAATGGATGGGAGTGGATTTGAATGGAGTAGAGTGGAGAGGAATGGAGTTGGATGGAATGGAATGGAATGGAGTGGATGGAAGTGGAGTGGATTGGAATGGATTAAGGTGGAATGGAATGGAATGGAGTGGAATGGAATGAAATTGAATGGAGTGGAGTGGAGTGTCATGGAGTGGACTGGAGTGGAAGGGACAGGACTGGAGTGGAATGGAATGCAATGGAATGGAATAGAGTGGAATGTCATGGAATAGAATGGAACGGAGTGGGTTTGAGTGTAGTGGGGTGGAATGGAATGGAATGGAATGCAGTGTAAAGGAATGGAATGGAGTGGAGTGGAATGGAATGCCATGGAATGGAGTGGAGTGGAGTTGAGTGGAATGGAGTGTAGTGGACTGGAATGGAGTGGGATGGAATCCAATGCAGTGGAATGGAATGGAACGGAATGGAATGAAATGGAATGTAATGAAGTGTAATGGAGTGGAGTGGAAAGGAATGAAATGGAATGGAGTGCAGTGCAATGGAGTAGAGTGGAAAGGCGTGGAGGGGAATGGTGTGAAATGGAATGGAATGGATTGTAGTGTGGTGGAATGGAGGGGATTTGGGACGAATGGTGTGAGTGGAAAGTAGTGGAATGGAATGGAGTGGAATGGAATTGAATGGAGAGGAGTGGAATAGAGTGGAATTGAGAGGAATTGACTGTAATAGAGTGGAATGGGATGGAATGGAGTGGAGTGAAGTGGAATGGAATGGACTGGAATTGAATGGGATAGAGTGGAGTGGAGTGGAATGGAGTGGAGTGGAGAGGAATGGAGTGGAAGGGAGTGGAATGCACAGGAGTGTATTGGAGTGGAATGGAATGGAATGGAGTCAAATAAAATGGAATGAATAGGAATAGAATGGAGTGGAGTACTGTGGAGAGAAGTGGAATTTAAAGGAATGGAGTGGAGTAGAATGGTGAGCAATGGAATGGCGTGGAATGCAGTGAAATGCAGAGGTGTGGAGTGGAGTGGATTGGAGTGGAGTGGATCGGAGTGGAATGGACTGGAGTGGAGTGGAATGGAGTGGAGTGGAATGGAGTGGAGTAGATTGGAGTGGAATGGAATGGAATTGAGTCGAGTGGAATGGAGTGGAATGGAATGTATTGGAATGGAGTGGAATAGAGTGGAGTTTACTAGAGTGCAGTGGAATGGGATGGAATTGAATTGAATGGAGTGGACTGGTATGGAAAGGAGTGTAGTGGAATGGGATGAAATGGAAGGGATTTCAGTGGAATGGAGTGGAGTGGAGTGGAGTGGATTGGAGTGAACTGGAATGGAGAGGAGCGGAATGGAATGGAGTGGAGTGGAATGGAGTGGAATGGGCTGGAGTGATGTGGAATGGATTTGAGTGGAATGGAATGAAAACCTATGAAGTGGATTATAGTGGAATGGAGTGGAGTGCAGTGGAATGGAGTTGAATGGAATGGAATAGAACAGAGTAGAGTGGAATGGACTGGAGTAGAATGGAATAGAGGGGAATGCAATGGAATTGAATGGAGTGGAATGGAATGGAATGGAGTGGATTGGAATGGAGTGGAGTGAAGCGGAATACAGTGGAATGTATTGGAATGTAGTGGAATGGGCTTTAGTGGGGTGGTGTGGAGTTGAAAGGAATGGAGTGGACAGGAGTGCAGTGGATTGCACTGGAATGGAGAGGAATGGAATGGGTTGGAGTGGAAAGGAATGGGTTCAATGGAATGGAATTTAGTAGAGTGGATTGGAGTGGAATGGAATGGAGAGGAGTGGAGTGTATTCGAGTGGAATGGAATGCAATTGATTGGAGTGGAGTGGACACGAGTGGAGTGGGGTGGTGTGGAGTGATATTAAGTGGGGTGTACTGGAACGGAGTGTAGTGGAATGGAATGGAGTGGAATGGAATGGAATTGAATGGAGCAGAGTGGATGGAGTGGAGTGAAATGGAGTTGAGTGGAATGGAATGGAATGGAATGGAATGGAATGGAAAGGAATGGAATGGAATGGATGGAGTGGAGTTGAGTGGAGTAGAGTGGAATTGAATGGAATGGAATGGAATGGAATGGTGTGGAGTGGAGTGGAAAGGAGTGCAGTGGAGTGGAATGAAGTGGGGTGCAGTGGAATGGAATGGAGGGAATGGAATGGAGTGGATTGCAATTTAGGGGAGTGGAATGGAGTGGAGTGGAGTGCCATGGAGATAAATGGAATGTAGTGGATTAGAGTGGAATGGTGTGTATTGGAATGAAATTGAATGGAATGGAATGCAATGGAATGGAAAAAATAGAGTGGAGTGGAATAGAGAAGAATGGAATGTAGTGGGATGGAATGGAGTGGAGTGGAGTGTAAAGGAGTAAAGTGAATGGAGTGGAAGGGAAGTGAGTAGAGTGGAGTGGAGTGTAATGGACTGAAATGGAGTGGACTTGAATGTAGTGGAATCAAATGCAGTGGAATGGTGGGTAATGGAGTGTAATGGAGTGCAGTGGAGTAGAATGGAGTGGAATGGACGTGAATGGAGTGGAATGGAATGGAATGGGGTGGAATGGAGTGGAATGGATTGGAATGGAATGGGAAGTATTGTAATGGAGTGGAAAGGAATGAAGTGGAGTTGAATGGAGTGGAGTGGAGTGAAATTAAATGGAATGGAGTGAAGTGGAATTGAGTGGAAAGGAATGGAAGGGAGTGGAATGGAATGGAGTGGATGTGAATGGCATGGAGTGGAAGGGAATTTTTTTAATGGAATAGAGTGAAGTGGAGTGCAGTGGAATGGAATGTAATGGAGTGAAGCTTAGTGGACTGGAATTGAGAGGAAAGGAGTGCAATGGAGTGGAGTGGAATTCAGTGGAATGGAATGGAATGGAATGGAGTAGAGTGGAATGGAATGGAATGGAGTGGAATGGAATGGAGTGGAGTGGAGTCGAGTGGAGTGGAGTGGAGTGGAATGGCGTGGAATGTAATGGAGTGGAATGGAATGGAGTGGAATGCAGTGGAGTAGAATGGAGTGGAGTGCAATGGAGTGGAATGTTGTGGAATGGAGTGGACTGGAGTGGAGTGGAGTTCAGTGGAAGGAAATGGAAAGGAATGGAGTGGAGTGGAATGGAATGCAGTGGAGAGGAATGGAATGGAATGGAATGGAATGCAGTTGTGTGGAGTGGAGTGGAATGGAGTGGAGTGGACTTGAATGGAGTAGAGTGCAGTGGATTGTAGTAGAATGGAATGAAATATAATGGAACGGAGTGCAGTGGAGTGGAGAGGAATGGAGTGGAATGCAATGGACTGGAGTAGAATGTAATGGAATGGAGTGAAGTGGAGTGGAATGGAGTGGATTGCAATGAACTGGAGTGGAATGGAATGGAAAGGAATGAAGTGGAGAGGAGTTGAATGGAGTGCAGTGCAGAGGAATGGAGATATGTGGAATGCAATGGAATGGAATAGAATTGATTGGAGTGGAATACAATGTAGTAGAGTGGAATGGAAAGGAGTGGAACGGAATAGAGTGGAATGAAGTGGAGTGGAGTGGAATGGAGTGGAGTGGAATGAAGTGGAGTGGAGTGGAGTGGACTGCAACTGAATGGAATGGAGAGGAGTGGAATGGAATGGGATGGTTTGGAGTGGATTTGAGTGCAGAGGAATAGAATGGAATGCAATGGAGTGGAATGCAGTGAAATGGAGTGCAGTGGAATGGAATGGCATGGAATGGAGTATATTGTAGTGGAGTGGAGTGGAGATGAGTGGAATGGAGTGTAGTGGATTGGAATGGAGTGGATTGGAGCCTAATTCAGTGGAATGTACTGGAACGGAGAGGAATGTAGTGGAGTGGAGTAGAATAGAATGGAGTGAAGTGGAATGGTATGGAATTGAATGTAATGGAGTGCAGTGGAATGGAGTGTAGTGGAATGGAATGGAATTGAATGGAATGGAATGGAATGGAGTGGAGTGGAGTGAAGTGGAGTGGAATGGATTGGAATGGAATGGAATGGAGTGTTATGGAATGGACTGCAGTGGAATCGAGTTCAATGGAATGGATTGGAGAGGAGTGGAGAGGAATGGAATGGAATGGAATGCATTGGAATGGAATGGAGTTGAGGTGAGTGGAGTGAAGTGGAGTGGAATGGAGTGGATTGAACTTAAAGTATTGGACTGGAATGGAATGGAATGGAATGGAGTGGAATGGCATGGAATTTAGTGGAGTGTCGTGGAATGGAGAGGAATGCATTGGAATTCAGTGGATTGGAATGGAACGGAAAGGAATGGAGAGCAGTTAATTGGAATGCAGTGGAGTGGAGTGGAATGGAGTGGAGTGGTGTGAAATGGAGTGGAATGGAAAAGAATGGATTGTAGTGTAATGGATTGGAGTGGAGTGGAGTGGAATGAAATGCAATAGAGCGCACTGGAATGGAGTGGAGTGGAGTGGAATGTAGTGGAATTGAATGGAGTGGAATGGTATGCGGTGGATTGGAGTGGAATGGAGTGGAGTTCAGTGGAATGGAATGGTGTGGAATTGACAAGAGTGGAGTGTAGAGGAGTGGAGTGGAATCGAATGGAGTGGAGTGGAGTGGAATGGAGTGGACTGGAACGGAGTGGAGAGGAGTGAAATTGAATAGAATGGAGTGGAGTGGAATAGAGTTGATAGGAATGGAGTGGAATGGAATGGAGTGGAGTGAAGTGCAATGTAATTGAGTGGAATGGAGTGGAGTGTAGTGCAGTGGAATGGAATGGAAAGGAGTGGACTGGAATGCAATGGAGTTGACTGGAATGGAATGGAATAGAAACTTGAGGATATTTACAGCATTTTGAGGCCTATGGTGGAAAAGAAAATATCTTGACATAAAAAATACACATAAGCTTTAGGAGAAACTACTTTGTGATGTGTGCATTCAACCAACAGAGTTGAAAATATCTTATGATAGAGCAGTTTTGAAACTCTCCATTTGTTGAATCCACAAGTGGATATTTGGAGCCCTTTGCGGCCTATGGTCAGAAAGGAAATATCTTCACATAAAAGCTACACAGAAGCATTCTGTGAAACTTCTTTGTGATGAGTGCATTCATCTCACAGAGTTGAGCTTTTCATTTGATTGTACAGTTTTGAAACAGTCTTTTTGTAGAATCTGCAAGTGGATATTTGGAGCACTTTCAGGCCTATTGTGGAAAAGGAAATATCTTCACATAAAAACTACACAGAAGCATTCTGAGAAACCTCTTAATGATGTGTGCATTCATCTCACAGAGGTGAAACATTCTTTTGATTGAGCAGTTTCGAAAATCTCTTTTTGCAGAATCTGCAATTGGATATTTGGAGCACTGTGAGGCCTATGGTGGAAAAGGAAATATCTTCACATAAAAACTACACAGAGGCATTCTGAGAAACTTCTTTGTGATGTGTGCATTCAACTCACATTGTTGAAAATATGCTTTGATTGAGCAGTTTTGAATCTCTTTTCGTAGAATCTGCAAGTGGATATTTGGAGCCCTTTCCGCCATATTTTGGAAAAGGAAATAAGTTCACATAAAACTTACACAGTAACATTCTGAGAAATATTTTTGTGATGTGTGCATTCATCTCACATAGTTCAGCCTTTCATTTGATTGAGCATTTTTTAAAAACTCTTTTTGCAGATTCTGCAAGAGGATATTTGGAGAGCTTTGAGGTTTATGGTGGAACAGGAAATATCTTCACATAAATACTACACAGCAGCATTCTTTGAAATTTCTCTGTGAAGTGTGCATTCACCTCATACAGTTGAACTTTCCAGTTGATTGAGCAGTTTTGAAACACTCTTTTTGTAGAATTTCCAAGAGGATATTTGGAGCACTTTGAGGCCTACTGTTGAAACGGAAATTTCTTCTTATAAAAACTACACAGTAGCATTCTGAGAAACTTCTTTATGATGTGGGCATACAACTCACAGATTTGAAAATATCTTTTGAATGAGCAGTTTCAAAACTTTCTTTTTGTAGAATCTGCAAGTTGTTATTTGGAGCCCTTTGCAGCCTATGGTGGGAAAGGAAATATGTTCACATAAAAACTACACAGAAGCATTCTGAGAAACTTCATGGTTATGTGTGCATTCATCTCACAGAATTGAAACTTTCTTTTGATTGAGCAGTCTTGAAACATTCATTTTGTAGAAACTGCATGTGGATATTTGGAGTGCTTTGAGGCCTGTTGTGGAAAAGGAAGTATCTTCACATAAAAACTACATAGAAACATTCTGAGAAATTTCTTTATGATGTGTGCATTCATCTCACAGAGTTGAACATTTCTTTTGATTGAGAAGCTTTGAAACACTCTTTTTGTAAAATCTGCAAGTGGATATTTTGAGTGCTTTGAAGCCTATTGAGGAAAAGGAAATGCCTTCACATAAATACTACACAGAAGCATTGTGAGAAACTTCTTTGTGATGTGTGCATTCATCTCACAGTGTTGAGGATTTCTTTTGAGTGAGCAATTTTGAAACACTATTTTTGTAGAATCTGCAAGGAGATATTTGTAGTGTTTTGAGGACTATAGTGGAAAAGGAAATATCTTCACATAAAAACTACCCAGAAACTTTCTGACAAACTTAATTGTGAGGTGTGGTTAAACTCACAGAGTTGAACTTATCATTTGATAAAGTAGTTTGGAAACTCTCTTTTTGTAAAATCTGCAAGTGTGTATTTGGAGCCTTTGTGGACTATTGTGGAAAAGGAAATATCTTCACTAAAAGTTACACAGAAGAATTGTGAGAAACTCCTTTGTGATGTGTGCATTCAACTCACAGAGTTGAAACTTTCTTTGATTCATCATTTTGGAAACACAATTTTTGTAGAATCTGCAAGTGGATATTTGGAATGCTTTGAGGCCTATAGTGGAAAAAGAAATACTTTCACATAAAAACTACAAAGAAGCATTCTGAGAAACTTCTTTGTGATGTGTGCATTCAACTCACAGTGTTGAAACTCACTTTTGATAGAGCAATTTGAAAGTCACTTTTGTAGAATCTGCAAGTTGATACTTGGAGCCCTTTACAGCCCATGGTGGAAAAGGAAATATTTTCACAAAAAAACCACACAGAAACATTTTCAGAAAATTCTTTGCAATGTGTGCATTCATCTCACAGAGTTGAACCTTTCTTTTGGTTGACTAGTTTTGAATCTATCTTTTTGAAGAATCTGCAAGTGGATATTTGGAGCCCTTTGTGGTCTATTTTGGAAAAGGAAATATCTTCACTTAAAAACTATACAAAAGCCTTCTGAGAAACTTCTTTGTAATGTGTGCATTCATTTCACAGGGTTGAACATCTCTTTTAAATGTGCACTTTTGAAACACTCTGTTTGTAGAATCTGCATATGCATATTTGGAGCCCTTTCTGGCCTAATTTGGAAAAGGAAATAAGTTCACGGAAAACCTACAAAGAAGCCTTCTGAGAAACTAATTTGTGATGTGTGCATTAATCTCACAGATGTGAACTTTTCTTTTGATTGAACAGTTAGGAAACACTCTTTTTGTAGATTCTGCAAGTGGATATTTGGAGCCCTTTGAGGCCTATTGTGGAAAAGGAAATATCCTCATATAAAAACTACACAGAAGCATTATGAGAAACTCCTTGTGATGTGTGCATTCAACTCACAGAGTTCAACCTATCTTTTAATAGAGCAGTATTGAAAATCTCTTTTTGTAGTATCTGCAAGCTGATATTTAGAGCCCTTTGCCGTCTGTGGTGTTAAAGGAAACATCTTCACATAGAAACAACACAGAAGCATCTGAGAAACTTCTTTGTGATGTGTGCACTCATCTCACAGAGCTGAACCTTTCCTCTGATTTGGCAGTTTGTAAACACTGTTTTTGTAGAATCTGAAAGTGGATATCTGGAGCGCTTTGAGGCCTATGGTGGAAAAGGAAATATCTTCACCTTAAAAGTACACAGAAGCATTATGAGAAACTTCTTTCTGATGTGTGCATTCAACTCACAGGGTTGAAACTATTTTTCATTGAGCAGTTTTGAATATCTCTTTTTGCAGAATCTGAAAGTGGATATCTAGAGACTTTTCTGGCCTATTTTGGAAAAGGAAATAACAGAGAAACTACATAGGATCATTCTGATACTTTTTGTGATGTGTGCATTCAACTCACAGAGTTGAACCTATTTTTGATAAAGCAGTTTTGAAACTCTCTTTTTGTAGAATCTGCAAGTGGATATTTGGAGCCCTTTGTGGCATATGGTGGAAAAGGAAATATCTTCATATGAAAACTACACAGAAGTATTCTGAGAAACCTTTTTGTGATGTGTTCATTCATTTGACAGAGTTGAAAATTTCATTTGATTGAGTAGTTTTGAAACAGTCTTCTTTAAAATCTGCAAGTGGATATCTGGAGAACTTTAAGGCCTATTGTGGAAAAAGAAATATCTTCACAGAAAAACTACATAGAAGCATTATGAGAAACTTCTTTGTGATTTGTGCTTTCATCTCACACAGTTGAACCTTTATTTTGATTGAGCAATTTGGAAACACTCTTTTTGGAGAATCTGCAAGTGGATGTTAGGAGAGCTTTGTGGTCTATGGTGGAAAAAGATATATCTTCACATAAAAAACAGACAAAACATTCTGAGAAACTTCTTTTTGATGTGTGCATTCAACTCACAGAGTTGAAATTATCTTTTGATTCGGCAGTTTTCAATCTCTCCTTTTGTAGAATCTGCAATGGATATTTGGAGACCTTTGTGACCTATTTTGGAAAAGGAAATATCTTCACATAAAAATTACACAGAAGTATGCTGAGAAACTTTTTTGTGATGTGTGCATTCATTTCCCAGATTTGAACCTTTCTTTTGATGGAGCACTTTTGAAACACTCTTTTTATGGTATCTGCAAGTGGATATTTGAAGCCTTTGAGGTCTTTTGCAGAAAAGGTAATATATTCACATAAAAACTACACAGAAGCATTCTGAGACATTTCTTGTGAAGTGTGCATTCATCTCACACAGTTGACACTTTCTTTTGATTGAGCAGTTTCTAAACAGTCTTTTTGTAGGATATGCCCGTGGAAATTTGGAGTGCTTTTAGGCCTATGGTGGAAAAGGTAACATATTCACAGAAAAACTACAAAGAAGCATTCTGAGAAACTTCGTGTGATGTGTGCATTCATCTCACAGAGTTAAACGTTTCTTTTGATTGAGCAGTTTGGAAACACATTTTGTAGAATATGCAAGTGGATATCTGAAGCACTTTTATGCCTATTGTGGAAGAGGAAATATCTTCACCTTCAAACTACACAGAAGCATTCTGAGAAACCACTTTGTGATGTGTGCATTCATCTCACATAGTGGAACATTTCTTTAGATTGAACAGTTTGGAAACACTCTTTTTGTAGAATCTGCAAGTGGATATTTGGAGTGCTTATGGCCTGTGGTGGAAAAGGAAATATCTTCACAAAGAAACTACAAAGAAGAATTCTGAGAAATTTCTTTGTGATGTGTGCTTTCAACTCACAGATTTGATACTATCTTTTGATTGAACTGTTAATCTTTTTGTAGTATCTCCAAGTGGATATTAAGAGCTGTCGCTGGCCGATTTTGGATAAGGAAATATCTTCAGAGAAAAACTACACTGAAGCCTTCAGAGAAACTTCTTTGTGATGTGTGCATTCATGTCACAGAGTTGAACTTTTCCTCTGATTGAACAGTTTGGAAACACTCTTTTTGTAGAATCTGAAGGGGATACTTGGAGCTCTTTGAGGCCTATTGTGGAAAAGGAAATATCCTCACATAAAAATTACACAGAAGCATTCTGAGAAACTTCTTTGTTATGCGTGCATTCAACTCACAATTTTGAATTGTTCTTCTGATTGAGCAGTTTTTAAACACAGTTTTAGGAGAATCTGCAAGTGGATATTTTGCGTGATTTGTGACCATTACTGGAAAACGCAATATCTTCACATTAAAACAAGACAGATGGATTCTGAGAAACTTCTTTGTGACATGTGGATTAATCCCACAGAGTTGAACATTTCTTTTAATTAAACAGTGTTGAAACACTCTTTTTGTAGAATCTGCAAGTGGATATTTGGGTCGCTTTGAGGGCTATGGTGGAAAAGGAAATATCTTCATGTAAAAACTAGACAGATGCATTCTGAGAAACTTCTTTGTGATGTGTGCATTCATCTCACAGAGTTGAACCTTTATTTTGATTGAGCAGTTTTAAAACACTCTTTTTGTAGAACATGCAATTGGATATTTGGAGAGTTTAAGGCCCTTGGAGGAAAAGGAAATATCTTCACATAAAAACTACACAGAAGCATTCTGAGAAACTTTTTTGTGATGTGTACGTTCATCTCACAGAGGTGAAACTTTCTTTTGACTGAGCAGTTTTTAAACACACTATTTGTTGAATTTGCAAGTGGATATTTATAGATCTTTGTGGTCAATGTTTGAAAAGGAAATATCTTCATATAAATATTAGACAGAAGCATTCTGAGAAACATCCTAGTGATGTGTGCTTTCATCTCACCGGGTTGAACATTTGTTTTTATTGAGCAGTTTTGAAACACTCTTCTGTAGAATCTGCAGGTGGATATTTGGAGGGCTTTGAGGCCTGTGGTGGAAAAGAAAATATCTTCACATAAAAATTAGACCGAGGCATTCTGAGAAACTTCTTTGTGATGTGTGCATTCATCTCACAGACTTGAGCCTTTATTTTGGTAGAGCAGTTTTAAAACACTCTTTTTGTAGAACCTGCAATTGGATATTTGGAGAGTTTGAGGCCCGTGGAGGAAAAGGAAACATCTTCACATAAAAACTAGACAGAGGCATTCTGAGAACCTTTTTTGTGATGTGTGCTTTCATCTCACAGAGTTGAACCTTCCTTTTGACTGAGCTGTTTATAAACACTCTATTTGTAGAATCTGCAGGTGGATATTAGGAGAACTTTGTGGTCAATGTTTGAAAAGGAAATATCTTCATATAAAGATTAGACAGAAGCATTCTGACAAACATCCTAATGATGTGTGCGTTCATCTCAGAGAGTTGAACATTTCTTTTGATTCAGCAGTTTTGAAACACTCTTCTGTAGAATCTGCAGGTGGATATTTGGAGAGCTTTGAAGCCTATGGTGGAAAAGGAAATATCTTCACATAAAAATTTGACCGAAGCCTTCTGAGAAACTTTTTTGTGATGTGTGCATTCATCTCACAGAGTTGAACCTTACTTTTGCTTGACCAATTTTGAAACACTCTTTTTGTAGAATCTCCATGTGAATGTTTGGAGCACTTTGGGGCCTATAGTGTAAAAGAAAATATCTTCACATAAAAACTACACAGAAGCAATCTGAGAAAATTGTTTGTGATGTGTGCATTCAGCTCTCAGAGTTGAACCTTTCTTTTGATGGATCAGTTTTGAAACACTCTTTTTGTAATATCTTCATTTTGATATTTGGAGTGGATTGAGGCATATGGTGGAAAAGGATATATCTTCACATTTATACTACACAGGAACATTCTGAGAAACTTATTTGTGATGAGTGCATTCAACTCAGAGAGTTGAAACATTCTTTTGATTGAGCAGTTTTGAAACACACTTCTGTAGAATCGGCAGGTGGATATTTGGAGCGCTTTGAGGCATACGGTGGAAAAGGAAATATCTTCACATGAAAATTGGGCAGAAGCATTCTGAGAAACTTCTTTTTGATCTTTGCATTCATCTCACAGAGTTTAAACTTTCTATTTATTGAGCAGTTTTCAAACTCTCTTTTGGTAGAATCTGCAAGTGGATATTTGGAGTGCTTTGAGCCCTACGGTGGGAAAGGAAATATCTTCATATAAAAATTAGACGGAAGCTTTCTGAGAAACTATTTTGTGATGTCAGTGTTCATCTCACAGAGTTGAAAGTTTATTTTGATTGAGCAGTTTTGAAACACACTTTTTGTAGAATCTGCATGTGGATGTTTGGAGAACTTTGGGGACTATGGTGGAAAAGGAAATATCTGCACACAAAAACTAAACAGAAGCATTCTGAGAAACTCCCTTTTGATGTGTGCATTGAACTCACAGAGTTGACCCTTTCTTTTGATAGAGCATTTTTGGAACACACTTTATGTAGTATCTGCAAATGGATATTTGGAGCAGATTGAGGCCTATGGTGGAAAAGGACATATCTTCACATAAATACCAGACAGTAACATTCTGAGAAACTTATTTGGATGTGTGCATTCAACTCACAGAGATGAAACCTTCTTTTGATTGAGCAGTTTTGAAACACTCTTACTGTAGAATCTTTAAGTGGATATTTGGAACACTTTGTGGCCTAGAGTGGAAAAGCAAATACCTTCACACAAAAACTAGACAGAAGCATTCTGAAAAACTTGTTTGTGATGTGTGCATTCATCCCTGAGAGATGAATCTTTGTTTTGATTGAGCAGTTTTGAAACAGTCCTTTTGTAGAATCTGCAAGTGGATGTTTGGAGTGCCTTGGTGTCTACAGTGGAAAAGGAAATATCTTCACATAACAACTAAACAGGAGCATTCTGAGAAACTTCTTTGTGATGTGTGCATTCACCTCACAGAGATGAATATTTCTCTTTATTGAGCAGTGTTGAAACACTCTTTTTGTACACTCTGCGAGTGAGTATTTGCAGCACTTTGAGGCCTATGGTGAAAAAGGAAATATCTTCACTTAAAAAGTACACAAAAGCACTCTGAGAAACTTCTTTGTGATGTGTGCATTCATCTCACAGAGAAGAACCTTTCTTTTGATTTTTCAGTTGTGAAACACTGTTTTTGTAGAAACTGCAATTGGATATTTGGAGTGCTTTGAGGCCTATGTTGGAAAAGGAAGTATCTTCACATAAAAACGAGACAGAAGCATCCTGAGAAACTTCTCTGTGATGTGTCCATTCATATCACAGAATTGAACCTATCTTTTGATTGACCAGTTTTGAAAGACGCTTTTTGTAGAATCTGAAAGTGGATATTTGGAATGCTTTGTGGCTTATGGTGAAAAAGAAATATACTCAATTAAAAACTAGAAAGAAGCATTCTGAGAAACTTCTTTGTGATGTGTGCCTTCAGCTTTCAGTGTTGAACCCCTCTTTGGATTGAGCAGTTTGGAAACAGTGTCTTTGTAGAATCTGCAAAGGGATATCTGTGAGCCCTTTGAGGCCTATGGTGAAAAAGGAAATATCCTCAAATAATATCTAGACGGAAGGTCTCTGAGAAGCTTCTTTCTGATGTGTGCATTCATCTCACAGACTTGAATCTTCCTTTTGATTGAGTAGTTTGGAAACGTCTTTTTGTAGACTCTACATGAGGATATTTGTGAGCCCATTGAGGCCTATGTTGAAAAAGGAATTATCTTCACATAAAAACTAGACAGAAGCTTCCTGAGAAACTTCTTTGTGATGTGTGTGTTCATCTCACAGAGTTGAACCTCACTTTTGATTGAGTCGTTTGGAAACAGTCTTTTTTAGAAACTGCAAGGAATATTTGTGAGCAGTTTGAAACCTAAAGTGAAAAAGGAATTATCCGCAAATAAAATCTAAACAGAAGTTTCTGAGAAACTTCTTTGTGATGTGTACATTCGTCTCACATAGTTGAACTCTTGTTTTGATTGAGCAGTTTTTAAACAGTCTTTTTGTACAATCTGCAAAGTGATATCTGTGAATGCTTTCAGGCTTATGGTGAAAAAGGAAATATCTTCACCTAAACCTATAAAGAAGATTTCTGAGAAACTTCTTCAGGATGTGTGCATTCATCTCACAGAGTTGAACATTTGTTTTGATTCATCAATTCAAAAACCGTCTTTTTGAAGAATCTGTAAGGAGACATTTTTGAGCTCTTTGAGGCCCGTGGTGAAAAAGGAAATATCTTTACATAAAAACTTTACAGAAGCTTTCTGAGAAAGTTCTCTGAGATGTGTGCTTTCATCTCACAGATTTGAACCTTTGTTTTGATTGAGCAGTTTGGAAAAAGACTTTTTGTAGACTCTGTAAAGGGATATTTGAAGGCGTTTTGAGTCCTATGGTAAAAAAGGAAATATCTTCACATAAAAACAAGACAGAAGCTTTCTGAGAAACTTCCTTGTGATGTGTGCATTCTTCTCAAACAGTGGAAACTTTCTTTCAACTTATCGGGTTGGAAATAGTCTTTTTTTAGAATATGCAAAGGGATATTTATGAGCGGTTAGAGGTCTGCAGTGAAAAAGGAAATATCTTCACATAAAACCTAGACAGAAGCATTCTGAGAGACTTCTCTGTGATGTGTGCATTCATCCCAGAGAGTTGAACTTTTCTTTTCATTGGGCAGGTTTGAAACCGTCTTTTTGTAGAATCTGCAAAGTGATATGTTTCAGCAGTTTGAGTCTTATGGTGAAAAAGGAAATATCGAAAAATAAAATGTAGACAGCAGCTTTCTGAAAAACTTATTTGTGATGTGTGCACTCATCTCACAGGGTTGAAACTTTCTTTTGATTGAGCAGTTTGGAAACAGTCTTTTCGTAGAACCTGCAAAGTGATATTTGTGAATGCTTTGAGGCTTATGGTGAATAGGAAATATCTTCACATAAAAACTAGACTCATGTTTTCTGGGAAGCTTCTTTGTGATGGGTGTATGCATCTCAAAGAGTTCAATCTTTCTTTTGATTGAGCAGTTTGGAAACAGTGTTTTTGGAGAATCTGCAAAGGGATGATTTTGAGTGGTTTGAGGAATGTGGTAAAAAAGGAAATATCTTCGTATAAACACTAGACAGTAGCATTCTGAGAAACCACTTTGTGATGTGTGCATTCATCTCACAGAGTTCAATGTTTTTTCATTGAGCAGTTTGGAAACAGTCTTTTTGTAGAATATGCAAAGGGATATTTGTGATCTTTTTGAGGCCTATTGTGAAAAAGGAAATATCCACAAATAACGTCTAGACAGAAGCCTTCAGAGAAACTTCTTTGTGATGTGTGCATTCATCACACAGAGTTGAACTTTTCTTTTGATTGAGCTGTTTGGAAACAGTCTTTTTGTAGAATCTGCAAAGGAAAATTTGTGAACTCTTTGAAGCTTATGGTGAAAAAGAAGTATCTTCACATAAAAACTAGACAGAAACGTTCTGAGAAACTTCTTTGTAATGTGTGCATTCATCTCACACAGCTGAACTTTCGTTTGGTTGAGCAGTTTGGAAACAGTCCTTTTGTAGAGTCTGCAAAGGGTTATTTATGAGCGGTTAAAGGCCTATGGTGAAAAAGGGAGTATCGACAAATAAGAACTAGACAGAAACTTTCTGAGAAACGTCTCTGTGATGTGTTCATTCATCTTACAGAGTAGAAAGCTTTCTTTGATTGAGCAGTTTGGAAACAATTTTTTTGTAGAATCAGCAAAGGGATATATGTAGACGGTTTCAGGTCTATGGTGAAAATGGAAATATCTTCACATAAAAACTAGACAGAAGCTTTCTGAGAAATTCTTTGTGATGTGCTCATTCATCTCACAGATTTGAAGTCTTCTTTTCATTGATCAGTTTGGATAGAGTCTTTTTGTAGAATCTGCTTTGCGATATTTGTGAGCCCTTTGAAGCCTATGGTGAAAAAAGAAATATCTTCACACAAAAACTGACAGAAGCATTCTGAGAAACTTCGTTGTGATGTGCGCATTCATCCCAAAGAGCTGAACCTATCTTTGGATTGAGCAGTTTGGAAACAGTCCTTTTGTAGAATGTACAAAGGTATATTTGTGATCCCTTTTTGGCCTATGGTGAAAAAGGAAATATCTTCACATAAAAACTAGACAGAAGCATTCTGAGAAACTTCTTTTTGATGTATGCATTCTTCTCACAGCGTTGAACATTTCTTCAGATAGAGCAGGTTGGAAAATGTCTTTTTGTAGAATCTGCAAAGTGATAATTTGAATGCTCTGAGACATGGTGAAAAAGGGAGTATCTTCACATAAAAACTGGATGGAAGCTTTCTGAGAAACTTCTTTGTGATGTGTGCATTTATCTCAAAGAGTTGAAGCTTTATTTAGGTTGAGCAGTTTTGGAATAGTCTTTTTGTAAAATCTGTAAAGGGATAATTGTGAGGGCTTTGAGACCTATATTGAAAAAGGAAACATCTTCAAATAAAAACCAGACAGAAGCTTTCTGAGAAACTTCTTTGTTCATTCACCTCAAAGATTTGAACCTTTCTTTTGATTGAGTAGTTTGGAAACAGTCTTTTTGTAGAATCTGCAAAGGGTTATTTATGAGTGGTTTGAGGCCTATGGTGAGAAATTGAGTATCAACAAATAAAACTAGAAAGAAACATTCTGAGAATCTTCTCTGTGATGTGTGCTTTCCTCTCGCAGAGTGGAGGCTTTCTTTAAGCCGTTTGGAGTCTTTTTATAGAATCTGCAAAGGGATATATGTAGGCGGTTTGAGGTCTTTTGTGAAAATGGAAATATCTTCACTTAAAAACTAACTGCTCAATGGAAAGAAACTTTTACTTCTGTGCGATGAATGCACATGTCACAGAGGAGTTACTCAGAAAATTTCTTTCTACTTTTTATGTGAAGATATTTCCTTTTTCACCATCTGCCTCAACGTGTTCCCAAATATCCCTTTGGATTTTCTACAAAAAGACTGTTTCCAAACGGCTCAATAAACAGAATGGTTTAACCCTGTGAGAAGAATGTGCACATCACAAAGAAGTTTCTCAAAAAACTCCCTTTTCGTTTTTATGTGAAGATATTTCCTTTTTGAACATAGGCCTCAATGTCCTCCCAAATATAACTTTGCAGAATCTACAAAAATAACTGTTTCCAAACTGCTCAATCAAAAGAAAGTTTCAACTCTGTGTGATGAATGCACACATCAGAAAGTTTCTCAGCAAGCTTCTCACTAGTTTTTATGTGAAGATAGTCCCTTTTTCAACCTGGGTCTCAAAGCACTCAAAAATATCCCTTTGTAGATTCTAGAATAACAGAGTTTACAAACTGCTCAATGAAAAGAAACGTTTACCTCTGTGAGATGAATACACGTACTTTAAAGTAGCTTCTCAGAATGCTTCTTTCTAGTTTTTATGTGAAGATATTTCCTTTTTCACCATAGGCCTCAACGTGCTCCTAAATATCCCTTTGCAGATTGTACAAAAAGACTGTTTCCAAGCTGCTGAATCCGAAGAATGTTTCAACTCTGTGAGATGAATGCACACATCACAAAGAAGTTTCTCAGAATCCTTCTTTATAGTTTTTCTGTGAAAGTATTTCCTTTTTCACCATAGGCCTCAAAGCCCTCACAAATATCCCTTTACATATTCTACAAAAAGTCTGCTTCCAAACTGCTCAATAAAAAGAATTATTGAACACTGTGAGATGAATGCACACATCTCAAAGAAGTTTCTCTGAAACTTTAAGTCTAGCTTTTATGTGCGTATATTTCGTTTTTCACCATAGGCCTCAAAGTGTTCCAAATATCCATTTGCAGATTCTACAAAAAGACTGTTTCCAAACTGCTCAATCAAAACAAAGATTCAACTCTGTTTGATGAATGCACACATCACAAAGAAGTTTCTCAGAATGCTTCTGTGTAGATATTATGTGAAGATACTTGCTTTTTCACCGTAGGCCTCAAAGTGCTCACAAATATCCTTTTACAGATTCTATAAAAATACTTTTTCCAAATTGCTCAATCAAAAGAAAGGTTCAACTCTTTGACATGTATGCACATTACAAAGAGGTTTCTAAGAAAGCTTCTCTCTACTTTGTATATCCCTTCACAGATTCTACAAAAAGACTCTTTACACACTGCTCAATGAAAATAATGTTTCAATTCTGTGAGATAAGTGCTCACATTGCCAGGATGTTTCTCAGAAAACTTCTGTGTAGTTTTTATGTGAAGATATTTCCTTTTTCACCATATGCTTCAAAGGGCTCAAAAATATCCCTTTGCAGATTTTACAAGAAAAGATTTTCCAATCTTCTCAATGAAAAGAAACAGACACATCTGGGAGATGAATGCACATATCACAAAGCAGTTTCTCAGAAACATTCTGTCTAGTTTTCATGTGAAGGTATTTCGTTTTTCACCACTGGACACAAAGCACTCAAAATTGTCTCTTTGTAGATTCTACAAAAAGTCTGTTTCCACACTGCTCATCAAAAGAAAGGTTCAACTCTGTTAGATGAATGCACACGTCAAAAAAAAGTTTCTCAGAAAGCTTCTATTAAGTTTTTATATGAATGTTTCCTTTGTCACCACGAGCCTCAAAGTGCTCACAAATATCCACTTGAAGAATATTTAAAAAGACTTTTTCCAAACTCCCCAATCAAAAGAAAGTTTGAACTGTGTGAGATTAATGCACGCATCACAAAGAAGTTTCTCAGAAACCTTCTTTATAGTTTTTCTTGGAAGATATTTCCTTTTTCACCATAGGCCTCAAAGCCCTCACAAATATCTCTGCAGATTCTACAAAAAGACTGTTTCCAAACTGCTCAATAAAAAGAATTGTTGAACTTTGTGAGATGAATGCACACATCTCAAAGAAGTTTCCCAGAAACGTTTAGTCTAGTTTTTATGTGAATATATTTCCTTTTTCACCATAGGCCTCAAAGTGCTCTAAATAGCCATTTGCAGGTTCTACAAAAAGTCTCTTTCCAAACGGCTCAATGAAAAGAAAGTTTCACCTCTGTGAGATGAATGCACACATCACTAAGAAGTTTCGCAGGAGGCTTCTGTCTAATTTTTTATGAAGACATTTCCTTTTTCACCATAGGCCTTCATCTGCTCACAAATATCCCTTAGCAGATTCTACAAGAACAGAAATCTAGACTGATCAAAGAAAACAAAGGTTTTTCTCAGTGAGATGAATGCACACATCAGAAAACTGTTTCTCAGAAACCGTCTTTATACTTTTTATGTGATGATATTTCTTTTTTCTGCCTAGGACACAAAGCGCTCAAAAATATCACTTTGCAGATTCTACGAAAAGATTGTTCCCAAACTGTTCCATCAAAAAAATAGTTCAACTCCGTGAGATGAATGCATACATCACAAAGAAGTCTCTCAGAAACCTTATTTATAGTTTTTATGTGAAGTTATTTCCTTTTTCACCATAAGCCTCAAAGTGCTCAGCAATATCCCTTTGCAGATTCTGCAAAAAGACGGCTTCCCAACTGCTCAACCAAATAAATGCTTGAACTCTGTGAGATGGATGCACACATCACAAAGAGGTTTCTCAGGGATCTTCTGTCCATTTTTTATGTGAAGATATTTCCTTTTTCACCATAGCCCTCAAAGCCCTGACAAATATCCCTTGCAGATTCTACAAAAAGACTGTTTCCAGATTGGTCAATCAAAAAGATGGTTCAAATTTGTGATATGATTGCACACATCACAAAGATGCCACTAAGAAAGCTTCTGTCTAGTTTTTATGTGAAGATATTTCCTTTTTCACAATAGGCCTCAAAGCACTCACAAATATCCCATTGCAGATTCTACAAGAACAGAGTTTCCAGACTGATCAGAGAAAATAAACCTTTGCCTCTGTGAGTTCAATGCACACGTCACAAAGCTGTTTCTAAGAAACCTTCTTTATAACTTTTATATGAATATATTTCCTTTTTCACCATTGGCCTCAAAGCGCTCATAAATATCCCTTTGCAGATTCCACAAACAGACCATTTCCATACTGCTCAATCGAAAGTAAGTTTCATCTTTGTGAGATGAATGCCCACATCACAAAGAGGTTTCACAGAAAGCCTCTCTTTAGTTTTTACGTGAAGATATTTCCTTTTTCACCATAGGCCTCAAAGCACTCACAAATATCCCTTTAAAGACTCTAAAAGAACAGTTTCCAGACTGACTAGAGAAAAGAAACGTTTATCTCTGTGAGATGAATTCATACATCATAAAGCTGTTTCTGAGAAACCTTGTTTATGCTTTTTATGTGAATATATTTCCTTTTTCACCATAGGCCTCAAAGCACTCATAAATATCCCTTTGCAGATTCTACAAAACGACTGTTTCCAAACTGTTCAATCAAAAGGATGGTTGAACTCTATGAGATGAATGCACACATCACAAAGAAGTTTCTTGGAAAGCTTCTGTCTAGTTTTTATGTGAAGATATTTCCTATTTCATCATAGGCCTCAAAGGTCTCAAAAATATGCCTTTACAGATTCTACAAAAATACTGTTTCCAAATTGTTCAATCCAAAGAAAGTTTCAAATCTGTGAGATGAATGCACACATCACAAAGAGGTTTCTCAGAAAGCTTCTCTTTAGTTTTCATGTGAAAATATTTCCTTTTTCACCATAGGCTTCAAAGCATCACAAATATCCCTTTGCAGATTATACCAAAATATTATTTACAAACTGCCCAATCAGAAGAATATTTCAACTCTGTGAGATAAATTCTCGCATCTCCAAGATGTTTCACAGAAAGCTTCTGTCTACTTTTTACGTGAAGATAATTACTTTTTCACCATATGCCTCAAAACGCTGACAAATATCCCTTTGCAGATTTTACAAGAAGATAATCAGCTCGAGGAAGAGAAATGGTTACCTCTGTTAGATGAAAGCACATATCACAAAGCAGTTTCTCAGAAATATTCTGTCTAGTATTTATATAAAGGTAATTCCTTTTTCAACATAGGACACAAAACACTAACTAACAACCCTTCGGAAATTCTACAAAATACTGTCTCCAAACTGCTCATCAAAAGAAAGGTTCACCTCTGTGGAATGAATGCGTATATCAAAAAGATGATTCTCAGAAAGCTTCTATCTTGTTTTTATGTGAATGTGTTTCCTTTTTCACCATGGGCCTCAAAGTGCTCAAAAATATCCCTTTGCAGATCCTAAAAAAAGACTGTTTCCAAACTGCTGAGCCAAAGGAATGGTTCAAATCTGTGAGATGAATGCACACATCACAAAGAAGTTTCTCACAAACCTTCCTTATAGTTTTTACGTTAAGATATTTCCCTTTAACCATAGATCTCAAAGGGCTCAGAAATATACTTTGCATATTCTACAAAAAGACGGTTTCCCAACTGCTCAATGAAAAGAATTGTTGAACTCTGTGAGATGAATGGATACATCACAAAGAAGTTTCTCAAATTCTTTAGTGTAGTTTTTATGTGAAGATATTTTCTCTTTCACCATAGGCCTCAAAGTGCTCAGAAATATCCCTTTACAGATTCCACAAAAAGACGTTTCCGAACTGCTCAATCAAAAGAAAGTTTCAATTCTGTGAGATGAATGCACACATCACCAAGAAGTTTCTCAGTATGCTTCTGTCTAGTTTTTATGTGAAGACAATTCCTTTTTCACCATAGAGGTTCTACGCACTCACAATTATCCCTTAGCAGATTCTAAAATAAGAGAGTTTCCCAATGATCAAAGGAAAAAATCGTTTACCTCTGTGAGATGAATGCAGACAACACAAAACAGTTTCTCAGAAAACTTCTTTATACTTTTCTGTGAAGATACTTCTTTTTCTGCATAGGCCTCAAAATGCTTACAAATATCAGTTTCCAGATTCTGCAAAAATACCATTTCCAAATGATGAATCAAAAGAGAGGTTCAACTCTGTGAGATGAATGCATATGTCACAAAGAAGTATCTCAGAAACTTTCTGTATACTTTGTATGTGAAGATATTTCCTTTGTCAACATGGGCCTCAAAGTGCCCAAAAATACCCTTTTTCAGATTTTACAAGAACAGAGTTTCTAGACTGCTCAGAGAAAAGAAACTGCTTACCTCTGTGAGATGAAGGCACACATCACAAGGCTGTTTTTAGGAAACCTGCTTTACAGTTCTTATGTGAAGATATGTCCTTTTCCACCATAGGCCTCACAGCAATTCAAATATCCACTTGCAGATACTACAAAAAGAGTGTTTCAAAACTGTGCAATCAAAGGAAAGGTTCAAATCTGTGAGATGAATGCAAATATCACAAAGAATTTTCTCAGAATGCATTTGTCTAATTTTTATATTAAGGTATTTCCTTTTCCACCATAGGCATCAAAGCACTTCAAATATCCACATGCAGATACTACATAAAGACTGTTTCCAAACTGCTCAGTCAAAAGTGTAGTTAAACTCTCTGGGATGAATACACACATCACTAAGAAGTTTCTCAGAATGCCTCCATCTAGTTTTTATATGAAGATATTTCCTTTTGCAACATAGGCCACAAATCGCCACAAATATCCACTTACAAATTCTACAAAAAGAGTATTTCAAAACTGGTCAATCAAAAGAAAGTTTGAAATCGGTGAGATGAATGCACACATCACGAAAAGTTTCTCAGAATGCTTCTGTCTGGTTTTTATGTAAAGATATTTCCTTTTCCACTCTAGGCCACAAAGCGCTCCATATATCCACTTTCAGATTCTACAAAAAGAGTGTTTCAAAACCGCTGCATCAAAAGAAAGGATCAACTCTGTGAGGTGAATGCACACACCACAAAGAAGTTTCTCAAAATGCTTCTGCCCAGTTTTTATGGGGAGATATTTCCTTTTCCAACACAGGGCTAAAAGTGACATAAATATCCACTTGCAGATTCTACAAAAAGAGTTTTTCAAAACGGCTCAATCAGAAGAAAGGTTCAACTCTGTGAGATGAATGAACACATCACAAAGAATTTCCTTAGAAATTTTCTGTCTAATTTTTATGGAAGATATTTCTTTTTCAACACAGGCTTCATAGCGCTGCAAATATCCACTTGCAGATTCTACAAAAATACTGTTTCCAAACTGCTAAATCAAAGGGAAGTTCAACTGTGTGAGATGAATGCACACATCACAAAGAACGTTCTCAGAAAGCTTCTGTCTAGTTTTTATGTGATGCCAGTTGCTATTTCACCCTTCGCTCAACACTCTCCAAATATCCATTTGCAGACTCTACAAAAAGACTGTTTCCAAAATGCTCAATCAAAAGAAAAGTTGAACTCTGTGAGATGAAAGGACACATCACAAAGTAGTTTCTTAGAAAGATTCTGTCTAGTTTTTATATGAAGATATTTCCTGTTTCATCAGAGACCTCAAAGGGCTCACAAATATCCTTTTCCAGATTCTACAAAAAACAGTTTCCCAACTGCTCAATCAAAAGAAAGGTTAAACTGTGTGAGATGAAAGCACACATCCCCAAGAAATTTCTCAGAAAGCTTCTGTCTAGTTTTTATGCAAAGATATTTCCTATTTCACCATAGTCCTCAATGGGTTCACAAATATCCCTTTGCATATTCTACAAAAAGACTGTTTCCAAACTGCTCAGTCAAAAGAAAGTTTTAACTCTGTGAGATGAGTGCACACATCTCAAAGAGGTTTATGAAAATGCTTCTGTCTAGTTTCTATGTGAACATATTTCCTATTTCACCGTAAGCCTCAAAGTGCTTGCAAATATCCCTTTGCAGATTTTATAAAAAGACTTTTTCCAAGCTTCTCTATCTCAAGAAAGTTTCAACTCTGTGAGATGAATGAACACGTCACAAATAAGTTTCTCAGAATGCTTCTGTCTAGTTTTTTTGTGATGATATTTCTTTTTCACCACAGGGCTCAAACCGCTCAGAAATAAACCTTTGCCTATTGAACAAAAACACTGTTTCATAACTTCTCAATGAAAAGAAAGGTTCAACTCTGTGAGGTGAATGCAAACATCACAAAAAAATTTCTCAGAAAGCGTCTGTCTGGTTTACATATGAAGATATTTCCTTTTTCACCGTAGGCCTCAAAGCCCAGCAAATATCCATTTGCAGATTATATGAAAAGACTGTTTCCAAACTGCTCAATCAAAAGAATGCTTCAAATCTCTGAAATGAAAGAACACACCACAAAGAAGTTTCTCTGAAAGCTTCTGTCTATTTTTTATATGAAGATATTTCCTGTTTCACCATAGGCCTCAAAGGACTCTCAAGTATCCCTTTGCAATTATGTGAAATAAGTCATTGGTAGCTTGATGGGGATGGCATTGAATCTATAAATTACCTTGTGCACTATGGCCATTTTCACAATATTGATTCTTCCTACCCATGAGCAAGGAATGTTCTTGCATTTCTTTATATCCTCTTTTATTTCATTGAGCAGTGGCTTGTAGTTCTCCTTGAAGAGGTCCTTCATGTCCCTTGTAAGTTGGATTCCTAGGTATTTTATTCTCTTTGAAGCTATGCAGCCATAAAAAATGATGAGTTCATGTCTTTGTAGGGACATGGATGAAATTCTAAATCATCTTTCTCAGTAAACTATTGCAAGAGCAATAAACCAGACACCACATATTCTCACCCATAGGTGGGAATTGAACAATGAGAACACATGGACACAGGAAGGGGAACATCACACTCTGGGGACTGTTGTGGGGTGTGGGGAGGGGGGAGGGATAGCATTAGGAGATATACCTAATGCTAAATGACAAGTTAATGGGTGCAACACACCAGCATGGCATATGTATACACATGTAACTAACCTGCACATTGTGCACATGTACACTAAAATTTAAAGTATAATAATAATGAAACAAAAATAAAAATAAAAACAAAAAAATGAAAAAATCCCTTTGCAGATTCCACGAACAGACTGTTTCCCAACTGCTCAATCAAAAGAAATGTTCAACTCTGTGAGATGAAAGCACCCATAACAAAGCACACATAACAAATCTGTTTCGCATAAAACTTCTGTCTGGCTTTTATGTGAAGACATTTCCTATTCCACCATAGGCCTCAAATGGCTCACAAATATACTTTGTATATTCTACAAAAATACTGTTTCCAACTGCTCAATCAAAAGAAAGGTTCAACTCTTTGAGATACATGCACACATCACAAAAAAGTTTCTCAGAAATCTTCTATACAATTTCTATTTGAAGATATTTCCTATTTCACCATAGTCCTCAAAGGACAAAAAACTATCCCTTTGCAGATTCTACAAAAAGATTGTTTCCAAACTGCTAAACCAAAAGAAAGGTTCAACTCTATGGGATGAATGCACACATCACAAATAAGTTTCTCAAGATGCTTCTGTCTAGTTTTTATGTGAAGATATTTCCTATTTCACCAAAGTCCTCAAAGGGCTCAAAACTATCCTTTTGCAGATTCTGCAAAAAGATTGTTTCCAAGCTGCCCAATCAAAAGAAAGATTCAACTCTATGAGTCGAATGCACACATCACAAAGAAGTTTCTCGAAAAGTTTCTGTCTAGTTTCCATATGAGGATATTTCCTATTTCACCATAGGCCTCAAAGGGCTCAAAAACATCCCTTTGCACATTTTACAAAAAGACTGCTTCCAAACTGCTCAATCAAAAGAAAGGTTCAACTTTGTGCATTTAATGAACACATCACAAATATGTTACTTAGAATTCTTCTGTCTAGTTTTTATGTGAAGATATCTCCTTTTTTCACCATAGTTCTCAAACCTGTCCCAAATATCCCTCTGTAGATTTTCAAAAAGATTTTTTCCAAAGTGCTCAATCAAAAGAAAGATTGACTTCTGTTAAATGAATGCACATATCAGAAAAAAGTTTCTTAAAATGTTTCTGTCTAGTTTTAATGTGAAGATATTTCCTTTTTGACTTTAGTCCTCAAACCGCTCACAAATATCCCTCTGCATATTCTACAAACAGACTGTTTCCAAACTGCTCAATCAAAAGACAGTTTCAACTCTGTGAGATGAATGCACAAATCACAAAGAAGTTTCTCAGAAAGCTTCTGCCTAGTTTTTATGTGAAGATATTTCCTTTTTCAACATAGGCCTCAAAGCCCACCCAATATCCATTTGTAGATTCTACAAAAAGACGTTTCCAAACTGCTCAATCAAAAGAAAATTTCAACTCTGTGAGATAGACACACACATAACAGAGAAGTTACTCAGAAATTTTCTGACAAGTTTTATGTGAAGATATTTCCTATTTCACCGTAGGCCTCAAAGGGCTCACAAATATCCCATTTCAGATTCTTCAAAAAGACTGTTTGCAAACTGCTTAATGAAAAGAAAGGTTAATCTCTGTGAGATGATTGCACACATCACAAAAATTTCTCAGAATGCTTCTGTCTAGTCTTTACATTAAGATAGTTTCTTTTTCACCATAGGACTCAAACTGCTCAAAAATATCCCGCTTTAGATCCTGCAAAAAGAGTGTTTCCAAACTGCTCAATCTAAAGAAAGGTTCTACTCTGTGAGATGAATGCACACATCACAAAGAAGTTTGTCAGAAAGCTTCTGTCTAGTTTTTATGTGAAGACAATTCCTATTTCACCCTAGGATCAAATCGCTCCAAATATCTATTTGCAGGTTCTACAAAAAGATGGTTTCCAAACTGTTCAAGCAAAAGAAAGGTTCAGCTCTGTGAGACAAATGCACACATCACAAAGAAGTTTCTCAGAATGCTTCTATCTAGTTTTTATGTGAAGACATCTCCTTTTTCAACATAGGCCTTAAATCACTTACAAATATCCCTCTGTAGATACCAAAAACAGATTGTTTCCAAACTGCTCAATCAAAATAAAGGTTCAACTCTGTGAGATGAATGCACACATCACAGAGAAGTTTCTCATTAGGTTTCTGTCTGGTTTTTAGGTGAGGATATTTCCTATTTCAACACAGGCATCGATGGGCTCAGAAATATCCTTTTGCAGGTTCTACAAAAGGACTGTTTCCAAACTGCCCAATCAAAAGAAATTTTCAACTTTTTGAAATGGAAGCACACATCACAAAGAAGTTTCTCAGAAATCTTGTGTCTAATTTTTGTCTCAAAATTATTCTTATTTTGTCACAGGCCTCAATGGGCTCACAAATATCCCTTTGCAGATTTTACAAAAGTTCTGTTTCCAAACTGCTCAATCAAGAGAAACGTTCAACATTGTGAGATGAATGCACACATCACAAAGAAGTTTCTCAGAATGCTTCTGTCTAGTTATTATGTGAAAATATTTCCTTTTTCACCATAGTCTTTAAACCACTCAAAAATATCCCTCTGCAGATACTACAAAAAGACTGTTTCCAAACTGGTCAATCAAAGTAAGTTTCAACTCTGTAAGATGAATGGACTCATCCCAAAGAAGTTTCTCAGAATTCTTCTGTCTAGTTTTTATGTGAACATATTTCCTTTTTCACCATAAAACACAAATTGCTTCTAATATCCATTTGCAGATTCTACAAAAAGAATGTTTCCAAACTGCTCAATCAAAACAAATATTCAACTCTTTGACATGAATGGACAAATCACAAAGAAGTTTCTCAGAATGCTTCTGTCTAGCTTTTATGTGCAGATATTTCTTTTCCACCATAGGCCTAAA
The DNA here is from genome assembly GCF_028885625.2 of Pongo pygmaeus. Lineage (NCBI taxonomy): Eukaryota > Metazoa > Chordata > Mammalia > Primates > Hominidae > Pongo > Pongo pygmaeus. The sequence continues at coordinate 45,735,499 of NC_072397.2, read as the reverse complement.
ATGGCTCAGAAATATCCCTTTGCAGATTGTACAAAAAGACTGTTTCCAAACTGCACAATCAAAAGAAAGATTCAACTCTGTGAAATGAAAGTGCACATCACACAGAAGTTTGTCAAAATGCTTCTGTCTAGTTTTTATGTGAATATATTTCCTTTTTGACCATAGGCCTCAAAGCTCTCCAAATATCCATTTGTAGATTCTTCACAAAGACTGTTTCCAAAGTGATCAATCAAAAGAAAGGTTCAACTCTGTAGGATGAAAGCACACATCATAAAGAAGTTTCCCAGAAAGCTTCTGTCTAGTATTTATGTGAAGATATTTACTATTTCTACATAGGCCTCAAAGTTATCACAAATATCCCTTTGCAGATTCTACAAAAAGACTGTTTCCAAACTGCTCAATGGAAATAAAGTTTCAACTCTGTGAGGTGAATGCACAGATAAAAAAGAGGTTTTTCAGAATGTTTCTGTCTAGTTTTTATGTGAAGATATTTCTTTTTCACCACAGGACTGAAAACACTCAGAAATATTCCTTTGCAGATTGCATAAAAAGAATATTTCAGGGCTCCTCAACGAACAGAAAGGTTCAACTCCTTGAGATGAATGAAAACATCACAAAGACTTATCTGAAAAAGCTTCTGTCTGGTTTTTATTTGAAGATATTTAGTTTTTCACCATAGGCCTCAAACTGCTCACAAATATACCTTTGCAGATTATACACAATGACTTGATCTCAAACTGCTCAATGAAAAGAAATGTCCAAATATGTCAGATGAAAGCATGCATCACAAATAAGTTTCTCAGAAAGTTTGTCTAGTTTTTAGGTGCAGGTACTTCCTTTTTCACCTTATGCCTCAAAGCGCTCCAAATATCCGTTTACAGATTCTACAAAAAGAGTGTTTCCAAACTGCTCAATCAAAAGAAAGGTTCAACTCTGTGAAATGAAAGCACGCATCACAAAGAAGTTTCTCAGAATGCTTCTGTCTAATTATTATGTGAAGATATTTCCTATTTCACTATAGGACTCAAAGGGCTCAGAAATATCCCTTTGCAGATTCTACAAAAGGACTGTTTCCAAACAGCTCAATCAAAAAAAAAGTTTCAACTCTGTGAGATGAAAGCACACATCACAAAGAAGTTTCTCAAAAAGCTACTGTCTAGTTTTAATGTGAAGATATTTCCTATTTCACCATACACCTCAAAGGGCTCAGAAATATCCCTTTGCAAGTTCTATGAAAAGACTGCTTCCGAACTAAAGAATGAAATGAAAGTTTCAACTCTGTTGGGTGAATGCACACAAAACAAATAAGTTTCCTGGAATGCTTCTGTCTGATTTTTATGTGAAGATATTTCTTTTTCACCACAGGCCTCAAATCACTCAGAAATATCCCTTTACAGATTGTGCAAAAAGACTGTTTCTAAACAGCTCAATGAAAAGGAAGATTCAACTCTGGGAGATGAATGCAAACATCACAAAGAGGTTTCTCGAAAAGCTTCCGTCTGGTTTTTATGTGAAGGTATTTCCTTTTTCACCAAAGGTCTCAAACCGCTCACAAATATCCCTTTGCAGATACTACAAAAAGACAGTTTCCAAACTGCTCAATGAAAAAAAAGGTTAAACTCTTTGAGATGTAAGCACACAACACAAAGAGGTTTCTCAGAATGCTTTTGTCTAGTTTTATGTGAAGAATTTTCCTTTTTCACCATAGGCCTCAAAGCACTCCAAATATCCATTTGCAGATCCTACGAAAAGACTGTTTTCAAATTACTCAATCAAAAGAGTGGTTCAACTCTGTGAAATGAATGTACACACCCCAAAGGAAATTCTCAGAAAATTTCTGTTTAGTTTTTACGTGAACATATTTCCTTTTTCATCATGGGTCTCAAAGCACTCCAAATATCCACTTGCAGATTCTACAAAAAGAGTGTTTCCAATCTGCTCAATCAAAACAAAGGTTCAACTCTGTGAGATGAAAGCACACATCACAAAGAAGTTTCTTAGAAACCTTCTTTCTAGTTTTTTGTGTAGATATTTCATATTTCAAAATAGGCCTCAAAGGGCTCAGAAGTATACCCTTGCAGATCCTACAAAAAAGAGTGTTTCCAAACAGCTCAATCAAAAGAAAGATTTAACTCTGTGAGATGAAGCACACATTACAAAGAAGTTTCTCAGAATGCTTCTGTCTAGTTTTTTTGAGAAGCCATTTCCTTTTCACTGTAGGCCTCAGTCTGCTCACTAATAGCCCTCTGCAGATACTACAAAAAGACTCTTTCCAAACTATTCAATCAAAGTAAAGTTTCAAATCTGTGAGATGAAAGCCCAAGTCACAAAGAAGTTTCTCAGAAAGTTTCTCTCTAGTTTTTATGTGAAGATATTTCCTATTTCACCTTAGGCCTCAAAGGGATAAAATATATCCCTTTTCAGATTCTACAAAAAAAGGTTCCGAACTGCTTCATCAAAAGAAAGGTTCAACTCTGTGAGATGAATGCACACATACAAAATTAATTTCTCAGAATGCTTCTGTCCTGTTTTTACGTGAAGATATTACATTTTCAACATAGGTCTCAAACCTCAAACAAATATTCCTTTGCACATTGCACAAAAAGTATGTTTCCACACTGCTCAATGAACAGAAAGGTTCAACTCAGTGAGATGAATGCAAACATCACAGTTTTCTCACAATGTTTCTGTGTAGGTTTTATGTGAAGATATTTACTTTCTTACCATGGGCCTCAAACCGCTCACATATATCCCTTTGCAGATTCTACAAAACGACTTGTTGCCAAACTGCTCAATGAAAAGGAAGGTCCAAATTTGAGAAGAAAACACACATCAAAAATAAGTTTCTCAGAAAATTTCTGTCTAGTTTTTATCTGCAGATCCATTTGCAGGTTCCACAAAAGGAGTGTTTCCAAACTGCTCAGTTAAAAGAGAGTTTCATCTCTGTGAGATTAAAGCACACAGCACAAAGAAGATTTTCAGAAAGCTTCTTTCTAGTTTTTATGTGAAGATATTTCCTATTTCACCATAGACCTCAATGGGCTCACAAACATCCCTTTGCAGATTCCACAAAAGGGCTCTTTCCAAACTGCTCAGTCCAAGGAAAGTTTCAATCCTGTGACATGAATGCACACATCACAAAGAGGTTTCTCAGAATGCTTCTGTCTTGTTTTTATGTGAAGAAATTTCCTGTTCAACATAGGCCTAAAATGCTGCAAATATCTATTTGCAGATTGTACAAAAAGACTGTTTCCAACCTGCTCAATCAAAAGAAAAGCTCAACGCTTGAGATGAAAGCACATATCACAAAGAAGTTTTTCAGAAAGCTTCTGTCTGGTTTTAATGTGAAGATATTCCCTATTTCACCATAGGCCTGAAAGGGCTCACAAATATCCTTTCACATATTCTACAAAAAGACTATCTCCAAACTGCTCAATCAAAAGAGAGGTTCAAATATGTGTGATGAATGCACACAACACAAAGAAGTTTCTCAGAATTCTTTTGTCTAGTTTTTATGTGAAGATATTTCTCTTTCACCATAGGCCTCAAATGGCTCAGAAATATCCCTTTGCAGATTGTACAAAAAGAATGTTTCCAAACTGCTCAATGAAAAGAAAGTTTCAACACTGTGAGATGAATTCACACATCACAAAGAAGTTTCTCAGAAAGCTTCTGTTTAGCTTTCATGTGAAGATTTTTCCTTTTTCACCATAGACCTCAATGGGCTCAGAAATGTCCCTTTGGAGATTCTACAAAAGGACTGTTTAGAAAACTGCTCAATCCAAAGAAAGCCCAACTCTCTGAGATGAACAATACGTCTCAAAGAAGTTTCTCACAATGGAGCTGTCGAGTTTTTTTGAGAAGATATATCCTTTTTAACCACAGGCTGTAAACTGCTCATGAATATCCCTCTGAAGATACTATAAAAAGACTGTTTCCAAACTGCTGCATCCAAAGAAATGTTCAACTCTGTGAGATGAATACACCCATCACAAAGAAGTTTCGCAGAATGCTCCTGCCTGGTTTTTATGTGAAGGTATTTCCTTTTTCACCATAGGCCTCAGAGTCCTACAAATATACATTTACAGACTCTACAGAAAGAGTGTTTCCAAACTGGTCATTCAAAAGAAAGGTTCAACTCGGTGAGATGAAAGCACACATCACAAAGTAGTTTCTCAGAAAGCTTCTGTCTAGTTTTTATGTGAAGATATTTCCTATTTCACTGTAGGCCATAAAGGGCTCAAAAATATTTTTTGCAGATTGTTCAAAAAGACTGTTTCCAAACTGATCAATCCAAAGAAAGTTTCAACTCTGTGAGATGAATGGACACATCACAAAGAAGTTTCTCAGAATGCATCTGTCCAGTTTTTATGTGAAGTTATTTCTTTTTCACCCTACGCCTCAGTAGGCTCAGAAATATCCCTTTGCAGATTCTAAAAAAGGACTGTTTCCAAACTGCTCAATCTAATGAAAGTTTCCCCTCTGTAAGTTGAATGTACACATCACAGAGAAGCTTCCCAGAATGCTTTGTCTAGTTTTTATGTGAAGGTATTTCCCTTTTCACCATAGGCCTAAAACTGCTCACAAATATCCCTCTGCAGATACAACAAAAGGACTGTTTCCAATCTGCTAAATCAAAAGATAGGCTCAGCAACATGAAGTGAATGCACACGTCACAAAGAAGATTCTCAGAATGTTTCTGTCTAGTTTTAATGTGAAGATGTTTACTTTTCACCATAGGTCTCAAAGCATTCCAAACATCCATTTGCAGATTCCACAAAAAGACTCCTTCCAAACTGCTCAACCAAAAGAAAGGTTCAACTCTGTGAAATGAAAGCACACATCACAAAGAAGTTTCTCAGAAAGCTTCTGTCTAGTTTTTATGTGAGGATATTTCCTATTTCACCACAGGCCTCAAGAGACTCACAAATAACCCTTTCAGATTCTACAAAAAGCGTGTTTCTGAACTGCTCAATGAAAAGAAAGTTTCAACTCTGTGAGATAAATGCAGAAATAAAAAAGAAGTTTCTCATAATACTTCTGTCTGGTTTTTTGTGAAGATATTACTTTTTCACTGTAGGCCTCAAACCACTCAGAAATATCTCTTTGCAGATTGTACAGAAAGACTGTTTCCAAACTGTTCAATGAAAAGAAAGATTCATCTCTGTGAGATGAATGCACACATAAAAAAGGAGTTTCTCAGAATGCTTCTGTCTCGTTTTATGTGAACATATTCCCTTTTTCACTATAGTCCTTAAACCGCTCACAAATCTCTCTCTGCAGATACTACAAAAAGACTGTTTCCAAACGGCTCCATGAAGACAAACGTTCAACTCTGTGAGATGAATGCACCCATCACAAAGAAGTTTCATAGAATGATTCTGTCTAGTTTTTATGTGAAGAAAATTCATTTTCTCCATAGGCATCAAATGGCTCAGAAATATCCATTTGCAGATTGTACAAAAAGACTGCTTCCAATCTGTTCAATCAAAAGAAAGCTTCAGCTCTGTAATATGAATCCATGCATCACAAAGGACGTTCTCAGAAAGCTCCATTTTAGTGTTTTGTGAAGATATTTGCTTTTTTACCTTAGGCCTAAAAGCAATGAAACTACTCATTTGTGGATTCTACAAAAGTATTGTTTCCAAACTGTTCAATCAAAAGAAAACTTCAACTCTTTGAGATGAAAGCATACATCACAAAGCAGATTCTCAGAAAGATGCTGACTAGGTTTTATATGAAGCTATTTCCTATTTCTTCAAAGGCTGTAAGGGCTAAGAAATATCGGTTTGAATGTTCTAAAAAAAGACTGTTTCCAAACTGCTCATACAAAAGAAATGTTCAACTCTGTGAGATGAGAGCACATATAAGAACGAAGTTTCTCAGAATGCTTCTATCTAGTTTTTATGAGAATATTTTTCTTTTATTATTATCATTATTATACTTTACGTTTTATGGTACATGTGCACAATGTGCAAGTAAAATGTGGAATGGAATGGAATTGAATATGGAATGGAATGTAAAACGGAATGGAATCGAAAGTGGAATGGAATAGAATGGAATGAGGAAGGGAATGTGGAATGGAATGAGGAATGGAATGTGGAAAGGAATGGAATGGAACGTAGAATGGAATGTGGAATGGAATGGAATGTGGAATGGAATGGAATGGAAAGTGGAATGGAATGGAATGGAATGTGGAATGGAATGGAATGGAATGTGGAATGGAATGGAATGGAATGCAATATGGAAAGGAATGGAAAGGAATGCGGAATGGAAAGTGGAATGGAATAGAATGGAATGTGGAATGGAATAGATTGGAATGTGGAATGGAATGGAATGCGGAATGCAACGTGGAATGGAACGTGGAATGGAATGGAACGTGGAGTGGAATGGCATGGAAAGTGGAATGGAATGGAATTGAATGGAAAGTGGAATGGAATGGAAAGTAAAGTGGAATGGAATGGAATGGAATGAAGAATGGAATGGAATGTGGAATGGAATGTGGAACGGAATGTGGAATGCAATGTGGATTGGAATGGAATGGAATTTGGAACGGAATGGAATGGAAAGTGGAATGGAAAATAATAGAATATGGAATGGAATGGAATGGAATGCAATGTGGAATGGAACGGAATGGAATGTGGAATGGAAAGTGGAATGGAATAGAATGGAATGTGGAATGGAATAGATTGGAATGTGGAATGGAATGGAATGCGGAATGGAACATGGAATGGAAAGGAACGTGGAATGGAATGGTATGGAACGTGGAATGGAATGAAAAGGAACATGGAATGGAATGGGAAGGAATGTGGAATGGAAAGGAATGGAATGTGGAATTGAATGGAGTTGAATGTGGAATGGAATGTGGAATGGAATGCAATGGAATGTGGAATGGAAAGCGGAATGGAACATGGAATGGAAAGTGGATTGCAATGGAAGGGAAACTGCAATAGAATGGAATGGAAAGGAAAGTGGAAAGGAATGGAATAGAATGTGGAATGGAATGGAATGGATTGTGGAATGCAATGGAACGGAACGTAGAACGGAAGGTGGAATGGAAAGCGGAATGGAATGGAAAGCAACATGGAATGGAATGTGGAATGGAACATGGAATGGAACGCGGCATGGAACTTGGAATGGTACGTGGAAGGGAATGGAGTGGATCGCGGAATAGAATGCAATGGAAACTGGAAAGGAATGGAATGGAAAGTGGAATGTCATGGAATGGAATGTGGAAAGGAATGTGGAAAGGAATAGAAGGAGGAATGGAATGTGGAATGGAATGGAATTTGGAATGGAAAGGAATGGAATACAGAATGGAATGTGGAATGGAATGGAATGGAAACTGGAATGGAATGTGGAATGGAATGGAATGGAAGGTCGAATAGAATCTGGAATGAAATGGAATGAAATGTGGAATGGAATGGAATGGAATGTGGAATGGAATGGAATGGAATGTGGAATGGAATGGAATGGAATGTGGAATTGAATGGAGTGGAATGTGGAATGGAATGTGAAATAGAATGTGCAATGGAATGTGGGATGTAATGGAATGGAATGTGTAATGGAAGGAGGAATGAAATGTAGAATGGAACATGGAACGGAACATGGAATGGAACGTGGAATGGAATGGAATGGAACGTGGAATGCAACGTGGAATGGAATGTGGAAAGGAATGGAATGGAATGTGGAATGGAATGCAGAATGGAGTGGAATGGTAGGTCGAATAGAATGTGGAATGCAATAGAATGAAATGTGGAATGGAACGTGGAATGGAAGGGAATGTGCAACGCAAAGTGGAATGGAATGGGATGGAATGTGAAATGGAAAGTGGAATGGAATGGAATGCAAAATGGAATGAAACTTGGAATGAAATGTACATTGGAACATGGAACGGAGTGGAATGAGAAATGGAATGTGGAAGAGAAGGTGGAATGGAATGGAATATGCAATGGATTGTGGAATGGAATTTGGAATGGAATGTGGAATGTAATGTGGAATGGAATGTTGAATGGAAAGTGGAATGGAATGGAATGGAATATGGTATGTAATCTGGAATGGAATGGAATGGAATGTGGAATGGAATGTGGATTTGAATGGAATGCAATATAGAATGGAATGTGGAATGGAATGTGCAATGAAATGTGGAATGTAATGTAATGGAATGTGTAACGGAACATAGAATGAAACGTGGAATGGAATGGAATGGAACGTGGAATGGAACGTGGAATTTCACATGGAAGGGAATAGAATTGATCGTGGAATAGACAGGAATGGAAACTGGAATGGAACGGAATGGAAAGTGGAATGCAATGGAAAGAAAAGTGGAATGGAATGGAATGGAATGTGGAATGGAATAGAATGGAATGTGGAAAGGAATGTGGAATGGAATGGAATGGAATGTGGAATCGAAAGGAATGGAATTGAATGTGGAATGGAATGGAATGCAATGTGGAATGGAACTTAATGGAAAGTGGAATTGAATGGAATGCAATGTGGAATGGATTGGAATGGAATGGAATGGAATGGAATTTGGAATGGAATGGAAAGGAACGTGGAATGGAATGGAATGGAATGTGCAATGGAATGTGGAATGGAATGGAATGGAATGTGGAATGGAATGGAATGGAATGGAATGGAATGTGGAAAGGAATGAAATGGAATGTGGAACGCAAAGGAATGGAAGGTGGAACGGAAGATGGAAAGGAATGTGGAATGGAATGGAATGGAACGTGGAATGGAAAGTGTAATGGAATGCGGAATGGAACGCGGCATACAATGTGGAATGGCACATTGAAGGGAATGGAACGGATCGTACAATAGAACGGAATGGGAATTGGAATAGAATGGAATAGAATGGAATGGAATATGGAATGGATTAGAATGGAATGTGGAAGGGAATGTGGAATGGAATGGAATGGAATGTGGAAAGGAATGGAATGGAATGTGGAATGCAATGGAACGGAACGTGCAACGGAAGGTGGAATGGAAAGCGGAATGTAATGGAATGCAACGTGGAATGGAACGTGGGATGGAAAGCGGAATGGAATGCGTCATGCAACATGGAATGGCACGTGGAAGGGAATGAAGTGGATCATGGAATAGAATGGAATGGGTACTGGAATGGAATGGAATCGAATGTGTAATGGAATGGAATGGAACGTGGAAAGGAATGTGGAATTGAATGGAATAAGGAATGGAATGGAATTTGGAATGGAATGGCAAGGAACATGCAATGGAATCTGGAATGGAAAGGAATGAAAAGTGGAATTGAATGGAATGGAAGGTCACATAGAATGTGGAAGGAAATGGAAAGGAATGTCAAATGGAATGGAATGTGGAATGGAATGTGAAATTTAATGGGGTGGAATGTGCAATGGAATGTGAAATGTAATGGAATGGAATATGTAATGGAAGGTGGAATAGAATGTGGAAAGGAACGTGGAATGGAACATGGAATGGAACACGGAATGGAATGGAACGGATCGTGGAATGCAACGTGGAATGGAATGTGGAATGGAATTGAATTTGGAAAGGAATGCAGAAAGGAGTGCAACGGTAGGTCGAATGGAATGTGGAATGCAATGGAATGGAATGTGGAATGGAAGGTGGAATGGAATAGAAGGTGGAATGCAACGTGGAATAGAATGGAATGCAGTGTGGAATGGAACGTGGAATTGAATAGAATGCAATGTGCATTGGAATTTGGAATGGAATGGAATGTGGAATGGAATGTGTAATGGAATGTGGAAGGGAAGGTGGAAAGGAATGGAATGTGCAATGGATTGTAGAATTGAATTTAGAATGTGATGTTGAAAGGATTGTGGAATGGAATGTGGAATGGAATGTGGAATGGAAAGGAATGGAATATGTTATGTAATGTGGAATGGAATGGAATGGAATGTGGAATGGAATGTGCAATTGAATGGAATGGAATGTACAATGAAATATGGAATGGAAGGTGCATCGGAATGTGGAATGGAATGGAATGGAATGTTTAATGGAATATGAAATGGAACGTGGAATGGAATGGAAAGGAACGTGGAATGGAACGAGGCGTGGAACATCAAATGGAACATGGAATGCAATGGAAAGGAATGTGGAACAGAAGGTGGAATGCAAAGTGGAATGGAATGGAATGTGAAATGGAATGGAGTGGAATGGAATGTGGACAAGAATGGAATGGAATGTGGAATGGAATGGAATTGAATGGAATGTGGACAGGAATGGAATGGAATGCAAAGGAATGTGGATTGGAATGGAATGGAATGTGGAATGCAATGTGGAATGGAATGTGGAATGGAATGGAATCGAATGTGCAATGGAATGTGGAATGGAATTGAGGGTGTAATGACATGGAATGGAATGAAATGGAATTTGGAATGGAATGTGGAATCGAATGGAATGGAATAAGGAATGGAACATGGAATCAAAAGGAATGGAATGTGGAATGCAACAAGGAATGGAATGGAATGTTACATGGAAAGGAACGTGGATTGCAATGGAATGGAAAGTGCATTGGAAATTGAAATATAACGTGGAATGTAACGTGGAATGCAATTTGGAATGGAATGTGAAATTGAAAGGAATGGAAGGTGGAATTCAATGGAACGGAATGTGTAAAGGAATGGAATGGAATGGAGTGAGGAATGTAATGTAATGGAAAGTGCAATGGAATGTGGAATGGAATGGAATGTGGAAAGCAACGTGAAATGCAATGTTAAATGGAATGGAATGGAACACTGAATGGAATGGAATGGAATGTGGAATGGAATGGAATGGAATGCGGAATGGAATGGAATAAAATGTCTAATGGAATGTGGAATTAAATGAAGTTTAAAGAGCAAAGGAATGGAATGGAATGTGGGAGAGAATATGGAGTGGAATGGAATGGAATGTGGAATGCAACATGGAATGGAATGGAATGTGGATTGGAATGTGGAATGGAATGCAATGGAATGTGTAATGGAATGTGGCATGTAATGGAATGGAAAGTGGAATGGAATGGAATGGAATGTGTAATGGAAGGGAATGGAATGTGCAATGGAATGCGGAATGGAACGGAACGTGTAATTGAATGGAATGGAATGTGGAATGGAACGTGGAATGGAATGGAACGTGGAACGGAATGGAATGGAATGGAATGTAGAATGGAATGGAAAGAGAAATGGATTGTGGATTGGAATATGCAATGAGATGTGGAATGGAATGGAATGGAATGTGCAATGTAATGTGGAATGCAGTGGAATGGAATGTGGAATGGAATGTGGAATGGAATGGAGTGAAATGTGGAATGGAATGGAATGAAATGGAATGTGGGATGGAATGGATTGGAATGGAGTCTAATGGAATGAAATGTGGAATGGAATGTGGAATGGAATGCCGAATGGAATGTGGAATGGAATGGAATGGAATGTGGAAAGGAATGTGGAATGGAATGGAATGAGGAACGGAATGTGGAATGGAATGGAATTTGGAATGCAAAGGAATGGAAGATGGAATGAAATGTGGAATGGAATGGAGTGAAAAGTGGAAAGGAATGTGGAATGGAATGGAATGGAAGGTCGAAAACAATGTGGAAAGGAACAGAATGGGATTTCAAATGGAATGGAAAGGAACGTGCAATGTAACGTGCAAAACAATGTGGAATGGAATGGAATGCAATGTGGAATGGAACGTGAAATGGAATGGAAATGAAGAAGGAATGGAATGGAATGGAATGTGGAATCGAAAGGAATGGAATGTGGAATGGAATTGAATAGAATGTGGAATCGAATGTGGAATTGAATGGAATGGAACGTGGAATGGAATGGAATCGAATGTGGAATAGAATGTGGAATGGAAAGTAGAATGTAATGGAATGGAATGTAGAATGGAATGGAATGGAATGTGGAATGGAATGGAATGGAATGTGGATTGAAAAGTGGAATGAAATGCAATGGAATGTCGAAGGGAATGTGGCATGGAATGGAATGGAATGTGGAATGGAATGGCAAGGAACATGGAATGGAATGTGGAATGGAAAGGAATGAAAAGTGGAATGGAATGTGGAATGGAATGGAATGGAAGGTCACATAGAATGTGGAATGAAATGGAAAGGAATGTCGAATGTAATGGAATGGAAAGTGGAAAGGAACGTGGAATGGAATGGAATGTGGAATGGAATGGAATGGAATGTGGAATGGAAGGGAAAGGAAGGGAATGAAATGTGAGATGGAATGGAAGGTGGAATTGAATGGAATGGAATGTGGAATGGAAGGGAATGGAATGGAATAGAATATGGAATGGAAGAAAATGGAATGGAATGGAACATGTAATGGAATGGAATTGAATGTGGAATGGAACATGGAATGGAATGGAAAGGAACTTGGAACGGAATTGAATGGAACGCGGAAAGGAATGGAATATGAAATGGATTTTGAATTGGAATTTGGAATGCAGGGCGGAATGGAAAGGAATGGAATGTGGAATGGAATTTGGAATGGAGTGGAATGGAATGTGGAATTAGATGTGGAATGGAAAGGAATGGAATGGAATGGAAACTCGATTGGAAATGAATGGAATGGAATCTAATGGAAGGAAACGTGGAAGGGAATGTGGAATGGAATGCGGAATGGAACGTGGAATGGAATGGAATGTGGAAAGGAATGTGGAATGGAATGAAGGGAGGAATGGAATGAGGAACGGAATGGAATGTGGAATTGAATGGAATGGAATATGGAATGCAATGTTGAATGAAAAGGAATGGAAAGTTGAATAGAATGTGGAATGAATTGGAATGGAATGTGGAATGGAATGGAATGCAATGTGGAATGGAACATGGAATGAAATGGAATGTGGAATGGAATGTGCAATGGAATGTGGAAAGGAAAGTGGAATTGAATGGATTGGAATGTGGAATGGAATGTGCAATGGAATGTGCAATGGAATGTGGAAAGATTGGAATGGAATGTGTGACTGACTGTGGAATGGAATCTGGAATGGAACATGGAATGGAACATGGAATGAAATGGAAAGGAACTTGCTATGGATCATGGAAAGAAATGTGGGATGGAATGGAATGGAATGTGGAATGGAATGTGGAATGGAGTGCAATGGAAGGTCGAATGGAATGTGGAATGAAATGGAATGGAATGTGAAATGGATAGGAAAGGAATGTGGAATGGAATGACGAATTCAGTGGAATGTGGTATGCAATGTGGAATGGAATGGAATGTAATGTGGAATGGAACTTGGAATGGAATTGAATGCAATCTGGAATGGAACGTGGAATGGAACGTGCAATGGAAAATGGAACGGAATGGAATGTGGAATGGAATGTGGAAGTGAACGTGGAATGGAATGGAATTTGGAATGGATTGTAGAGTGAAATTTGGAATGGAATGTGGAATGAATATTGGAATGGAATGTGGAATGGAAACTGGAATGGAATGGAGTGGAATATGGAATGGAATGTGGAATGGAAAGTGGAATGGAATGAAGTGCAATATGAAATGGAATGTGGAATGGAATGGAATGGTATGTGGAATGGAAAGTTGAATTGAATGGAATGGAATGTGGAATGTAATGGAGAATGGAATGTGCAATGGAATATGCAACGGAATGTGGAATGCAATGGAATAGAATATGTAAAGGTATGTAGAATGAAATGGGAATTCTACGTGGAATGGAAAGTGGAATGGAACATGGAAAGTAACGTGGAATGGAACGTGCAATGCAATGTGGAATGGAAAAAAAGGAAAGTGGAATTGAACGTGGAAAGGAATGTGAAAGGGAATGGAATGTGGAATGGCATGGAACAGAATGTGGAATGGAACGTGGAATGGAATTGAAAGGCTTGGAATGTGGAATGGAATGAAATGGAATGGAATGTGAAATGGATTCTGGAATGCAATTTTGAATGGAATGTGGAATGGATTGCGGAACGGAATGTCGAATGGAATGTGGAACGGAATTAATTGAAAAGTGGAATGGAATGTGGAATGGAATGGAATGGAACGGGGAATGGAATGGAATGGAAAGTGGAAAGCAATGGAATGAAATGTGGAATGGAAAGCAGAATGGAATGGAAGGGAATGTGGAATGGAATGAAATGGAATGGAATTTGGAATGGAGAGGAATATAATGTGGAATGCAATGTGGAACGTAATGGAATGGAATGGAAAGTGGGATGGAATGTGCAATGGAAAGTGGGATGGAATGTGGAATGGAAAGGTATGGAATGTGGAATGGAATGTGGAATGGAAAGGAATGGAATGTGGAAAGGAATGTGGAAAGGAATGGAATGAGGAATGGAATGTGGAATGGAATGGAATATGGAATTGAATGTGGAATGGAATAGAATGGAATGTGGAATGGAATGGAAGGAATGTGGAATGGAAGGGAATATAATATGGAATGGAATGTGGAAATGAATGGAAAGGAATGTGCAATGGAATGGAATGTGGAATGGAAAGTGGACTGTAATGGAATGAAATGTGGAAAGGAATGTGAAGTGGAATATAATGGAATGTGGAATGGAATATGGAATGGAATGTAGAATGGAATGTGGAATGGAATGTAGAATGGATTGTGGAATGGAGTATGGAATGGAATGTGGAATGGAATGGAAACGAACGTGGAATGAAATGACGAACGTGGAATAGAACGAGGAATTGACTGGAATGGAAGGTCGAATGGAATGTGGAATGAAATGGAATGAAATGTGGAATGGAATGGAATGAAATGTGGAAAGGAACGTAGAATGGAATGGAATGCAATGTGGAATGGAACCTGGAATGGAATGTGGAATGGAACGTGGAATGGAATGCCGAATGGATTGGAATGAAATGGAATGTGGAATGGAAAGGAAAGGAATGGAATGTGCAATGGAATGAAATGTGGAAGGGAGTGAAATGGAATGTTGAATGGAATGTGGAATGAAATGTGGAATGGAATGCGGAATTGAATGTGGAACGGAATGGAATGGAATGTGGAATGGAACGTGGAACGGAAGGTGGACAGGCAAGTGGAATGGAACGTGCAATTGTTCGTGGAATGACAAGTGGAATGGAACGGAATGGAATGTGGAATTTAACCGAATGGAACCTCGAATGGAATGGATTGGAACGAGGAAAGGAACAGGCTACGGAATGGAATGGAAAGTACAATGGAACGCGAAAGGGAAAGTGGAATGGAAAGTGGAATATAAAGTTGAATGGAACGGAATGAAACGTGGAATGGAACGGAATTGAGCGTGGAATGGAACGTGAAATGGATCGTAGAATGGAACATGGAATGGAAAGTGGAATTGAAAGTGGAATGGAACGTGGAATGGAAAGGAATGGAAAGTAGAATGGAAAGAAATAGAACTTGGAATGTAACGGAATGGATGGTGGAATGGAATGGAATGCAAGGTGGAATGGAATGGGATGGAATTTGGAATGGAATGTGGAATGGAATGTGGAATAGAATGGAATGGTAGGTAGAAGGGAATGCCATGGAATATGGAATGGAACGAAATGTGGAATGGAACGGAATGGAAAGTTCAATGGAATGTGGAATGGAATGGAATGGAATGTGAAATGGAATGTGGAACAGAATGTTGAATGGAATGGAAAGGAACGTAGAATGGAAAGTGGAATGGAACATGGAATGGAATGTGAAATGGAATATGGAATGTAATGTGGAAAGTAATGGAATGGAGCGTGGAATGGATTGTGGAATAGAACGAACTGGAATGTGGAATTTAATGTGGAATGGAACGTGGGATGGAATGGAATGGAACACGGAATGGAACGTGGAATGGAATGTGGAATGGAACGTGGAATGGAATGGAATGGAATGTGGAACAGAACGTGGAATGCAATGAAATGGAATGTGGAATGGAAAGTGATGGATTGTGGAATGGAATGTGGAATGGAATGTGCAATGGAATTGAAAGGAAAGTGGAATGGAATGAGGAATGGACTAGAATGGAAGGTCGAATGGAATGTGGAATGAAATGGAATGCAATGTGGAAAGGAATCGAATGGAAAGTGGAATGAAAAGTGGAAAGGAATGGAAAATGGAATGCAATGTGTAATGGAATGGACTGCAATGTGGTAAGGAAAGTAGAATGCAATGGAATTCATTGTGGAATGGAAATTCGAATGGAGGGTGGAAAGGAACATGAAAAAGAATGGAATGTAAAATGGAAAGTGGAAGGCAACATGGAATGGAATGGAATGTGCAATGGAATCTGGAGTGGAATTTGGAATGGAATGTGGATGGAATGTGGAATGTAATAGAATCGAAAGTGGAATGGAATGGAATGCAATGCAATGTGGAATGAAATGGAATGCAATGTGGAATGGAATGTGGAATGGAATTGGATGGAATGGATTGGAATATGGGAAGTAATGGATTGGAATGTGGAATGGAATGTGAAATGGAATACAATGGAATGGAAAGTGGAATGGAATTGAATGGAAGGCAGAAAGGAAGGGAATGGAATGGAATGGAATGTGCAATGAAATGGAATGGATTCTGGAATGGAAAGGAATGGAATGGAATGGAACGTGGAATGGAAGAGAAAGGAATGGAATGGAATGTGGAATGGAATGGAATGAAATACGTAACGGAATGTGGAAAGGAATTGAATTTAATGTGGAATGGAAGGTGCAATAGAATGGAATGGAATTTGGAATGGAATGGAATGGAAAGTGGAATGGAACGTGGAAAGGAATGTAATGGAACGTGTAGTGGAATGGATTGGAATGTGGAATGGAACATGGAATGGTATGGTATGTAACGCGGAATGCAATGGAATGAAACGTGGACTGGAACGGAATGCAATATGGAGTGGAAAGTGGAATGGAACGTGGAATGGATTGGAATGGAATGTAGAATGGAATAAAATGGAATGGAATGTGCAATGGAAAAGAATGGAATGTGGAATGGAATGTGGAATGGAATGCAATGTGATATGGAATGGAATGGAATGGTATGTGGAATTGAACGTGGAATGTATTGGAATGGAATGTGGAATGGAATGGAAAGGAACATGGAATGGGAAGGAATGAAATGTGAAATGCATCGTCGAATGGAATGGAATGGAACATGGAATGCTATGGAAAAGAATGTGGAAGGGAACGTGGAATGGAATTTAATGGAACATCAAAAGTAATAGATTGGAATTTGGAATGGAATGTGGAATGCAACCTGCAATGGAGGGGAATGTGGAATGGAATGTGGAATGGAATGTGGAATGGAATGTGGAATGGAATGTGGAATGGAATGCGGAATGGAATGGAAAGGAATGGAATGTGGAAAGGAATAGAATAGAATGAGGAATGCAATGGAATAATATGTGCAATGCAAAGTGGAATGGAATGTGGAATGGAATGGAATGGAATGAGGAATGGAATGTGGAATGGAATGGAATGAAAGGTTGAAAGAAACGTGGAATGAAATGGAATGGATTGTGGAATGGAATGGAATGGAATGTGGAAAAGAATGTGGAATGGAATGGAATATAATATGGAATGGTATGTGGAAAGCAATGGAATGGAAGGTGCAATGGAAAGGAAAGTGGAATGGAAAGTGGAATGGACTGATATGAAATGTAGAATGGAATGTGGAATGGAATGGAATGGAATGCGGAATGGAATGAATGGAATGAGGAATGGAATGAGCAATGGAATGGAATGGAATGTGGAATAGAATGTGGAAAGTAATGGAATGGATGTGGAATGGAATGTGGAATGAAATGGACTGGAATGTGGAATGGAATGTGGAAAGGAATGTGGAATGGAATGGAATGGAATGTGGAATGGAAAGGAATGGAATGGAATCGAATATTGAAAGGAAAGTGGAATGGAATGGATTGGAATGTGGAATGGAAAGTTGAATGGAAAGCAATGCAGCCTGAAATGAAATCTAATGCAATGTGTAAAGGAACGTGGAACACAATGGAATGGAACGTTGCATGGAATACAACGGAACGTGCAATGGAGTGGAATGCAATGTGGAATGGAATGCAATGGAAAGTGGAATGGAATGGAATGTGGAACTGAATATGGAATGTACTTGAATGGAAACTGGAACGGAATGGAATGGAATGGAACGGAATGTGCAAAGAAACATGGAATGGAATGGAATGGAATGTGGAATGGAACTTGGAATGGAATGGAATTTAATGTGGAATGGAAAGTGGAATGCACCATGGAATGAAATGGAATGGAATGCGCAATGGAATGGAATGGAATGTGTAAAGATATTTGAAATGGAATGGTGTGGAATGTGGAATGGAATAGAATGGAATGCGAAATGGAATGGAATTGAATGTGGAATGGAATGTGGATTGGAATTTAAATGGAATGCAATGCAATGTCGAAATGAAAGTGAAATTGATTGGTATGGATTTCGAAATGGAATGGAATGGAATGTGGAATGGAATGGAAGGCAATGAGGAATGGAAAGGAATGGAATGTGGAATGGAATGGAATGGAATGTGGAGTGGAAGGGAAAGTGGAATGGAATGTGGAATTGAATGTAATGGAATGAGGAATGGATTGGAATGTGGATTATAATGGAATGGAATTGAATGGAATGTAGAATGTAAAGGAATGGAATGTAGAATGGAATGGAATAGAGAGGAATGTGACATGGAATGGAATTGATTGTGGAATGGAATGTGGAATGGAATGCAGTAGAATGCGGAATGAAATGTAGAATGGAATGGAGTGGAATGTGAAATGGAGTGGTTTGGAATGTGGAATTGTATGGAATGGAAAGGGGAATGGAATGTGGAATTGAATGGGATGGAAAGGGGAATGGTAACTGGAATGGAAAGTGGAATGGAAAGTGGAAAGGAATGTGGAATGGAATGGAATGGAATGTGGAAAGAATGGAACAGAATGTGGAAAGGAAGGCGGAATGGAATGGAATGCAATATGGAATGGAATGTGGAATGCAATGGAATGGAATATGGAATGGAATGTGGAATGGAAACGAATGGAATGTAGAATGCACTTTAATATGATCTGGAATGGAATGTGGACTGCAACGGAATGGAAAGGAAGGTGGAATGGAATGGAATGGAACATAGAATGGAATGTGAAGTAGAAGGGAATGGAATGTGGCATGGAACGTGGTATGGAATGGAATGGAACGTGCCATGGAATGGAATGGAATGTAAAGGAATGGAATGTGCTATAGAATGGAATGGAATGTGGAATGAAACGGAATTTAATGGAATGGATTGCGGAATGAAATTGAATGCAATGTGGAATGGAACGGAATGGAATGCACAATGGAATGTGAAATGAAATGGAATGGAAAGTGGAATGGAAAGTGGTATGGAATGGAACGGTATGTTGAATGCAATGGAATGGAGTGGAATGTGAAATGGAATGGAATAGAATGTGGAATGGAATGGAAAGTGAAAAAGAATGGAATGGAATGGAATGTGGAATGGAATGCAATATGAAAAAGAAAGGAATGGAATAGAATGTGGAATGCAATGCAATGTAATGAAATTTAATGGACTGGAATGGAATGCAATGAAGGGAATACGGAATGGAAGATGGAATGGAATGTAAACGAACGTGGAATGGAATGCAATGAAATGTAATGTGGAATGGAATGGAATGGAATGTGGAATGGAATGCAATGGATTGTGGAATGGAATGGAATGGAATGTGGAAGGGAATGGAATGGAATATGGAAGGGAATAAAATGGAATGTGAAAAGGAATGGAATGGAATGTGGAATGGAATGGAATGGAATGTGTAATGGAATGGAATGGAAAGTGAAATGGAATGGAATGGAATGTGGAATGGAATGGAATGGAATTTGCAACTGAATGGAATGGAAGGGATGTGGAAAGGAATAGAACGGAATGGAATGTGGAATGGAATGTATAATGGAATGTAGAATGGAATGCAAAGGAATTTGGAATGGAATTGTATGGAATGTGGATTGGAATGGAATGGAATGTGGAAAGTGGAATGGAATGGAATGGAATTTGGAATGGAATGTGGAACGGAATGGAGTGGAATGTGAAATGGAATTTGGAATGGAATGCAGTGGAGTGTGCAATTGAATGGAATGGAATGTGACATGGAATGGAATGGAATGTGGAATGGAATGTGGAATGATACGGAATGGAATGTGTAATGGAGTGTATAATAGAATCTAATGGAACTTGGAATGAAACGTGGAATGGAAGGTGGAATATAATGTGGAATGGAATGTGGAATGGAGTGGAATGGAATGTGGAATGTTATGGAATGGAATGTGGAAAGGAGTGGAATGTCATGTGGAATTAAGTGGAATGCAAAGTGGAATGGAACGGGATGAAACGTGGAATGGAATGTGGAAGGGATCATGGAATGGAATGTGGAAAGGAATGGAAAGCAGTGGAATGGAATTTCAAATGGAATGGAGGGAAATAATTTGAAATGAATTGTAATGGAATGTGGAATGGAATGCATTGGAAATTGGAATGGAATGGAGTGAAGTGGAAGGTGGAATGCAATGGAATGGAATGTGGAATGCAATGTGAAATGGAATGTGGAATGCAACAGAATGAAAAGCGGAATGGAATGTCAAATGAAATGGAACGGAATGTGGAATGGACTGTGGAATGGAATGGAATGGAACGTGGATTCGAACGTGGAAGGGAACGTGGAGTGGAACGTGGAAAGGATCTTGGAATGGAACGTGGAATGGAACTTGGAAGGCAATGCGGAATTGAATGGGGAATTTAATGGAATGGAATGGGGAATGGAATGTGGAATGGAATGGGGAATGGAATGAGGAATAGAATGGAATGGAATGTGGAATCAAATGGAATGGAATGTTGAATGGAATGTGGAATGGAATGCATTGGAATGTGGAACGGATTGTGGAAGGGAATGTGGAATGCAATGGAATAGAATGTGGAATGGAATATCCAAACGAACGGGGTGGAATGTGGAATGGAAAATGGAATGGAATGTGGAAAAGAACGGAATGGAATGTGGAATTGAATGTGGAATGGAATGTTGAAAGGAACGTGTAATGGAACGAGGATTGGAAAGGATTGGAACGTGCAATTGAATGTGGAAAGGAATAGAATTGAATGTGGAATGGAACGAGGAGTGGAATAGAATAAAATGTGAAATGGAATGAAATGGAATGTGGAATGGAATCTGGAATGGAATGGAATGAAATTTGGAATGGAATGCAGAATTCAATGTTCAATGGAATGTGGAATGGAAAGTGGAATAGAAAATGGAATGGAAAGTGGAATTGAACTTGAAATAGAATGTGGAATGGAATAGAATGTAGTGTGGAATGCAATGGAATCCAATGGAATGGAATGGAATGTGGAATTGAAAGGAATGGAATGTGGAATGGAATGGAATGGAATGTGCAATGGAATGTTGAATGGAATGGAATGGAATGGCATGGAACGTGGAATTGAAGATGGAATGCAATGGAATGGAATGTGGAATGGAATGAGGAATCGATTGTGGAATGCATTGTGCAGTGGAATGGAATGGAATGTGGAATGGAATGGAATGGAATGGAACGTGGAATGGATGGTGGAATTGAATGGAATTAAATGTGGAATAGAATGTGAAATGGAATGGAATGGAATGTGGAATGGAATGGAATGGAATGTGGAATTGAACGGAATGGAATGTGGAAAGTAATCGATTTGAATGTGGAATGGAATGGAATGGAATGCCGAATATAATGGAATGGAATGAAATGTGGAATAGAAATTGTAGTGGAATGGAATGGGATGTGGAAAGGGATGTGGAAAGGAGTGGAGAGGAATGTGGAATGGAAGGTGGAATTCTATGGAATGGATTGTGGAATGGAAAGGAATGAAACGTTGAATGGAAGGTGGAATGGAATGGAATGGATTGTGGAATGGAATGGAATGGAATGTGGAATGGAATGCGGAATGGAAAGTGGAAAGCAACATGGAATGCGATGTGGAGTGGAATGTGGAAAAGAATGGAATGGAATGTGGAATGGAATGGAATGGAACTTGGAATGGAATGGAATGGTACGTGGAATTGAAAGGAATAGAATGTGGAATGCAATTTAATGGTATTTACTGTGGAATGGAATGGAATGGAATGGAATGGAATGGAATGGAATTGAATGGAATGGAATGGAATGTGCAATGGAATGGAATGGAGTGTGGAATGGAATATAATGGAATGTGGAATGGAATGGAATGGAATGTGGAGAAGAATGGAATGGAATGGAAAGTGCAATGGAATGCAATGGAATTGAATGAAATGGAATGGAAAGTGGAATGGACCTAGGAAAGGAAGTTCGAGTGGAATGGAATGGATTGTTGAATGGAATGGAATGGAACGTGGAATGGAAAGGAATGGAATATGTAATGGAAAGGAAGGTAATGTTGATTGCAATGCAATGTTATGAAATGTGGTATGGAATGGAATGGAAAAAAAAGGAATGTGCAATTGAATGGATTAGAATGTGGAATGGAATAGAATAGAATATCGAATTGAATGGAATGAATTGTGGAGAGGATTGGAATGGAATGGAATGTGGAAAGGAATGCAATGGAATAGAATGAAATGGAATGCAATGTGGAATGGAACGTGGAATGGAATACAATGCAATGGAATGTGGAATTGAATGGAACGTGGAAGGGAACGTGGAATGGAATGTGGAATATAACGTGGAATGGAATGTGAAATGGAATATGGAATGGAACGAAATATGGAATGGAATGGAACGTGTAATGGAATGTGGAATGGAATGTGGTATGGAACGTGGAACGGAACCTGGATTGGGGTGCAATGGAATGTCGAATGGAATGTGGAATGGAACGTGGAGCAGAAAAAGTAATGTAATGGAATGGATTGTGGAATGGAATGTGCAGTGGAATGGAATGGAATGTGGAATGGAATGTGGAATAGAACGTGGAATAGAATGGGATGGAATGTGGAATCTAAAGTAGATTGGAATGGAATGGAATGTGGAATGGAATGTGTAATTGAATCGACTGGAATGTGGAATCGAATGTGGACTGGAATAGCAATGAGATGTGGAATGGAATGTGTACTGAAATGGAATGGAATGTGGAATGGAATGGAATATAATGTGGAATGGAATGTGGAAAGGAATTGAATGGAATGAGGAACGGAATGTGGAATGGAAAGAAATGGAATTTGAAATGGAATGTGGAAAGGAATGTGAAATGCAATGTGGAATGGAATGTGAACTGCAATATGGAATGGAATGGAATGTGGAACTGTACGTGGAATTCAATGGAATGGAACGTGGAGTGGATCGTGGAATGGAATGTGGAATGGAAGGTGGAAAGGAACGTGGAATGGAAATTTATGCAATGAGGAATGGAATGTGGAACGGAATGAGGAATGGAAAAGAATAGAATAGAATGGAATGGAATATGGAATGGAATGTGGAATGGAATGTGGAATGGATAGTGGAATGGAAAGTAATGGAACATGGAATGGAATATGTAATGTTATGTGGGATGCAACGTGGAATAGAATGTGGAATGCAATGGAAAGGAATGTAGAATGGAATGTGGAATGGAATGTGAAATGCAATGTGGAATGGAATGTGAACTGCAATATGGAATGGAAGGGAATGGAATGTGGAATTGAATGGAATGTGGAATGGTATGTGGAATTCAATAGAATGGAACGTGGAATTCAATAGAATGGAACGTGGAATGGAACGTGGAATGGAATGGAAAGAAACGTGGAATGGAAAGTGGAATGGAATGTGGACTGGAATGTGGAATGGAATGTGTAATGGAATGGAATGGAATGTGGAATGGAATGTAAAGGGTTATGGAATGGAACATGGGATGGAATGTAATGGATTGTGGAATGAAATGTGGAATGGAATGTGGAATGGAAAGTGGAATGGAATGTGGAAAGGAATGTGGAATGGAACGGAATGGAATGTGCAATTCAATGTGGTATGGAGCGTGGCATTAAATGTGGAATGGAATGGAATGCAATGTGGAATAGAGTAGAATGGAATGTGGAATAGAATGGAATGGAATGTGGAATGCAATGTGGAATAGAGTAGAATGGAATGTGGAATAGAATGGAATGGAATGTCTAATGGAATGTGGAACGGAATGTGGAATGGAATGTGGAATGGAATGTGGAATGAATGTTGAATGGAACGGAATAGAATGTAAAATGTAATGTGGAATGGAATAGGTAATGGAGTGTTGAAAAGAAAATGGAATGGAATGGAATGGAATGTGGAATGTAACGTGGAATGATATTGAATGGAACTTGGAATAGAACGTGGAATGGAACGTGGAATGGAATGTGGATTGGAATGCAATGGATGCGGAATGGAATTTAATGGAACGTGGAATGGAATGTAGAATGGAATGCGGAATGGAAGGTGGAATGGAATATAGAATGGAAAGAATGGAATGTGGAATGGAATCTGGAATGGAATGTGGAATGGAGTGTGGAATGGAATGTGGAATGAAACACAATGGAATGTGAAATGGAATGTGGAATGGAATGTGGAATAGAATGTGAAATATAATGGAACGCAATGTGGAATTGAATGTGGAATGGAATGGAATGGAACGTGGAATGGAATGTGGGATGGAATGGAATGGAATGTGTAATGGATTCTGGCATGGAATGTGGAATAGAAAGTGGAATGGAATGGAGTGGAATGTGGAATAAAATGTGAAATGGTGTCTAATGGAATGTGAGATGGAATTTGGATTGGAATGAGGAATGGAACGTGGAATGTAACGTGGAATGGAATGAGGAATGGAATGGAATGGAACGTGGAATGGCATGTGGGGTAAAATGTAATGGAATGTTGAATGGAATGGAATGGAATGTGGAATGGACTGTGGAAAGGAAAGTGGAATGGAATGGAATATGGAAATGTAAGTGGAATGGAATGCAATGTAATGGGGAATAGAACGTGGAATTTAGTTGAATGGACGTTGGAATGGAACGTAGAATGGATAGTTGAATGGAATATGAAACAGAATGTGGAATGGAATGGAAAGGAATGTGGAATGTAATGTGAAACGTATTGTGGAATGGAATGTGGAAATGAATCTGGAATGGAAATGAATGGAATGTGAAATTGAATTGAATGGAATGTGGATGGAATGTGGAATGGAATGGAATAGAATGTGGAATGGAATGTGGACAGGAATGTGGAATGAAACGGAATGGAACTTGGAATGGAATGTTTAATGGAGAGTGGAATGGAATGTGGAAAAGAATGCAGAATGGAATGTGAAAACGAATGTGGAATGGAAAGGAATGGAATGTTGAATGGAATGTGGAATGGAGGGTCGATTGGAAAGCTGTGCAAAGTGGAGTGGAAACACAAAAGGAATGGAATGAAATGTGAAATGGAATGCGGAATGGATTGTGGAATGGAATGTCAAATGTAATGGATTAGAATGTGGAATTGAATGTGGAATGGAATGGAATGCACCATGGAATGGAATGTGGGATGGAATGGAATGCAATCTGGAATGGATTGTGGAATGGAATGTGGTATGGAATGTGGAATGGAATGGAGTGGAATGTGGAATGGAATGAGAAGTGGAATGTAATCTAATGTAATGGAATGTGAAATGGAATGTGTATTGGAATGTGGAATGGAACGTGGAATGGAAAGTGGAATGGAATGTGTAATGGAATGGAATGGAACACGTAATAGAATGTGGAATGAAATGTGGAATGCAATGGACTGGAATGCGGAATGGAATGTGGGATGGAATGGAATGGAATGTGGAATGGAACGTGGAGTGGAATGGAAAGGAATGTGGAATTCAATGTGGAATGGAATGCAATGGAATGTGGAATGGGACGTGGAATGGAATGGAATGGAATGTGGAATGGAACTTGGAATGGTATGGAATAGTACATGCAATGGAGTGATGAAGGGAACGTGGAATGGAACGTGGAAAGGAATGTGCAATGTAACGGGGAAAGGAATGGGCAATGGAATGTGAAATGGAAAGTGGAATGGAACGGAATGGAATGTGGAATGGAACGTGTAAAGAATACAATGCAACGTCGAATGGAATGTGGAATCGAAAGAGGAATGGAATGGAATGGAATGTGGTATGGAATGGAATGAAAGGTGGAAAGGAAAGTAGAACAGAATGGATGCAGCATGAAATGGAATGTGGAATTGAATGTGGAATAGAATGGAATGGAATCTGGAATAGAATGGAATGAAACGTTTAATGGAACGTGGAATGGAACGAGAAATGGAATATTTAATGGAAAGTGCAATGGAAGGTGGAATGGAATGGAATGGAATGTCTCATTGAACGTGGAATGGAACGTGGAATGGAACATGAAATGGGATGTGGAATGGAATGTGGAATGCAATGTAATGGAATGTTGAATGGAATGGAATGGAACATGCAATGGAAAGGAAAGGAATGTGTAATGGAATCGAATGGAATGTGGAATGCAAAGGAATAGTATGGAATATGGAATGGAATGCAATGGAATGGAATGGAACATGGAGTGGAAAGGGATGGAATGTGGAATGGAATGGAATGGAAAGTGGAATGGAATTCAAAGGAACGTGGAATAGAATGTGGATTAGAATGTGGAATGGAATGGAATGGAGTGTGGAATGGAATGGAAAGGAATGTGTAACAGAATGGAATGGAATTAAATGGTATGCGGAATGGAATGGAATGGAATGTGGAATACAATGGAATGGAAAGGAATGTGGAATTGAATCGAATGGAAAGCGGTATGGAATGAAATAGTATATGGAATGGAATGGAATGCAAAGTTGAACAGAATGTGGGATGGTATGTGGAAAGGAATGTGGAATTCAAAGGAATGGAATGTGGAATGGAATGTGGAATGGAGTGTGGAATGCAATGAGGAATGGAACGGAATGGAATGTGAAATGGAATATGGAATGGACAGTGGAAAGGAATGTGGAATTCAAAGGAATGGAATGTGGAACGGAATCTGCAATGGAATATGGAATGGAATGGAATGGATTCTGGAATGTAATGGAATGGAATGGTATGGAATATGGAACTGAATGGAATGGAATGTGGAATGGAATGTGGAAAAGAACGTGGAATAGAATGTGGAATGGAATGTGGAATGGAATGTGGAAAGTAATTGAATTGAATGTGGAATGGTATGGAATGGTTTGTGGAATAGAATGGAATGTAACGGAAAGGAATGAGCAATGCAATTTAATGGATTGGAATGTGGAGTTGAATGGAATGCAATCTGTAATGGAGTGGAATAGAATGTGGAATGGAATGGAATGAACGTGAAAGAGAATGTGGAATGGAATGTGGAATGGAATGTGGAATGTAATACCATGGAATGTGGAATGTAATGGAACGAATTTGGAATAGAATGGAATGGAATGGAATGTGGAATAGAATGGAAGGCAATGGAATGGAATGCATAATGGAATGGAATAAAATGTGGAATGCAATGGAATGTAATGGAACGTGGAATACTATGTGGAATGGAATATGGAATGGGATGAGGAATGTGATTGAATGGAGTGAGGAATGTAAAGGATTGGAATGTGGAATAAAATGTAATGGAATGGAATGTGGAATAGAATAGAATGCAATGGAATGCAATGTCGAATGGAATGAAATGGAATTTGGAATGGAATGTGGAATGAAATTTTACAGAATGTGGAATGGAATTGAATGGAATGTGGAATCGAACGCGGAATGGAATGGAATGGAATGTGGTGTGGAACGTGGAATGGAATGGAATGTGGAATGGAATGGAATGGAGTATGGAATGGAAAGGAATCTAATGAAATGTGGAATGGAATGGAATGGAATTTGGAATTCAATGAACGGAATGGAATGTGGAATGGAATGGAATGTGTAATGGAATGCAATGGAATGGAATGTGGAATGGAATATGGAATGGATTGGGAGGCAAAGTGGAATGGAATGTCGAATAGAAAGGAATGGAATGTGGAATGGAATGTGGAATGGAAAGGAATGGGGAAAGGAATGGATTGGAGTCTGGAATGGAATGGAATGGAAGCGAATGTGGGATCAAAGAGAATGGAATGGAATGGAATGGGGAATGGAATGGGGAATGGAACGGAATGGAATTGAGTGGAATGGAATGGAATGTGGAATAGAATAGAATGGAATGTGGAATTTAGTTTGGAATTGAATGGGATGGAATGTGGAACGGAATGGAATGGAATGGAATGTGCAATGGAATGGAATGGTATGGAATGGAGAATGGAATGAATGGAATGTGGAATGAAATGTTGAGTGGAATGTAATGGAATGTGGAATGGAATGTGGAGTGGAATGGAATGGAATGTGGAATGGAAAGTTGAATGGAAATTATTGGAATGCGGAATGGAATGTTTAACGGAATGGAATGTGTAATTTAGTGGAAAGGAATGTGTAATGGAATGTGCAATGAAATGGGATGGAATGTGGAATGGAATGTGGTATGGAATGGAATGAAATGTGCAATGAAATGTGGAATGGAAAGGGCTGGAATGCAGAATGGAATGTGGAATGGCAAAGAACGGAATGTGGAATGCAATGGGCTGGAATGTGGAATGGAAAGTGGAATGGAAAGGAACGGAATGTGGAATGGAATGGAATGGAACGTAGAACGAAATGGAATAGAACGTTGAATAGAATGGAATGGAATGTGGAATGGAAAAGAAAGGAATGTGGAATGAAATTGAATGGAATGGATTGGAACGTGGAATGAAATGTGGAATGGAAAGTGGAATGTAACGCAGAGTGGAATGTGGAATGGAATGTAAAGGAATGTGGAATGGAATGGGGAAAGGAATTGAATGAATTATGGAGTGGAAAGTGGAATGGAATGAAATGGAATGTGGAATAGAATGTGCAACGGAAGGGTTTGAAATGTGGCATAGAATGTGGAATGGAATGTGGAATAGAATGTGGAATGGAATGGAATGGAATGTGGAACGGAATGTGAAATGGAAAGTGGAATGCAATGGAATGGAAGGTGGAATTGAATGGAATGGAATGTAGAATGCAATATGGAATGAAATGGAATGGAATGTGGAATGCAGTGTGGAATGGAATGGAATGGAACGTGTAATGGAACTTGGAATGGAAAGTGGAATAGAAAGTGGAATGGAACGTGGAATGGAGAGTGCAATGGAACATGGAATGGAACGTGGAACGGAATGTGCAATGGAACGTGGAATGGAACGTGCAATGGAACATGTCATGGAATGAGGAATGCAATGCGTAATGAAATCTGGAACAGAATGGAATGGAAAGTGGAATGGAATGTGGAATGGAATGTGGAATGCAATGTGGAAAGTAATGGAATGGAATGGAACATTTAATGTAACCTGGAATGTAATATGGAATCGAAAGTGGAATGGAACGTGAAATGGAACGTGGAATGGAATGTGGAATGGAACGTGGAATGGAACGTGGAACGGAACATGGAATGGAACGTGCAATGGAAAGTGGAATGCAATCTGGAATAAAATGGAATGGAAAGTGGAATGGAACGTGGAATGCAGTGGAATGAATGTGGAATGGAATGAGGAATTGAACGGGATGGAATGTGGAATGGAATAAGGGATGGAATGGAATGGAAAGTGGAATGCATAGTGGAATAGAATGGAATGGAACATGGAATGGAATTGAATGGAAGGTGGAAAGGAATGGAATGGAACGTGAAGTGGAATGGAATGGAAACCAATGCGGAATTAAATGGAATGTGGAATGGAATGGAATGGAATGTGGAATGGAAATGAAAGAATATGGAATGGCATGGAATGTGGAATGGAATACAATGGAATGTGGAATGCACTGGAATGGATTGTGGATTGCAATGGAATGGAATGGAATGAAGAAAGGTATGTGGACTGGAAAGGAATGGAATGTGGAATGGAATGGAATGGAATGTGGAAGGGAATGGAATGGAATGGAACATGGAATGAAATGAAACGGAACGTGGAATTGAATGGAATAGAAATTGGAATGGAATGGAATGGAATGGAAAGTGGAAACGAATGGAAAGGAATGGAAAGTGGAATAGAATAATATGTGGAATGGAAAAGAATGGAACATGGAATGTAATGGAATGTGGAATGGAATGTGGAGTGGAAGAGAGTGAAATGTGGAACTGAATGTGTAAGGCAATGGATTGGAATGGAATGGAATGTGGAATGGAATAGAAAGGAATGAGGAATGGAATGGTATGGAATGTGGAGTGGAATAGAATGGAATGGAATGTGGAATGGAAAGTGGAATTGAATGTTTAATGGAATAAGGAATGGAATAGAACGGAATGTGGAATGGAAAGTGTAATGTAATGGAATGGAATATTTAATGGAATGCAATGGAATACAATGCAGAATGAAATGCAATGGAAAGTGGAATGGTATCCAAATGAAAGGAACTTGGAAAGGAAAGTGGAATGCAATGGAAAGGATCACAGAATGGAATGTGGAATGGAATGAAACATGCAATGGAATGTGGAATGGAATGTTGAATGGAACGTGGAATGGAAAGGAAAGGTATCCGGAATGGAACGTGGAAAGGAATGGAAGGTGGAATGGAATGTGGAATGGAATGAAATGGAATGGAGTGTGGACTGGAATGGAATGGAACGGAATGTAGAATGGAAAGTGGAATGGAATGGAATGCAAAGTGGAATGGAATGTGTAATGGAATGGAATGGAGCGTAGAATGGAATGTGGAATGGAATGGAAAGGAACGCGTAATGGAACGTGGAATGGAATGAGGAATGGAATGAAATGGAATGTGGAATGCAATGCAATGGAATGCGGAATGGAATGGAATGGAATGTGGAATAATCCAAATGGAAAGGAATGTATAATGGATTGTGGAATGGAATGTGGAATGCAATGGAATGGAATGCATTGAGGAATGGAATGGAATGGAATGTAGAATGGAATCGAAAGGAATGTGGAAAGGAGTGGAATGGAATGCAATGTGGAATGGAATGGAAGTAGTGTGGGATGCAAAGCAATGGAAGGCGGAATGGAATGGAAAGGAATGTGGAAAGGAATGTGAAATGCAATGGAATGGAATGGAATTGAAGTTGGAATGGAATGGAATAGAAGATGGAATGGAATGGATTTGAATCTGGAATGGAATGGAATGTGAAATGGAATGGAATGGAATGGAATGCAATGTGCAATGGAATGGAATACAGTGCTGAATGGAATAGAATGGAATGTGGAACGCAATGGAATGGAAGGAAATGTGGAATGGAATGGAATGGAATGGAATGAAACGTGGAATGGAATAGAATGAAATGTGGAATGCAAGGCAATGAAATGTAGAATGGAACAGAATGGAATGTGGAATCGAACGGAATGGATTGTAGAATGGAAAGTGGAATGGTATGCAATGGAATGGAATGGAATGTGGAATAGAATGGAATATAATGTGGAATGGAAAGGAATGGAATGTGGAGTGGAAAGGAATGGAATATGGAAAGGAATGGAATGGAGTGGAATCTAGAATTGAATGGAATTTAATGTGGAATGGAAAGGATTGGAATGTGAAATGCAATATAATGGAATTTGGAATGGAATTTCGATTTGAATGGAAAGGTATGGAATGGAATGTGGAATGGAATGGGAAGTGGAAGGAATGTAATGTGGAATGGAATGGAATGGAATATGAAATTCAATGTAATGGAATGTGCAATGGAATGTGCAATGGAATGGAATGTGCAATGGAAAGGAATGGAATGTGGAGTGGAAATGAATGGAATGCAATGTGTAATGGAAAGCAATGAATGTGGAATGGAATGGAATGGAATGGAATGGAATTTGGAATGGAATGAAATGGAATGCAATGTGGAATGGAATGGAATGGAATTTGGAATGTAACATAAGGGAGTGTGGAATGGAATGGAATGTGGAATGGAATGTGGAATGGAATGGAATGAAATGGAATTGAATATGTAATGGAATGGAATGGAATATGGTATGGAATGGAATAGAATGGAATGGAATGTGGAATGGAATGGAATGGAATGTGGAATGGAATGTGGAATGGAATGTGAAATGTAATGGAACGGAATACGGAGTGCAATGTTGAATGGAATGGAATCGAATCAGTAATGGAATGTAATGGAATGAAGAATGGAATGGAATCGGATTCAATGTGGAATGGAATGGAATGAAATGTGGAATGGAATGTAATGCAATGTGGAATGGAATGGAATGGAATGTGGAATGGAATGTGTAATTCAATGTGGAATTGAATGGAATAGAATGTTGAATGGAATGGAATCGAATGTTGAATGCAATCTGGAGTGGAAGGGGATGGAATGGAATGTGGAATGGAATGGATTGGAAAGTGGAATGAAATGGAATGGAATGGAATGTGTAATGGAATGGAATTGAATGTGGAATGGAATGTCTAATGGAATGGAATGCAATGTGGAATGGAATGGAGTGGAATGTGGAATGGAATGTGGAATGGAATGAGGAATGGAAAGTGGAATGGAACGTTGAATGGAACGTGCATTGGAATGTGGAATGAAATGAAAGGGAAAGTGGAATGGATGGGAATGCAATGGAATGGAATGGTATGTGAAATGGAATGGAATGCAATGTGGATTAGAATGGCATGGAATGTGGAATGGAATGCAAGGAAATGTGGAATGGAATGTTTAACGGAATGTGAAATGGTATGGAATGGAATGCAATGGAATTTGGAATGGAATGGAATGGAAAGTGGAATATAATTGAAACGAATGGAACGTGGAATGGAACGGAATGGAATGGGGAATGGAACTGAATCTGTAATGGAATGTAATGTGGAAATTAATCGAGTGGAATCTCGAAACAATGGAAAGGAATGTGGAATGGAATGGAACGGAATGGAAAGGAATGTGAAATGGAATTGAATAGATTGTGCAATGCAACATGGAATGGCACACGGAATGGAACGTGTATCGGAATGTGAAACGGAATCTGGAATGAAAGGGAATGGAAAGTGGAATGGAATGGAAGGTAAAGTGGAATGGAACGGAAGGTAATGGAATGGAATGTGGAATGGAATGGAATGTAGTGCAATGGAATAGAATGTATAATGTAATGTGGAATGGAACGTGGAAAGGAGTTGAATTGAATGTGGAATGGAATGAAATGGAATGGTATGGAATGTGGAATGGCATGTGGAATTAAATGGAAGGAAAAATGCAAAGGAAGGTAATAATAAATTGAACGTGGAATGGAATGTGGAATGGAATGGAATGTGGAATGGAATTGAATGGAATGTGAAATGGAATATGGAATGGAATGCAATGGAATGTGGAATGGAATGTGGAATGGAATTGAATGCAATGTGGAATGGAATGTGTAATGGAATGATATGTGGAATGGAATGGAATGTAAAGTGGAATGGAATGTAGAATGGAATGTGGAAAGTAATGGAATTGAAACTGGATTGCAATGGAATGAAATGTGGAATGAAATGGAGTGCCACGGAATCTGGAATGCAATTTCGAATGCAATGGCATTGAATGATTAATGCAATGGAATGGAATGTGGAGTGGAATGGAATTGAATGGAATGTGGAATGGAATTTGGAATGGAATGGAATGTGGAATGGAACGGAATGGAATAGAATGGAATTTGGAGTGGAATTTGGAGTGGAATGGAAGAGAATGTAATTTGGAGTGGAATTTGGAATGAAATGGAATGGAATGTCGAATGGAATGGAATGGAATGTGGAATGGAATGGAATGGAATGTGGATTTGAACGTGGAATGGAACATGGAATGGATCGTGAAATGGAAAGTGCAATGGAATGCGGAATGGAATGTAATGGAATGCGGAATGGAATGTAATGGAATGTGGAATGTAATGTGGAATGGAATGGAATGGAATGGACAGGAATGGAGTTTCAATCCGAATGGAATGGAATGTGCAATAGAATGGAACGGAATATGGAATGTAATGGATTGTAATGTGGAATGGATTGTGGAGAGGAATGCAGTGGTTTGTGGAATGGAATATGAAATGGAATGGAATGGAACGTGGAATGGATCGTGGAATGGAACATGGAATGGAAGGTGGAATGGAACGTGGAAAGGAATGCAATGCAACCTGGAATGAAATGGAATTCAAAGTGGAATGGAATGGAATGGAATGTGTAATGGAAATGAATGGAATGTTGAATGGAATGTGGAATGGAATGGAATGGAATTTGGAATGGAATGTGGAATGGAATGGGATGGAATGGTATGGAACTTGGAATGGAAAGTGGAATGGAATGGAATGGAATGTGTAATGCAATGTGGAAAGGAATGACATGGAATGTGGAATGGAATGTGGAAGGGAATGGAATGGAATGTGGAATTCAATGGAATGGAATGTGGAATGGAATGTAATGGGACGGAATGTGGAATTGAATGGAATGAAATGGAATGTGGAATGGAATGGAATGGAATGTGGAAAACAATAGTTTATAATGTGGGAGGCAATGTGGAATGGAACAAAATGGAATGTGGAATGGAATGTCGAATGGAAAGGAATGGATCGGAATGTGTAATGGAATGGAATGGAATGGAATATAAAATGGAAATAGAATGGAAGTTTTAATGGAAAGGAATTGAATGTGGAATGGAATAGAATGGAATACGGAATGGAATGGAATGGAATGTGGAAGGGAATGTAGAATGCAATGGAATGGAATGTGAAATGGAATGGAAAGGAATGTTTATTAGAATGGAATGGAATGTGGAAAGAATGTGGAAGGAATGTGGAATTGAATGGAATGGAGTCTGGAAAGGAATAGGGAATGGAATGGAATGGAATGTGGAATGGAATGGAATCTAATGAAATCTGGAATGGAAAGGAATGGTATGTGAAATGGATTGGAATGCAAAGTGAAATGGAATTGAATCTAGTAGAATGTGGAATGGAAGCGAATGGAATGAGGAATGGAATGGAATGTGGAATGGAACAGAATAGAATGTGGAATGGAATGGAATGGAGTTTGGAAAGGAATGTGGAAAGGAATGGAATGTGAAATGGGATGGAATGTGGAATAGAATGGAAGGGAATGAGGAATGCAATGTGGAATGGAATGGAACGTGAAATGGAATTCACTGGAATGTGGAATGCAATGTGGAAGGGAATATGGAATGGAATGGAATGGAAAGTGGAATGGAAGGTGAAATGGAAAGTGCAATGTAATGTAATGTCGAATGGAAGGGAATGGAATATGGAATGTGGAATGGAATGGAATGGATTGTGGAAAGGAATGGAATGGAATGTGGAATGGAAACTGGAATGGAATGTGGAATGGAATGGAATGTGGAATGCAATGGAAAGGAATGAAATGGAATGTGTAATTGAATGTGAAAGGGAATGGAATGTGGAATGCAATGGAAAGGAATGAAATGGAATCTGTAATTGAATGTGAAATGGAATTTGGTATGGAATGAAATGGAGTGTGGAATCGAAAGTGGAATGGAAGGGAATGGAATGTAGAATGGAATGGAGTGGAACCTCGAATGGAAGGTGGAATGGAACCTGGAATGAAATGTGGATTGGAACTGAATGTGGAATGGAATGGAAGGGATTGTGGAATGGAATGTGTAGTGGAATGTAATGGAATGTGCAATGGAATGTTGAATGGGATGGAATGGAATGTGTAATAGAATGTGGAATGGAAGGGAATGGAATGAGGAATGGAATGTGGAATGAAATAGAATAGAATGTGAAATGGAACGTGGATTGGAATATTACGGAATGTGGAATGGTATGAGGAATGGAACGAGGAATGGAATGGAATGGAATGTGGAATGGATTGGAATAGAATTTGGAGTGGAATGCAAACAGAATGTGGAATGAATAGTGGAAATGTACGTGGAATGGAAAGTAGAATGGAATGTGGAATGGAATGTGGAATGGAACGTGGAATGGAACGTGGAATCGAATGGAATGGAACGTGGAATGGAACGTGGAATGGAATGTGGAATGGGATGTTGAATGGAATGTGGAATCTAATGTGGACTGGAAAAGAATGGAAAATGTATCGGAAAGAAATAGAATGAGGAATGTAACTCAATGGAATGTGAAATGGAATGTGCAATGGAATGGAATGGAGTGTGGAATAGAATGTGGAATGGAATGGAATGGAATCTGGAATGGAATGTGTGATGGGACGGAATGCAATTGAATGGAATGTGGAATGGAATGTGGAATTGAATTTGGAATGGAACGCGGAATGGAACGTGGAATGGAATGGAATGTGGAATGGAATGGAATGTAATGTAGAATGGAATGTGGAACGGAATGGAATTTTTAAAGGGACTGCAATGGAATGTGTAATGGAATATTGACTGGAATAGAAAGCAATGTTGAATGCAATGTGTAATGTAATACAATGGAAATGGAATGGCAAGTTAATGGAACATGCAGTGAAATGTGTAGGGGAACGTGGAATGGAACGTGGAAAGGAAAGTAATGGATTGTGGAATAGAACGTGGAATGGAAAGTGGAATTTAATGGAATAGAACGTGGAAAGGAATGTGGAATGGAATTGAATGGAACGTGGAATGGAATGTGGATTGGAATGGAATGGAATGTGGTAGGCAATATGGAATGGAATGGAATGGAATGTTTAATGGAATGTGGTATGGAAGGTGGAATGGAATAGAAGGCAAAGTGGAATGGAAGGTGGAATAGAACGGAATGGAATGAGGAATGGAATGTGGAATGGAATGGAATGGAATGTGGAAGGTAATGTGGAATGGAATGGAATGGAATGTGAAATGGAATGTGGAATTGAATGGAAAGTGGAAAGGAATGGCATGGAAAATTTAATGGAATGGAATGTGGAATGGAATGCAATGGAATGTGGAATGGAATGTTGAATGGAATGTGGAATGGAATGTGGAAAGCAACGTGGAAAGGAATGGAATGTGGAAAGGAAATTGGAGTGGAATGGAATGGAAAGTAGAATGGTACATGCAATGAAACATGGAGTGGAATGGAACGGAAGGTGGAATGAAATGGAATGGAATGTGGAAAGGAAGGTGGAATGGAATGGGATGGAACGTGGAATGGAACGTGCAGTGGAATCGAATGGAAGGTCGAATGCAATGGAATGGAATGTGGAATAGAATGTGGAATGGAATGTGCCAAGCAACGTGGAAAGCAATGGAATGAGGAATGGAAATTGGAATGGAATTCAATGGAACGTAGAATGGAACGTGTAATGAAACATGGAATGGAATGGAATGGAAGGTGGAATGAAATGGAATGGAATGTCGAATGGAATGGAATGGAATGGAATGGAACGTGGAATGGAACGAGCAATGGAATGGAGTGGAAGGTGGAATGGAATGAGATGTGGAATGGAATGAGGAATGGAATTGAATGGAATGGAATGTGGAATGCAATGTGGAATGGAATGTGGAATGGAACCTGGAATGGAATAGAACGTGGAATTGCATGTGGAATACACTGTGGAATGGAATGGAATGGAATGTTAAATGGAAAGTGGAGTGGGATGGAATGGAACGTTGAATGGAACGTGGAATGGATTAGAACGTGGAATGGAATGTGGAATACAACATGGAGTGTAATGGAATGGAATGTGCAATGAAATGTGGTATGGAATGGAGTGGAACGTGGAAAGGAACGTGTAATGGAATGGAATGGAACGTGGAATGGAACGTGGAAAGGATTAGAACGTGGAATGGAATGTGTAATACAATGTGGAGTGGAATGGAATGGAATGTGCAATGGAATGTGGAATGGAATATAGAATGGAACTTGGAATATAATGTGGAAAGTAATAGAAATGAATGTGGAATGGAATGTGGAACGGAATATATTGGAATGGAAAGGAACGAGGAAATTAATGTGGAATATAATAGAATGGAATGAGGAATGGAATTTAGAATGGAATATATAGGAATGGAATGGAACTTGGAAGGGAACGTGGAATGAAACGTCAAATGGAAAGTAGATTGGAACGAGGAATGGAATGTGCAATACAATGTGGAATGGAAATTGGAATGAAATGGACTGCAAAGTGGAATGGAATGTGGAATGGCACGTGGAATCGAAATGGAATGGAACGTGGAATGGAATGGAATGGAAAGTGGAATGGAATGTGGAATGGAACGGAAAGGAACATGGAATGGAACGTGGAATGGAATGTAGAATGGAACATGAAATATAATGTGGAATGCAATGTGGAATGGGATGTGGAATGGAATGGAATGGAATGGAAGGGAATGGAAAGGAATGTGGAATGGAATGGAATGGAATGTGGAACGGAATGGAATAGAATGTGGAATGGAATGTGGACAGTAACGGAATTCAATGTGGAAGGGATTGTGGAACGGAATGGAATGGAATGTGGAATCGATTCTGGAATGGAATGTGGAATGGAACTTGGAATGGAATGGAATTGTTAGTGGAATGGAAAGTGGAATGGAATGTGGAATGGAATGCAGTGGAATGTGAAATGGAATGGAGTGGAATGTCGATCAGAATGTGGACTGGAATGGAATGCAATGTGGAATGGAATGTGGAATGGAATAGAATGGAATGTGGAATGGAATGAGGAATGGAACGCGGAATGCAATGTGGAATGGAATGGAATGTGGAACGGAATGTGCAATGGAATGTGGAATGGAATGGAATGAAATGTGAAAAGGAAAGTGGAGTGCAATGGAAAGGAACGTGGAATGAAATGTGGAATAGAATGGAAATCAATGTGGAATGGAATGGAATGAAATATGAAACGGAATGTGGATTTGAATGGAATAGAATGTGGAATTTAATGCATTGGAATTTGGAATGGAATGTGGAATGAAATTGAATGGAATGTGGAAAGGAATGTGGAATGGAAAGTGGAATGGAACCTTGAATGCAATGGAATGGAACATGGAATGTGGAACAGAATGTGCAATGCAATGTGGAATGTAATGGAATGAAATGTGAAATGGAATGTGGAATGGAATGGAATGGAATGTGGAATGAAATGCAAAGGAATGCGGAATGGAACGTGGAATGGAATGGAATGGAAGGTAGAACAGAATGTGGAATGCAATGGAATGGAATGTGGAATGGAATGTGCAATGGGATCTGGAATCAAATGGAATGAATTGTGAAATGGAACGCGGAATAGAATGGAAAAGAACGTAGAATGGAATGTGGAATGGAATGGAATGGAAGGTGGAATGGAATGTGCAATGGAATGTGCAATGGAATGTGGAGTGGAATTGAATGAAATGAGAAATGCTATGTGCAGTCGAATGGAATGGAAGGTGCAATGGAATGTGCAATGGATTGTGGAGTGGAATTGAATGAAATGTGAAATGGTATGTGCAGTGGAAAGGAATGGAATGTTGAATGGAATGCAGTGGAATGTGGTATGTTATGTGGAATGGAATGGAATGGAATATGGAATGGAATGGAATATGGAATGGAATGTTGAGAGGAATGTCGAGTGTAACCTGGAATGGAATGCGGAATATAAAGGAATGCAATGTCGATTTTAATGTGGAATGGAATGTGGAAAGGAAAGTGGAATGGAATGTAATAGAATCTGGAAGGGAACGCAGAATTGAATGCAAAGGAACGTGGAGTGGAACGTGGAATGGAACATGGAAGGGAAAGTGTAAGTGAATGAATTGTGGAATGGAATGTAATGGAAAGTGGAATTGAATGTGAAATGGAATGTGGAATGGAATGGAATGCAACGTGGAATGGAATGGAATGGAAAGTGGAATTGAATGTAAAGAAATGTGGAATGGAATGTGCAATGGAAAGAATGGAATGGATTGAAACGTGGAACAGAATGGCATGGAATGCAATCTGGAATGGAATGAAATGGAAAATGGAAAGAAATGTAATGGAATGGAATGTGTAATGGAATGGAATGCAGTGCAATGTGGAATGGAATGCAGGGGAATATGGAATGTAATGGAGTGGAATGTGGAATGCAATGGAATGGAACGCAATTTGGAATTTAATGGAATGGAATGTGGAATGGAATGGAATGGAATGTGGAATGGAATGGAAGGGAATGTGGAATGGAAGGTGGAATGTAAGAGAAAGGCATGTGGAAAGGAATGTGTAATGGAATGTGGAATGGAATGTGTAAGGGAACATAGAATTGAATGCAATGGAATATTGAATGGAATGTGGAATAGAATGTGGAATGGAATGGAATGGAATGTGGAATGGAATGAGGAATATAATGCGGAATGGAATGTAGAATGGAATGAATTGTAAGATGGAATGGACCAGAATGAAACGTGGAATATAATGTGCAATGGAATGTGGAATGGAATTCAATGGAAAGTGGAATGGTGTGTGTAATGGAATGTGGACTGCAACCGAATGTAATGTGTTGGAATGTGGAATGGAGTGTTGAATGGAATGTGGAATGGAATGGAATGGAAAGTGGAATGTGGTGTGTAATGGAATGTGGAATGCAACGGAATAGAACGTGGAATGGAATATGGAATGGCGTGGATTGGAATGTGGAGTGGAACGTGGAAAGTAACGTGGAATGGAACATGGAATGGAAGGTGAAATATAACGTAGAACGGAATGGAATTGATCATGGAATGGAAGGTCTAATGGAATGGAATGCAACGTGAAATGGAATGTGGGTTGGAATGGAATGGAATGTGTAATGGAATGTGGAATTGAATGGAATGGAATGAGGAATGGTATGGTATGTTTAATGGAATGTGGAATGGAATGGAATGGAATGTGGAATCGAATGTGAAATGGAATGGAATGGAATGTGGAATGGAATGGAACGGAATGTGTAATGGAATGTGGAATGCAATGGAAAGGAATGTGGAATGGAATGGAATGGAATGTGGAATGGAATGTTCAATGGAATGTAATGGAAATCGGATTGGAATATGGAAGGGAACGAAATGGAATGGAATGGAATGTGGAATGGAATGGAATGGATTGCAGAATGGATTGTATAATGGAAAGGAATGGAATGCGGAATGGAATGTTGAATGGAATGTGGAATGGGAAGTTGAATGGAATTGAATGGAATGTGGAATGCAATGTGGATTGGAATATGGTATGGAAGGGAATGGAATGTGGAATGGAATGGAATGGAAAGTGAAATGAAACGTTAAATGGAACTTGGAATGGACCTTAGAATGGAAAGTGGAATGGAATGGAATGGAATGGAATTTGGAATGGAATGGAATGGAATGTCATATGGAATGTGGAACGGAATGCAATAGAAAGGAATGGAGTGGAATGTGGAATGGAAAGTGGAATGGAATGTGGAATTGAACTTGGAATGGAATGGAATGAAATGTGGAATGGAAAGGAATGGAATGTGGAATGGAATGTGGAATGAAGTGTGTAATGGAAAGTGGAATGGAATGTGGAATGGAATGGAATGGAATGCAGAGTTGAAAGTGGAGTGGAGAGTTCAATGGTATGAGAAATGGAACGGAATGGGACGTGGAATGGAATGTGTAATGGAATTTGAAATGGAAAGGAAAACAACGTAGAATGGAACGTGGATTAGATCATGGATTGTTATGAAATGGAACCTGGAAAGGAATGTGGAATGGAATGTGGAATGGAACAGAATGGAAAGTGGAATGGAACTTGGAGTGGTATGCAATAGAACGCATAACGGAACATGGAATTGAACGTGGAGTGGAATGTGGAATGGAATGTGGAATGGAACTTGGAAAGGATTGTGCAATGGAACGTGGAATAAAACGTGGAATAGAATGGAATGGAACGTGGACTGGAATGTGGAACGGAATGGACGGCAACGTGGAATGGAATGTGGAATGGAATGTGGAATGGAACGTGGAATGGAATGGAATGGAATGGAAAGTGGAATGGAACGGGTTGGAATGTGGAATGGAATGGAGTGGAATGTAATATGGAATGGAATGGAATGGAATGTGGAACAGAATGGAATGGAACATGGAATAGAATGTGGAATCGAATGTTGAATGGAAAGTGGAATGGAATGGAATGGAACGTGGAATAGAATGGAATAGAATGTGGAATGGATTGTGAAATGGAATGTGGAATGGAATGTTGAATGAAAAGCAAAGGAATGTGGAATGGAATGTTGAAGGGAACATGAAATGGAATGGAATGGAATGTGCAATGGAATGTGGAATAGAATGTGCCTTGGAATGTGCAATGGAATGGAATGGAATGTGGAATAGAATGTGGAATAGAAAGGAATGGAATGTGGAATGGAACGTGGAATGGTATGCAATATAACGCAAAATGCAACGTGGAATGGAACGTGGAGTGGAATGTGGAATGGAATGTGGAATGGCACTTGGAACGGAATGTGCAATGGAACGTGGAGCTGAACGTGAAATAGAATAGAATGGAATGTGGAATGGAATGTGGAACGGAATGGAAGGCAACGTGGAATGGAATGTGGAATGGAATGTGCAATGGAACGTGGAATGGAATGGAAAGAGGAATGGAATAGGTTGAAATGTGGAATGGAATGGAATGTGGAATGGAATGGAATAGAATGTGGAACAGAATGGAATGGAACATGGAATAGAATGTGGAATCGAATGTTGAAAGGAAAGTGGAATGGAATGGAATGGAACGTGGAATAGAATGGAAAGGATTGTTCAATAGATTGTGAAATGGTATGTGGAATAAAACGTTGAATGGAATGGAAAGGAATGTGGAATGGAATGTGGAATGGAATGTGGAAGGGAACATGGAATGGAATGGAATGGAATGTGGAATGGAATGTGGAATAGAATGTGGAATGGAATGTGCAATGGAATGGAATGGAATGTGGAATGGAATGGAAAGGAATGTGAAATCCATTGTGCAATGGAATGGAATGGAAAGTGGAAAGGAATATGGAAAGGAAAGTGGAATGTTATGTGGAATGGATTGGAATGGAATGTGGAATGGAATGGATTGGAATGTGTTATAGAATAGAATGGAATATGGATTGGAATGTGGAATGGAAGGGAATGTGGATTGGAAAGGATTGGAAATTGGAATGGAATGGAACGGAATGGGTAATGGAATGGAATGGAAAGTTGAATGCAATGGATGGGAATATGAAATGGAATGGAATGGAATGTGGAATGGAATCTGGAAGAGAATGGAATGGAATTGAATGGAATGTGGAAAGGAAGGGAGTGGAAACTGGAATGTAAATGAATTGAATGTGGAATGGAATGTGGAATGGATCGGAATTGAATGTAATGGAATTCAATGTGGAATAGAAAGTGGAATGTATTGGAATGAAATGTGGATTGGAATGTGGAATGGAATGGAATGGAGTGGAATGGAATGTAGAATGGAATACAATGGAATGTGTAACGGAATGGAATGGAATGTGTAATGGAATGGAATGGAACGAAGAATGGAATGGAATGGAATGCGGAATGGAATGGAATAGAATATGGAATGGAATAGAATTGAACAGGGAATGGAACGGAATGGAATGTGGAATTGAATGTGGAATGGAAAGGAATGGAAAGTGCAATGGAATGTGGAATGGAAAGGAATGGAAAGTGGAAAGCAATAAGGAATGAAATGGAATGGAATGGGGAATTGAATGGAATGGATTGAAGTGTGGAAAGAATGGAATGGAAGGCAATGAGGAATGGAGTGGAATAGAATGTGGAATTGAATGCAGGGGTACGTGCAAAGGAATGCAGTGGAATGTGGAATGGAATGTGGAATGCAGTGGAAAGGAAAAGAATGCAACGAGGAAAGGAATAGAATGGAATATGCAATGAAATGGAATGTGACCCGGAATGGAATTGAATGTTTAATGGAATGAAATGGAATGTGTAATGGAATGGAGAGGAGTGTGGAAGGGAATTTAGAATTGAATGGAAAGGAATGGAATGGAATGTGGAATGGAATGGAATGGAATGTGGAATGGAATGGAATGGAAAGTGGAAATGAATGTAAAGAAATGTGGAATGGAATGTGCAATGGAAAGGAATGGAATGGAATGCAACGTGGATTGGAATGGAATGGAATGCAATCTGGAATGGAATGAAATGGAATATGGAAAGGAATGTGTAATGGAATGGAATGCAGTGCAATGTGGAATGGAATGCAGGGGAATAGGGAATGTAATGGAGTGGAATGTGGAATGCAATGGAATGGAACGCAATTTGGAATTTAATGGAATGGAATGTGGAATGGAATTGAATGGAATGTGGAATGGAATGGAAGGGAATATGCAATGGAAAGTGGAATGGAATGGAATGGAATTGTATGTGGAATGGAATTTGCATTTGAATGGAAAGCAATGGAATGGAATGTGTAGTGGAAAGAATGCGGAATGGAATTTAATGGCATGTGGAATTGAATATAGTGGAATGTGGAATTGAATGTGCAATGG
The DNA here is from genome assembly GCF_028885625.2 of Pongo pygmaeus. NCBI lineage: Eukaryota > Metazoa > Chordata > Mammalia > Primates > Hominidae > Pongo > Pongo pygmaeus. The sequence continues at coordinate 45,691,107 of NC_072397.2, read as the reverse complement.
AATGGAATGAAATAGAATGGAATGTGGAATGCAACGTAATGGAATGCACTGTGGAATGGAATGCAATGGATTATGGAAAAGAATGGAATGGAATGGAATGGAATGCAATGTGGAATGGAATGCTGTGGAATATGGAATGGAATTAAATGGAATGTGGATTGGAACGGAAAGTAATGAAATGTGAAATGGAATGGAATGGAATGGAATTTGGAATGGAATGCTGGAAGGAAAGGAATGGAATGGAATGGAATTTGGAATGGACTGTTGGAAGGAAAGGAATGGAATGTGGAATGGAATGTGGAATGGAATGCAATGGAATGGAATGTGGAATGGCATGGAATGGAATGGAATGTGGAATGAAATGAAATGGAATATGGAATGGAACCAAATGGAATGTGGAGTGGAATAGAGTGGAATGTGGAATGGAACGCAGAATGGAAAGCAATGGAATATGCTACGGATTGGAATGCAATTTGGAATGGAATGGAATGGAATGTGGAATGGAAAGGAATGCTATGTGGAAGGTAATGGAATGGAATGTGGAATGGAATGTGGAATGCAGTGGAATGGAATGGAATGTGGATTGGAATGGAATGTGGAGTGGAATGTGGAATGGAATGGATTGGAATGTGGAATGGAATGTGGAATGGAATGGATCGCAGATTGGAATGTGGAATGGAATGTGGAATGGAATGGAATGTGTAATGGAATGGATTAGATTATTAAATGGAATGGAATGCAATGGAATATGGAATGGAATGGTATGGAATATCGAATGGAATGTGGAATGGAAGGGATTGTGGAGTAGAATGTGGAATGGAGTGGATCGTGGAATGGAATTTGGAATGGAATCTAATGGAATGTGGAATGGAATGTGGATTTGAACAAAATGGCAAGTGGAATGGAATGTGGAATGGAATGTTTAATGGAACGGAAATGAATGTAAAATGGAAAGGAATGGAATGTGGAATGAAGTGGCATGTAATGCAATGTGGAAAGGAAAGGAATGGAATGTGGAATGGAATTGAATTGAATATGGAATGCAATTGAATGGAAAGAAATGTGGAATGGAATGGAATTAAATGTGGAGGGGAATGGAATGGAAAGTGGAATGGAATGGCATGGAATATGGAATGGAGTTTGGAATTGCATGGAAAGGAATGCAATGGAATGTGGGATGGAATGGAATGTGGAATGGAATAGAATATGGAATGGAATGGAATGGATTGTGGAATGCAACGGAATCGCATGAGAAATGGACTTCAATGGATTGTGGAATGGAATGGAATGGAGTGGAAAGTGGAAAGGAATGGACGGGAAAGTGAAATGGAATTGAATGGAAAGTGGAATGGAATGGAATTGAATGTGAAATGGAATGGAATGGAATGGAATCTGGAATGGAATGGAATCGGATATGAAATGGACTGGAATGGATGGTGGAATGGAATGGAATGGAGTGGAAAGTGGAATGAAATGGAATGCAAAGTGGAATGGAATGTAGAATGGAAAGTGAAATGGAATGTAGAATGGAATGTGGAGTGGGATGTGTAATGGAATGAAATGTTGAGTGGAAGGGAATGAAATGTGGAATGGAATGGAAAGATTGGAAAAGGATGTAGAATTCAATGGAATGGAATGTGCAATGGATGGGAATGGAATGTGGAATGGAATGGAATGGAATGCAATGTGGAATTGAGAGTTGAATGTAATGGAATGTGGAATGGAATGTGGAATGGAAAGTGCAAACGAATGTGGAATGGAATCCTCAACGGAATAGAGTGGAATGTGGAATGAAATGGAGTGGAATGTAGAATGGAATGGAATGCAATGTGGAATGGAGAGTTGAATGGAAAGGAATGGAATGTGGAATACAATGTGGAATGGAAAGGAATGGAATGTGGAGTGGAATGTGGAAAGTAATGGAATGAAACGTGGAAAAAAATGTGGAATGGAATGTAATGGAATGTGGAACGGAATGTGGAATGGAAAGTGGAATGGAATGTGGAATGGAAAGGAATGGAATGGAATGGAATGTGGAATGGAATGGAATGCAAAGGAATGGAATCTTTAATAGAATGAAATGGAATGTGGAAAGGAATCGAATAGAATGGAATGTGGAATGGAATGGAATGGAATAGATTACAATGAGGAATGGAATGGAATGGAATCGAATGTGGAAAGGAATGAAATGGAATGTGCAATGGAATGGAATTTAATCTGCAATGGAATGCAACTGAATGTGGAATGGAATGTGAAATGGAATTGAATGGAATGCGGAATGGAATGTGGAATAGAATGGAATGGAATTTGGAATGGAATGTGGATAGGAATGTAGAATGGAATTTGGAGTGGAATGGAGTGGAAGATTAAATGTAAAGGAAAGGAATGTGGAAAGGAATGGAATTGAATATGGAATGGAACGTGGAATGGAATGGAATGGAATGTGGAATATAATGCAGAATGGAATGGAATGGAACGTGAAATTGTTCATGGACAGGAATGTGGAATGAAAAGAGGAAAGGAACGTGGAATGCAATGTGGAATGGACATTGGAATCGAATGTGGAATGGAATGGAATTGAATGTGGAATGGAATGGAATGGATTGTGGAATGCAATGGAGTGGAATGTGAAATGGAATGGAAAAGAATGTGAAATGGAATGGAATGGAAAGTGGAATGCAATGTGAAATGGAATGGAATGGAATGGAATGGAATGTGGAATGGAATGGAATGTGAAATGGAATGGAATGGAATGGAATGGAACGTGGAATGGAATGGAATGGAATTGGAGGTGAAATGCAATGGAATGGAAAGAGGAGTGGAATGGAATGGAGTGGAAAGTGAAATGGAATGGAATGGAAAGTGGAATGGAATGGAATTGAATGTGAAATGGAATGGAATGGAATGGCATGTGGAATGGAATGGAATCGGATGTGAAATGGACTGGAATGGAAGTGGATTGCAATGGAATGGAATGTGGAAAGTAATGGAATGGAATGTGGAACGGAATGTGGAATGTAAAGTGCAATAGAATGTGGAATGGATTGTGGAATGGAAACGAATGCAGCATGCAATGGAATGTGGAATGGAAAGTGGAGTGGAATTGAATGGAATGTGGAAGGGAATGGAATGGAATGTGGAATGGAATGGAATGGAGTGGAATGTGGAATGGAATGGTATCGAACGTGGAAAGGAATGAGGAATGGATTGTGGAATAAAATCTGCACTGGAATGAAGTGGAATGAGGAATAGAATTTAGAAAGGAATGGAGTGGAATGTGAAATGGAATTGAATGGAGTTGAATATGGAATCTAATGCAAAGGAATGTAGAATGGAATGTGAAAGGAATGGAATGGAATGTCAAAGGGAAAGTGAAATGGAATGAAATGGGATGTGGAATGAAATGGAATGAAAAGTGGAATGGAATGTCGAATGGATTGTGGAATGGAAAATGGAAAGGAATTGAATGGAACATGGAATAGAATGGAATGGAATGTGGAATTGAAAGCAACGGAATGTGGAATGGAATGTAATGGAAGGAAATGCAATGTGAAATGGAATGGAATGGAATGTGGAATGGAATGGAATGGAATGTGGAATGGAATCTAATGCAGTTAAATGTGGAATGGAATGGAATGCAATGTGGAATGGAATTTGGAATGGAATGTGCAATGGAATGTGGAATGGAATGAAGTGGAATATGGAATGGAATGTGGAATGGAATGGAATGGAAGGTCAAAAGGAATGGAAAGGACTGGAACATGGAATGCAATGGAATGGAATGTGGAATGGAACGGAATGGAACGTGGAATGGAAAGTTGAACGGGTTGTGGAATGGAACGTGGAATGTAATGGAATGGAATGTGGAATGCAAAGTGGAATGGAATGGAATGGTAGATAGAATGGAAAGTAGAATCGAACGTGGGAAGGAACGTGGCATGGAATGTGCAATGGAACGTGCAATGAAATGTGGAATGGAATGTGAAATGGACAGTGGAATGTAATGGAATGGAAAGGGGAATGGAATAGAATGTTGAAATGAATGTGAAATGGAAAGTGGAATGCAAAGTGGAATGGAGTGGACTGGTAAATAGAATGGAAAGTGGAATGGAACGTGGAAAGGAACGTGGAATGGAATGTGCAAAGGAACGTGGAATAAAACGTGCAATGGAACGTGGAATGAAACGTGGAATGGAATGTGAAATGGACAGTGGAATGTAATGGAATGGAAAGGGGAATGGAATAGAATGTTGAAATGAATGTGGAATGGAAAGGGGAATGGAACGTGGAATGGAAAGTGTAGGGGTAGATAGAATGAAACGTGGAATGGAACGTGGAATGGAAAGTGGAATGGAACGTGCAATGGAACGTGAAATAGAATGAGGAAAGGAATGTGGTGTGGAATGCAATTCAATGAGGAATGGAATGTGGAATGGAATGGAAAGGAATGTGGAATGGAATGGAATGGAATGTGGGATTGAAAGTAATGGAATGTGGAATGGATTGTGGAATGGAAAATGGAATGGAATTGAATGGAACATGGAATAGAATGGAATGGAATGTGGAATTGAAAGCAACGGAATGTGGAATGGAATGTAATGGAAGGAAATGCAATGTGAAATGGAATGGAATGGAATGTGGAATGGAATGGAATGGAATGTGGAATGGAATCTAATGCAGTCGAAAGCGGAATGGAATGGAATGGAATGCGGAATGGAATGTGGAATGGAATGAAGTGGAATGTGGAATGGAATGTGGAATGGAATGGAATGGAACGTCAAAAGGAATGGAAAGGACTGGAACGTGGAATGCAATGGAATGGAATGTGGAATGGAACGGAATGGAACATGGAATGGAAAGTTGAACGGGTTGTGGAATGGAACGTGGAATGTAATGGAATGGAATGTGGAATGCAAAGTGGAATGGAATGGAATGGTAGATAGAATGGAAAGTGGAATGGAACGTGGAAAGGAACGTGGCATGGAATGTGCAATTGAACGTAGAATGAAATGTGGAGTGGAATGTGGAATGGACAGTGGAATGTAATGGAATGGAAAGGGGAATGGAATAGAATGTTGAAATGAATGTGAAATGGAAAGTGGAATGGAACGTGGAATGGAAAGCGTAGGGGAAGATAGAATAGAACTTGGAATGGAACGTGGAATGGAATGGAATGGAATGCGGAATGGAATGTGGAACGGAGTGGAATGGAATGTGGAATTGAATGGAATGGAAAGTGGAATGGAATGTGGAATGGAAAGGAATGCAATGTGGAATGAATGTGGAATGGAATGTGGAATGGAATGTGGAATGGAATTGAATGTGTAATGGAATGCAATGGAAGGTGGAATGGAATGGAATGGACTGGAATGTGGAATGGAATGGAATGGACTGGAATGTGGAATGGAATGGAATGGAATGTGGAAAGGAATATGGAACGGATTGTGGAATGGAATGTGGAATGGAGTTAAGTGGAATGTGGAATGGAATGTGGAATGGAATGGAGTGGAATGTGGAATGGAAAGTAATGGTGTTGAAAGAGGTATGGAATGGAATGGAATGTGGAATGGAAAGTGGAATGGAATGGAATGTGAAATGGAAAATGGAATGGAAAGGAATGGGATGTGGAAAGGAATGGAATGAAAAGTGGAATGGAATGTAGAATGGAACATGGAATGGAATGGAAAAGAACGTGGAATGGAATGGAATGGAATGTTTAATGGAATGCAACAGAATGTGGAATGGGTTGGAATGGAAGGAAAGGCAATTTGAAATGCAATGGAATGCAATGTGGAATTGAATGGAATGGAATATGCAATGGAATACACTGGAGTGGAATGTGGAAAGCAATCTGTAATGGTATCGAATGGAATCGAATGTGGAATGAAATGTGGAATGGAATGAAGTGGAATGTGGATTGGAATGTGGAGTGAAATGCAATGGAAAGTGGAATGGAATGGAATGGGCAGTAATGTGTAATGGAATGGAATGGAATGTGGAATGGAATGTGGAGTGAAATAGAACGGAATGTGGAATGGAATGTGTAAAGTAATGGAACGCAAAGCAGAATGGAACGTGGAATGGATTGTGGAATTGAATGTGGAATGGAATTGAATGGAATGGAATGTGGAAAGGAAAGTGGAATGTGAAGGAATGGAATGTGGAATGGAATGTTGAATGGAATGTTAAATGCAATTGAATGGAACGTGGAATGGAACGTGGAATGGAATGGAATGGAATGTGGAATGGAATGTTAGGGAATGGAATGTGGAATGGAATAGAATGCAATGGAATGGAATTTGAAATGTAATGTAATGGCATGTGGAATGGAATGGAATGGAATGTGTAATGGAACGTGGAACGGAACCTGGAATGGATTGGAATGGAATATGTAATGGAAAGTTAAGGAATGGAATGTGAAAATGAATGGAATGGAAAGTGGAAAGGAAGGGAATGGAATGGAATGGAATATGATTTGAAAAGGAATGGAAGGGAATGAGGAAAGGAATGGAATGGAATGTGTAATGGAATGGAAAGGAAAGTGGAATGGAATGGAATGGAATGGAATGTGGAAAGGGATGGAATGGAACGGAATGGAATGTGGAATTCAATGCTGAATGGAAAGGAATGGAAAGTGAAATGGAATGGAATGGAATGTGGAATGAAATGGATTGGAAAGTGGAATGGAATGGAAAGGAATGTGGAATGGAATGGAATGAAGAGGAAGCTGGAAAGGAACGGAATGTGTAATGGAAAGTGGATTGGAAAGTGGAATGGAATGGAGTTGAATGTGAAATGGAATGGAATGGAGTGGAATGTGTAATGGAATGGAATGGATTATGGAAAGTAATGCAATGGAATTTGAAATGGCATGGAATGGAAAGTGCAATGGAATGGAATAGAATGTGGAACGCTATGGCATGTAATGGGGAATGCAATGGAATGAAGTGGAAGGTGCAATGGAATGGAATGGAATGTGGAATGGAATGTGGAATGTAACGCAGTGGAATGAAGAATGGAATGGATTGGAATGGAATATGGAATGGTACTTTGAATGGAATGGAATGGAATGTAACGTGGAATTGAATGTGGAACGGAATGTGGAATGGAATACAATGGAATGTGGAAAGGTATGTGGAATGAAATGGAATGCAAAGGTGAATGGAATGTGGAATGGAATGTTGAAAGTAATGGAATGGAACATTGATCAGAGTGTGGAAAGGAACGTGGAATGGAATGTGGAATGGAATGGAATCGAACGTTGAATGGAATGTGGAATTGAATGCGGAATGGAATGGAATGGATGGTGGAGTGGAACGTTGTGTGGAACGTAGAATGGAACTTGGAATGGATGGTGGAGTGGAACGTGGAAAGGGACGTGGCATGCCACGTTTAGTGGAACGTGGAATGGAATGTGGCCTGGAATGTGGAATGGAGTGGATTGGAATGTGAGGAACGTGGAGAGGAACGTGGAAAGGAACTTGGAATAGAACGTGTAAAGGAACTTGGAATGGAATGTGGCATGGAATGTGGAGGGGAATGCAGAATGGATTGGAAAGCAATGTGGAACGGAATGTGAAATATAATGGACTTGAATTTGGAATGGAATGTGGAATGGAAGGGAATGCAATGTAGAATGGAATGGAATGCAATATGGAACGGAATAGAGTGGAATGTGGAATGAAATGGAATTGAATGTGGAATGGAATGTACAATAGAATGGAATGGAATCTGCAATGGAATGTTAAATGGAATGGAATGGAATGGAATGTGAAATGGAACTCAATGGAATGTGTAACACAATGTGGAATGGAATGGAATTGAATGGAATGGAATGCAATGGAATGTACATTGGAATGGAAATGAATGGAATGCAATGTGGAATTGAATGGAATGGATTGAACAATGGAATGGAATGGAATGGAAAGTGGAATGGAAGGGAATGGAAACGAAAGGAATGGAATGCGGAATGGAATGCAATGGAATGTGGAATGGAACGGAATGGTATGTGGAATGGAATAGAATGGAATTGTATGGAAAGGAATGTGGAATGGAATGAAACGGAAAGTAATGGGATGTGGAACGGATTGGATGCGAATGTGGAATGGAATGTGGAATGGAATGGAATGGAATGTGGAGTGGAAAGAAATGGAATGTGGAATGGAAGGGAATGGAACACGGAATGGAATGGAGCGGAATGTGGAATGGAATGGAGCGGAAAACGGAATGGAATGGAATGTAGAATGGAAGCAAATGGAAAATGGAATGGAATGGAAAGGAATGGAATGTAGAATGGACTGGAAGGGAATTTGGAATGCAATGTGGGATCGAATGGAATGGAATGGAATGGAATACAAAGTAGAATGGAATGGAATGGAATGTGGAATGCAATGGAATGGAATGTGGAATGGAATGCGGAAAGGAATGGAGTGGAATGTGAAATGGAATTTGGAATGGAATGGAATGGAATGTGGAATGGAATATGGAATGGAATGGAAAGGAACGTGAAATTGAATGTGGAATGGAATGTGGAATGGAGTGTGGAATGGAATTGAATGGATTGTGGAATAGAATGTGGAATTTAATGTGGAATGGAGTGCAATTGAAGATGAAGTGGAACGTAGAGTGGAACGTGGAAATGAACGTCTAATGGAACGTGGAATGGAACGTGGAATGGAATGTGGCATGGAATGTGGAATGGAATGGAAAGGAATGTGGAATGGAATGGAATGTGTAATGGAATGAAATGCAATGTGGAATGGAATGGAATGGAATGGAATGTGGAAAGAATGGAATTTAATGTGGAATGGAATGTGGAATGGAATCGAATAGAATCTGGAATGGAATGTGGAAAGGAATGGAATGTTAAATGGAATGGAATGGAGTGGAATGGAATGTGAAATGGAAAGGAATGGAATGTGAAATGGAATGTGGAATGGAATGGAGTGGCATGGAAATTGCAATGGAACGGAATTGAATGGAATGGAATGTGTAATGCAATGGAAAGGATTGTGGAATTGAACGGAATGGAATGGAATGTGGAATGTAAGCGAATGGAAATGAATGGAATGGAATGTGGAACAGAATGCAAAGGAATGTGGAATGGAATGGAATGGAATGTGGAATGGAATGGAAGGGAAAGGAATGGAATGTGGAATGGAATGAATGGGAATGTGGAACGGAATGGAATGCAATGTTGAATGGAAAGGAACGGAATGTGGAATGGAATGGAAAGGAGCACGGAGTGGAACAGAATTTGGAAAGAAATGTAATAGAATGGAAGGGAATGGAATGTGGAAAGAAATGGAGTGGAATGTGGAATGCAATGGAATGTAGAATGGAATAGAATGGAATATGGAATGGAATGGAATTGAAAGGAAAGAAGTGTGGAATTGAATGGAAGGGAATGTGGAATGGAATTCGGAATCGAATGGAATGGAAAGGAATGGAATGTGGAATGGTATGGAAGGGAATTTGGAATGGAATGTGGAATTGAATGGAAGGGAATCAGGAATGGATTGGAATGGAATTTGGAACGGAATGGAATCGAATGTGGAATGGAATGGAATTGAATGGAATGTGGAATGGAATGTGAACTGGAATGGAATGTAACATGAAATTGAATGGAATGGAATGTGGAACGGAATGGAAAGGAATTGAAGTGGAAACGAATAGAATGAAGTGGAATTGAATGGAACGTGGAATGGAGTGGGGAATGGAACGTGGAATGGAAAGTGGAATGGAACGTGGAATGGAAAGTGCAATGGAACGTGAAATAGAATGAGGAAAGGAATGTGGTGTGGAATGCAATTGAATGTGGAATGGAATGTGAAATGGAATGGAAAGGAATGTGGAATGGAATGGAATGGAATGTGGGATTGAAAGTAATGGAATGTGGAATGGAATGAAATTGTATGGAATTTGGAATGCAATGGAAGGGAATGTGGAATGCAATGTGGAATGGAATGGAAAGGACTGTGTAATGGAATGGAATGGAATGCGCAATGCAATGGAATTTGGAATGCGCAGTGGAATGGAATGGAATTTGAAATGCGGTAGGGAATGGAATGGAATGGAACGTAGAATGGAATATGGAATGGAACGTGGAAAGGAACATGGAATGGAATCTGAAAGAGAATGTGGAATAGAATGGAATGGAAAGGAATGTGGAATGGAATGTGGAATGGAATGGAATGGAATGTGGAATGGAATGGAAAGGAATGGAATGTGGAATGAAATACGGAGTGGAATGGAATGGAATATGTAATGGAAAGGAATGGAGTGGATTGTGAAATGGATTGGAATGGAATCAGGAAAGGAATGTTGAAAGGACTTTGGAATGCAATGGAGTGGAATGTGGAATGGAATATGGAATGGAATGGACTGGATTGTGGAATGGAACAGAATGGAATATGTAATGGAATGCAATGAAATGGAATGGAAGGTGAAATGGAACAAAATGAAATGTGGAATACAATGTCGAACGGAATTGAATTGAATAGAACGGAATAAAATGGAATTTACAATGGAATGGAATTGAATGGAATGGAAGGTGGAATTGAATGGAATGGATTGCAGAATGGAATGGAATGGAATGGAATGGAATGTGGTATGGAAGGGAATGGAAACGAATGGAATGGACAGGAATGGAATGCAGAATGGAATGGAAGGAAATTTGGAATGCAATGTTTAATGGAATGGAATTGAATGGAATAGCATTGAATGTGGAATGGAATGAAATGGAATGTGGAATGGAATGGAATGTGGAATGGAATGGAATGGAATGGAATGGAAATAATGTAATGTAGAATGGAATTTATGTTAATGTGGAATAGAATGTGGAATGGAATGGAATGCAATGTGGAAGGGAAAGGAATGGAATGTGGAATGCAATGGAAGGGAATAAGGAATGGAATGGAATGTGGAAAGGAATGTCATGTAGTGGAATGGAATGTGGAATGGAATGGAGTGGATTGTGGAATGGAATGGATTGGAATGTAGAATGGAATCGAATGGAATATGGAATGGAATGGAATGGAAAGGAATGCACTGCAGAATGGAATGGAAGGGAATTTGGAATGCAATTTTTAACGGAATGGAATGGAATGGAATGTGGAATGGAATGAAATGGAATGTGGAATGCAACGTGGAATGGAATGGAATGGAATGTGGAAGGAATGGAATGGAATGTGGAATGGAATGGAAACGAATGTGGAATAGAATGAGGAATGGAATGGAATGGAACGTGAAATTGAAAGTGGAATGGAATGTGGAATGGGATGTGGAATGCAATGTGGAATGGAAGGGAATGGAATGTGGAATTTAATGTGGAAAGGAATGGAATGGTTTGTGGAATGGAAGGTGGAATGGAATGGAATGGAACGTTCAATGGAATGTGGAATGCAATGTGGAATGGAATGCGGAATGGAATGTGGAAAGGAATGTGGAATGGAATGCAATGGAAGGTGAAGTGGAACGTGTATTGGAAACTGGAAAGGAATGTTGAATGGAACGTGGAATGAAACGTGGAATGGGATGTGGCATGGAATGTGGAATAAAATGGAAAGGAATGTGGAATGCAATGTAATGGAATGCGGAATGGAATGGAATTGAATTTGGATTGGAACGTGGAATGGAATGGAGTTCAACGTGGAATGGAATGGAATTCAACGTGGAATGGATTGGAATGCCATGTGGAATGGAATGGAATGGAATGTGGAATGGAATGGAATTGAATGTGGAATGGAATGTGGAATGGAATGGAAAGGAATCTGTAATGGAATGCGGAATGGAATGGAATGCTAAATGGAATGTATTTGAATGGAAAGGAATGTGAAATGGAAAGGAATGGAAGGTGGAATGGTATGTGGAATGGAATGGAATGGAAACGAAAGTGCAATGGAATGCAAAGGAAAATGCAATGGAATGGAATTGAATGTAATGGATTGTGGAATGGAATGGAATAGATTGCGGAGTGGAACGGAATGGAATGGAATGTGGAAAGGAAGGGAATGGAAATGAATTGAATGGTATGTGGAATGGAATGCAATGGAATATGGAAAGGAAAGGAATGTAATGTGGAATGGAATGGAATGGAATGGAATGTGGAATTGAAAGGAATGGAAGGGTATGGAATGAGGAATGGAATGGATGGGAAGTGGAATGGAATGAGGAATGAAAGGAAATGGAATGTTGAATGGAAAGGAATGGAATGTGGAAAGGAATGTAATGGAGTTGATTGCAATGGAATGTGGTATGGAATGGAGTGGAATGTGGAATGGAATGGAATAGAATGTAGAATGGAATTGAATGGAATATGGAATGGAATGGAATGGAAAGGAATGGAATGTGGAATGGAATGGAAGGGAATGTGGAATAGAATTTGGAATGGAAGTTAATAGAAAGGAATGGAACGTGGAATGCAACGGAAGGGAATTTTGAATGGAATGAGAAATGGAATGCAAGGGAATGTGGAACGGAATGGAATGGAGTTTGGAATGGAATAGAATGGAATGTGGAGTGGAATGGAATTTGGAATGGAATGCAATGGAATGGAATGGAATGTGGAATGGAATGTGGAATGGAATAGAATGAAATGTGAAATTGAATGGAGAATAATGCGGAATGGAATGGAATGGAATCGATGTGGAAAGTAATGGAATGGAATGCTTACTGGAATGTGTAAAGGAAAGGAATGGAATGTAGAATGGAAGGTGGAATGGAATGCAATGTAATGTAGAATTGAATAGAATGGAATTCGTAATGGAATGAAATGGAATGTAGATTTGAATGGAAAGGAATGTGGAATGGAAAGTGGAAGGGAATAGAGTGGAATGTGGAATGGAATGTGGAATGGAATTGGGAGGATGGTGGAATGGAATGGAATGGAATGCACTGGAATGTGGAATGGAATGGAATGTAATGTGGAAAGGAATATAGAAGGGATTATGGAATGGAATGTGGAATGCAGTGAAATGGAATGTGGAATGGAATGTGGAATGAAATGGAGTGGAATGTGGAATGGAAAGGAATATAGTTGAATGAGGAACGGAATGGAATGGAATGTGGAATATAAAGTGGAATGGAATGGAATGGAACGTGGAATGGAAAGTGCAATGGAATGGAATGGGATGAGGAATGGAATGGAGTGGAAAGTGAAATGGAATCTGGACTGGAACATGGAATGGAATGGAATGTAACATGGAATTAAATGGACTGCAATGTGTAGTGGAATGCAACGGAATGTGGAATGGGATGGAATGGAAGGAAAGTCTATTTGAAATGGAATGGAATGGAATGTGGAATGGAATGGAATATAATGGAATGGAATTTGAAATGGAATGGAATGGAATGTGGAATGGAATGAAATGGAAAGTGGAATGGAAAGAAATGGAATGTGGAATGGAATGAAATGGAATGTGGAATGGAAAATGGAACGAAATGAGGAATGGAGTGGAATGGAATAAGTAATGGAAAGTTAAGGAATGGAAAGTGGAATGGAATGGAATGGAAAGTGGAATGGAAGGGAATGGAATGGACTGGAATATAAGTTGAAATGGAATGGAATGGAATGTGGTATGGAATGGAATGGAATGTGGAGTGGAATGGAAAGGAATGTGGAATGGAATGGAATGGAATGCGATATGGAATGGAGTGCTGAATGGAATGGAATGGAATGGAATGTGGAATGAAATGGATTGGAAAGTGGAATGGAATCGAAAGGAATGTGGAATGCAATGGAAAGAAGTGGAGGGTGGAATAGAATGGAATGGAATGTGGAATGGAATGTGGAATGGAAATTGGAAGGGAATTTGTAATGGAATGGAGTGGAATGTGGAATGGAATGGAATAGAGTGGAATGTGGAATGGAATGGAATTGATTTTGGAAAAAAATGGAATGGAATTGGAAATGGAGTGGAATGGAATGTGGAATGGAAAGGAATGGAATAGAATGTGGAATGCAATGGAATGGAACGGAATATAGAATGGAATGTGGAACGGAATGGAATGGTGTGTGAAATGGAATGAAATGGAATGCAGAATGGAATCGAATGGAGTGTGGAATGGAATGGAATGGAAAATGGAATGGAATGGAATGAAGTGGAAGGTGGCAATGGATGGAATGGTATGCGGAAAGGAATGTGGATTGGAACGTGGAATAGAATGAAATGGAATGGAATATGGAATGGAATGGAATGGAATGAAATGTGGAACGGAATGGAATGGAAAGAACATGGACTGGAATGTAATCGAATGAGAAGGAAAGGAATAGAATATGGAATGGAAAGTGGAGTGGAATGGAAAGGAACGAGAAATGGAATGGAATGGAATGTGCAATGGAATGGAATGGAATGTGCAATGGAATGGAATGGAATTTGTATTGGAATGGAATGGAATGGAATGTAGAATGGAATGTAGAATGGAATGGAAAGTGCAATGTAATGGAATGGAATGGAATGGAATGGAATGCAATGGGGCATAGAATGTGGAATGGTATGGAACGGGATGTGAATGGAATGCAATGCAATGGAATGAAATGTGGAATGGAATGGAATGGAATGGAATGGAATGGAATGAAATGTGGAATGGAATGGAATGGAATTCCATGGAATGGAATTTTGAATGGAATGAAATGTTGAATGAAACGAAAGCTTTGTGAAATGGAATGGAATGGAATGTGGAATGGAATGTGAAATGGAATGTGGAATGTAACTTCGAATGGAATGGAATGGAAGGGAATGTGGAATGGAATGTGAAATGGAACGTGGAATGAAAAGGCATGGAATGGAATGGAATGTGGAATGGAATGTGAAATGGAACGTGGAATGGAAGGAATTGGAATGTGGAATGGAATAGGGAATGGACTAGAATGGAATGTGGAATGGAATGGAATGTGGAATGGAATGGAATGGAATGGAATTGGATGGAATTTGGAATGGAATTTGGAATGGAATGGAATGGTATGTGGAATGGAATGGAATGGAATGGAATGAAATTCGGAATGGAATTAAATGTGCAATGGAACAGAATGCAATGTGGAATGGAATGGAATGGAATGTGGAATGGATTGTGGAATGAAAAGTGGAATGGAAAGTGGAATGGAATGGAATGGAATGCGGAGTGGAATGTGGAATGGAATGGAACGAGGAATGGAATGTCGAATGGAATGGAATGAAATATGTAATGGAATGTGCAATGGAATGTGGAATGGAATGGAAAGGAATGTGGAATGGAATGTGGAGTAGAATGGAATGGAATGTGGAATGGAATGCAGCCTAATTTGGAAAGGAATGTGGAATGGAATGGAATGTTGACTGGAATGTGGAATGGAATTTGGAATGGAATTGGATGGATTGTGGTATGGAAAGTGGAATGGAATGGGGAATGGAATGTTGAATGGAATGTGCAATGGAATGCGCAATGTAATGGTATGTAATGTTTAATTGAATGGAATGGAATGTGGCATAGAATGGAATGGAATGAAACCTGGAATTGAACGTGGAATGTAATGGAATGGAATGTGGAATGGAAAGGAAGGGAATGTGGAACGGAATGGAATGGAATGTGGAACGGAATGGAACGTGGAATAGAATGGCATGAAATGTGGATTGTAATGCAATGGAATGTGTAATGGAATGGAATGGAATGGAATGGAGAGTGAAATGGACGGTGGAATGGAATGTGAAATGCAATGTGGAATGGAATGTGGAATGGAAAGTGGAGTGGAATGAAATGGAAAGTGGAATGGAATAGAATGTATCGTGGAATGGAACTTGAAATGCAACATGGAATGCAATGGAATGGAAGGTGGAATAGGATGTGGAATGGAATGTGGAAAGCAACGGAAAGGAAGGTGTAATGGAAAGTGGAATGTAATGGGATGGAAGGTGGAATGGAAAGTGGAATGGAATGGAATGGGCAATGGAACGTTGAATGGAATGTGAAACGGAATGTTTAAAGTGGAATCGAATGTCGAGTGGAATGGAATGGAATGTGAAATTGAAAGGAATGTAATGTGGAATGGAGAATGGAATTTAAAGTGGAATGGAATGGAATGGAATGTGGAATGGAACGTGGAATGGAATGGAATGGAAAATGGAGTGGAAAGTTGAATGGAACTTGCAATGGAACGTGGAATGAAATGAAAAGTGGAATGGAATTTATGGGAATGTGGAAAAGAATGTGAAATGGAATGTGGAACTTAAAGATGAATGGAATGTGAAACGGAATGTGGAATGGAATTGAAAAATGTTGAATGGAATGTGGAATGGGTTTTGGAATGGAATGTGGAATGGAATGTGGAAGGGAACATGGAATGGAAAGGGATGGAATGTGGAATGGAATGGTGAATAGAATGTGGAAGGGAATGTGGAATGGAATGGAGTGGAATGTGGAATGGAATGTGGAATGGAATGGAAAGGAATGTGGAATCGAATTGAATGGAATAGGGAATGGAATGTTGAATAGAATGGAATGGAATGTGGAAAGGAAGATGGAATACAACGGAATGGGAAGTGGAATGGAATGGAATGTGGAATGCAGCGTGGAATGCAATGGAATGGAACGTGGAATGGAATGGAAAGGAATGTGGAATGGATTCGAATAAAATGTGGAATGGAATGGAATGGAATGTGGAATGGAATGGATTGGATGGTGGAAAGGAATGTTGAAAGGAATGCAATGGAATGTGGAATGGAACGGAATGGATTGCGGAATGGAATGTGGAATGGAACGGAATGGAATGTGGAGTGGAAGAAGTAATGGAGTGTGGAATGAAATGCAGAATATAACGGAATGGTATGTCGGAGGCAATGTGGAATGGAGGGTGGAATGGAATGTGGAACTGAAAGAAATGGAATGTGGAATGGAACGAGGAATGGAAAGTGGAATGGAATGAAATGGAAAGTGGAATGGAATAGAATGTATCGTGGAATGGAAAGTGAAATGGAACATGGAATTAAATGGAATGGAATGTGGAAAGGAATGTATAATGGAATGGAATGGAACGTGGAATGGAACGTGGAATGGAATGTTGAAAGGACTGGAATGGAATCTGGAATGGAAGGGAATGGACGTGGAATGGAATGTGGAATGGAATGGAATGGAATATGTAATGAAATTAAACGGAATGTGGAATGGAAAGGATTGGAATGTGGATTGGAAGGGAACAGTAGGGAATGTGGAATGAAATGCAACTGAATGTAATGGAAAGTGGAATGGAGATGAATGTGCAATGGAATGGAATGCACTGTGGAATGTAATGTGAAATGGAATGGAATGGAATGCGGAATTTACTGTGGAATGAAACGAAGAAAGTAATGGCATGGAATGTAGAATGGAATGTGGAAAGGAATGGAATGGAAAGTGGAATGGAATAGAATGGAATGTGAAATGGAATGTGGAATGGAATGTGTTATGGAAAGGAATGGAACGTGGAATGGAATGGAATGGAACGTGGAGTGGATCGTCTAATGGAAGGTGAAAAGGAAAATGGAATGGAACGTAGAATGGAATGGAATGGAAAGTGGAATGGATCGTGGAATGCAATGTGGAATGGAACGTGGAATGGAATGTGGAATGGAATGGAATGGAATGTGGAATGAAATGTGGAATGTAATGGAATGGAACATGGAATGGAACGTCGAATGGAATGGAATAGAAGGTGGAATGGAAGGGAATGAAACGTGGAATCGTATGTGGAATGGAACGTAGAGTGCAATGTGGAATGGAATGTGGAATGGAAAGAAATGGATTGTGGAATGGAATTGAATGGAACGTGGAAAGGAGTGGGGAATGGAACGTGGAATGGATAGTGGAATGGAACGTAGAATGGAACCTGCAATGGAACGTGAAATAGAATGAAGAAAGGAATGTGGTGTGGAATGCAAATTAATGTTGAATGGAATGTGGAATGGAATGGAAAGGAATGTCGAATGGAATGTGGAATGGAATGGAATGTGCAGTGGATTTAAATGGAATGTGGAATTTAAGATGCAATGCAATGGAATGGAATGGAATAGAAGGTGGAACGGAATGGAATGGAATGTGGAATGGAAGGGAATGGAATGTGGAATTCAACAGAAAGCATCGTGGAATGGAACGTGGAATGGAAAATGGAATGGAACTCCGAATGGAATGGAACGGAACATGGAATGGAAAGTGGAATGGAATGGAATGGAATGGAATGAGGTATGGAATGTGAAATGCAATGGAATATGGAATGGAACGTGGAATGGAATGGAATGTGGAATGGAATGTGGAATGTAATCGAATGAAATGTGGAAAGGAATGTGGAATGCAATGGAATGGAATGTGGAATGGAATGGAATGGAATGTGGAATGAATTGTGGAATAGAATGGAATGGAAAGTGGAATGGAAAGGTATGGAAGGTGGAATGGAATGTGGAATGGAATGGAATGGAATGGAATTTGGAATGGAATGGAAGGGAATGGAAAGGAATGTGGAATGGAATGGAATGCGGAATGGAATTCAATGCAATGTGGAATGGAATTGAATGGAATGGAATGTGGAATGGAATGGAATGGAATGTGGAATGGAATGGAATGGAATGTGGAATGGAATTTAATGGAATGTGGAATGGAATGTGGAATGGAATGGAATGTGCAGTGGAATTCAATGGAATGTGGAATGGAAGTTGGAATGCAATGGAATGGAATGGAATAGATGTTGGAATGGAATGGAATGGAATGTGGAAGGGAAGGGAATAGAATGTAGAATGCAATGGAATTGAATGAGGAATTGAACAGAAAGGATCGTGGAATGGAACGTGGAATGGAATGCGGAATGGAATGAAATGGAACATGGAATGGAAAGTGGAATGGAATGGAATGGAACATGGAATGGTACGTGGAATGGAACGTGGAATTGAACATAGAACGGAATGGAGTGGAATGGAATGGAATGGAATGGAATGGAATGTGGAACGGAATGTAATGTAATGTTGAGTGGAATGGAATGGAATGTGGAACGGAATGTAATGGAATGTTGAGTGGAATGGAATGGAATGTGGAATGTGGAATGGAAATGAATGGAAACTGGAAAGTAATGTGGAATGCAATGGAGTGTGGAATGGAATAGAATGGAATGTGGAATGGAATGGAATAGAATGTGGAATGGAATGGAATGTAATGTGGAATGGAATGGAAAGAAATGTGGAATGTAATGTGGAATGGATTGGAAAGGAATGTGGAATGGAACTTGGAATCGAATGGAATGGAATATGGAATGGGACTTGGAATCGAATGGAATGGAATGTGGAAAGGAGTTTGAATGGATTGCAATGTAATGGAAAGCAATTTGGAATGGATTGTGCAATGAATTGGAATGGAATGGGGAATGGAATGTGAAATCGATTGGAATCAAATGCAATGGAATGGGGAATGGAATGGAATTTAAAGCGGAATGGAATGGCATGGAATGCAATGTGGAATGGATTGGAATAGAATGGAATGGAATGGAATGCGGAATGGAATGGAATGCAATGCCATGTGGAATGGATTGGAACAAAATGGAATGGAATGGAATGCGGAATGGAATGGAATACAATATGGAATAGAAAGGCATGGAATGGAATGGAATGGAATGGAAGGTGGAATGGAGTGCAATGTGGAATGAAATGTTGAATGGAATAGAATGGAAAGTGGAACGGAAAGTGGAACAGAATGGAATGGAATTTGCAATGGTATGGAATGGAATGGAAGGGTATATGGAATGGAATGGAATGGAATGCAATGTGGAATGTAATAGAATGTAATGTGAAATGGATTTGATGGGAATGTGAAATGGAATTGAATGGAATGTGTAATGGATTGAGGGATGGATTGGAAATGAATGTGGGATGCAATGTGGAATGGAATGGAATGGAGTGGAATGGAATATGGAAAGCAATGGAATGGAAAGTGGAATGAAATGTGGAATGGAATGGAATGCAATGCAATATGGTATGGAATGCAATGGAATGCAGAATGAAATGTAATGGAATACGGAATGCAATGGAAAGGAATGTGGAACGGAATGGAAGGTAATGTGGAATGGAATGGAATGCAGGGTGGAATGAAATTGAATGGCAATTGTAATGGAATGCGGAAAGGATTGGAATGGAAAGTGGAATGGAATGCAGAATCGAATGGAATGGAACGTTGAATTGAATGTGGAATGGAATGGAATGGAAAGTGGAATTGAATGTAGAAAGGAATGGAACAGAAAGTGGAATGGAATGCAGAATGGAATGGAATGGTATAGAACAGAAGTGAAAGTGGAATGGAGTGCAATAGAATGTGGAATGGAATGGATGGAGTGGAATGGATTGTGGAATGGAATGGAATGGAACGTTGAAAGGAAAGTGGAATGGAATGGAATGGAACGTGGAATGGAATGTGGAATGGAATGGATTGGAAATTGGAATGGAATGTGGAATGGAATGGAATTGAATGTGGAAAGGAATTGAATGGAATGTGCAATGGAATGGAATGGAATGTGGAATGGAATGCAATGGAATGTGGAATGGAAAGGAATGGAATGAGGGATGGAATGTGGAATAGAATGGAATATGAAATGGAATGTGGAATGGAACAGAATGTAAAGGAATGTGGAATGGAATGGAATGGATTCTGCAATGGAATGGAATGAAATGTGGAATGGAATGCAATGGAATGGTGAATGGAATGGAATGGAATGTGGAACGGAATGTGGAATGAAATGGAGTGCGACGTGGAATTCAATTGAATTGAATGTGGAATTGAATGGAATTCAATTTGGAATGGAATGGAATGGAATGTGAAATCGAATGCAGAATGGAATGGAATGAACTAGAACAGAATTGAATGCAGAATGGAGTGGAATGGAATGTGGAATGGAATGGAATGGAATGTGGAATGGAATGTAGTGGAAAGGGGAACGGAATGGAATGGAACGTGGAATGGAATGGTATGGAATGTGGAATGGAATGGAATGGAATGAGGAATGGCATGTGGAATGGAATGGAATGTGAAATGGAATGTGGAATGGAACGGAATATAAAGGAATATCGAATGGAATGGAATGGAATGTGCAAAGGAATGGAATTGAATTGAATGTGGAATGGAATGGAATGGAACGTGGAAAGGAATGAAATGGAATGTGGAATGAAATGGAAAGGAATGCGGAATTAAATGGATTGGAATGTGGAATAGAATTGGGAATTGAATTGACTTGAATGGAATGTGGAATGGAATGCAATGGAATGTGCAATGGAATTTTGAATGGAATGGAATGGAATTGAAGGTGGAATG
The DNA here is from genome assembly GCF_028885625.2 of Pongo pygmaeus. NCBI lineage: Eukaryota > Metazoa > Chordata > Mammalia > Primates > Hominidae > Pongo > Pongo pygmaeus. The sequence continues at coordinate 45,669,816 of NC_072397.2, read as the reverse complement.
GAATGGATCGTGGAATGGAAGGTGGAATGTAATGCAATGGAAAGTGGAGTGGAACGGAATGCAATGGATAGTGGAGTGGAATGGAATGTGGAGTGGAATATGGAATGAAATTTGGAATGGAATGGAATGGATTGTGGAATGGAATGTAGAATGGAATGGAAATGAACGTCGAATGGAATGTGGAATGGAAAGGAATGGAATCCAAAGTGGAATGGAATGGAATGGACTGTAATGAGGAATGGCATCGAATGGAGTAAAGAATGGAATTCGGAATGGAATGGAATGGAATACAATGTGGAATGGGATGTGGATTGGAATTGAATATAATGTGCAAAGGAGTGGAATGGAATGCAATGTGGAATGCAATGGAATGCTAAACAATGTGGAATGGAATGGAATGGAATTCAACGTGGAATGGAAAGGAATGGAATGCGGATTGGAATGGAATGCAATGTGGAATGGGATGGAATGGAATGTGAAATGTAATGTGGAATAGAATGTGAAATGAATGTAGAATGGAATGTGGAATTGAAAGAAATTGAACGTTGAATGGAATGGAATGAAACATGGAATAGAATGAAAGGGGACGTGGAATGGATGGAGGAATGGAACGTGGAATGGAATGTGCAATGTAACGCGGAATGGAACGTGGAATGGAATGGAATGGAACGTGTTATGCAAAGTGGAATATGTCGTGGAATGGAAAGTGGAATGGAATGGAATGCAATGTTTAATGGAATGTGGAATGGATGGAATCGAATCTTGAATGGAATGTGGAAAGGTATGTGGAAGGAACGGAATGGAATTTGGAATGAGATATGGAATGGAGTGTGGAAAGGAATGTCGAATGGACTGTGGAATGCAATGCAGAATGGAATGTGTAAAGGAATGTGGAATGGAAGGGAATGGAATGTGAAATGGAATGTGGAATTGAGTGTGGAATGGAATGTAGAATGGAAAGGAGTGGAACTTCGAATGGAATGTATAATGGAATGTGGAATTGAATGTGGAATGTAATGTGGAACAGAACGGAATGGAATATGGAATGCAATGTGGGATGGAATCTGGGATGGAGTGTGGAATGGAATGTGTAATGGAACGGAATGGAATGTGAAATGGAATTTGGAATGGAATGTGGAATGGAATGTCAAATGAAAATTAATGGAATGTGTAATTGAACATGGTATTCAATGGACTGGAACGTTTAATGGATTGTGGCATGGAATGGAATGGAATATGGAATGGAATGTGGAATGGAATTTGGAATGGAATGTGGACCGGAATTTGGAATGGAACGTGTAATGGAACCTAGAATGGAACGTGGAATGGAATGGAATGGAACGTTTAATAGAATGTGGAATGGAATGCAATGTGGAATTAAATGTGGAATGGAATGGAAGGGAATGTGGAATGCAATGGAATGGATTGTGGAATGGAATGGAATGGAATATGGAACGGAATGTGGAATGCAATATGGAATGGAACGGAAATTAATATGGAATGAAATGGGGAATGGAATGTTGAATGGAAAGTCGAATGAAATGGAATGGAATGTGGAATGGAAAGTTGAATGACATTTAATGGAACTTGGAATAGAACGTTGAATGAAACGTGGAATGGAAAGTGGAAAGGGATGGAACGGAATTGGGAATGGAATGCAATGGAATGTGAAAAGGAATGTAGAATGGAATGTGAAATGGAATGTGGAACGGAATGGAATGCACTCTGGATTGGAGTGGAATGGAATGTAGAATGCAATGCGGAATGGAATGTGGAATGGAATGTGTAAAGGAATGTGGAATGGAAAGCAATGGAATGTGGAATGGAATGTGACATGGAATGGAACTGAATTTATAATGGAATGTGGAACGAAATTTGGAACAGAATGAGGAATGGAATGTGGAAAGGAATCTGGAATGGAACTGAATGCAGTGTGAAGTTTAATATAATAGAATTTGGAATGGAATGGAACGGAAAGTGGAATGGAATGGAACGAAATGTGGAATGGAATGGAATGGAATGTGGAATGAAATGTGGAGTGGAATGGACCGGAATGTGGAATACAATGGAATGGAACGTGGAATGGCATGGAATGGAATGGAATGTGCACTGGAATGGAATGGAATGTGGAATTGAAGGGAATGGAAAGTGGAATGCGTTGGATTGGAATAAGGAATGAAAAGGAAAGGAATGTGAAATTCAATGGAATTGAATGTAGCATGGAATGGAATTGAATGTGGAATGGAATAGAATGGAACAAAATGTGGAATGGAATGCAGTGGAATAGAATGTGGACTGGAATGCAATGGAATGGAACAGAATGAGGATTCCAATGGAATGGAATGTGGAATGGAATGTGGGATGAAATGGAAAGGAATGTGGAATGGAAGGGAATGGAATGTGGAATGGAATGGAATGGAATATGGACTGGAATGTGGAACGGAATGTGGAATGGAATGGAATGGAATGGATGGAAAGTGGAATGGAATTGAATGGAATGTGGAATACAACCTGGAATGGAATGGAATGGGATGTGGAATGCAACGTGGAAAGTAACGTGAAATGGAATGGAATGGAATGTGGAATGGAAAGTGGAATGGAAAGGAATGGAATGGGGAATGGAATGGAAAGGAATATGGAATGGAAAGTGGCATGGAACATCGAATGAAATGGAATGGAACGTATAATGGAATGTGGAATGGAATGGAATGGAATGGAATATGGAATGGAACGTGGAATGGAACATCGAACGAAATGGAATGGAACGTATAATGGAATGTGGAATGGAATGGAATGGAATGTGGAGTGTAATGTGGAATTCAATATGGAATGGAATGGAATGGAATGTGGAATGGAATGGAATGGATTGTGGAATGGAATTTTGAAAGCAAGGTGGAAGAGAATGCGGAATGGAATGGAATGGAATGTGGAAAGGAATGTGGAATGGAATGTGGAATGGAACGGAAGTAATGTGGAAAGCTATGTGTAATCGAATGTGGAAAGGCAAGTGAAACGGAATTTAATGGAACGTAGAATGGAAAGTGTAATGGAAAGAAACGGAAGATGTAATGGAATGTGGAATTGAATGTTTAAGGAAACAGAATGGAATGTGGATTGGAAAGTAGAATGGAATAGAATGCATTGTGGAATGGAATGGAATGGAATGTGGAATGCAATGCGGAACAGAAGGCGGAATGTAATCTGGAATGGAATGTGGAAAGGAATGTGGAATGAAATGGAATGGAATGTGAAATGGAATATGGAATGGAATGGAATGGAATGTGGAATGGAATGTGGAACGGAATGTGGAATGGAATGTGGAATGGAATGTGGAAACGAATCTGGAATGGAACGGAAAGGAATGTGAAATTGAATGCAATGGAATGTTAAACAGAATGTGGAATGGAATGGAATGGAATGTGTAATGGAATGTGGAATGGAACAGAATGGAATGTGGAATGGAATGTGGAATGGAATGGCATGGAAATTGGAATGGAATGGAATGGAAATTGGAATGGAATGGAATGGAATGTGGAATGGAAAGCGGAATGGAATGGAAGGGAATTTGAAATACAATGGAATGGAATGGTATGGAATGTGGAATGGAATGGAATGGGATGAGGAATCGGATGTAGAATGGAAAGGAATGGAACATGGAATGGAACGTGGAATGGAACGGATAATGGAATGTGCAATGGAAAGTGAAATGGAACATGGAATGGAATGACTAATAGAGTGGGAAGGAATGTGGAAAGGAATGCAATTTAATGGAATGTGGAATGGAATGTGGAATGGAATGGAAAGTGTAGTGGAAAGGAATGGAACGTGAATGGAATGGAAAGTGCAATGGAATGTAATGGAATTTGGAATGAAATAGAATGGAATGTGGAGTGGAATGTAGAATGTAACGTGGAATGGCATGGAATGGAATATGGAATGGAATGGAATGGAACGTGATATAGAATGTGGAATGCATTGTGGAAAGTAATGGAATGGAATGTGGAATGGAATGAGCAAAGTAATGTGGAATGGAATGGAATGGAATGTGGTATGGAATTTTGAATGGTAGGTTGAACAGAATGTGGAATGGAATGGAATGGAATGTGGAATGGAATGTGGAATGGAACGGAAGTAATGTGGAAAGGTATGTGTAAAGAAATATCGAAAGCAAAGTGGAACGGAATTTAATGGAATGTGGAATGTAAAGTGGAATGCAACGTGGAATAGAATGCTTAATGGAACGGAATGGAATGGAATGGAATGATATGGAATTTGGAATGGAATATAATGGAAAGTGGAATGGAATGGAATGTAGAATGGAATGTGGAATGCAATGTGGAATGGAATGTGGAATGGAATGTGGAATGGAAGGTGGAACGGAAAGTGGAATGTAACGTAGAATGGAACGTGGAATGGAATGTGGAATGGAATAGAATGGAATGTGGAATGGAATGGAACGGAATATGGAAGGGAAAAGAATGGAATGTGGAATGTAATGGAATGGAAAAGAATGTGGAATGGATAATAATTGAATGGCAAGTGGAAAGGAAAGACATGGAATGAAATGTGGAATGGAAGTTGGAATGGAATGGAATGGAATGTGGAGAAGAATGTGGAATGGAATGTGGAATGGAATGGAATGGAATGTGGAATTGAATGGAATGGCATTTGGAATGGAATAGAAAGGAATGTGGAATGGAATGTGGAATGGAATGGAATGGAATGGAACGTGGAATGGAATTGAATGGAATGGAATGTGGAATTGAATTTGTAATGGAATGGAATGGAGTGTGGAATGGAAAGGAAAGGAATGTGGAAAGGATTGTGGATTGGAATGGAACGGAATATTGAATGGAATGGAAAGAAACGTGGAACGGAACGTGGAATGGAACGATGAATGGAAAGTGGAATAGAAAGTGGAATGGAAGGTAGAATTGAATGGAATGGAGTGTGGAAAGGAATGGAATGGAATGTGGAATGGAATGGAATGGAATGTGGAATGGAATGGAATGGAATGGAACGTGGAAAGGAAAGGAATGGAATGTGTATTGGAAAAGATTGGAATGTGGAATGAAATGGAATGGTATGGAATATGGAATGGAATGGAATGGAATGGAGAGGAATGTGGAATGCAATGCAAAGTAATAGAATGGAATGGAATGGAATGGTATGTGGAATGGAACGTAGAATGGAACGTGGAATGCAATGAAATAGAACGTGGAATGGAATGTGGAATGGAATGTGGAATGGAACGTGGAATGGATCCTTGAATGGAAAGGAAAGGAATGTGTAATGGAATGTGGAATGTAACATGGAAAGGAAATTGGAATGGAATGGAATGGAGTAGAATGTGGAATGGAATGTGCAATGGAATGGAACGGATTGTGGAATGGAATGTGGAATAGAATGAAGAATAGAATTGATAGGAATGTGGAATGGAAAGTGGATTGGAATGGAAAAGAATGTGGAATGGAATGGGATGGAATGTGGAACGGAATGTGGAATCGTATGTGGAATGGAGTGGAATATAATGTGAAATGGAATGTGGAGTGGAATAGAAAGGATTGTGGAATGGAATGTGGAATGGAAAGTGGAATGTAACGTAGAATGTAACGCGGAATGGAATGTGGAATGGAATAGAATGGAATGTTGAATGGCATGGAATGGAACATGGAAGGGAATAGAATGGAATATGGAATGGAATGGAATGGAAAGAATGTGGAGTGGATAGTAATGGAATGGAAAGTGGAATGGAAAGTCATGGAATGGAATGTGGAATGGAAGTTGGAATGGAATGGAATGCAATGTGGAGAAGAATGCGGAATGGAATGTGAAACGTTTTGTGGAATGGAATGGAATGGAATGTCGAAAGGAAGGCGGAATTGAATGGAATGGAAGGCAGAATGGAATGTGGAATGGAATGGAATGGAATGTGGAATTGAATGGAATGGTATGTGGAAAGGAATACAATGGAATGTGGAATGGAATGTGGAATGGAATGGAATGTGGAATGGAATTGAATGGAATGGAATGTGGAATTGAATTTGTAATGGAATGGAATGGAATGTGGAATGGAATGGAAAAGAATGTGGAAAAGATTGTGGATTTTAATGGAACATTGTATTGAATGGAATGGAATGAAACGTGGAACGGAACGTGGAATGGATTGATGAATGGAAAGTGGAATAGAAAGTGGAATGGAAGGTAGAATGGAATGGAATGGAATGTGGAAAGGAATGGAATGGAACGTGTAAAGGAAAGGGATGGAATGTGTATTCGGAAGGATAGGAATGTGGAATGCAACGGAATGGTATGGAATGTGGAATGGAATGGAATGGAGAGGAATGTGGAATGGAATGCAAAGAAATAGAATGGAATGGAATGGAATGGTATGTGGAATGGAACGTGGAATGGAACGTGGAATGGAACGTGGAATGTAATGGAATTGAACGTGGAAAGGAATCTGGAAAGGAATGTGAAATGGAACGTGTAATGGATCCTTGAATGGAACGGGATGGAATGCGGAATGGAGTGTGGAAAGTAACATGGAATGGAAATTGGAATGGAATTGAATGGAATAGAATGTGGAGTGGAATGTGCAATGGAATGGAATGGATTGTGGAAAGGAATGTGGAATAGAATGAAGAATAGAATGGTTAAGGAATGTGGAATGGAAAGTGGAATGGAATGGAAAAGAATGTGGAATGGAATGGAATGGAATGTGGAATGGAATGTGGAAACGTATGTGGAATGTAGTGGAATATAATGTGGAATGTAATGTGGAGTGGAATAGAAAGGATTGTGGAATGGAATGTGGAATGGAAGGTGGATTGGTTTGTGAAACGGAATGGTATGTGGCATGGAATGAGGAATGGAATGTGGAATGGAACATAAAGTAATGTGGAATGGAAGATGTAAAGGAACGTTGAATGGAAAGTGGAATGGAATAGAATAGAACCTGGAATAGAACGTAGAATGGAACATGGAATGGAATGGAATGGAATGTGGAATGGAAAGTGAAATGTAATGTGGAATGGAATGTTGAATTTAATGGAAAGGAATGTGGAATGGAATGTGGAATGGAATGTGAAAGGGAACATGGAATAGAATGGAATGGAATGTGGAATGGGATGTGGAAATTAATGTGGAATGGAATGGAATGGAATGTTGAACGTAATGGATTGGAATGTGGAATGGAATGTGGAATGGAATGTGGAATGGAATGGGTTGAAATGTGGAAAGGAATGTGGAATCAAATGCAATGGAATGTGTAATGGAATGGAATGGAATGTGGAATGACTGGAACATGCAATGGAATGGAATGTAAGGTGGAATGTAAAGGGGAATGGAATGCAGTGGAAAGGGGAATGGAATGTGGAATGGAATGTGGAATGGAATGGAATGGGACGTGGAATGGAAAGTTTAACGGAACGTGGAATGGAATGTGGAATGGAATGTGAAAAGGAACGTGGAATGGAACGGAATGGAATGTGGAATGCATTGTGGAATGGAGTGTGGAAGGGAAGGTGGAAAGCAACACAATGGAATATGGAAAGGAATGTGTAATGGAATGTGGAATGCACAGGAATGGAATGTGGAATGGAATGGAATGGAAAGAGGAGTAGAATGGAATGGAATGGAATGTGGAATGGAATGTGGATTGGAATGGAATGGAATGTGTAATGGAATGGAATGGAGTGTGGAATGGAAAGGAATGCTAAATGGAATGTGGAATGGAAGGTGGAATTGCATAAAATGGAATGTGGAATGGATTGGAATGGAACGTGAAGTGGAATTGAATGGACCGTGGAATGGAACATGGAATGGAACGTGGAATGGAAAGTGGAAATGAATGCGGAATGGAATGGAATGAAATGGGGAATCGAATGTGGAATGGAATGGAAAGGAATGTGCAAAGGAATACGGAATGGAATGTGGAAAGCAACGTGGAATGGAAAGCAATGGAATGTGGAATGGAATGTGTAATAGAACGTGGATAGGAAAGTGAAATGGAATGCAATGGAAAGTGGAATTGAATGTGGAATGGAAAGTGGAATGGAATGGAATGTAACGTGGAATGGAATGTGGAATGGAACGGAAAGGAATGTGGAATGGAATGTAGAATTGAATGTGGAATGGAATGGAATGGAATGGAATGTGAAATGGAATGTGGAATGGAATGTGAAATGGAAAGTTGAGTGGGAAGAAATTAAACGTGGAATAGAACATGGAATGGAATGTGGAATGGAACGGAATGGAATGTGGAATGGAATGTGCAATGGAATGGAATGGATTGTGCAAAGGAATGTGCAATGGAAAGTGGAAGGGAATGCAATGGTGTGTGAAATGGAATGTGTAATGGAAAGTGAAATGGAATGTGGAAAGAAATGTCCAATGGAATGGAATGGATCGTGCAATGCAGTGTGGAATGTAACGTGGAAAGGAACATGGAATGGAAAAGTATGGATTGTGGAATGGAAAGTGGAATAGAATGTGGAATAGAATGGAATGGAATGTGGAATGGAATGTGGAATGGAACGTGGAATGGAATGTGGAATGGAATGGAATGGAACATGGAATTGAATATGGAATGTTACATAGGATGGAACGTGGAATGGAACGTAGAATGGAATGGAAAGGAATGTGGAATGGATTGTGGAATGGAATTTGAATAGCAATGTGGAATGGAAAGGAATGGAATGTGGAATGGAACGTGGAATTGAATGGAATGGAACGTCGAATGGAAAGTGAAATGGAATGGAAAAAACTTGGAATGGAACGTGGAATGGAAAGAAACTTGGAATGGAACGTGGAATGGAGAGTGGAAAGGAATGGAATTTAATGTGGAATGTAATGTGGACTCGAATGTGAAATGCAATGGAATTGAAAGTGGAATTTAATGGAACAGAATGTGGAATGGAATGGAATGCAATTTTATGTGGAATGGAATGTGTAACGGAATGGAATGTGGAATGCAATGTGGAATGGAATGTGGAATGGAATGTGGAATGCAATGTGGAATGGAATTTGGAATTGAATGGAATGAAATGTGGAATGGAAAGTAATGGGTTGAGGAATGGAATGTGGAATGGAATGGAATGGGATGTGGAATGTAAAGTGGAATGTAATGTGGAAATGAATGTGGAATGGAACAGAATGGAATTTGCAATGGAATGTGGAATGGAGTGTGGAATGGAATGTGGAATGGAACGGAAAGTAATGTGGAATGGAATGGAATGGAATGTGGAGTGGGATGTGGAATGGAATTTGGAATGGTATGTGGAATGTAATGTGGAATGGAATGGGGAATGCAATGTTGAAAGGAATGTGGAATGGAATGCAAAGGAATGTGGAATGGAACGTGGAATGATATTGAATGGAACGTGGAGCAGAACGTTGAATGCAACGTGGAATGAAACGTGGAGTGGAATGGAAAGCAATGTGGAATGGAATTTAACAGAATGTGGAATGGAATGTGGAATGGAATGTGGAATGGAATCTGGAATGGAACGAGGAATGGAATATGGAATGCAACAGAATGGAATGTGGAATGGAATGTGCAATGAAATGTGGAATGGAATGTTTAATGGAATGGAATGGAATGTGAAATGGAATGTGGAATGGAATGTGAAATAGAATGTCAAATGTAATGGAAAGGAATGTGGAATTGAACGTGGAATGGAATGGAAGGGAGTGTGGAATGGAATGTGGGATGAAATGGAATGGAATGTGGAATGGATTGTGGAATGGAATGTCGAATGGAAAATGGAATGGAATGGAGTGGAATGTGGAATGCAATGTGAAATGGAGTGTAACGGAATGTGAAATGGAATTTGGATTGGAATGTGGAATGGAACGTGGAATGGAACATGCAAAGGAACGTCGAATGGAATGGAATGGAACGTGTAATGGAATGTGGAATGCAATGGAATGAAAGTTGTAATGGAATGGAATGGAATGTGGAATGGAATGTGGAAAGGAAATTGGAATGGATTGGAATTTAATGGGGAATGGAACGTGGAATTCAGTTGAATGGACCTTGGAATGGAACGTAGAATGGAACATGGAATGGGATGTGAAATGGAATGTTGAATGGAATGTGGAAAGGAGTGGAATGGAATGCTGAACGAAATGGAATGGAATGTGGAATTGTATGGAGTGGAATGGAATGTGGAATCGAATGTGGAACGGAATGCAATGGAATGTGGAATGGAATGTGGAATGGAATAGAATGTGGAATGGAAAGGAATGTGGAATGGAAATGAAAGGAATGTGGAATGCAATGTGGAATAGTATGGAATGGAATGTGGAAAGGAATATGAATTAAATGGAATGGAATGTGGAATGGAATGGAATGGAATTTGGCATGGAAAGTGGAATGGAATGGAATGGAATGTGGAGTTTAATAGAATGGAATTTGGAATGGAATGTGGAATGGAATTGAATATAATGGAACTTGTAATGGAATGTGGAGTGGAATGGAATGTTGAATGGAATGGAATGGAATGGAATGTGGAATGGGATGTGGAAATTAATGTGGAATGGAATGGAATGGAATGTTGAACGTAATGGATTGGAATGTGGAATGGAATGTGGAATGGAATGTGGAATGGAATGGGTTGAAATGTGGAAAGGAATGTGGAATCGAATGCAATGGAATGTGTAATGGAATGGAATGGAATGTGGAATGACTGGAACATGCAATGGAATGGAATGTAAGGTGGAATGTAAAGGGGAATGGAATGCAGTGGAAAGGGGAATGGAATGTGGAATGGAATGTGGAATGGAATGGAATGGGACGTGGAATGGAAAGTTTAACGGAACGTGGAATGGAATGTGGAATGGAATGTGAAAAGGAACGTGGAATGGAACGGAATGGAATGTGGAATGCATTGTGGAATGGAGTGTGGAAGGGAAGGTGGAAAGCAACACAATGGAATATGGAAAGGAATGTGTAATGGAATGTGGAATGCACAGGAATGGAATGTGGAATGGAATGGAATGGAAAGAGGAGTAGAATGGAATGGAATGGAATGTGGAATGGAATGTGGATTGGAATGGAATGGAATGTGTAATGGAATGGAATGGAGTGTGGAATGGAAAGGAATGCTAAATGGAATGTGGAATGGAAGGTGGAATTGCATAAAATGGAATGTGGAATGGATTGGAATGGAACGTGAAGTGGAATTGAATGGACCGTGGAATGGAACATGGAATGGAACGTGGAATGGAAAGTGGAAATGAATGCGGAATGGAATGGAATGAAATGGGGAATCGAATGTGGAATGGAATGGAAAGGAATGTGCAAAGGAATACGGAATGGAATGTGGAAAGCAACGTGGAATGGAAAGCAATGGAATGTGGAATGGAATGTGTAATAGAACGTGGATAGGAAAGTGAAATGGAATGCAATGGAAAGTGGAATTGAATGTGGAATGGAAAGTGGAATGGAATGGAATGTAACGTGGAATGGAATGTGGAATGGAACGGAAAGGAATGTGGAATGGAATGTAGAATTGAATGTGGAATGGAATGGAACGGAATGGAATGTGAAATGGAATGTGGAATGGAATGTGAAATGGAAAGTTGAGTGGGAAGAAATTAAACGTGGAATAGAACATGGAATGGAATGTGGAATGGAACGGAATGGAATGTGGAATGGAATGTGCAATGGAATGGAATGGATTGTGCAAAGGAATGTGCAATGGAAAGTGGAAGGGAATGCAATGGTGTGTGAAATGGAATGTGTAATGGAAAGTGAAATGGAATGTGGAAAGAAATGTCCAATGGAATGGAATGGATCGTGCAATGCAGTGTGGAATGTAACGTGGAAAGGAACATGGAATGGAAAAGTATGGATTGTGGAATGGAAAGTGGAATAGAATGTGGAATAGAATGGAATGGAATGTGGAATGGAATGTGGAATGGAACGTGGAATGGAATGTGGAATGGAATGGAATGGAACATGGAATTGAATATGGAATGTTACATAGGATGGAACGTGGAATGGAACGTAGAATGGAATGGAAAGGAATGTGGAATGGATTGTGGAATGGAATTTGAATAGCAATGTGGAATGGAAAGGAATGGAATGTGGAATGGAACGTGGAATTGAATGGAATGGAACGTCGAATGGAAAGTGAAATGGAATGGAAAAAACTTGGAATGGAACGTGGAATGGAAAGAAACTTGGAATGGAACGTGGAATGGAGAGTGGAAAGGAATGGAATTTAATGTGGAATGTAATGTGGACTCGAATGTGAAATGCAATGGAATTGAAAGTGGAATTTAATGGAACAGAATGTGGAATGGAATGGAATGCAATTTTATGTGGAATGGAATGTGTAACGGAATGGAATGTGGAATGCAATGTGGAATGGAATGTGGAATGGAATGTGGAATGCAATGTGGAATGGAATTTGGAATTGAATGGAATGAAATGTGGAATGGAAAGTAATGGGTTGAGGAATGGAATGTGGAATGGAATGGAATGGGATGTGGAATGTAAAGTGGAATGTAATGTGGAAATGAATGTGGAATGGAACAGAATGGAATTTGCAATGGAATGTGGAATGGAGTGTGGAATGGAATGTGGAATGGAACGGAAAGTAATGTGGAATGGAATGGAATGGAATGTGGAGTGGGATGTGGAATGGAATTTGGAATGGTATGTGGAATGTAATGTGGAATGGAATGGGGAATGCAATGTTGAAAGGAATGTGGAATGGAATGCAAAGGAATGTGGAATGGAACGTGGAATGATATTGAATGGAACGTGGAGCAGAACGTTGAATGCAACGTGGAATGAAACGTGGAGTGGAATGGAAAGCAATGTGGAATGGAATTTAACAGAATGTGGAATGGAATGTGGAATGGAATGTGGAATGGAATCTGGAATGGAACGAGGAATGGAATATGGAATGCAACAGAATGGAATGTGGAATGGAATGTGCAATGAAATGTGGAATGGAATGTTTAATGGAATGGAATGGAATGTGAAATGGAATGTGGAATGGAATGTGAAATAGAATGTCAAATGTAATGGAAAGGAATGTGGAATTGAACGTGGAATGGAATGGAAGGGAGTGTGGAATGGAATGTGGGATGAAATGGAATGGAATGTGGAATGGATTGTGGAATGGAATGTCGAATGGAAAATGGAATGGAATGGAGTGGAATGTGGAATGCAATGTGAAATGGAGTGTAACGGAATGTGAAATGGAATTTGGATTGGAATGTGGAATGGAACGTGGAATGGAACATGCAAAGGAACGTCGAATGGAATGGAATGGAACGTGTAATGGAATGTGGAATGCAATGGAATGAAAGTTGTAATGGAATGGAATGGAATGTGGAATGGAATGTGGAAAGGAAATTGGAATGGATTGGAATTTAATGGGGAATGGAACGTGGAATTCAGTTGAATGGACCTTGGAATGGAACGTAGAATGGAACATGGAATGGGATGTGAAATGGAATGTTGAATGGAATGTGGAAAGGAGTGGAATGGAATGCTGAACGAAATGGAATGGAATGTGGAATTGTATGGAGTGGAATGGAATGTGGAATCGAATGTGGAACGGAATGCAATGGAATGTGGAATGGAATGTGGAATGGAATAGAATGTGGAATGGAAAGGAATGTGGAATGGAAATGAAAGGAATGTGGAATGCAATGTGGAATAGTATGGAATGGAATGTGGAAAGGAATATGAATTAAATGGAATGGAATGTGGAATGGAATGGAATGGAATTTGGCATGGAAAGTGGAATGGAATGGAATGGAATGTGGAGTTTAATAGAATGGAATTTGGAATGGAATGTGGAATGGAATTGAATATAATGGAACTTGTAATGGAATGTGGAGTGGAATGGAATGTTGAATGGAATGGAATGGAATGGAATGTGGAATGGAATATGGAATGGAATGGAATGAAATTTGAAATTCAATGTGGAATGGAATGTGGAATGGACTGGAATGTAATGTGGAATGCAACAGAATGGAAAGTTGAATGCAATGTAATGTAATGGAATGGAATGGAATGTGGAATGAAACATTTAATAGAACGTGGAATGGAATGTGGAATGGAACGTGCAGTGGAACGTGGAGTGGAACTTGGAATGGAACGAGTAACGGAACGTCGAATGGAATGTGGAACGGGAAGTGGAATGAAAGGTAATGGAATCTGGAATGGAATGGGGAATGGAAAGGAATGGAATGGAAAGGAATGGAATGGAATGTGAAATGGAGTGGAAAGGAATGTGGATTAGAATGGAATGAAATGTGGAAAGGAATGGAATGGTATCTGGAATGGAATGTGGAAAGGAAGGGAATGGAATGTGGAACGGAATGGAATGGAATGTGGAAAGGAATGTGGTATGAATGGAATGGAATGTGAAATGGACGGGAATGGAAATTGGAATGGAATGGAATGGAATGTGGAATGGAATAGAATGGAATTTGGAATGGAATATAATGCAGTATGGGATGGGATGGAATTGAATGTGGAATGGAAAGCAAAGGAATGTGGAATGGAATGGAATTGAATGTGGAATGGAATGGAATGTGGAATGGAATGGCATGGAATGTGGAATGGCATGAAATGCAATGTGGAAAGGAACGTGGAATGGAAAACGGAAACGAATGTGGAATGGAATGAAATGAAATGTGGAATGCAAGGGAATGAAATGGAATGGAATGGTATGTGTAATGGAATGTAATGGAATGTGGATTGTATGGAATGGAATGTGGAATGGAATGCAATGAAATGTGGAATGGAATGTGGAACGTCATGTGGAATCGAACGGAATGGAATGGAATGCGGAATGGATTTGAATGAATAGTGGAATTGATTAGAATACAAAGGAATGTGGAATGGAATGGGGAATGGAATTGAATGTGGAATAGAAAGTAATGTTGAATGGAATGGAATGGAATCTGCAAAAGAATGCAATGGAATGTGGAATGGAATGGAATGGAAAGGAATGTGTAATGCCATGAAATGAAATATGGAATGGAATGGAATGGATAGTGGAAGGGAACGCGGAATGGAACGTGGAATGGAACGTTGAATGGAATGTGGAACGTAATGTGGTATGGAAGCGTACGGAAAGTGAAATTGAATGGAAGGAAAAGTGGAATGGAACGTAAAGGAATGGAATGGAATGTGGAATGGAATGTAATGGAATGAAATTGAATGGATTGGAATGTGGAAAGTAATGATGAATGGAACGTGGAATGGAATGGAATGGACTGTTGAATGCAATGGAATGGAATGGAATGGAATGTGGAATGGTATGTGGAATGCAATGTGGAATGGAATGGAATGTGGAATGGAATGGAAGGAAATGATGAATGGAATGTGGAATGGAATGTGGAACGGAATGGAATATTGAATGGCATTGTATGCAATGTGGAATGAAATGTGGAATGGAATGTGGAATTGAATGGAATGGAATGTGGAATGGAATGTGGAAAGCAAAGTGGAATGGAATGTAATGTGGAATGTAAGGGAATGCAATGTGGAATGGAATGTAGAAAGGAATGTGGAATGGAATGGAATGGAATGTGGAATGGAATATGGAATGGAATGTGGAATGCAATGTGGAATGGAATGGAATGTGGAAATGAATTGAATGGAAAGTGGAATGAAATGTGGAATGAAATGTGGAATGTAATGGAATGCGGAATGGAATGCAATGGCATGGAATGTGGAAAGAAAAAGAATCGAATGTGGAATTGTAAGTGGATTGGAATGTGGAATGGAATGGAAAGTTGAATGGCATGGAAAGGAATGTGTAATGGAATGTGGAATGGAATGGAAAGGAATGCACAATGGAATGTGGAATGGAAAGGAATGGAATGTTGAACGGTAAGAGGAATAGATCGTGGAATGGAATGCAATGGAATATGGAATGGAATGGAATGGAAAGTTGAAAGGAATGGAATGGAATGCAATGTGGAGTGGAATGGAATGCAAAGTGGAAAGGAGTGGAATGGAATGGAATGGAATGTGGAATTTAGTGGAATATAATGTGAAATGGAACATGGAATGGAATGGAATGGAACATGCAATGGAATGGAATGGAACGTGAAATGGAAGGGATTTCAACTTGGAATGGAATGGAATGGAAAGTGGAATGCAGTGTAATGGAATGTGGAATTTAATGGAATTGAAATTGGAATTCAATGGAATTGAATGCGGAATGGAATGGAATGGAATGTGGAATGGAATGGAATGGAAAGTGAAGTGGTGTCATATGGAATGTGAAATGGAATGGAATGAAAATTGGAAAGGAATGGAATGGAATGGAATGGAATGTGGAATGGAATTGAATGGAATTTGGAATGTAAGAGAATGCAGTGTGGTATAGAATGGAATGGAATGTGGAATGGAATACAATGGAATGTGGAAGGGAATTTAATTGAATGTGGAATGGAATGGAATGTGGAATGCAATGTGGAATGGAATGTAATGGAAGCTGGAATGGAATGGAAAGGAATGGAATGTGGAATGGAGTGGAATGGAATCTGTAACAGAAAGTGGAATGCAATGGACTGGAATGGAATGGAATGTGGAATAGGATGGAATGTCGAATGGAATGGAATTGAATGTGGAATGGCATGAAATGCAATGTATTATGGACTGGAATGGAATGTGGAATGGAATGTGTAATGGAATGGAATGGAATGTGGTATGGAATGTTGAATGGAATGGAAGGGAATGTGTAATGGTATTGAAAGGAATGTGGAATGGAAATTGGAATGGAATGGAATGGATTGTCTAATGGAATGGAAGAAATGTGGTATGGAAAGTGGAATGGAATGTGGAATGGAATGTGTATTGTAATTGAAAGGTATATGGAAAGGAATGTGGAATTGAACGTGGAATGGAATGTGGAATGGAATTGAAAGGAATCTGGAATGGTATGAGAATGCAATGGAATGGTACGTACAATATAACATGGAATGCAATGTTGAATGGAATGTGCAATGGAATGGAATGGAATGGAATGTGGAATAGAATGGATTGGAACGTGGAATGGAATGGAATGGAATGGAATGTGGAATGGAATGGAATGGAACATGGAATGGAATTAAATGGAATGTGCAATGGAATGGAATATAATGTGGAGTGAAATCTGGAATGAAATGGAATGGAATGTGAAATGGAATATGGAATGGAATAGAGTGGAAAGGAATGGAATCTGGAATGGTCTTTAGTGGAAAGGAATGGAAAGTTGAATGGAATTTGGAATGCAATGGAGTGGAATGCAATGGAATGTGGAATGGAATGTGGAATGGGATGTGGAATGGAACGTGTAAAGTTATGTGGAATGGAATGAGGAATGGAATGTGGAAAGGAATGGAATGGGATTTGGAATAAAATGCAATGGAATGTGGAATGGAAAGGAATGGAATGTGGAATGTAATGGAATTGAATGGAATTGAATGTGGAAAGGAATGTAATGGAATGCATAATGAAACTTAGAATGGAATGAAATGGAATACGGAATTGAATGGAATGGAGTGTGGAATAGAACATGGATTGGAATGGAATGGAATGTGGAATTTAACGTGGAATGGAAAGAGGAATGGAACATGGAATGGAATGGAATGTGGAATTGAGTGGAATGGAATATGTAATGGATTGTAATTCAATGTGGAGTGGAAAGGAACGTGGAATGGAATGTGGAATGGAATGTTTAATGGAACGTGGAATGGTATGTGGAAAGGAATGTGGAATGGAAAATGGAAAGGAATGCAATGTGGAAAGGAATATATAATGGAATTGAAAGCAATGCTATGTGGAATGGAATGGAATTGAATGTGAAATGGAATGGAATCTGGAAAGCAAAAAAGTGGAAAGGAATGTGAAATAGAATTTAATGCAATGTGAAATGGAAAGTGGAATGGAAAGTAATTGAATTTAGAATTTAAAGAGGAATGGAATGGAATGGAATATGAAATGGAATAGAATGGAATGGAATGTGGAATGCAAAGTGGAATGGAGTGGAAATGAATGTGGAATAGAGTGGAATGCAATGTGGAATGGAATGGAATGGAATGTAGAATGGACTGCGGAATGGAATGGAATGGAATGTGGAATGGAATGTGGAATGGAATGGAATGGAATGAGGAATGAATTGGATATGGAAAGGAAAGGAATGGAATGTGGAATGGAGTGTGTAATTGAATGGAATGGAATGTGGAATGAAATGTGGAATGCAATCGAATGGAATGGAATGGCATGTAGAAAGGAAACGAATTGAATGTGGAAAGGGATGGAATGGAATGAAATGGATGTGGAAAGGAAAGGAGTGGAATGTTTAATGGAACGTGGAATGGAATGGAATGAAATGTGTAACGGAATGTAGAATGGAATGGAATCGAATGTGAAATGGAATAGAATGGAGAGTGGAAAGGAATTTTATGGAATGTGGAATGAAATAGAATCGAATGTGGAATGGAATAGAATGGAAAGTGGATTGGAATTTTATGGAATGTGGAATGAAATGGAATGGAATGTGAAATGTAGAAGGGAATTTTATGGAATTTGGAATGAAATGAAATGGAATGTGGAATGTGGAATGGAATGGAATGGAAAGTTGAGTGGAATGTGGAATGGAATATGGAATGGAATGGAGAGGATTGTGGAAAGGAATTTGGAGTGGAATCGAGTAGAGTGTACAATTCAATGGAAAGGAATTTGCAATGGAATGTAATGGAATGTGGAATGGCATGTGGAATGATATGGAATGTAATGTCTAATGGAATGTGGAAAGGAGTGGAATGGCATGTGGAATTGAATGAAATTTAATGGAATGTGGATTGAAATGGAATGGAAAGTGGAATGGAACGTGGAATGGAATATGGAATGGAATATGGAATGGAATGGAATGAAATATGGAATGGAATGGAATGGTATGGAATGTGGAATGGAATGGTGTGGAATGTGGAAAGGAATGGAATGGAAAGTGGAATGGAATTGAATGGAATGGAATGGAATTTGAAATTGAATGGAAGGGAATTTAAAATTGAATGGAAGGGAATTTTAAACGGAATGGAATTGAATGTGGAATGGAAAGGAATGGAATGTTGAATGGAAGGAAATGAAGTGGAAAGTGGAATGGAATTGAATGGAATGTGGAATGGAATTAGGAATGGAATGTGGAATGCAAAGTTTTATGGAATATGGAATGGAATGAAGTGGAGCGTGCAATGTAAAGGAACGGAAGGTGGAATGGAAAGCAATAGAATATGTAATGGTATGTGGAATGATATGGAATGGAATGTGGAATGGAATGAAATGTAATTTCGAATGGAATGTGGAAAGGAATGGATTGGAATGTGGAATGGAACGTGGAATGCAATGTTATGGGATTTGGAAAGAAATGGAATGGAATGTGGAATGGAACATGGAATGGAATGGAATGAAATGTGGAAGGGAATGCGTAATGGAATGGAAAGGAATGTGGAATGCAATGTGGAATGCAATGGAATTGAATGGAATAGAATATGAAAGGGAATGGAATACAATCAGGAATAGAAGGCAATGCAATGGTATGTCGTATGCTATCTGGAATGGAATGGAACGGAATGTGCAAAGGAATGAGAAATGGAATGCAATGGATCGTAGAATGGACTGTGGAATGGAATGGAATGGAATGGGGAATGGAATGTGGAATGGAATGGAACTGAATGTGGAATGGTATGTGGAATGGAACGTGGAATGTAATGTGTAAAGGAATGTGGAAGGGAATGTGGAATGCAATGGAATGGAATGTGGAATGGAATGGAATGGATTGTGGAATGGAATTGAATGGGATGTGGAATGCAATGGAATGCAATGTGGAATGGAATGGAAAGGAATGTGGAATGGAATGTGGAATGGAATGGAATTGAATGTCTTTTGGAAAGGAATGTGTGGCAATGTGGAATGAAAAGTGGAATCAAACGGAATGGAATGTGGAATCGAATGGAATGGAATGTGTAATGGAACGTGAAATGGAATGGAATGTGTAATGGAATGGAAAGGAATGTGCAATGGAATGGAATGCTATGTGGAATGTAATAGAAAGGAAAAGAATGTGTCCTGGAATGCAATGTGGAATGGAATGGAAGGGAATACGGAAAGGCATGTGGAATGGAATGGAACGGAATGTAAAATACAATGGAATGGAATGTGGAATGGAAAGCAATGGATTTTGGAATGTAATGGAATAGAATGTGGAATGGAATGTGTATTGGAAAGGAATGGAATGTTGAATGGAATGAAATGCGGAATGGAATGTGGACTGGAAAGGAATGGAATGTGTAATGGAATGGAATGGAATGGAATGGAATGTGGAATGGAACGTGGAATGGAATGTGGAATGGGAAAGAATGGATTGCGGAATGGAATGGAATGGAATATGGAATGGTATCAGGACTGGAAAGGAATGGAATGTGGAATGGTATGGAATGGGATGTGGAATGGAATGGAATGGAATGTGAAATGGAAAGTGGAATGAAATGGAATGGAATCTGGCATGGAATGTGGAATGGAATGTGGATTGGGAAATAATGGAATGTGGAATGGAGAGGAATGGAATGTGGAATGCAATGGAATGGAATTTGGAATGGAATGTGGAATGTAATGGAATGGATTGTGAAATAGAATGAAATGAAATGCGGAATGGAATATGGAGTGGAAAGGAATGGAATGTAGAATGCAGATGAATGGAATGTGGATTGTAGTGGAATGGAATGTGGAATGGAATGTCGAATCGAATGGAATGTGGATTGTAGTGGAATGGAATGTGGAATGGAATGTCGAATCGAATGGAATGGAATGGAATGTGGAATGGAATGGAATGCAATATAATGCGGAATGGAAAGGAATAGAATGTGGAATGGAATTTGGAATGGAATGGAACGGAATGTGGAATGGAATGTGGAATGGAATGGAACTGAATGTGGAATGGAATGGAATGGAATGTGGAATGGAATATTTAATGGAATGGAATGCAATGTGGAATGGAAAGGAAAGGAATGTGGCATGGAATGTGTAATGGAAAGGAATGGAATGTAGTTTTCAATGGAATGCTACGGAATGTGTAATGGAACGTGGAATGGAATGCTATGGAATGTGGAATGAAAAGTCGAATGGAATGTGTAATGGTAGGTGGAATGGAATGGAATGTGGAATGCAATGTGGAATGGAATGTGGCATGGAATGGACTGGAATGTGGAGTGAATCGTGGAATGGATTCTGGTATATAACGTGGAATGTAATCGAATATGGAATGGACTGGAAAGGTATTTGGAATGGAGTGGAAATGAATACGGAATGGAATGGAATGAAAAGGAATATGGAATGGAATGGAATGGAATGTGGATTGGAATGGAATGTAATGTGGAATGGAATGGAATGGAAAGGAATGTGGAAAGGAATGTAATGGAATGTGGAATGAAAAGGAATGCAATGTGGAACGTAATGGAAAGGAATGGAATGTGGTCTGGAATTGAAAGTGGAATGGAATTGAATGGAATGAGGAACAGAATGTGCAATGGATTGGAATGGTATCTGCATTTGGATGTGGAATGACATGGGATGGAAAGTGGAATGGAATGTGGAATGAAAAGTGGAATGGAATGTGGAAAAGAACTTGGAATGGATCATGGAATGGAACGTGGAATGGAAGGTAGAATAGAGTGGAACTGAATGTGGATTGGAATGGAATGAAATGGAGAATGGAATGGAATGGAATGTGGAATGGAACGGAATAAAGTGGAAAGCAGACAGGAATGCAATGGAACAGAATGGAATGTGGAAAGGAATGGAATGAAATGGAATGCGGACAGTAATGCATTGAAATGGAATGGAATGTTGAATGGAATGGAATGGATTGTGGAATGGAATGTGTAATGTAAAGGACTACAATGTGGAATGGAATCTGGAATGGAATGTGGAATCGAATGGAATGGAATGGAATGGAATGTGAAATGGAATGGAATGTGGAATGGAATGGAATGGAGTGGAATGCAGAATCCAATGCAATGTGGAATGGAAAGGAATGGAACGTGTAATGGAACGCGGAATGGAATGTGGAACGGAATGGAATGGAATGTGGAATGACTGAGGAATGGAATGTGACGGAATTTGGAATCTAATGTGGAACAGAATGGAATAGAATGTGGAATGACTGAGGAAAGGAATGTGAAGGAATTTGGAATCTAATGTGGAAAGGAATGGAAAGGAAAGTGGAATGGAATGTGGAGTGGAATGTGGAATGGAACATGGAATGGAACGTGGAACGGAAAATGAAATGGAATGTGGAATGGAATATGGAATGGAATGGAATGCAACGTGGAATGGAATGTGGCATGGAATGTGGAATGGAATATGGAATGGAATGGAATGGATTGGAATGTGGAATGGAATGGAATGGAATGTGGAACAGAATGTGGAATGGAGTGGAATGGAATGGAATTTAACGTGGAATTTAATGGAATTGTAGGTGAAATGGAATGTGGAATGAAATGGAATGGAATGAGGAATGGAATATGGAATGGAATGGAATGGAATGTGGATTGGAATGTATAATGGAAAGGAATGGAGTGTGGAATGGAATTGAATGGAATGTGAAATGGAATGTGGAAAGGAAGGTGGAATGGAACGTGGAATGGAATGGAATGTGGAAAGGAATGCGGAATGGAATGTTGAATGGAATGATTAATGGAATGTGGAATGGAACGGAATGGAATGTGGAGTGGAATGTGGAATGGAATGTGGAATGGAACGGAAGAAATGTGGAATGGAATGTGAAAAGGAAACTGGAAAGGAATGGAATAGAATATGGAAAGTAAAGTGTAACGGAATGGAATGGAACGTGGAATGAATGTGGAATGGAACGGGTAAGGCAACGTGGAATAGAATGTGGAGCAGAATGGAATGGAGTGTGGAATGGAATGGAATGCAATATGGAATGAAATGTTTAATAGAATGTGGAATGGAATGTGGAATCAACGGAATGGAATGTGGAATGGAATGTGGAGTGGAGAGAGGAATCGAATGTGGAATGGAACGGAATGGAAAGTGGAGTGGAATTTGTAATGGAACTGTGGAAAGGAACGTGAAATGTAATGGAATGGAATGTGGAGAAGAACGTGGAATGGAATGGAATGGAACATGGAATGGAACGTGGAATGGAAAGTGGAATGGAATGGAATGGAACGTTGAATGGAATGTGTACTGGAAAGAGGAAAGGATTGGAATGTGGAAAGGAATGGAATGGAATGTGGAATGGAATGGAATGGAAAGTGGATTGGAATGGAAAGGAATGTGGAATGGAATGTGGAATGGAATGGAAAGGAATGTGGAATGGAATGGGAATGGAATGTATAATGTAACGTGGAGTGGAATGGAATGGAATGTGGAATGGAAAGTGGAATGGTATGTAATGGAATGTAGAATGGAACGTGGAATGGAACGTGGAATGGAACATAGAATGTAACGTGAAATGGAAGGAACAATGGAATGAGAAATAGAATGTGAAACGGAACGTGGAATGGAAAGAAATGGAACCTTGAATGCAACATGGAATGGAATGGAATGCAACGTGGAATGGAATGTGCAATGGAATGTGGAATGAAACGTGGAATGGAATGTGGAATGTAATGTAATGTAATGTGGAATGAAATATGGAATGCAATCGATTGGAATATGGAATGGAATGTTGAATGGAAAGTGGAATGGAAAGGAATGAAATCTGGTAGAGAATGTGGATTGGAATTGAATGGAATGTGGAATGGAATAGAATGGAATGTGGAATGGAATTTGGATTGGAATGCATTGGAATGTAGAATGCATTGTGGAATGGAATGCAATGGAATGTGTAATGGAATGTGGAATGAAATGTGGAATGTAATGTGGACAGAAATGCAATGGGAAGTGCAACGGAATATGGAATGTAATGGAATGGAATGTGGAATGGAATTTGGAATGGAATGGAATGGAATGTGGAATGGAATGTGGAATGCCGAGGAATGGATTTTGGAATGGAGTGGAATGGAATGTGGAATGGAACGTGGAATGGAATGTGGAATGAAATGTACAATGCGTTGTGGAATGGAAAGTGGAAAGTAAAGGAATCGAACGTGTAATGGAACATGAAATTGAATGGACGGAAAGTTGAGTGGAAAATAGAATGTATTGTGGAATGTAATGCGGAATGGAACGTGAAATGGAATGGAATGGAATGTGGAATGGAACGTGAAATGGAATGGAATGGAATGTGGAATAGAATGTGCAATGGAATCTAATGGAACGTGGAATGGAACATGGAATGGAAAGTGGAACGGAATGTAGAATGGAAGGGAATAGAATGTGGAGTGAAAGAGAATGGAATGTGGAATGGAATGTGGAATACAATGTAATGTAATGGAATGTGAAAATGAACGGAATGGAATGTGGAATGGAAAGAATGGAATTTGGAATGGAATAGAATGGTATGGAATGTAGAATGGAATGGAACGGAATGGAATGGAAAGTGGAATTGAATGTGGAATTGAATGTGGAATGGAATGGAATATAACGTGGAATGGAATGATGGATGGAATGGAAAGGAATGTGGAATGGAATGTGGAATGGAATGTGGAATGGCATGTGGAATGGAATGGAATGGAATGTGGAATGGAATGTGGAATTGAGTGTGGAATGGAATGTAGAAGGGAACATGGAATTGAATGAAATGGAATGTGGAATGGGATGTGAATAGAATCTGGAATGTAATGAGGAATCGAATGGAATGGAATGTGGAATGGAATGTGGAAAGAAATCGAATGTGGAATGGAATGGACTGGAATGTGGAAAGGAATGTGTAACGGAATGCAATGGAATGTGGAATGGAATGGAATGGAATGTGGAATGGAATGTGGAATGGAATGTGTAGTGGAACGGAATGGAAAGTGGAATGGAATTTGTAATGTAGTTGTGGAATGGAACATGAAATTGAATGGAATGGAATGTGGAGCCGAACGTGGAATGGAATGGTATGGATCATGGAATGTAACGTGGAATGAAACGTGGAATGGAATGGAATAGAAAGTGGAATGGAAAGTGGAATGGAATGTGGAAAGGATTGGAATTTGGAAAGGAATGGAATGGAATGTGGAATGGAATGAAATGTGGAATGGAATGGAATGGAATGTGGAATGGATTGGAAAGGAATGTGAAATGGAATGTGGAAATGAATGTATAATGGAATGCAAAAGGTAAAGAAATGGAATGTGGAATTCACCATGGAATTGAATGGAATGGAACGTGGAATGGAATGTGGGATGGAATGTGGAATGGAATGTGGTATGGAATGTAGAAAGGAATGTGGAAAGGAAGGGAGTGGAAAGTGGAATGGAATGTGAAATGGAGTGGAATAGAATGTGAAATGGAATGCGGATTGGAATTTGGAATGGAAAGTGGAAAGCAAGTTGAAATTGAAAGTGGAATGGAATGGAATGGAACGTATAATAGAATGTGAAATGAAAAGGAAGGGAATGTGTAATGGAATGGAATGGAATATGGAATGGAATGGAATGGAATGTGCAATGGAATGTGGAAAAGAAAGTGGAAGGGAATGGAATAGAATGTGTAATGGAAGGCAAAATGGAATTGAATCGACCTTGGAATGGAACGCACAATGGAAAGTGTAATGGAATGGAATGGAATGAGGAATGGAATTAAATGTGGAATGGAATGGAAGGGAAGGTGGAATGGAATGTGGAATGGAATGGAATGGAATGTGTAATGGAATGGAATGGAATGTGAAATGGAATGTGGAACAGAATGTGAAATGGAATATGGAATGGAGTGAAATAGAACGTGGAAAGGAATGTTGAACAGAATGTGGAATGGAATGTGGAATAGAATGTGGAATGGAACATGGAATGGAACAGAATGGAATGTGAAATAGAATCTGGAATGGAATGGAACGGAACGTTAAATGGAAGGGAATGGAATGTGGAACAGAATGTGGAATTGAATGTGAAATGAAATGTGGAAAGGAATCTGGAATTTAACGGAATGGAATGTGAAATGGAACGGAATGGAATGTTTAGTTGAATGTGAAATAAATGGAATGGAATGTGGATTGGAAGGAGGAAAAGAATGTGGAATGGAATGTGGAATAGAATGTTTAATGGAATGCGGAATGGAAAGTGGAAAGGAATGTGTAATGGAACGGAATAGAATGTGGAATGGATTGTGGAATGGAGTGTGGAATGGAATGTGGAATGGAGTGTGAAACATAATGTGTAAAGGAACGGAATGGAATGTGAAATGGAATTTGGAATGGAATGTGGAATCGAATGTCAAATATAATGGAATGGAATGTGGAATTGAAAGTGGTATGGAAAAGAATGGAACGTGGAATGGAATGTGGCATGGAAAGGACTGGAATGTGGAATGGATTGTGGAATGGAATGTGGAATGTATTGTGGAATGGAATTTGGAGTGGAATGTGTAAAGCAATGTGGACTGGAATGTGTAATGGAAAATGGAATGGAACTTGGAATGGAACGTGGAATGTAATGGAATTGAACGTTTATTGGAATGTGGAATAAAACGGAATGTGTAATGAAATGTGGAATGGAATGCAGAATGAAATGTGGAAAGGAAAGGAATGGAATGTGGAATGGAATGTGCAACGGAATGGAATGGAATGCAATGTGGAACGGCATGAGGAATGGAATGTGGAATGGAATGCAATGTAATGTGGAATGGAATGGGGAATGGAATGTTGGATGAAAAGTGGAATGGAATGGAATGTAATGCGGAATGGAACGTGGAATGACATCGACTGGAACTTGAAACAGAACGTTGAATGGAACGTGGAATGCAATGTGGAAAGGAATGGAATGTGGAATGGATTGTGGAAAGGAATGTGGAATGTATTGTGGAATGGAATTTGGAGTGGAATGTGTAATGCAATGTGGACTGGAATGTGTAATGGTAAATGGAATGGAAGGTGGAATGGAACGTGGAATGTAATGGAATTGAACGTGTATTGGAATGTGGAATAGAATGGAATGTGTAATGAAATGTGGAATGGAATGTGGAATGAAATGTGGAAAGGAAAGGAATGGAATGTGGAATGGAATGTGCAATTGAATGGAATGGAATGCAATGTGGAACGGCATGAGGAATGGAATGTGGAATGGAACGCAATGTAACGTGGAATGGAATGGGGAATGGAATGTTGGATGGAAAGTGGAATGGAATGAAATGTAATGTGGAATGGAACGTGGAATGACATCGATTGGAACTTGGAATAGAACGTTGAATGGAACGCGGAATGGAATGTGGAAAGGAATGGAATGTGGAATGGATTGTGGAATGGAATGGGGAATGTATTGTGGAATGGAATTTAGAGTGGAATGTGTAATGCAATGTGGACTGGAATGTGTAATGGAAAATGGAATGGAACGTGGAATGGAACGTGGAATGTAATGGAATTGAACGTGTATTGGAATGTGGAAAAGAATGGAATGTGCAATGAAATGTGGAATGGAATGTGGAATGAAATGTGGAAAAGAAAGGAATGGAATGTGCAATGGAATGTGCAATGCAATGGAATGGAATGCAATGTAGAAAGGCATGAGGAATGGAATGCGGAATGGAACGCAATGTAATGTGGAATGAAATGGGGAATGGAATGTTGGATGGAAAGTGGAATGGAATGGAATGGAATGCGGAATGGAACGTGGAATGACATCGATTGGAACTTGGAATAGAACGTTGAATGGAACGCGGAATGGAATGTGGAGTGGAATGGAATGTGGAAAAGAATTTAATGGAATGTGGAATGCAACGTGGAATGGAATGCGGAATGTAATGTGGAACAAAATATAGAATGGAACAGAAGGCAATGTGGAATGCAATGTGGAATGGAGTGCGGAATGGAATGTGTAATGGAACGGAATGGAATGTGAAAAGGAATGTGCAATGGAAAGTGGAATAGAAAGTCATATGCAATGGAATGGAATCTTTAATTTAACGTGGAATGCAATGGAATGCAATGTTGAATGGAATGTGGGATGGAATCTAATGGACTGTGGAATGGATTGTGGAATGGAATGTATGGAATGTAGAATGCAATGTGAAATAGAGAGTAATGGAATGTGAAATGGAGTATGGATTGCAATGTGGAATTGGACATGGAATGGAATGGAATGGAGCGTAAAATGGACTGTGGAATGGAATGGAATGGAATTAGGAATTCAACGGAATGGAATGTGGAATGGAATGTGGTAAGGAATGTGGAATGGAATGGAATGTAATATGAAATGGAATGTGCAAGGGAAAGTAATGCAATGTGGAAAAGAATGTGGAACAGAATATGGAATGGAATGTGGAATGGAATGTGGAAAGAATCTGGAATGGAACGGAATGGAATGTGAAATTGAATAGAATGGAATGCGGAATGGAATCTTTAATGGAATGGAATGGAATGTGGAATGGAATGTGGAATGGAATGGAATGGAATGTGGAAAGAAATGGAATGGAATTGTATGGAATGTGGAATGGAATGGAATGGAATGCGGAATGGAATACAATGGAATGTGGAATGGAATGTGGAATGGAATGGAATGGAACATGGAATGGAAAGTGTAAAGGAACATGCAATGGAAGGTGGAATGGAAAGTGGAATGCAACGGAATTGAACGTAGAATTCAAAATGGAATGGAATGGAATGGGACGTGGAAAAGAACGTTGAATGGATTGGAATGGAATTTGGAATGGAATGCAGAAAGCAACGTGGCAAGGAATGGAACGCAATGTGGAATGGAATGTGGAATGGAATGGAATGGAATGTCGAATGCAATGTGGAAAGCAATAGAATGCAATGTGGAATGGAATGTGGAATGGAATGGAATGGAATGAGGAATGGAATGGAATAGAATATGGAATGCAACGCGGAATGGAACGTCGAATGTAATGGAATGGAACATATAATGGAATGTGGAATGGAATGAAATGGAACGTGGAATGGAATGTGGAATTTATTGGAATGGAATGTGGATGGAATGTAATGGAATGTGGAATGGAATGTGGATGGAATGTAATGGAATGTGGAATGGAATGTGGAATGGAATTTTGAATTGAAGGTGGAATAGAATGTGGAATGGAATGGAATGAAATCTGGAATGGAAGGTGAAATGGAAAGTGGAATAGAATGGAAGTAATGGGTAAAGGCATGTCTAATGGAAAGTGGATAGGAAAGTGGAACAGAATTTAATGGAATGTGGAATGGAACGTGGAATGGAAAGGAATGGAACAAGGAAAGTAACGTGGAATGCAACGTAGAATGGAATGTTTAATGGAATGCAATGGAATGTGGAATGGAATGGAATGGAATGTGGAATGGAAACGAATGCAATGAAATGGAATGTGGAATTGAATGGAATGTAGAATGGAATGTGGAATGCAATGTGGAATAGAATGAGGAATGGAAACTGGAATGGAAAGTGGAATATACCTTAGAAAGGAACGTAGAATGGAAAGTGGAATGGATTAGAAAGGAATGTGGAAAGGAATGGAATGGAATATGGAATGGAATAGAATAGAATTTTGAATGGAATGTAGAATGGAATGCTATGGAAAGGAAAGTGGAATGGAAAGTAATGGAATGGAATGTGGAATGGAAAATCATGGAATGGAATGTGGAATTGAAGATGTAATGGAATGTAAAGGAATGCGGAAAAAAATGGGGAATGCAACGTGGAATGGAAGGAATGGAACATGGAACGGAACGTGGATTGGAATGTGGAATGGAACATGGAATGGAATGTGGAAGGGAAAGTGGAATGGAAAGGAATGGAATGTGGAGTGGGATGGAATGGAACGGAATGCGGAATGGAATGTGGAATGGAATGAAATGGAATGTGGAATGGAATGGAATGGAATGGAATGTGGAATGAAATGTAATGGAATGATGTGGAATGCGGAATGGAATCGAAACGAATTAGGAATGAAACAGAATAGAAAGCTATGTAATGTGACATGGAATGGAAAGGAATATGGAATATAACGTGAAATGGAAGGTGGAATGGAATCTGTAATGGAATGGAATGGAATTAGTAATGGAATGGAATGCAATGGAATGGAATGCCGAATGGGATGGAATGGAATTCGGAATGGAATGGAATGGAATGGAATGTGGAATGGAATGGAATGGAATGTGGAATAGAATGGAATGGAATGGAATGTGTAATGGAATGGAATGGAAAGTGTAATGGAATGGAACGGAATGGAATGGAATGGGAAATGGAATGTGGAGTGGAATGGAATGGAATGTGGAATGGAATGTGCATTGGAACGTGGAATGGAACGTGAAATGGAATGGAATGGAATGTGGAATGGAATGCGGAATGGAATGGAGTGCAATGGATTGTGTAATGGAATGTGAAATGGAATGTGCAATGGAATGGAATAAAACGAGGAATGCAATATGGAGATGAATGGAATGGTAAGTGTAAAGGAATGTGGAGAGAAATTGAATGGAATTGGAATGGAATGCGATGAAATGTGGAATGGAATGAGGAATGGAATGGACTGGAATGTGGAATGAAATGTGGAATGGAATGTGGAGTGGAATGGGATGCAATGTGGAATGGAACATAGAGTGAAGTGTGGAATGGAATGTACAATGGAAGGGAAAGAAAAGTGGAATGGAATGTGGAATGGAAAGTGGAATGGAATGTAATATGCAATGGAAAGGAATGTGGAATGGAATGTGAAAGAGAATGTGGAATGGAATGTGGAAGGGAAAACGGCATGAAATGTAATGGAATGTGGAACGGAGTGTGGAATAGAATGTGGAATGGAATGTGGAATAGAATGGAAAGGAAACTGCAATGTGATGGAATAGAATGTGGAATAGAATGTGGAATGGAATGTGTACTTCAAAGAAATAGAATGTGGAATGGAATGGATCGTAATGCAGAAAGGAATGTGGAGTGGAAAGCAATGGAATGTGGAATGGAATGGAATGGAATGTGGAATGGAATGTGGAATGGTACGGAATGGAATCTGCAATGGAATGTGGAATGGAGTGTGCAAAGGAATGTGGAATGGAATGGAATGAATTGTGGAATGGAACGGAATGGAATGTGGAATGGAATGTGAAAAGGAATGTGGAATACAACTTTGAATGGGGTGTGGAATGGATTGTGGAACTGAATGGAATGGAAAGGAATGAGGAAAGGAATGGAAGGCAATGGAATGAAATTTGAAATAGAATGTAATGGAATGATGAATGGAATTGAATGGAATACAATGTGGAATTAAATTGAATGCAATGTGGAATGCAACTAAACGGAAGTTGGAATGGAACGTGGAATAGAATGTGGAATGGATTGGAATGGAATGTGGAATGGAATGGAATGGAATTGAATGGAAAGTGGAATGGAATGTGGAAAGGGATCCAATGGAATGTGGAATGGAATGGAATGGAGTGCGGAATGGAATGTGGAATGAACAGAAAGGAATGTGGAATGGAAAGTATAACGGAATGTGGAAAGAATGTGGAAAGGAAGAGAAAGGAATCTGGAATTGATTGTGAAATGGAGTGTGGAGTGGAATGAGGAATGGAATGGAATGGGATGTGGAATGGAATGTGGAATGGTGTGTGTCATGGAATGGGGAATGGAACGAAATGGAATGTGGAAAGGATAGTGGAATGGAGTCCGGAATGGAATGTGGAATGGAACGGAACGTACTGTGGAATGTAAAGTGGAATGGAGTGTGGAATGGAATGTGGAATGGAAAGGAATGGAATGTGGAATGGAACGTGGAATGGAGTGTGGAATGGAATGTGGAACGGAAAAGAATGGAATGTCGAACGGAATGTGGAATGGAAAGGAATGGAATGTGGAATGGAATGTGGAAAAAAAAGTGGACTGGAATGGACTGGAAAGGATTGTGGAATAGAATGGAATGGAATGGTCTGGAATATGGAATGAAACGGAATGGAATGTGGAATGGAAAGTGGAAAGGATTGTGGAATGTAACGTGGAATGGAACGTGGAATGGAAGTTGGAATTGAATGGAATGGAAATTGTAATGGAATGAGGGATGGAATGGAATGGAAGGTGGAATTGAATGTGGAATGCAACGTGGAATAGAAAGTGGAATGGAATGTGTAATGGAATGTGGAATTTAACTGAATGGAATGTGGAATGGAATGGAATGGAATGTGAAATAGAATGGAATGGAAAGGAATGTGAAACAGAATGTGGAATGTTATTTAGAATGGAATGCAGAATGGTATGGAATGCAATGTGGAATGCAATGTGATAGAATGGAATGTGGAATGGAATGGAATAGAATGTGGAATGGAATGTGGAATACAATGTTGAATGGAATGATTAATGGAATGTGGAATGGAATGGAATTGAATGTGGAATGGAATCGAATGGAATGTGGAATACAATGTTGAATGGAATGATTAATGGAATGTGGAATGGAATGGAATTGAATGTGGAATGGAATCGAATGGAATGTGGAATGGAATGTGGAATAGAAGGGAGTAATGTGGAATGGAATGTGGAAAGGAAACTGGAACGGAATGGAATGGAACATGGAAAGGACCGTGGAACGGAATGGAATGGAACGTGAAAGGGAACGTGGAACGGAACATGAAATGCAAAGTGGATTGGAATGTGGAGTGGAATGGAATGGAATCTGAAATGCAGTGGAATGCATTCTGGAATGAAAAGTGGAGTGGAATGCGTAATGGAATGTGGAAAGGAACGGATTGGAATGTGGAATGTAAAGTGGAGTGGAAAGTGGAATCCAATGCGGAATGGAACGGAATGTGAAATGGAATTGAATAGATTGTGTAATGCAACATGGAATGGAACGCGGAATGGAAAGTGTATTGGAATGTGGAACGGAATCTGGAATGAAAGGGAATGGAAAGTGGAATGGAATCGAAGGTAAAATGGAATGGAACGGAAGGGAATGGAATGGAATGTGGAATGGAATGGAATGGAATGTAGTGCAATGAAATGGAATGTATAATGTAATGTGGAATGGAACGTGGAAAGGAGTGGAATTGAATGTGGAATGGAATGAAATGGAATGGTATGGAATGCGGTATGGCGTTTGGAATTAAATGGAGTGACGAATGCAATGGAAGGAAATGAGAAATGGAATGTGGAATGGAATGTGGAATGGAATGGAATGTAGAATGGAATTGAATGGAATGTGAAATGGAATGTGGAATGGAATGGAATGGAATGTGGAATGGAATGTGGAATGGAATTGAATGCAATGTGGAATGGAATGTGGAATGGAATGAAATGTGGAATGGAATGGAATGGAAAGTGGAATGGAATGTAGAATGGAATGTGGAATGTAATGGAATTGAAATTGGATTGAAATGGAGTGAAATGTGGAATGAAAGGGAATGGCATGAAATCTGGAATGGAATTTCGAATGAAATGGCATTGAATGATTAGTGGAATGGAATGGAATGTGGAGTGGAATGGAATTGAAAGGAATGTGGAATTGAATGTGGAATGGAATGGAATGTGGAATGGAATGGAATGGAATAGAATGGAATTTGGTGTGGAATTTGGAGTGGAATGGAATTGAATGTAATATGGAGTGGAATTTGGAATGAAATGTAATGGAATGTCGAATGGAATGGAATGGAATGTGGAATGGAATGGAATGGAATGTGGATTGGAACGTGGAATGGAACGGGGAATGGAATGTGAAACGGAAAGTGCAATGGAATGCGGAACGGAATGGAACGGAATGTGGAATGTAATGTGGAATGGAATGGAATGGAATGGATAGGAATGGACTTTCAATCCGAATGGAATAGAATGTGCAATACAAAGGAATGGAATGTAGAATGTAATGGAATGTAAAGTGGAATGGATTGTGGAGAGGAATACAGTGGTTTGCAGAATGGAATATGAAATGGAATGGAATGGAACGTGGAATGGATCGTGGAATGGAACATGGAATGGAAGGTAGAATGGAACGTGGAAAGGAATGCAATGCAACCTGGAATGAAATGGAATCCAAAGTGGAATGGAATGGAATGGAATGTGCAATGGAAATGATTGGAATGTGTAATGGAATGTGGAATAGAAGGGAATGGAATTTGGAATGGAATGTGGAATGGAAAGGGATGGAATGGTATGGAACTTGGAACGGAAAGTGGAATGGAATGGAATGGAATGTGCAATGCAATGTGGAAAGGAATGACATGGAATGTGGAATGGAATGTGGAAGGGAATGGAATGGAGTGTGGAATTCAATGGAATGGAATGGAATGTGGAATGGAATGTAATGGGACGGAATGTGGAATTGAATGGAATGAAATGGAATGTGGAATGGAATGGAATGGAATGTGGAAAACAAAAGATTATAATGTGGGACCCAATGTGGAATGGAACAGAATG
Source organism: Pongo pygmaeus (assembly GCF_028885625.2). Taxonomy (NCBI): domain Eukaryota; kingdom Metazoa; phylum Chordata; class Mammalia; order Primates; family Hominidae; genus Pongo; species Pongo pygmaeus. The sequence continues at coordinate 45,635,358 of NC_072397.2, read as the reverse complement.
GAATGTGGAATGGAATGTCGAATGGAAAGGAATGGAACGGAAAGTGGAATGGAATGGAATGGAATGGAATGTGAAATGGAAATAGAATGGAAGTTTTAATGGAAAGGAATTGAATGTGGAATGGAATAGAATGGATTGCAGAATGGAATGTAATGGAATGTGGAAGGCGATGTAGAATGCAATGGAATGGAATGTGAAATGGAATGGAAAGGAATGTTTATTATAATGGAATGGAATGTGGAAGGAATGTGGAAAGGAATGTGGAATTGAATGGAATGGAGTCTGGAAAGGAATAGGGAATGGAATGGAATGGAATGGAACGTGGAAAGGAAAGGAATCTAATGAAATCTGGAATAGAATGGAAAGGTATGTGGAATGGATTGGAATGCAAAGTGAAAGGTAATGGAATGTAGTGGAATGTGGAATGGAATGGAATGGAATGAGGAATGGAATGGAATGTGGAATGGAACAGAAAAGAATGTGGAATGGAAGGGAATGGAGTGTGGAATGGAATGTGGAAAGGAATGGAATGTGGAATGGGATGGAATGAGGAATGGAATGGAAGGGAATGAGGAATGCAATGTGGAATGGAATGGAATGTGGAATGCAATGTGGAAGGGAATATGGAATGGAATGGAATGGAATGCGGAATGGAAGGTGGAATGGAAAGTGCAAGGTAATATAATGTGGAATGGAAGGGAATGGAATATGGAATGTGGAATGGAATGGAATGGAATGTGGAATGGAATCTGGAATGGAATGTGGAAAGGAATGGGATGGAATGTGGAATGGAATCTGGAATGGAATGTGGAATTGAATGGAATGTGGAATGCAATGGAAAGGAATGAAATGGAATCTGTAATTGAATGTGAAATGGAATGCAATGTGGAATGCAATGGAAAGGAGTGAAATGGAATCTGTAATTGAATGTGAAATGGAATTTGGTATGTAATGAAATGGAGTGTGGAATCGAATGTGGAATGGAAGGGAATGGAATGTGGAATGGAATGGAGTGGAACCTCGAATGGAAGGTGGAATGGAACCTGGAATGAAATCTGGAATGGAATTGAATGTGGAATGGAATGGAAGGGATTGTGGAATGGAATGTGTAGTGGAATGTAATGGAATGTGGAATGGAATTTTGAATGGGATGGAATGGAATGTGTAATAGAATGTGGAATGGAATGGAATGGAATGAGGAATGGAATGTGGAATGGAATCGAATAGAATGTGAAATGGAACGTGGATTGGAATATAATGGAATGTGGAATGGAATGAGGAATGGAATGTGGAATGGAATGTGGAATGGAATGGAATGTGGAATGGAATGTGGAGTGGAATGTGGAATGGAAAGTGGAATGAAATGTGGAAGGGAATGTGGAATTGAATGGAATGGAAGGAAATGTGGAATGGAATGGAAATGAATGTGTAATGGAATGGAATGTAATGTGGAATGGAATGGAATGGAAAGTGGAAAGGAATGGAAGGGAATGTGGAATGGAACGTGGAATGGAATGTGAAACGGAATGTAATGGAATGTGGAATGGAATGGAATGGAATGTGGAATGGAAAGGAATGGAAACTGGAAAGGAATGGAAAGGAATGTGGAATGAACTGTAATGGAATGTGGAATGGAATGGAATGGAAAGTGGAATGGAATGGAATGGAATGCAATGTGGAAAGTAATTGAATCGAATGCAAACTTGAATTGAATGGAATGGAATATGGAATGGAATGGAATATTGACTGGAATGGAATGGAATTTTGAATGAAATGTAGAATTTAATGGACTGGAAGGGAAATTAATGTGGAATGGAATGGAATGGAATATGGAATAGAATGGAATGTGGAATGGAATGGAATTGAATCTGGAATGGAATAGAATGGAATGCAAAATGGAATGGAATGGAGTGCAATGTGGAATGAAATGGAATGCATAGTAGAATGGAACGGAATGCAGTGTGAAATGGAATGGAATGCAATGTGAAATGGAATGGAATTGAATGTGGAGTGGAATGGAATTGAATGTGTATTGGAATGTGGAATTGAATGGAATGGAATGGAATGTGGAATGAAATGTGGAATGGAGTGGATCGTGGAATGGAATGTGGAATGGAATGGAATGGAATTTGGAATGTAATGTGGAACTGAACAAAATGCAATGTGGATTGGTATGGAATGGAATGTAGAGAGGAATGTGCAAAGGAAGGTGGAATGGGATGGAAAGGAAAGTGGAATGGAATGTGCAATCGAATGTAATGGAATGTGGAATGGAATGGAATGGGAAGTGGAATGGAATGGAATATGGAATTGATGGAACGTGGAATGGAATAGAATGGAATATGGTTTGGAATTGAATATAATGTGAAATGGAAAGGAATGGAATGAAATGGAATTTGAAATGGAATGTCGAATGTTACGTGAAATGGAATGTGGAATGGAATGCCGAATGGTATGAAATGGAACACGGAATGGAATGGATAGGAAATGATTGGAATGGAACGTCAAATGGAGCATGGAATAGAACGTGGAATGGAATGCTGAATGGAACATGGAATGGAAAGTGAATTGGAATGGAATGGAATGGAATGGAATTGAATGGAATTCAAAGGAATGTGGAATGGAATGGAAAGAAATGCAATGTGGAATAAAATGGAATGGAATGGGATGAAATGGAATGGAATGTGGTATGGAATGAAATGGAATTGGAATGGCATGGAACGGAATGCGGAATAGAAAGGAATGGAATGTGGAATGGAATGGAATGGAATGTGGAAAGGAATGGCATGGAATGCATGGTGGAATGGATTGGAACGGAATGGAATGCAATGGAATCCAGAATGGAATGGAATGGAATGGGGTGCAATGTGGAAAGGATTCGAATGGAATGGAATGGAATGGAATGCAGAATGGAATGGAATGGATGTGGAATGGAATGGAATGTAATGCGGAATGTAATGGAATGCAATGTGGGATGGATTGGAATGGAATGTGTAATGGAATGGAATGGAATGTGGAATGGAATGGAATGGAACGGAAAGAATGGAATGTGGAATGGAATGGAATGGAATATGAAATGAAGTTTGGAATGAAAGGGAATGGAAAGTGGAATGAAATGTGGAATGGAATGGAATGGAATAGAATTTGGAATGGAATGGAATGGAATGGAAAGGAATATTTAATGGAATTGAATGTGGAAAGGAATGGAATGCATTGTGCAATGGAATGGATTGGAATGCAGAATGGAATGGAATGAAATGTGGAATGGAATGGAATGGAATATGTAATGAAATTTGTAATGGATTGGAATGTGGAAAGGAATGGAATGGAATGTTTAATGAAATGGAATAGAATGTGGAATGAAATGGAATGGAATGTGTAAAGGAATGGAATGGAATGTGAAATGGAATTAAACGGAATGTGGAATGTAATGTCGGATATATTTAAAAGGAATATGGGGTGGAATGGCATGGAATGGAATGGAATGTGGAATTCAATGGAACAGAATGTGGAATGGAATGGAATGGAATGTGGAATGTAGTGGAATGGAATGAGGAATGGAATGTGGAATGGGTTGGAATGGAATGTGGCATGGAATGTGGAATGGAATGGAATAGAATGAAATGGAGTGCAACGGAATATGGAATGGAATGGAATGGAATGGAATGGAATGTGGAATGCAATGGAACGGAATGCACAATGGAATGGAATGGAATGCCGAATGGTGTGCAATGAAATGTGAAATGGAATGGAATGCAATGTGGAATGGAATGGAATGGAAGGTGGAATGGAAAGGAATGGAATGTGGAATGGAATGTGAAATGGAATGGAATGGAAAGTGGAATGCAATGTCGAATGGAATGGAACGGAACGTGGGATGGAATGTGGAAGGGAATGTAATGGAAAGTGGTGATGGAATGTGGAATAAAATGGAATGGAATGTGGAATGGAATAGAACGGAATGTGGAATGGAATGGAAACGAATGTGGAATGGGATTTAAAGGAATGTGGAATGGAATGCAATGGACTGTTGAATGAAATATTGAATGGATTGGAATAGAATGGAATGTGGAATGGAATGGAATGGAAAGTGGCATTGAATGTAAAGAAATGTGGAATGGAATGTGCAATGCAAAGGAATGGAATGGAATGCAACGTGGATTGGAATGGAATGGAATGCAATCTGGAATGGAATGAAAGGGTATATGGAAAGGAATGTAATGGAATAGAATGTGTAGTGGAATGGAATGCAGTGCAATGTGGAATGGAATGCAGGGGAATATGGAATGTAATGGAGTGGAATGTGGAATGCAACGGAATGGAACGCAATTTGGAATTTAATGGAATGGTATGTGGAATGGAATGGAATGTGAAATGGAATGGAAGGGAATGTGCAATGGAATGTGGAATGGAATGGAATGGAATTGTATGTGGAATGGAATTTGCATTTGAGTGGAAAACAATGGAATGGAATGTGTAATGGAATGAATGTGGAATGGAATGGAATGTGGAATGGAATGGAATGGCATGTGTAATTGAATGTAGTTGAATGTGAAATTGAATGTGCAATGGAATGGAACGGAATAGAACGGAATGTGGAATGCAATGTAAAGGAATGCAATGTGGAATGGAATGCAATGGAATATGGAAAAGAATGCAATGGAATATGGTAAAGATTGCAATGGAATGGAAGGTGGAATGGAATGGAATGGAATGCAAAGTGGAACGGAATGCAGTGGAATATGGAATGGAATGGAATGGAATGTGGATTGGAACGGAATGTAATGAAATGTGAAATGGAATGGAATGGAATGGAATGTGGAATGGAATGTTGAATGGAAAGAAATGGAATGTGGAATGGATTGTGGAATGGAATGCAATGGAATGGAATGTGGAATGGAATCCAGTGGAATGTGGAGTGTAATAGATGGAATGTGGAATGGAAAGCGGAATGGAAAGCAATGGAATATGGTATGGATTGGAATGCAATGTGGAATGGAATGGAATGGAATGTGGAATGGAAAGGAATGCTATGTGGAAAGCAATGGAATGGAAAGTGGAATGGAATGTGGAATGCATTGGAATGGAATGGAATTTGGATTGGAATGGAATGTAGAGTGGAATGTGGAATGGAATGGATTGGAATGTGGAATGGAATGTGGAATGTAATGGATCGCAGAGTGGAATGTGGAATGGAATGGAATGTAGAATGGAATGGATTAGATTATTAAATGGAATGGAATGCAATGGAATATGGAATGGAATGGAATGGAACGTGGAACCGAATGTTGAATGGAAATTGGAATGGAATGTGGAATGGAATGGACTGGAATGGAATGGAATGGAAAGTGGAATGGAATGGAATGGAAAGGAATGGAATCTTTAATTGAATGAAATGGAATGTGTAAAGGAATGGAATTGAATGGAATGTGGAATGGAAAGGAATGGAATAGATTACAATGAGGAATGGAATGGAATGGAATCGAATGCGGAATGGAATGAAATGGAATGTGTAATGGAATGGAAATTAATCTGGAATGGAATGCAATTGAATGTGGAATGGAATGTGAAATGGAATTGAATGGAATGCGGAATGGAATGTGGAATAGAATGGAATAGAATTTGGAATGGAATGTGGATAGGAATGTACAATGGAATTTGGAATGAAATGGAGTGGAATGTTAAACGTAATGGAAAAGAATGTGGAAAGAACTGGAATTGAAAATGGAATGGAACGTGGAATGGAATGGAATGGAATGGAATGTGGAATATAATACGGAATGGAATGGAATGGAAGGTGAAATTGTTCATGGACTGGAACGTGGAATGAAAAGAAATAAGGAACGTGGAATGCAATGTGGAATGGATATTGGAATGTAATGGGGAATGGAATGGAATTGAATGTGGAATGGAATGGAATGGAATGTGGAATGCAGTGGAGTGGAATGTGAAATAGAACGGAATGGAATGTGAAATGGAATGGAATGGAAAGTGGAATGCAATGAGAAATGGAACGGAATGGAATGGAATGCAATGTGGAATGGAATGGAATGAGAAATGGAATGGAATGGAATGGAATGTGGAATGGAATGGAATGGAATTGGATGTGAAATGCAATGGAATGGAAAGAGGAGTGGAATGGAATGGAATGGAAAGTGGAATGGAATGGAATTGAATGTGAAATGGAATGGAACAGAATGGAATGGAATGGAATGGAATGGAATGGAATGGAATGGAATGGAATGTGGAATGGAATGGAATCGGATGTGAAATGGACTGGAATGGAAGTGGATTTCAATGGAATGAATTGTGGAAAGGAATGGAATGGAATGTGGAACGGAATGTGCAAAGTAAAGTGCAATAGAATGTGGAATGGAATGTGGAATGGAAACGAATGCAACATGCAATGGAATGTGGAATGGAATGTGGAATATAATGGAATGGAATGTGGAATGGAATGGAATGGAATGTGGAATGGAATGGAATGGAATGGAATGGGGAATGGAATGGAATGGAGTGGAACGTGGAATGGAATGGTAAGGAACTTGGAAAGGAATGAGGAATAGATGGTGGAATAGAATCTGCAATGGAATGAAGTGGAATGTGGAATAGAATTTAGAAAGGAATGGAGTGGAATGTGTAATGGAATTGAATGGAGTTGAATGTGGAATGGAATGCAAAGGAATGTGCAATGGAATGTGGAATGAAATGGAAAGAAAAGTTGAATGGAATGTGGAATGGATTCTGGAATGGAAAATGGAATGGAATTGAATGGAACATGGAATAGAATGGAATGGAATGTGGAATTGAAAGCATCGCAATGTGGAATGGAATGTAATGGAAGGAAATGTAATGTGAAATGGAATGGAATGGAATGTGGAATGGAAAGATATGGAATGTGGAATGGAATCTAATGCAGTCGAATTTGGAATGGAATGGAATGGAATGCGGAATGGAATTTGGAATGGAATGTAGAATGGAATGTGGAATGGAATGAAGTGGAATGTGGAATGGAATATGGAATGGAATGGAATGGAACATCAAAAGGAATGGAAAGGACTGGAATTTGGAATGCAATGGAATGGAATGTGGAATGAAACGGAATGGAACATGGAATGGAAATTTGAACGGGTTGTGGAATGGAACGTGGAATGTAATGCAATGGAATGTGGAATGCAAAGTCGAATGGAATGGAATGGTACATAGAATGGAAAGTGGAATGGAACGTGGAAAGCAACGTGGAATAGAATGTGCAATGGAACGTGGAGTGATATGTGGAATGGAATGTGAAATTCACAGTGAAATGTAATGGAATGGAAAGGGGAATGGAATAGAATGTTGAAATGAATGTGAAATGGAAAGTGGAATGGAACGTGGAATGGAAAGAATAGGGGAACATAGAATGGAACGTGGAATGGAACGTGGAATGGAATGGAATGGAATGTGGAATGGAATGTGGAACGGAGTGGAATGGAATGTGGAATTGAATGAAAAGGAAAGTGAAATGGAATGTGGAATGGAAAGGAATGCAATGTGGAATGAATGTGGAATGGAATGTGGAAAGCAAAGGAATGTTTAATGGAATGCAATGGAAGGTGGAATGGAATTGAATGGACTGGAATGAGGAATGGGATGGAATGTAATGTGGAAAGGAATATGGAATGGATTGTGCAATGGAATGTGGAATGGAGTGAAGTGGAATGTGGAATGGAATGTGGAATGGAATGGAGTGGAATGTGGAATTGAAAGTAATGGTGTTGAATGAGGTATGGAATGGAATGGAATGTGGAATGGAAAGTGGAATGGAATGGAATGTGGAATGGGAAATGGAATGGAAAGGAATTGGATGTGGAAAGGAATGGAATTGAATGTGGAGTGGAATGGAATGGGATGTGGAATGGAATGGATTGGAATGCAGAATGGAATGTGGAATGGAATGGAATGGAATGGAATGTGGAATGGGATGGAATGGAACGGAATGGAATGTGGAATTCAATGCTGATTGGAAAGGAATGGACAGTGAAATGGAATGGAATGGAATCTGGAATGGAAGGGAATGCAATGTAGAATGGAATGGAATGCAATATGGAACGGAATAGAGTGGAATGTGGAATGAAATGGAATTGAATGTGGAATGGAATGTACAATGGAATGGAATGGAATCTGGAATGGAATGTGAAATGGAATGGAATGGAATGGAATGTAATGTGAAATGGAACTCAATGGAATGCGTAATGCAATGTGGAATGGAATGGAATTGAATGGAATAGTATGCAATGGAATGTACAATGGAATGGAAATGAATGGAATGGAATGTGGAATTGAATGGAATGGATTGAAGAATGGAATGGAATGGAATGGAATGGAAAGTGGAATGGAAGGGAATGGAAACGAAAGGAATGGAATGCGGAATGGAATGCAATGGAATGTGGAATGGAATGGAATGGTATGTGGAATGGAATGGGGTGGTATGGAAAGGAATGTGGAATGGAATGAAACGGAAAGGAATGGAATGTGGAATGGAATGGATGCGAATGTGGAATGGAATGTGGAATGGAATGGAATGGAATGTGGAGTGGAAAGAAATGGAATGTGGAATGGAATGGAATGGAACATGGAATGGAATGGAGAGGAATGTGGAATGGAATGGAGCGGAATACGGAATGGAATGGAATGGAATGTAGAATGGAATCAAATGGAAAATGGAATGGAATGGAAAGGAATGGAATGTAGAAAGGAATGGAAGGGAATTTGGAATGCAATGTGGAATGGAATGGAATGCAATAGAATGGAATACAAAGTGGAATGGAATGGAATGGAATGGAAAGTGGAATGCAATGAATGGAATGTGGAATGGAATGTGGAAAGGAATGGAGTGGAATGTGAAATGGAATTTGGAATGGAATGGAATGGAATGTGAAATGGAATATGGAATGGAATGGAATGGAATGGAAGGTGAAATTGAATGTGGAATGGAATGTGGAATGGAATGTGGAATGGAATTGAAAGGATTGTGGAATAGAATGTGGAATGGAATGTGGAATGGAGTGCAATTGAAGATGAAGTGGAACGTAGAGTGGAACGTGGAAATGAATGCCTAATGGGACGTGGAATGGAATGTGTAACGGAATGTGGCATGGAATGTGGATAGGAATGGAAAGGAAAGTGGAATGGAATGGAATGGAATGCGTAATGGAATGGAATGCAACGTGGAATGGAATGGAATGTGGAAAGAGTGGAATTTAATGTGGAATGGAATGTGGAATGGAATGGAATAGAAGCTGGAATGGAATGTGGAATGGAATGGAATGTTAAATGGAATGAAATGGAGTGGAATGGAATGTGAAATGGAAAGGAATGGAATGTGGAATGGAATGTGGAATGGAATGGAATATCATGGAAATTGCAATGGAATGGAATTGAATGGAATGGAATGTGTAATGGAATGGAAAGGATTGCAGACTTCAACGGAATGGAATGGAATGTGGAATGTAAGGGAATGGAAATGAATGGAATGGAATGTGGAACAGAATGCAAAGGAATGTGGAATGGAATGGAATGGAATGTGGAATGGAATGGAAGGGAAAGGAATGGAATGTGGAATGGAATGATTGGGATTGTGGAACGGAATGGAATGCAATGTAGAATGGAGAGGAACGGAATGTGGAATGGAATGGAAAGGAGCATGGAGTGGAACAGAATGTGGAAAGAATTGTAATGGAATGGAATGGAATGGAATGTGGAAAGAAATGGGGTGGAATGTGGAATGCAATGGAATGCCGAATGGAATAGAATGGAATATGGGATGGAATGGAATTGACCGGAAAGAAGTGTGGAATTGAATGGAAGGGAATGTGGAGTGGAATTTGGAATCGAATGGAATGGAAAGGAATGGAATGTGGACTGGTATGGAAGGGAATTTGGAATGGAATTTGGAATTGAATGGAAGGGAATGAGGAATGGATTGGAATGGAATTTGGAATGGAATGGAATCGAATGTGGAATGGAATGTAATTGAATGGAATGTGGAATGGAATGTGGACTGGAATGGAATGTAATGTAAAATTGAATGGAATGGAATGTGGAATGGAATGGAATGGAATTGAAGTGGAAACGAATGGAATGGAATGTGTAATGGAATGTGGAAAGGAAAGTAATGGAATGTGGAATGGAAGGTGGAATGGCATGCAACGGAATGTGGAATTGAATGGAATGGAATTTGTAATGGAATTAAATGGTATGTGGATTGGAATGGAAAAGAATGTGGAATGGAATGTGAAATAGAATGTGGAATGGAATAGAGTGGAATGCGGAATGGAATATGGAATGGAATGGAGAGGAGGGTGGAATGGAATGGAATGGAATGTGGAATGGAATGGAATGGCATGTGGAATGGAATGTAGAATGATATGGAATGCAATGTGCAATGGAATGTGGAAAGAAACGGAATGGAACGTGGAATGGAACGTAGAATGGATCTTTGAATGGAATGTCAAATGGAATAAGGAATGGAATGGAATAGAATGGGGAATGGAATGGAATGCGGAATGGAACGTGGAATGGAATAGAAAGGAAAGGAATGGAATTTGGAATCGAATGTGGAGTGGAACGGAATGGAATGTGGAATGGATTGGAATGGAGTGGAATGTGCAATGGATTGGAATGGAATGTGGAATGGAATGGAATGGAATGCAGAATGGAATGTGGAATGGAATGGAATGGAATGGAATGTGGAATGGAATATGGAGTGGAATGGAATGGAATATGTAATAGAAAAGAATGGAGTGGATTGTGCAATGGATTGGAATGGAATCAGGAATGGAATGTTGAATGGAATTTGGAATGGAATGGAGTGGAATGTGGAATGGAATATGGAACGGAATGGACTGGATTGTGTAACAGAACGGAATGGAATGTGTAAAGGAATGCCATGAAATGGAATGGAAGGTGAAATGGAACTAAATGGAATGTGGAATGCAATATCGAATGGAATCGAATTGAATGGAATGGAATAAAATGGAATTGACAATGGAATGGAATTGAATGGAATGGAAGGTGGAATGGAATGGAATGGATTGCAGATTTTAATGGAATGGAATGGAATGTGGAATGGAAGGGAATGGAAACGAATGGAATGTAAAGGAATTGAATACTGAATGGAATGGAAGGGAATTTGGAATGCAATGTTTAACGGAATGGAATGGAATGGAATAGTATTGAATGTGGAATGGAATGAAATGGAATGTGGAATGGAATGGAATGTGGAATGGAATGGAATGGAAAGAATGTAATGTAGAATGGTATGGATGTTAATGTGGAATAGAATGTGAAATGCAATGGAATGCAATGTGGAATGGAAAGGAATGGAATGTGGAATAGAATGGAATGGAATAAGGAATGGAATGGAATGTGGAAAGGAATGTAATGCAGAATGGAATGGAAGGGAATTTGGAATGCAATGTTTAACGGAATGGAATGAAATGGAATGGAATGGAATGTGGACTGGAATGAAATGGAATGTGGAATGCAACGTGGAATGGAATGGAATGGAATGTGGAAGGAATGGAATGGGATGTGGAATGGAATGGAAAGGAAGGTGGAATGGAATGTGGAATGGAATGGAATGGAACGTGAATTTGAAAGTGGAATGGAATGTGGAATGGGATGTGGAATGGAATGTGGAATGGAACGTGGATTGGAAGGAAATGAAATGTGAAATGGAATAGGGAATGGAAGGGAATGGAATGTGGAATGGAATCGAATGTGGAATGGAATGGAATGGAATGGAATGGAATGGAATGGAATGGAATGGAATGTGGAATGGAATTTGCAATGGAATGGAATGGTATGTGGAATGGAATGGAATGGAATGGAATGAAATTCTGAATGGAATGAAATGTGCAATGGAACAGAATGCAATGTGGAGTGGAATGGAATGGAATGTGGAATGGATTGCGGAATGGAAAGTGGAATGGAAAGTGGAATGGAATGGAATGCGGAGTGGAATGTGGAATGTAATGGAACGAGGAATGGAATTTCGAATGGAATGGCATGAAATGTGGAATGGAATGTGCAATGGAATGTGCAATGGAATGGAACGGAATGTGGAATGGAATGTGGAGTGGAATGGAATGGAATGTGGAATGGAATGCAACGGAATATGGAAAGGAATGTGGAATGGAATGGAATGTTCACTGGATTGTGGAATGGAATTTGGAATGGAATGGAATGGATTGTGGTATGGAATGTGGAATGTAATGGGGAATGGAATGTTGTATGGAATGTGGAATGGAATGCGCAATGTAATGTTATGTAATGTGGAATTGAATGGAATGGAATGTGGCATAGAATGGAATGCAATGAAATCTGGAACTGAATGTGGAATGGAATGGAATGGAATGTGGAATGGAAAGGAAGGGAATGCCGAACGGAATGGAATGGAATGTGGAACGGAATGGAACGTTTAAAGGAATGGCATGAAATGTGGATTGTAATACAATGGAATGTGTAATGGAATGGAATGGAATGGAATGGAGAGTGAAAGGGACGGTAGAATGGAATGTGAAATGTAATGTGGAATGGAATGTGGAATGGAAAGTGGAATGGAATGAAATGAAAAGTGGAATGGAATAGAATGTATCGTGGAATAGAACTTGGAATGGAACATGGAATGGAATGGAATGGAAGGAGGAATAGGATGTGGAATGGAATGTGGAAAGGAACGGAATGGAATGTGTAATGGAATGTGGAATGTAATGAGATGGAAGGTGGAATGGAACGTGGAATGGAAAGGAATGGAATGTGCAATGGAACGTTGAGTGGAATGTGAAATGGAATGTTTAAAGAGGAATCGAATGTCGAGTGGACTGGAATGGAATGTGGAATTGAAAGGAATGTAATGTGGAATGGAGAGTGGAATTTAAAGTGGAGTGGAATGGAATGGAATGTGGAATTGAAAGGAATGTAATGTGGAATGGAGAGTGGAATTTAAAGTGGAATGGAATGGAATGGAATGCGGAATGGAACGTGGAATGGAATGGAACGGAACATGGAGTGGAACGTTGAATGGAACATGCAAGGGAACGTGGAATGTAATGAAAAGTGGAATGGAATGTATGGGAATGTGGAATGGAATGTGAAATGGAATGTGGAATGGAAAGTTGAATGGAATGTGAAACGGAATGTGGAATGGAATGGAAAGAATGTTGAATGGAATGTGGAATGGATTTTGGAATGGAATGTTGAATGGAATGTGGAAGGGAACATGGAATGGAATGGGATGGAATGTGGAATGGAATGGGGAATAGAATGTGGAAGGGAATGTGGAATGGAGTGGAATGGAATGTGGAATGGAATGGAAAGGAATGTGGAATCGAACTGAATGGAATATGGAATGGAATGTTGAATGGAATGGAATGGAATGTGGAATGGAAGATGGAATACAACGGAATAGAAAGTGGAATGAAATGGAATGGAACGTGGAATGCAACGTGGAATGCAAAGGAATGGAACGTGGAATGGAATGGAACGGAATGTGGAATGGATTCGAATTAAATGTGGAATGGAATGGAATGGAATGTGGAATGGAATGGATTGGATTGCGGAAAGGAATGTTGAATGCAATGCAATGGAATGCGGAATGGAACAGACTGGATTGTGGAATGTAAGGAGGAATGGAGTGTGGAAATGGAATGTGGAATGGAAAGGAATGTAATGTGGAATGTAATGTGGAATGGAGAGTGGAATTTCAAGTCCAATGGAATGGAATGTAAGGTGGAATTGAACGTGGAATGGAATGGAATGGACCGTGGAGTGGAACATTGAATGGAACATGGAAGGGAAAGTGGAATGAAATGAAAAGTGTAATAGAATGTAAGGGAATGTGGAATGGAATGTGAAATGGAATGTGGAATGGAAATTTGAAAGGAATGTGAAACGGAATGTGGAATGGAATGTTGAATGGAATGGAAAGGAATGTTGAATGGAATGTGAATGGAATGGACTGGAATGTAGAATGAAATTGAATGGAATGTGGAATGGAAAGGAATAGGGTGTGGAATGGAAAGGAATGGTACGGAATGTGGAATGGAGTGGAATGGAGTGGGAAGGAATGTGGAATGGAATGGAATGGAATGTGGAATGTAAAGGAATGCAAAATGGAATGGAATGTGGAATGGTATGGAATGGAAAATGGAATGGAATGGAATGTGGAATTGAATGTGGAATGGAGTGGAATGGAATGCGGAATGGAATGGAATGGAATGTGGAATGGAATGTTGAAAGGAATGGATTGGAATGCGAAATGGAATGTGGAATGGAAGGTGGAATTGAATGGAGTGGAACGTGGAATGGAATGTGGAATGGAAAGTGGAATGGAACGTGGAATGGAATGTGGAATGGAATGAAAAAGAACGTGGAATGGAAAGTTAAATGGAATTTGGAATGTAATGTGGAAAGGAAAGGAATGGAATGTTGAATGGAATTTAATGGAATGTGGAATGGAATGGAATGGAATGTGGAATACAATCTGAATTGGAATGGAAAGGAATACGGAATGGAATAGAATCGAATCTGGAAAGGAATGTATAATGGAATGGAATGGAACGTGGAATGGAACGTGGAATGGAATGTTGAAGGGACTGGAATGGAATCTGGAATGGAAGGGAATGGACGTGGAATGTAATGTGGAATGGACTGGAATGGAATGTGTAATGAAATTCAACGGAATGTGGAATGGAAAGGAATGGAATGTGGATTGGAAGGGAATGGTATGGAATGTGGAATGAAATGCAATTGAATGTAACGGAAAGTGGAATGGAGCTGAATGTGCAATGCAATGGAATGGACTGTGGAATGGAATGTGAAATGTAATGGAATGGAATGCGGAATAGAATGTGGAATGAAACGAGGAAAGGAATAGTGTGGAATGTAGAATGGAATGTGGAAAGTAATGGAATGGAAAGTGGAATGGAATAGAATGGAATGTGAAATGGAATGTGGAATGGAATGTGAAATGGAATGTGGAATGGAATGTGTTATGGAAAGGAATGGAACCTGGAATGGAATGGAATGGAACTTGGAGTGGATCGTCTAATGGAACGTGAAAAGGAACATGGAATGGAACGAAGAATGGAATGGAATGGAAGGTGGAATTGATCGTGGAATGCAATGTGGAATGGAACGTGGAATGGAATGTGGAATGCAATGGAATGGAATGTGGAATGAAATGTGGAATGTAATGGAATGGAACATGGAATGGAACGTCCAATGGAATGGAATAGAAGGTGGAATGGAAGGGAATGATACATGGAATTGAATGTGGAATGGAACGTAGAGTGCAATGTGGAATGGAATGTGGAATGGAAAGAAATGGATTGTGGAATGGAATAGAATGGAATGTGGAATGGAGTGGGGAATGGAACGTGGAATGGAAAGTGGAATGGAACGTGGAATGGAACATGCAATGAAACGTGAAATAGAATGAGGAAAGGAATATGGTGTGGAATGCAATTGAATGTGGAATGGAATGTGGAATGGAATGGAAAGGAATGTGGAATGGAATGGAATGGAATGTGGGATTGAAAGTAATGGAATGTGGAATGGAATGAAATTGTATTTAATTTGGAATGCAATGGAAGGGAATGTGGAATGCAATGTGGAAAGGAATGGAAAGGACTGTATAATGGAATGGAATGGAATACGCATTGCAATGATATTTCGAATGCGGAGTGGAATGGAATGGAATTTGAAATGCTGGAGGTAATGGAATGGAATGGAAAGTGGAATGGAATATGGAATGCAACGTGGAAAGGAATACGGAATGGAATCTGGAAGAGAATGTGGAATAGAATGGAATGGAATGGGATGTGGAATGCAATGGATTGTGGAATGGAATTCATCGTGGAATGGAATGGAATGGAATATGAATTGTAATGGAAAGGAATGGGGAATGGAATGGAATGGAATCCAACACGAAGTGGAATGTGGAAAGCAATGTGAAAATGAGTGTGAAATGGAATGTGGAATGAAATGAAATGGAAGGCGGAAAGCAAAGGAGTGGAACGTGGAATGGAATGGAATGGAACGTCAAGTGGAAAGTGGAATGGAATGTGGAATGGAATGTGGAACGGAACATGGAATGGAATGTGGAATAAAATGTAATGGAACATGGAATGGAATGTGGAATGGTATGGAATGTAAGGGAATGGAATGTGGAATGGAGGGGTAGAGAATGCGGAATGGAATATGGAATGGAATGGAATGGACTGTGATGTGGAAAGGAAAGTGGAATGGAAAGGAATGGAGTGTGGATTGGAATGGAACGGAATGAGGAATGGAATGGAATGGAAGGCAATGGAAAGCGAAATGGAATGCGTAGTGGAATGTGGAATAAAATGTGGAATGCAAAGTGGAATGGAATGGAATGGAACGTGGAATGGTATGGAATGTATTGTGGAATGGAACGTGGAATGGAACATGGAATTAAATGGAATGGAACGTGGAAAGGAATGTGGAATGGAATGTGGAAAGGAATGGAAAGGTATGCGGAATGGAATGTGGAATGGAATGGGATGGAATGTGGAATGGAACGTGGAATGGATTGGAATGGAATGTACAATGCAATGTTGAGTGGAATGTCGAATGGAATGTTTAAAGGAATGGAAGCGAATGTGGAATTGAATGTGGAATGGGATGAAATGGAATGTGGAATGGAAAGGAATGTAATGTGGAATGTAATGTGGAATGTAATGTGGAATGGAGAGTGGAATTTCAAGACAAATGCAATGGAATGGAAGGTGGAATCGAACGTGGAATGGAATGGAATGGACCATGGAGTGGAATATTGAATGGAACATGGAAGGGAACGTGGAATGAAATGAAAAGTGGAATAGAATGTATGGGAATGTGGAATGGAATGTGGAATGGAATGTGGAATGAAATGGAATGGAATGTGGAATGAAACGAGGGAAGGAATGGTGTGGAATGTAGAATGGAATGTGGAAAGGAATGGAATGGAAAGTGGAATGGAATAGAATGGAATGTGAAATGGAATGTGGAATGGAATGTGAAATGGAATGTGGAATGGAATGTGTTATGGAAAGGAATGGAACGTGGAATGGAATGGAATGGAACGTGGAGTGGATCGTCTAATGGAACGTGAAAAGGAACATGGAATGGAACGTAGAATGGAATGGAATGGAAGGTGGAATTGATCGTGGAATGCAATGTGGAATGGAACATGGAATGGAATGTGGAATGGAATGGAATGGAATGTGGAATGAAATGTGGAATGTAATGGAATGGAACATGGAATGGAACGTCGAATGGAATGGAATAGAAGGTGGAATGGAAGGGAATGAAACGTGGAATTGAATGTGGAATGGAACGTAGAGTGCAATGTGGAATGGAATGTGGAATGGAAAGAAATGGATTGTGGAAAGGAATTGAATGGAATGTGGAATGGAGTGGGGAATGGAACGTGGAATTGAAAGTGGAATGGAAAATGGAATGGAACGTGCAATGAAACGTGAAATAGAATGAGGAAAGGAATATGGTGTGGAATGCAATTGAATGTGGAATGGAATGTGGAATGGAATGGAATGGAATGTGGGATTGAAAATAATGGAATGTGGAATGGAATGAAATTGTATGGAATTTGGAATGCAATGGAAGGGAATGTGGAATGCAATGTGGAATGGAATGGAAAGGACTGTGTAATGGAATGGAATGGAATGAGCAATGCAATGGAATTTGGAATGCGGAGTGGAATGGAATGGAATTTGAAATGCGGGAGGGAATGGAATGTAATGGAAAGTGCAATGGAATATGTAATGGAACATGGAAAGAATACGGAATGGAATCTGGGAGAGAATGTGGAATAGAATGGAATGGAATGGGATGTGGAATGCAATGGATTGTGGAATGGAATTCATCGTGGAATGGAATGGAATGGAATATGAATTGTAATGGAATGGAATGGGGAATGGAATGGAATGGAATCCAACGCAAAGTGGAATGTGGAAAGCAATATGAAAATGAATGTGAAATGGAATGTGGAATGAAATCAAATGGAACATGGAAAGCAAAGTAGTGGAACGTGGAATGGAATGGAATGGAACATCAAATGGAAAGTGGAATGGAATGTGGAATGGAATGTGGAACGGAACGTGGAATGGAATGTGGAATGGAATGTAATGGAACATGGAATGGAATGTGGAATGGTATGGAATGGAATGGAATGTGGAATGGAACATGTAATAGAATATGGAATGGAATGTGGAATAGAATGCTGAATGGAATGAGCAATGGAATTTGGAGTGGAACGTAAGTGGAATATAATTGAACGTGGAATGGAACCTGGTATTGAATGCAATGGAACCTAAAATGGAACGTGGAATGGAATGTAGCATGAAATGTGTAATGCAATGTGAAATGGATTCAAAAGGAACTTGGAATGAAAAGTGGAATGGAATGAGACGTGGAATGGAATGAGACGTGGAACGGAATGTGGAAGGGAATGTGTAAAGAAAAGTGGAATGCAACGTGGAGTGGAATATAATGGAACGAGGAATGGAATGGAATGGAACTTGAAGTGGAATGTGGAATGGAATGTGGAATGGAATGTTTAATGGAATGTGGAATCAAATGTGGAATGGAAAGTAATGGAATGTGTAATGGAATGGAATGGAATGTGGAATGGAATGGAATGCAATGTGGTATAGAATGGAAAGCAATTTGGAATAGAATGTGGAACAAAATGTAATGGAATGGTATGGATCGTGGAAAGGAAAGGAATGGAATGTGGAAAAGAATGTGGAATGGAATGTTGAATGGAAAGTGGAATTGAATGGAGGGCAATGTGGAATGGAAAGTGGAATGGAATCGAATGAAACGTGCAATGGTAAGTAGAATGGAATGCGGAATGGAAAGTGGAATGGAATTTGGATGGGAATGTAATGGAATGTGGAAAGGAATGCAATGGAAAGTGGAATCGACTGTGGAATAGAATGGAATGGAATATGGAATGGAATGGAATTTGGAATGGAAAGGAAAGGAATGTGGAATGCAATGTGGAATGGAATGTGGAAAGGAATATGGAATAGAACGGAATGCAATATGGAATGCAATGTGGAAAGGAACGTGGAATGGAATGGAATGCATTGTGGAAGGGATTGTGGAATGGAAAGTGCAAAGGAATGGAATGGAATGTGGAATACAATGTGGAATGGAATGGGGAATGGAATGTGCAATTGAATGGAATGGAATGTGGAATGGATTGTGGAATGGAATGTGGAATGGAATGGAATGGAATGGGGAATGGAATGTAGAGATGAATGGAATGGAAAGGGGAATGTAATGTGGAATTGAATGGAATGCAATGTGGAAAGGAATGTTGACTGCAATGTGGAATGGAAACGAATGGAATGTGGAATGGAATGTGAAATGCAATGGAATGTCGAAAGGAATGGAATGGCATGAGAAAGGGAATGTGGAATAGAATGGAATGTGGAATGGAATGGAATGGAACGTGGAATGGAATGGAATGAGGTATGGAATGTGAAATGGAATGGAATGTGGAATGGAATGTGAAATGGAATTGAATGGAATGTGGAATTTAGTGTGGAATAGATAGGAATGGAATGTGGAAAGGAATGTGGAATGGAATGGAGTGGAACGTGTAATGGAATGTGATACGGAATGGAATGGAACATGCAATGGAAAGTGGAATGGAACGTGTAATAGAACGTGGAATGGAATATGCAATGGAATGTGGAATGGAACGTGGAATGGAATGGAATGTAACTTTGAATGAAATAGAATGGAATGTGGTAACGAGTGGAATGGAAAAAGGAAGGGAATGTGGAAAGGAATGGAAAGTGGAATGGAAAGGAATGGAATGTAGAATGGAATGGAATGTGGAATGGAATGGAATGTGGAATGGAATTTGGAATTGAATGGAATGGAACGTGTATGGAATGGAACGTGGAATGGAATGGAAAGTGATATGGAATGGAATGTGGTACGGAATGGATTCTGGAATGTAATGGAATGGAATGGAACGCTGAATGAAATGGAAAGGAATGGAATGTGGAATGGAATGGAATGGAACCTAGAATGGATTGGAAAGGAACGTGGAATGGAATGGAATGGAACATATAATGGAATGGAATGGAACGTGGAATTGAATGGAATGTGTCATGGAATGGAATGGGTTGGAATGCAATGTCGAATGGAATGGAAGGTGGAATGGAGTGGAATGGAACATGGAATGGAATTGTATGGAACATGGAATGGAATGGAAGGGAAAGTGGAATGCAATGTGGAATGGAACGTGGAAAGGAATGGAATGGAAAGGAATGGAATGTGGAATGGAATGTAGAAGGGAAAGGAATGGAATGGAGTGGAATGTGGAATGGAATGAAATGGAATATGGAATGGAATGGAATGCAATGGAATGAAATGTGGAATGGAATGGAATTGAATGTGGAATGGAATTGAATTTATTGTGGAATGGAATTGAATTGAATGTGGAATGGATTTGAATTTATTGGGGAAAGGAATTGAATTGAATGTGGAATGGAATTGAATTGCATGTGGTAAAGAATGGAATGGAATGCAATGTGGAATGGAATGGAATGGAATATGGAATAAATGAAATGGAATGTGGAATATAATGGAATGGAATGGAATGAGGAAAGGAATAGAATTGAATGTGGAATGGAAAGGAACGGAATGTGGAATGCAAAGGAATGGAATGTGGAATGGAATAGAATGGAATTTTGAATGGAATTTGGATTTGAAAGGAAAGGAATTGAAGGGAATGTGGAATAGAATGGAATGTGGAGATGAATGGAATCTGGAATGGAATGGAATGGAATGTGGAATGGAATGGAATGGAATGTGGAAGTGAATGGAATGGAATATGGAATGGAATGGAATGGAATGTGGACTAGAATGGCAAGGAATGTAGAATGCAATGTGGTTTGGAATGGAATGGAAAGTGGAGTAGAATGCAATGGAATTGTATGTAATGCCTAAAGGAGTGGAATTGAATATGTAATGGAATGTGGAATGGAACGTAGAATGGAACGTGTAATGGGACATGGAATGGAATGCGGAATTGAATGTGGAATGGAATGGAAAGTGATGTGGAATGGAATGTGGAATGCAATGGAAGGGAATGCGGAATGGAATGGAATGGAATCGAATGGAAGGCGGAATGGAATGGAATGAAATGTGGAGTGCAATAGAATGCAGTGGAACGTGGAATGGAATGGAATGGAATGTGGAATAGAATTTAAGGGAATGTGGAATTGAATGAGGAATGTAATGGAATGGAATGTGGAATTGAATGTGGAATGCAATCAAACGGAATGCGGAATGGAATATGGAATGGAATGTGGAATGGGATGGAATGGACTATGGAATGCAATGTGGAATGCAATGTGGAATGGAATGGAAAGGAAAGTGGAATGGAATATTGAATTGAAATTGGAATGGAATGGAATGCAATCTGGAATGGAAAGTGAAACGTAATGTGATGAAGCGTGCAACGGAAAGTCGAATGGAATGCGGAATGGAACATGGAATGGAATGTGGAATGGAATGGAATGGTATGTGGAAGGGAATGTGGAATGGAATGGATGATGGAATGGAATGTGGAATGGAATGGAATGGAATGTGGAATGAAATGTGGAATGGAATGGAATGGAATCTGGAATGGAATGTGAAATGGAATGGATAGTGGTATGGAATGTACAAAGGAATGGAATGGAATGTGAAATGGAATGTGAAATGGACAGGAATGTAGTTTGGATTGGTATTGAATGGAATATTTCAAGGAATGGAATGGAATGCAGTGTGGAAATAATTGGAATTCAATGTGGAATGGAATGGAATGGAATATGGAATGGAATGGAATGTGGATTGGAATGGAATTGAACGTTTAACGGAATGGAATGAAATGTCGAATGCAATGTAATTGAATGTGGAATGGAATTTAGAATTGAATGGAAAGGAATGGAATGGAATATGGAATGGAATGTGGAATGGAATGGAATGTGCAGTGGAATTCAATGGAATGTGGAATGGAAGATGGAATGCAATGGAATGGAATGGAATAGAAGGTGGAATGGAATGGAATGGAATGTGGAATGGAAGGGAATAGAATGTGGAATGGAAGGGAATGGAATGTGGAATTCAAGAGAAAGCATCGTGGAATGGAATGTGGAATGGAAAATGGAATAGAAAGAGGAATGTAATGGAATGGAATGGAATGAGCTATGGAATGTGCATTGGAATGGGACATGGAATGGAACGTGGAATGGAATGGAATGTGGAATGGAATGTGGAATGGAATCGTATGAAATGTGGAAAGGAATGTGGAATGCAATGGAATAGAATGTGGAATGGAATGGAATGTGGAATGAAAAGTGGAATAGAATGGAATGGAAAGTGGAATGGAAAGTATGGAAGGTGGAATGGAATGTGGAATGGAATGCAATGGAATGCAATGGATTTGAATGGAATTTGGAATGGAATGGAAGGAAATGGAAAGGAATGTGGAATGGAATGGAATGCGGAATGGAATGTGGAATGGAAATTGGAACGCAATGGAATGGAATGGAATAGAAGTTGGAATGGAATGGAATGGAATGTGGAACGGAAGGGAATAGAATGTGGAATGGAATGGAATGGAATGTGGAATTCAACAGAAAGGATCGTGCAATGGAACGTGGAATGGAACACGGAACGGAATGTGGAAAGGAATGGAATGGAACATAGAATGGAAAGTGGAATGGAATGGAATGGAACATGGAATGGAACGTGGAATGGACTGTAGAACGGAATGGAGTGGAATGGAATGGAATGGAATGGAATGGAAAGTGGAACGGAATGTAATGGAATGTTGAGTGTAATGGAATGGAATGTGGAACGGAATGTAATGGAATGTTGAGTGGAATGGAATGGAAGGTGGAATGTGAAATGGAAATGAATGGAAACTGGAAAGTAATGTGGAATGGAATGGAATGTGGAATGGAATGGAATGGAATGTGGAATGGAATGGTAAAGAATGTGGAATGGAATGGAATGGAATGTGGAATGGAATGGAAAGAAACGTGGAATGTAATGTGGCATGGATTGGAATGGAATGTGGAATGGAACTTGGAATCGAATGGAATGGAATGTGGAAAGGAGTTTGAATGGATTGCAATGGAATGGAAAGTAATGTGGAATGGACTCTGCAATGAATTGGAATGGAATGGGGAATGGAGTGTGAAATGGAATGGAATCAAATGGAAAGTAAAGAGGAATGGAATGGAATTTAAAGCGGAATGGAATGGCATGGAATGCAATGTGGAAAGGATTGGAATGGAGTGGAAAGGAATGGAATACGGAAGGGAATGGAATGGAATGCAATGCCATGTAGAATGGATTGGAACAAAATGGAGTGGAATGGAATGTGGAATGGAATGGAATAGAATATGGAAAAGAAAGGAATGGAATGGAATGGAATGGAATGGAGGGTGGAATGGAGTGGAATGTGGAATGAAATTTTGAATGGAATGGAATGGAAAGCGGAATGGAATGTGGAACGGAATGGAATGGAATTTGGAATGGAATGGAATGGAAGGGAATGTGGAATGGAATGGAATGTGGAACGGAATGGAATGCAATGTGGAATGCAACAGAATGTAATGTGAAATGGATTTGAAGGGAATGTGAAATGAAATGGAATGGAATGTGTAATGGAATGAGAGATGGATTGGAAATGAATGTGGGATGCAATGTGGAATGGAATGCAATGGAGTGGAATGGAATATGGAAAGGAATGGAATGCAAAGTGGAATGAAATGTGGAATGGAATGGAATGCAATGCAATATGGAATGGATTGCAGTGGAATGCAGAATGAAATGTAATGGAATACGGAATTGAATGGAATGGAATGTGGAACGGAATGGAAGGGAATGTGGATTGGAATGGAATGCAGGGTGGAATGAAATTGAATGGAAGTGTAATTGAATGCGGAAAGGATTGGAATGGAAAGTGGAACGGAATGCAGAATGGAATGGAATGGAACGTTGAATTGAATGTGGAATGGAATGGAATGGAAAATGGAATTGAATGTAGAATGGAATGGAATGGAATGTGGAAACGAATGGAATGGAATGTGTAACGGAATGGAATTGAATGTGGAAGGGAATGGAATGCAATGAGGAATGGAATGGAATGGAATGTGGAATGGAATGTGGAATAGAATGGAATGGTATGTGGAATGGAATGCAAAGTGCAATGGAATGTAGAATGGAATGTAATGAAATGTGGAATGGAATGTGGAATGGAATGTTTCTTGGAATGGAATCTGGAATGGGATGAAATGGAATGTGGAATGCAATATGGATTGGAAAGTTTAATTGAGTGGAATGGAATGCGGAAAGGAATATGGAACGGAATGGAAATGAATGTTGATTGGAACGAGGAATGGAATGGAGTGGAATGCAATGTGGAATGGAATGGTAATGAATGTGGAGTGAAATGGAACGGAATGTTGAATGGAAAAGAATGGAATGTGGAATGCAATATGGAATGGAATGGAAGTGAAAGTGGATTGGAACGTGGAATGGAAAACAGTGGAATGCAATGTGGAATGGATTGGAATGGAATGTGGAATGAAATGGAACAGAATGTGGAATGGAATGGAATTGAATGGAATGCAATGTTTAAAGGAATGCTATGGAATGAAACGTGGAATTGAATGGAATGGAATGTGGAATTGAATAGCATTGAATTTGGAACGGAATGGAATGGAATGTGGAATGGAATGCAGAATGGAAAGTGAAAGTAAATGTGGAATGGAGTGGAAGAGAATGTGGAATGGAATGGATGGAGTGGAATGGAAGGTGAAATGGAATGAAAGGAACGTGGAATGGAATGTGGAATGGAATGGAATGGAACGTAGAAAGGAAAGTGGAATGGAATGGAATGGAACATGGAATAGAATGTGGAATGGAATGGATTGGAAATTGGAATAGAAAGTGGAAGGGAACGGAATGGAATGTGGAAAGGAATGGAAAGGAATGTGCAATGGAATGGAATGGAATGTGGAATGGAATGCAATGGAATGTGGAATGGAATGGAATGGAATCTGGAATGGAATGGAATGGAATGAGGGATGGAATGTGGAATAGAATGGAATATCAAATGGAATGTGGAATGGAATGGAATGTTAAGGAATGTGGAATGGAATGGAATGGATTGTGCAATGGAATGGAATGGAATGTAGAATGGAATGCAATGGAATGGTGAATGGAATGGAATGGAATGTGGAACGGAATGTGGAATGAAATGGAGTGAAACATGGAATTGAATCGAATGGAATGTGGAATTCAATGGAATTGAATTTTGAATGGAATGGAATGGAATGGGAAATGGAATGCAGAATGGAATGGAATGACCTAGAACAGAATTGAATGCAGAATGGAGTGGAATGGAATGTGGAATGAAATGGAATGGAATTTGGAATGGAATGGAATCGAATGAAGAATGGCATGTGGAATGGAATGGATTGTGTAGTGGAATGTGGAATGGAATGGAATATAAAGGAACATGGAATGGAATGGAATGGAATGTGCAAAGGAATGGAATTGAATGGAATGTGGAATGGAATGGAATGGAACGTGGAAAGGAATGAAAGGAAAAGTGCAATGAAATGGAAAGGAATGCGGAATTAAATGGAATGGAATGTGGAATAGAATGGGGAATTGAATTGAATTGAATGGAATGTGGAATGGAATGAAATGGAATGTGCAATGGAATTTTGAATGGAATGGAATGGAATGTGGAAGGGAATGGATCGTGGAATGGAAGGTGCAATGTAATGCAATGGAAAGTGGAGTAGAACGGAATGCAATGGAAAGTGGAGTGGAATGGAATGTGGAATGGAATATGGAATGAAATATGGAATGGAATGGAAAGGATTGTGGAATGGAATGTAGAATGGAATGGAAATGAATGTGGAATGGAATGTCTATTTAAAAGGAATGGAATCCACTGTGGAATGGAATGGAATGGGCTGTAATGTGAAATGGAATCGAATGGATTATAGAATGGAATTCGGAATGGAATGGAATGGAATACAATGTGGAATGGAATGTGGATTGGAATCGAATATAATGTGCAACGGAGTGGAATGGAATGCAATGTGGAATGTAATGGAATGCTAAACAATGTGGAATCGAATGTAATGGAATTCAACATGGAATGGAAAGGAATATAATGTGGAATTGAATGGAATGCAATGTGGAATGGGATGGAATGGAATGTGAAATGTAATGTGGAATAGAATGTGAAATGAATGTAGAATGGAATGTGGAATTGAAAGAAATTGAACGTGGAATGGAACAGAAAGAAACATCGAATAGAATGAAATGGGATGTGGAATGGATGGTGGAATGGAACGTGGAATGGAATGTGCAATGTAATGCGGAATGGAACGTTGAATGGAAAGGAATGGAACGTGGAATGGATCGTGGAATGGAATGGAATGGAATATGGAAAAGAATGTGGAATGCAATAAGGAATGGAACGCAAATTAATGTGGAATGGAATGGGGAATGGAATGTTGAATGGAAATTCTGATGGAATGGAATGGAATGTGGAATGGAAAGTGGAATAGGTCGTGGAATGGAAAGTGGAAGGGAATGGAATGCAAAGTTTAATGGAATGTGGAATGAAATGGAATGGAATCTGGAATGGAATGTGGAAAGGAATGTGGAATGGACTGTGGAAAGTAATGCGGAATGGAATGTGTAAAGGAATGTGGAATGGAAGGGAATGGAATGTGAAATGGAATGTGTAATCAAGTGTGGAATGGAATGTGGAATGTAAAGGAGTGGAACTTCGATTGGAATGTGGAATGGAATGTGCAATTGAATGTGGAATGTAATGTTGAACAGAACGGAATGGTATGTGGAATGCACTGTGGGATGGAATCTGGAATGGAGTGTGGAATGGAATCTGTAATGGAATGGAATGGAATGTGAAATGGAATTTGGAATGGAATGTGGAAAGGAATGTCAAATGAAAATTAATGGAATGTGTAATTGAACATATTATACAATGGACTAGAACGTTTAATGGAATGTGGCATGGAATGGGATGGAATATGGAATGGAATGTGGAATGGAATTTTTAATGGAAAGTGGACCGGAATTTGGAATGGAACGTGGAATGGAACCTAGAATGGAACGTGGAATGGAATGGAATGGAAAGTGTAATGGAATGTGGGATGGAATGGAATGTGGAATGAAATGTGGAATGGAATGTGGAATGAAATGTGGAATGGAATGGAATTGAATGTGCAGTGGAATGGAATGGATTGTGGAATGGAATGGAATGGAATATGGAACGGAATGTGGAATGCAATACGGAATGGAACGGAAATTAATCTGGAATGGAACGGGGAATGGAATGTTGAATGGAAAGTCGAATGAAATGGAGTGGAATGTGGAATAGAAAGTGGAATGATATTTAATGGAACTTGGAATAGAACGTTGAAAGAAACGTGGAATGGAATGTGGAATGGAAAGTGGAAAGGGATTGAACGGAATTGGGAATGGAATGCAAAGTAATGTGAAAAGGAACGTAGAATGGAATGTGAAATGGAATGTGGAACGGAATGGAATGCAATCTGGAATGGAGTGGAATGGAATGTAGAATGCATTGTGGAACGGAATGTGGAATGGAATGTGTAAAGGTATGTGGAATGGAACGTGGAATGGAAAGCAATGGAATAGGGAATGGAATGTGACATGGAATGGAACTGAATTTATAATGGAATGTGTAACGAAATTTGGAACAGAATGAGGAACGGTTTGTGGAAAGGAATCTGGAATGGAACTGAATGCAGTGTGAAGTTGAATGGAATAGAATGTGGAATGGAATGGAACGGAAAGTGGAATGGAATGGAATGGAATGTGGAATGAAATGAGGAGTGCAATGGACTGGAATGTGGAATAAAATGGAATGCAACATGGAATGGCATGGAAGGGAAAGGAATGTGCATTGGAATGGAATGGAATGTGGAATTGAAGGGAATGGAATGTGGAATGCAATGGAATGGGATAAGGAATGAAATGGAATGGAATGTGAAATTGAATGGAATTGAATGCAGAATGGAATGGAATTGAATGTGGAATGGAATAGAATGGAACAAAATGTGGAATGGAATGCAGTGGAATACAATGTGGACTGGAATACAATGGAAAGGAACAGAATGTGGATTGCAATGGAATGGAATTTGGAATGGAATGTGGGATGAAATGGAAAGGAATGTGGAATGGAAGGGAATGGAATGTGGAATGGAATGGAATGGAATATGGACTGGAATGTGGAATGTATGTGGAATGGAATGGAATGGAATGTGGAATTCAACCTGGAATGGAATGGAATGGGATGTGGAAGGCAATGTGGAAAGCAACGTGAAATGGAATGGAACGGAATGTGGAAAGGAAAGTGGAATTCAATGAGGAAAGAAATGGAATGCAATGTGGAATGGAATGTGGAATGGAAAGGAATGGAATGGGGAATGGAATGGAATGGAATATGGAATGGAACGTGGAATGGAACATCGAATGAAATGCAATGGAACGTATAATGGAAAGTGGAATGGAATGGAGTGGAATGGAATATGGAATGGAACGTGGAATGGAACATCGAACGAAATGGAATGGAACGTATAATGGAATGTGGAATGGAATGGAATGGAAAGTGGAGTGTAATGTGGAATTCAATACGGAATGGAATGGAATGGAATGGAATGCAGAATGGAGTGGAATGAAATGTGGAATGGAATATGGAATGAAATCGAATGGATCGTGGAATGGAATTTTGAATGCAAGGTGGAATAGAATGCGGAAAGGAATGGAATGGAATGCGGAACGGAAGATGGAATGGAATCTGGAATGGAATGTGGAATGGAATGTGGAATGAAATGGAATGGAATGTGAAATAGAATATGGAATGGAATGGAATGGAATGTGGAATGGAATGTGGAACGGAAATTGGAATGGAATGCGGAATGGAATGTGGAAACGAATCTGAAATGGAACGGAAAGGATTGTGAAATTGAATGCAATGGAATGTGAAACAGAATGTGGAATGGAATGGAATGTGGAATGGAATGTGGAATGGAAAAGAATGGAATGTGGAATGGAATGTGGAATGGAATGGAATGGAAATTGGAATGGAATGGAATGGAAAGTGGAATGGAAAGCGGAATGGAATGAAATGTAATTTGAAATAGAATGGAATGGAATGGTATGGAATGTGGAATGGAATGGAATGGGATGAGGAATCGGATATAGAAAGGAAAGGAATGGAACGTGGAATGGAACGTGGAATGGAACGTATAATGGAATGTGCAATGGAAAGTGAAATGGAACGTGGAATTTAAAGACTATCAGAATGGAAAGGAATGTTGAATGGAATTGAATTAAATGGAAAGTGGAATGGAATGGAAAGTGTAATGGAATGGAATGGAACGTGAATGGAATGGAAAGCGCAATGGATTGTAATGGAATTTGGAATGAAATAGAATGGAATGTGGAGTGGAACGTGGAATGTAACGTGGAATGGCATGGAATGGAAAGTGGAATGTAATGTGGAAAGGAATGGAGTGGAACGTGATATAGAATGTGGAATGCATTGTGAAAAGTAATGGAATGGAATGTGGAATGGAATGTGGAAAGGAATGTGGAATGGAATGGAATGGAATGTGGAATGGAATGTGGAATGGAATGGAAGTAATGTGGAAAGGTATGTGTAAAGAAATATCGAAAGGAAAGTGGAACGGAATTTAACGGAATGTGGAATGCAAAGTGGAATGCAACGTGGAATAGACTGCTTAATGGAACGGAATGGAATGGAATGGAATGGTATGGAATGTGGAATGGAACATAATGGAAAGTGGAATGGAATGGTATGTAGAATGGAATGTGGAATGCAATGTGGAATGGAATGTGGAATGGAATGTGGAATGGAAAGTGGAATGCAAAGTGGAATGTAACGTAGAATGGAACGTGGAGTGGAATGAGGAATGGAATAGAATGGAATGTAGAATGGCATGGAATGGAATATGGAAGGGAATAGAATGGAATATGGAATGGAATGGATTGGAAAGAATGTGGAGTGGATAGTAATGGAATGGAAAGTGGAATGGAAAGTCATGGAATGGAATGTGGAATGGAAGTTGGAATGGAATGGAATGCAATGTGGAGAAGAATGTGGAATGGAATGTGAAATGTACTGTGGAATGGAATGGAATGGAATGTCGAAAGGAAGGTGGAATTGAATGGAATGAAATGCAGAATGGAATGTGGAATGGAATGGAATAGAATGTGGAATTGAATAGAATGGTATGTGGAATGGAATAGAATGGAATGTGTAATGGAATGTGGAATGGAATGGAATGGAATGGAAGGTGGAATGGAATTGCAAGGAATGGAATGTGGAATTGAATTTGTAATGGAATGGAATGGAATGTGGAATGGAATGGAAAGGAATGTGGAAAGGATAGTGGATTGTAATGGAACAGAATATTGAATGGAATGGAATGAAACGTGGAACGGAACGTGGAATCGATTGATGAATGGAAAGTGGAATAGAAAGTGGAATGGAAGGTAGAATGGAATGCAATGGACTGTGGAATGGAATGGAATGGAATGGAACGTGTAAAGGAAATGAATGGAATGTGTATTCGAAAGGATTGGAATGTGGAATGCAATGGAACGGTATGGAATGTGGAATGGAATGGAATGGACAGGAATGTGGAATGGAATGCAAAGTAATAGAATGGAATGGAATGGAATGGTATGTGGAATGGAACGTGGAATGTAATGGAATGGAACGTGGAATGGAATGTGGAAAGGAATGTGGAATGGAACGTGGAATGGATCCTTGAATGGAACGGAATGGAATGTGGAATGGAATGTGGAATGGAATGTGGAATGTAACATGGAATGGAAAATGGAATGGAATGGAATGTGGAATGGAATGTTCAAGGGAATGGAATGGATTGTGGAATGGAATGTGGAATAGAATGAAGAATAGAATGGATAGGAATGTGGAATGGAAAGTGGATTGGAATGGAAAAGAATGTGGAATGGAATGGGATGGAATGTGGAACGGAACGTGGAATCGTATGTGGAATGGAGTGGAATATAATGTGGAATGGAATGTGGAGTGGAATACAATGGATTGTGGAATGGAATTTTGAATAGAAAGGGGAATGTAACGTAGAATGAAACGTGGAATGGAATGTGGAATGGAATAGAATGGAATGTTGAATGGCATGGAATGGAATATGGAAGGGAATAGAATGGAATATGGAATGGAATGGAATGGAAAGAATGTGGAGTGGATAGTAATGGAATGGAAAGTGGAATGGAAAGTCATGGAATGGAATGTGGAATGGAAGTTGGAAAAGAATGTGGAATGGAAGTTGGAAAAGAATGTGGAATGGAATGGGATGGAATGTGGAACGGAATGTGGAATCGTAAGTGGAATGGAGCGGAATATAATGTGGAATGGAATCTGGAGTGGAATAGAAAGGATTGTGCAATGGAATGTGGAATTGAAGGTGGATTGGTTTGTGGAACGGAATGGTATGTGGCATGGAATGAGGAATGGAACGTGGAATGGAACATAAAGTAATGTGGAATGGAAGATGTAATGGAACGTGGAATGGAAAATGGAATGTAATGGAATGGAACCTGGAATTGAACGAGGAATGGAACATGGAATGGAATGGAATGGAATGTGCAATGGAAAGTGAAATGTAATGTGGAATGGAATGTTGAATTGAATGGAAAGGAATGTGGAATGGAATGTGGAATGGAATGTGAAAGGCAACATGGAATACAATGGAATGGAATGTGTAATGGGATGTGGAAAAGAATGTGGAATTTAATGTGGAATGGAATGGAATGGAATGTGGAATGGAATGTGGAATGGAATGGAATGGAATGTTGAACGGAATGGATTGGAATGTGGAATGGAATGTGGAAAGGAATGGGTTGGAATGTGGAAAGGAATGTGGAATGGAATGCAATGGAATGTGGAATGGAATGGAATGGAATGTGGAATGGAATGAGGAATGGAGAGTGGAATCGAATGTGGAATGAAACGGAATGGAAATTGGAATGGAATTTGTAATGGAATTGTGGAATGGAACATGAAATGGAATGGAAAGGAATTTGGAGCAGAATGTGGAATGGAATGGAATGGAACATGGAATGGAAAGTGGAATGGAAAGTGGAATGGAACGGAATGGAACGTGGAATGAAATGAGGTAGGGAATGTGGAACCGATTGGAATGTGTAATGGAGTGGAACAGAATGTGGAACTGAATGGAAAGGAATGTGTAATGGAATGTCTAATGGAATGCAAAATGGAAGGTGGAATGAAATGCGGTATTGAAAAGAATCAATGGAACATGCAATGGAATGGAATGGAAGTTGGACTGTAAAGTGGAACGGAATGCAGTGGAATGGGGATTGGAATGTGGCATTGAATGTGGAATGGAATGGAATGCAATGTGGAATGGAATGTGGCAGGGAAAGGGGAAAGCAATGGAATGGACTGTGGAATGGAATTTGGAATGGAATGGAATGGGACATGGAATGGAAAGTTTAACAGAACGTGGAATGGAACGTGGAATGGAATGTGGAATGGAATGGAATGGAATGGATAATGGAATGTGAAATGAAATGTGGAATGGAATGTCGAAATGAAAGGAATGGATTGTGGAATGGAATGGAATGGAATTTGGAAAAGAATGTGGAATGGAATGGAATGGATTGTGGAATGGAATGGAATGGAATTTGGAAAGGAATGTGGACTGGAATGGAATGGAATGTGGAATGGAATGGAATGGAATGTGGAATGGAATGTGGAATGTAATGGAATGCAAAGTGGAATGGAATGTGGAATTGAATGGAATAGAAGGTGGAATGGAAGTGAACAGAATGTGGAATTGAATGTGGAATGGAACGTCGAATGAAATGGAATGGAACGTATAATGGAATGTGGATTGGAATGGAATGGAATGTGGAATGGAAAGGAATGGAATGTGGAATGCAATGTGGAATGGAATGGAATGGAATGTGGAATGGAATGGAACGGAATTTGGAAAGGAATGTGGAATGGAATGGAATGGAATGTGGAATGGAATGGAATGGAATGTCGAATGGAATGGAATGGAATGTGGAATGGAATGTGAAAAGAAACGTGGAATGGAACGGAATGGAATGTGGAATGCATTGTGGAATGGAGTGTGGAATGGAAGGTGGAAAGCAACGCAATGGAATATGGAAAGGAATGTGTAATGGAATGTGGAATGGACAGGAATGGAATGTGGAATGGAATGGAATGGAAAGAGGAGTAGAATGGAATGGAATAGAATGTGGAATGGAATGTGGAATGGAATGGAATGGAATGTGTAATGGAATGGGATGGAGAGTGGAATGGAAAGGAATGCTAAATGGAACGTGGAATGGAAGGTGGAATTGCTTGAAATGGAATGTGAAATGGATTGGAATCGAACGTGGAGTGGAATTGAATGGAACGTGGAATGGAACATGGAATGGAACGTGGAATGGAAAGTGGAAATGAATGCGGAATGGAATGGAATGGAATGGGGAATCGAATGTGGAATGGAATGGAAAGGAATGTGCAAAGGAATACGAAATGGAATGTGGAAAGGAATGTGGAATGGTATGCAATGGAATGTGGAATGGAATGTGCAATAGAACGTGGATAGGAAAGTGAAATGGAATGGAATGGAAAGTGGAATTGAATGTAGAATGGAAAGTGGAATTGAATTTGGAATGGAATGGAATGTAACGTGGAATTTAATGTGGAATTGAATGGAAAGGGATGTGGAATGGAATGTAGAATTGAATGTGGAATGGAATGGAATGGAATGGAATGTGAAATGGAAAATTGAATGGGAAAAAATGAAACGTGGAATGGAACGTGGGATGGAATGTGGAATGGAAAGGAATGGAATGTGGAATGGAATGTGCAATGGAATGGAATGGATTGTGCAAAGGAATGTGCAATGGAATGTGGAAGGGAATGCAATGGTGTGTGAAATGGAATGTGTAATGGAAAGTGAAATGGAATGTGGAAGGAAATGTCCAATGGAATGGAATGGAACGTGGAATGGAATGGAATGGATTGTGGAATGCAGCGTCGAATGTAACGTGGAAAGGAACATGGAATGGAAAAGTATGGATTGTGGAATGCAAAGTGAATGGATTGTGGAATGGAATGGAATGGAATGTGGAATGGAACGTGGAATGGAACGTGGAATGGAATGTGGAATGGAATGGAATGGAACATGGAATTGAATATGGAATGTTACGTGGGATGGAACGTGGAATGGAACATGGAATGGAATGGAAAGGAATATAGAATGGAATGTGGAATGGAATTTGAATAGCAATGTGGAATGGAACGGAATGGAATGTGGAATGGAACGTGGAATTGAATGGAATGGAACGTCGAATGGAAAATAAAACGCAATGGATTGAAACTTGGAATGGAACGTGGAATGGAAAGTGGAATGGAATGGAATTTAATGTGGAATGTAATGTGGACTCGAATGTGAAATGCAATGAAATTGAAAGTGGAATTGAATGGAATGGAATGTGGAATGGAATGGAATGCAATTTTATGCGGAATGGAATGTGGAACGGAATGGAATGTGGAATGCAATGTGGAATGGAATGGGGAATGGAATGTGGAATGCAATGTGGAATGGAATGTGGAATACAATGGAATGAAATGTGGAATGGAATGTAATGGGTTGTGGAATGGAATGTGGAATGGAATGGAATGGGATGTGGAATGTAAAGTGGAATGTAATGTGGAAAAGAATGTGGAATGGAACGGAATGGAATTTGCAATGGAATGTGGAATGGAGTGTGGAATGGAATGTGGAATGGAACAGAAAGTAATGTGGAATGGAATGGAATGGAATGTGGAGTGGGATGTGGAATGGAATTTGGAATGGAATGCGGAATGTAACGTGGAATGGAATGGGGAATGCAATGTGGAAAGGAATGTGGAATGGAATGGAATGGAATGTGGAATGGAACGTGGAATGATGTTGAATGGAACTTGGAATAGAACGTTGAATGCAACGTGGAATGGAATGTGGAGTGGAATGGAAAGCAATGTGGAATGGAATTTAACGGAATGTGGAATGGAATGTGGAATGGAATGCGGAATGGAACGTGGAATGGAATATGGAATGTAACGGAAAGGAATGTGGAATGGAATGTGCAATCAAATGTGGAATGGAATGTGTAATGGAACGGAATGAAATGTGGAATGGAATGTGAAATAGAATGTCGAATGTAATGGAAAGGAATGTGGAATTGAATGTGGAATAGAATGGAATGGAGTGTGGAATGGAATGTGGGATGGAATGGAATGGAATGTGGAATGGATTGTGGAATGGAATGTCGAATGGAAAATGGAATGGAATGGAGTGGAATGTGGAATGCAATGTGCAATAGAGTGTAATGGAATGTGAAATGGAACTTGGATTGGAATGTGGAATGGAACGTGGAATGGAACACGCAAAGGAACGTCTAATGGAATGCAATGGAACATGTAATGGAATGCGGAATGGAATGGAATGAAACATACAATGTAATGGAATGGAATGTGGAATGGAATGTGGAAAGGAAAGTGGAATGGATTGGAATCTATTGGGGAATGGAAGGTGGAATATATTTGAATGGATCTTGAAATGGAACGTAGAATGGAACATAGAATGGGATGTGAAATGGAATGTCGAATGGAATGTCGAAAGGAGTGGAATGCAATGCTGAACGAAATGGAATGGAATGTGGAATTGAATGGAGTGGAATGGAATGTGGAATTTAAGGTGGAACGGAATGCAATGGAATGTGGACTGGAATGTGGAATGGAATGGAATGTGGAATGGAAAGGAAAGTGGAATGGAAATGAAAGGAATGTGGAATGCAATGTGGAATGGTATGGAATGGAATGTGGAATAGAATATGGAATTAAATGGAATGGAATGTGGAAAGGAAACAGGAATGGAAGGGCATCGAATGTGGAATGGAATGTGGAATGGAATGTGGAACAGAATGGAATGGAATTTGGAATGGAAAATGGAATGGAATGGAATGGAATGTGGAATTTAATAGAACGGAATTTGGAATGGAATGTGGAATGCAATTGAATAGAATGTAATTTGTAATGGAATGTGGAGTGGAATGGAATGTTGAACGGAATGGAATGGAATGGAATGAGGAATGGTATATGGAATGGAGTGGAATGAAATTTCAAATGGAATGTGGAATGGAATGTGGAATGGACTGGAATGTAATGTGGAAGGCAAAGGAATGGAAACTTGAATGCAATGTAATTGAATGGAATGGAAAGGAATGTGGAATGGAACATTTAATAGAACGTGGAATGGAACGTGGAATGGAACGTGGAGTGGAAGGTGGAATGGAACGAGTAACAGAACGTGGAATGGAATGTGGAACGGAAAGTGGAATGGAAGGGAATGGAATGTGGAATGGAATGTGGAATGGAAATGAATGGAACGGAAAGGAATGGAATTGAATGTGAAATGGAGTGTAAAGGAATGTGGATTAGAATGGAATGTAATGTGGAATGGAATGAAATGGAATGTGGAATGGAATGTGGAAAGGAAGGGAATGGAATGTGAAATGTAATGGAATGGAATGTGGAAAGGAATGTGGTATGAATCGAATGGAATGTGAAATGGACTGGAATGGAAATTGGAATGGAATGGAATGGAATGTGGAATGGAATGGAATGGAATTTGAAATGGAATATAATGCAGTATGGGATGGAATGGAATTGAATGTGGAATGGAACGCAAAGGAATGTGGAATGGAATGGAATGGAATGTGGAATGGAATGGAAAGTGGAATGGAATGGAACGGAAGGTGGAATGGAATGGAAGGGAATGAAATGCGGACTGGAATGGAACGGAATCTGTAATGGAAAGTGGAATGCAATGGACTTGAATGGAATGGAATTGGGAATGGAATGGAATGTGGAATGGAATGAAATGGAATGTGGAAAGGCATGAAATGCAATGTGGAAAGGAACGTGGAATGGAACAAGGAAACGAATGTGGAAAGGAATGAAATGAAATGTGGAATGGAAGGGAATGAAATGGAATGGAATGGTATGTGAAATGGAATGTGGATTGGAATGGAATGAAATGTGGAATGGAATGGAATGAAATGTGGAATGGAATGTGGAACGTCATGTGGAATCAAATGGAATGGAATGGAATGAGGAAAGGATTGGAATGAAAAGTGGAATTGATTAGAATCCAAAGGAATCTGGAATGGAATGGGGAATTGTAATTGAATGTGGAAAGGAAAGTAAGTTTGAATGGAATGGGATGGAATCTGCAAAGGAATGGAATGGAATGTGGAATGGAATGGAATGGTATGGAATGTGTAATGCAATGAAATGGAACATGGAATGGAATGGAATGGATAGTGGAAGGGAACGTGGAATGGAACGTGGAATGGAACGTGTAATGGAATGTGGAACGTAATGTGGAATGGAAGGGTATGCAAAGTGAAATGGAATGGAAGGTAAAGTGGAATGGAACGTAATGGTATGGAATGGAATGTGGAATGGAATGGACTGGAATGAAATTGAATGGACTGCAACGTGGAAGGTAATGATGAATGGAACGTGGAATGGAATGGAATGGACTGTTGAATGGAATGGAATGGAATGGAATGGAATGGAATGGAGTGCGGAATGGCATGTGGATTGCAATGTTGAATGGAATGGAATGTGGAATGGAAAGGAAGGAAATGAGGAATGGAATGTGGAATGGAATCTGGAAAGGAATGGAATATTGAATGGCATGGTATGCAATGTGGAATGAAATGTGGAATGGAAGGTGGAATTGAATGGAATGGAATGTGGAATGGAATGTGGAAAGCAAAGTGGAATGGAATGTGGAATGGAAGGGAATGCAATGTGGAATGGAATTTAGAAAGGAATGTGGAATGGAATGGAATGGAATGTGGAATGGAATATGGAATGGAATGTGGAATGCAATGTGGAATGGAATGGAATGTGGAAAGGAATTGAATGGAAAGTGGAACGAAATGTGGAATGGAATGTGGAATGTAATGGAATGCGGAATGGAATGCAATGGCATGGAATGTGGAATGGAATGGAATCGAATGTGGAATTGTAAGTGGAATGGAAAGTGGAATGGAATGGAATGTTGAATGGCATGGAAAGGAATGTGGAATGGAATGTGGAATGGAATGGAAAGGAATGCAGAATGGAATGTGGAATGGGAAGCAATGGAATGTTGAACGGTAAGAGGAATGGATCGTGGAATGGAATGCAATGGAATATGGAATGGAATGGAATGGAAAGTTGAAAGGAATGTGGAAAGGAATGGAATGGAATGCAATGTGGTGTGGAATGGAATGCAAAGTGGAAAGGAGTGGAATGGAATGGAATGGAATGTGGAATTTAGTGGAATGTAATGTGAAATGGAACGTGGAATGGAATGGAATGGAACATGGAATGGAATGGAATGGAACGTGAAATGGAAGGGAATGCAACTTGGAATGGAATGGAACGGAAAGTGGAATGCAATGTAATGGAATGTGGAATGTAATGGAATTGAAATTGGAATTCAATGGAATGGAATGTGGAATGGAATGGAATGGAAAGTGAAGTGGTATGGTAAGGAATGTGAAATGGAATGGAATGAAAAGTGGAAAGGAATGCAATGGAATGGAATGGAATGTGGAATTGAATTGAATGGAATTTGGAGTGTAAGAGAATGCAGTGTGGAATAGAATGGAATGGAATGGAATGTGGAATGGAATGCAATGGAATGTGGAATGGAATTTAATTGAATGTGGAATGGAATGGAATGTGGAATGCAATGCGTAATGGAATGTAATGGAAGGTGGAATGGAATGGAAAGGAATGGAATGTGGAATGTAATGGAATGGAATCTGTAACGGAAAGTGGAATGCAATGGACTGGAATGGAATGGAATGTGGAATAGAATGGAA
The DNA here is from genome assembly GCF_028885625.2 of Pongo pygmaeus. Taxonomy (NCBI): domain Eukaryota; kingdom Metazoa; phylum Chordata; class Mammalia; order Primates; family Hominidae; genus Pongo; species Pongo pygmaeus. The sequence continues at coordinate 45,596,211 of NC_072397.2, read as the reverse complement.
TGTGGAATGGAATGGAATTGAATGTGGAATGGCATGAAATGCAATGTGGAATGGACTGGAATGGAATGTGGAATGGAATGTGTAATGGAATGGAATGGAATGTGGTATGGAATGTGGAAAGTAATGGAATGGAATTTGTAATGGTATTGAATGGAATGTGGAATGGAAATTGGAATGGAATGGAATTGATTGTCTAATGGAATGGAATAAATGTGGTATGGAATGTGGAATGGAATGGAATGGAATGTGGTATGGAAAGTGGAATGGAATGTGGAATGGAAAGTGTATTTTAATTGAAAGGTATGTGGAAAAGAGTGTGGAATCGAACGCGTAATTTAATGTGGAATGGAAATGGATGGAATCTGGAATGGTATGAGAATGCAATGGAATGGTACGCAGAATGGAACATGGAATGCAATGTCGAATGGAATGTGCAAAGAAATGGAATGGAATGGAATGTGGAATGGAAAGGATTGGAACGTGGAATGGAATGGAATGGAATGTGCAATGGAATGGAATATAATGTGGAGTGGAATCTGGTATGGAATGGAATGGAATGAGAAATGGAATATGGAATGGAATAGAGTGGAAAGGAATGGAATCTGGAAAGGACTTTAGTGGAAAGAAATGAAAAGTTGAATGGAATTTGGAATGGAATGGAGTGGAATGGAATGGAATGTGGAAAGCTATGTGAAATGGAATGAGGAATGAAATGTGGAAAGGAATGGAATGGGATTGGGAATGGAATGCAATAGAATGTGGAATGGAAAGGAATGGAATGTGGAATGGAATGGAATTGAATGGAATTGAATGTGGAATGGAATGTAATGGAATGCATAATGAAACTTAGAATGGAATGAAATGGAATACGGAATTGAATGTAATGGAGGGTGGAATAGAACATGGATTGTAATGGAATGGAATGTGGAATTTAACGTGGAATGGAAAGAGGAATGGAACACGGAATGCAATGGAATGTGGAATTCAGTGGAATGGAATGGAATGGAATGGAATGTGGAATGAAATGTAGAATGGAATGGATTGGAATGTGGAATGGAATGTGGAAAGGAATGTTTAATGGAACGTGGAATGGTATGTGGAAAGGAATGTGGAATGGAATATGGAAAGGAATGGATTGTGGAAAGGAATATATAATGGAATAGAATGCAATGCTATGTGGAATGGAATGGAATTGAACGTGGAAAGGAATGGAATCTGGAATGCAAAAAAGTGGAAAGGAATGCGAAAAAGAATGTAATGCAATGTGAAATAGAAAGTGGAATGGAATGTAAATGAATCTAGAATTTAAAGTGGAATGGAATGGAATGGAATATGAAATGGAATAGAATGGAATGGAATGTGGAATGCAAAGTGGAATGGAGTGGAATTGAATGTGGAATGGAGTGGAATGCAATGTGGAATGGAATGGAATGGAATGCAGAATGGACTGCAGAATGGAATGGAATGGAATGTGGAATGGAATGTGGAACGGAATGCAATAGAATGAGGAATGAATTCGATATGGAAAGGAAAGGAATGGAATGTGGAATGGAGTGTGTAATTGAATGTAATGGAATGTGGAATGAAATGTGGAATGCAATGGAATGGAATGGAATGGCATGTGGAATGGAAATGAATTGAATGTGGATAGGAATGGAATGGAAAGGAATGGATGTGGGAAGGAATGGAGTGGAATGTTTAATGGAATGTGGAATGGAATGGAATGAAATGTGTAACGGAATGCGGAATGGAATGGAATCGAATGTGGAATGGAATAGAATGGAAAGTGGATTGGAATTTTATGGAATGTGGAATGAAATGGAATGGAATGTGAAATGTACAAGGGAATTTTATGGAATTTGGAATGAAATGAAATGGAATGTGGAATGTGGAATGGAATGGAATGGAAAGTTGAGCGGAATGTGGAATGGAATATGGAATAGAATGGAGTGGATTGTGGAATAGAATTTGGAGTGGAATCGAGAAGAGTGTACAATTCAATGAAATGGAATCTGCAATGAAATGTAATGGAATGTGGAATGGAATGTGGAATGATATGGAATGTAATGTCTAATGGAATGTGGAATGGAATGGAATGGAACATGGAATGGAACGTGGAACGGAACGTGGAATGGAATGTGGAATGGAATGTGGAATGGAATGGAATGTGGAAATGGAATGGAATGGAATGTGGAATGGAACGTGGAATGGAATATGGAATGGAATATGGAATGGAATATGGAATGGAAAGAAGTGGAGCGTGCAATGTAACCGAACGGAAGGTGGAATGGAATGCAATAGAATGTGTAATGGAATGTGGAATGATATGGAATGGAATGTGTCATGCAATGTGGAATGGAATGCAATGGAACATGAAATGGAACGTGGAATGCAATGTGGAATGGAATTTGGAATGGAACATGGAATGGAATGGAATAGAATGTGAAATAAAATGTGGAATGGAATGGAATGGAATGGAATGTGGAATGGAAAGTGCAGTGGAATAGAATGGAATGAGGAATGGAATGGAATGGATTGTGGAAAGGAATGTAGTGGAATGTAATGAAATGGAATAGAATGAGGAATGGAATGGAGTCGAATGTGGAATGGAATGGATTGTGGAATGGAAGGTGAAATGCAATGGAATGGAATGGAACGTGAAAAGTAATGGAATGGAATGGAATAGAATGTGGAATGGAACGTGGATTGGAACGTGGAATCGAATGGACTGGAACGTGGAGTGGAAAGTGGAAGGGAATGTGGAATGAAACGAGGAATGGAAAGGAAAGTAATGTGGAATCGAATGGAATGAAAGGTGGAATTCAATGGAATGAAATAAGGAATTTAATGGGATGGAATGGAATAGAATATGGAATGCAATGGAATGGAATGTGGAATGGAATGAAATGGAATTTCGAATGGAATGTGGAAAGGAATGGATTGTAATGTAGAATGGAATGTGGAAGGCAATGTTATGGAATTTGGAATGAAATGGAATGAAGTGGAATGGAACATGGAATTGAATGGAATGAAATGTGGAAGGGAATGCGTAATGGAATGGAAAGGAATGTGGAATGCAATGTGGAATGCAATGGAATTAAATGGAACAGAATATGAAATGGAATGGAATACAATGTGGAATGGAAGGCAATGCAATGGTATGTCGTATGGTATCTGGAATGGAATGGAACGGAAAGTGCAAAGGAATGAGGAATGGAATGGAATGGATCATGGAATGGACTGTGCAATGGAAAGGAATGGAAAGTGGAATGGAATGTGGAATGGAATGGAACTGAATGTGGAATGGAATGTGGAAAGGAATGTGGAATGTAGTGTGTAAACGAATGTGGAATGGAATGTGGAAAGCAATGGAATGGAATGTGGAATGGAATGGAATGGATTGTGAAATGGAATGGAATAGGATGTGCAATGCAATGGAATGGAATGTGGAATGGAATGGAAAGGAATGTGGAATTGAATATGGAATGGAATGGAATTGAATGTCTTTTGGAAAGGAATGTAATGCAATGTGGAATGAAAAGTGGAATCAAACGGAATGGAATGTGGAATCGAATGGAAAGAATGAGTAATGGAACATGAAATCGAATGGAATGTGTAATCGAATGGAATGGAATGTGGAATGGAATGGAATGCAATGTGGAATGTAATGTAAAGGAAAAGAATGTGTCCTGGAATGCAATGAAGAATGGAATGGAATGGAATACCGAAAGGCATTTGGAATGGAATGGAACGGAATGTGAAATGCAATGGAATGGAATGTGGAATGGAATGCAAAGGATTTTGCAATGTAATGGAATAGAATGTAGAAAAGAATGTGGACTGGAAAGGAATGGAATGTTGAATGGAATGAAATGCGGAATGGAATGTGGACTGGAAAGGACTGGAACGTGTAATGGAATGGAATGGAATGGAATGGAATGTGGAATGGAATGTGGAATGGGAAGGAACGGATTGTGGAATGGAATGGAATGGAATATGGAATTGTATCAGGACTGGAAAGGAATGGAATGTGGAATGGTATGGAATGGGATGTGGAATGGAATGGAAAGGAACGTGAAATGGAAAGTGGAGTGAAATGGAATGGAATTTGGCATGAAATGTGGAATGGAATTTGGATTGGGAAGGAATGGAATGTGGAATGGAGAGGAATGGAATGTGGAATGCAATGGAATGGAATATGGAATGGAATGTTTAATGGAATGGACTGGATTGTGAAATGGAATGAAATGAAATGTGGAATGGAATGTGGAGTGGAAAGGAATGGAATGTAGAATGCAGTTGAATGGAATGTGGATTGTAGTGGAATGGAATGTGGAATGGAATGTCGAATGGAATGGAATGGAATGGAATGTGGAATGGAATGGAATGAAACATAATGCGGAATGGAAAGGAATACAATGTGGAATGGAATGTGAAATGGCATGGAACGGAATGTGGAATGGAATGTGGAATGGAATGGAACTGACTGTGGAATGGAATATGTAATGGAATGGAATGCAATGTGGAATGGAAAGGAAAGGAATGTGGCATGGAATGTGTAATGGAATGGAATGTAGTTTGCAATGGAATGCTACGGAATGTGTAATAGAACGTGGAATGGAATGGTATGGAATGTGGAATGAAAAGTCGAATGGAATGTGTAATGGTAGGTGGAATGGAATGGAATGTGGAATGGAATGTGTAATGGAATGTGGCATGGAATTGACTGGAATATGGAGTGAATCATGGAATGGATTCAGGTATATAACGTGGAACATAATCTAATATGGAATGGACTGGAAAGGTATGCGGAATAGAGTGGAAAGGAATACGGAATTTAATGGAATGGAATGGAATATGGAATGGAATGGAATGGAATGTGGATTGGACTGGAATGGAATACGGAATGGAATGAAATGGAAAGGAATGTGGAAAGGAATGTAATGGAATGTGGAATGAAAAGGAATGCAATGTGGAACGTAATGGAAAGGAATGGAATGTGGCCTGGAATGGAAAGTGGAATGGAATTGAATGGAATGAGGAACGGAATGCGGAATGGATTGGAATAGTATCTGGAATTGGATGTGGAATGATATGTGATGGAACGTGGAATTGAATGTGGTATGAAAAGTGGAATTGAACGTGGAAAGGAACTTGGAATGGATCATGGAATGGAACGTGGAATGGAAGTTAGAATACAGTGGCATTGAATTCGGATTGGTATGGAATGAAATGGAGAATGGAGTGGAATGGAATGTGGAATGAAATGGAATAAAGTGGAATGCGGACAGGAATGAAATGGAACAGAATGGAATGTGGAAAGGAATGGAATGAAATGGAATGCGGACAGGAATGCATTGAAATTGAATGGAATGTTGCATGGAATGGAATGGATTGTGGAATGGAATGTGCAATGTAAAGGATTGCAATGTGGAATGGAATCTGGAAAGCAATGTGGAATGGAATGGAACGGAATGTGAAACGGAATGGAATGTGGAATGCAATGGAATGAAATGAAATGTAGAATCCAATGCAATGTGGAATGGAATGGAATGGAACGTGTAATGGAACGCGGAATGGAATGTGGAACAGAATGGAATGGAATGTGGAATGACTGAGGAATGGAATGCAAAGGAATTTGGAATCTAATGTGGAAAGGAATGGAATGGAAAGTGGAATTGAATGTGGAGTGGAATGTGGAATGGAACGTGGAATGGAACGTGGAACGGAAAATGAAATGGAATGTGGAATGGAATGTGGAATGGAATATGGAATGGAATATGGAATGGAATGGAATGGATTGGAATGTGGAATGGAATGGAATGTGGAATAGAATGTGGAATGGAGTGGAATGGAATGGAATTTAACGTGGAATGGGATGGAATTTAATGGAATGGAATGGAATTGAATTGTAGGTGAAATGGAATGTGGAATGGAATGTGAAATAGAATGGAATGGAATGAGGAAAGGAATATGGAATGGAATGGAATGGAATGTGGATTGGAATGTATAATGGAAAGGAATGGAGTATGGAATTGAATTGAATGGAATGTGAAATAGAATGTGGAAAGGAAGGTGTAATGGAACGTGGAATGGAATGGAATGTGGAAAGGAATGTGGAATGGAATGTTGAATGGAATGAATAATGGAATGTGGAATGGAATGGAATGGAATGTGGAATGGGATGTGGAATGGAATGTGGAATGGAATGTGGAAAGGAAACTGGAAAGGAATGGAATAGAATATGGAAAGCAACGTGGAATGGAATGTAATGGAACGTGGAATAGAATGTAGAATGGAACGGGTAAGGCAACGTGGAATAGAATGTGGAGCAGAATGGAAGGGAATGTGGAATGGAATGGAATGCAATATGGAATGAAATGTGGAATTGAATCTGGAATGGAATGTGGAATGGAAAGCAATGGATTGTGGAATGGAATGTGGAGTGGAGAGTGGAATCGAATGTGGAATGGAACAGAATGGAAAGTGGAGTGGGATTTGTAATGGAACTGTGGAAAGGAACGTGAAATGGAATGGAATGGAACGTGGAGCAGAACGTGGAATGGAACATGGAATGGAACGTGGAATGGAAAGTGAAATGGAATGGAATGGAACGTTGAATGGAATGTGGACTGGAAAGAGGAAAGGACTGGAATGTGGAAAGGAATGGAATGGAATGTGGAATGGAATGCAATGGAAAGTTTAATGGAATGGAAAGGAATGTGTAATGGAATGTGGAATGGAATGGAAAGGAATGTGGAATGGAAGGGGAATGGAATGTGTAATGGAAGGTGGAGTGGAATGGAATGGAATGTGGAATGGATAGTGGAAAGTTATGGAATGGAAAGTAGAATGGAACGTGTAATGGAACTTGGAATGGAACAAGGAATGTAATGTGGAATGGAAGGAACAATGGAATGAGAAATAGAATGTGAAATGGAAAGTGGAATGGAAAGAAATGGAACCTTGAATGCAACATGGAATGGAATGTAATGCAACGTGGAATGGAATGTGCAATGGAATGTGGAATGAAACGTGGAATGGAATGTGTAATGTAACGCAATGTAATGTGGAATGAAATGTGGAATGGAATTGATTGGAATATGGAATGGAATGTGGAATGGAAAGTGGAATGGAAAGGAATGAAATGTGGTAGAGAATGTGGATTGGAATTGAATGGAATGTGGAATGGAATGGAATGGAATGTGGAATGGAATTTGGACTGGAATGCATTGGAATGTGGAATGCATTGTGGAATGGAAGGCAATGGAATGTGGAATGGAATGTGGAATGGAATGTGGAGCGAAATGTGGAATGTAATGTGGACAGAAATGCAATGGGAAGTGCAACGGAAAGTGGAATGTAATGGAAAGGAATGTGGAATGGAATTTGTAATGGAATGGAATGGAATGTGGAATGGAATGTGGAGTGTTGAGGAATGGATTTTGGAATGGAGTAGAATGAGATGTGGAATGGAATGAGGAATGGAATGTGGAATGGAATGTGCAATGCGTTGTGGAATGGAAAGTGGAAAATAAAGGAATCGAACGTGTAATGGAACATGGAATTGAATGGACGGAACGTGGAGTGGAACATAAAATGTATTGTGGAATGTAATGTGGAATCGAACGTGAAATGGAATGTAATGGAATGTGGAATGGAACGTGAAATGGAATGTGGAATAGAATGTGGAATGTAATCTAATGGAACGTGGAATGGAACATGAAATGGAATGTGGAATGGAATGTGGAATGGAAGGGAATACAATGTGGAATGAAAGAGAATGGAATGTGGAATGGAATGCGGAATGCAATGTAATGGAATGGAATGTGAAAAGGAATGGAATGGAATGTGGAATGGAAAGAATGGAATTTGGAATGGAATAGAATGGTATGGAATGTAGAATGGAATGGAACGGAATGGAATGGAAAGTGGAATGGAATGTGAAAATGAATGTGGAATGGAATGGAATATAATGTGGAATGGAATGATGGATGGAATGGAAAGGAATGTGGAATGGAATGTGGAATGGTATGTGGAATGGAATGGAATGGAATGTGGAATGATATGTGGAATGGAATGGAATGGAATGTGGAATGGAATGTGGAATTGAATGTGGAATGGAATGTAGAAGGAAACATGGAACTGAATGGAATGGAATGTGGAATGGGATGTTGAATACAATCTGGAATGTAACGTGGAATGGAATGGAAAGGAATGTGGAATGGAATGTGGAAAGAAATCGAATGTGGAATGGAATGGACTGGAATGTGGAAAGGAATGTGGAATGGAATGCAATGGAATGTGGAATGGAACGGAATGGCATGTGGAATGGAACGTGGAATGGAATGTGTAGTGGAACAGAATGGAAAGTGGAATGGAATTTGCAATGTAGTTGTGGAGTGGAACCTGAAATAGAATGGAATGGATTGCGGAGCGGAACGTGGAATGGAATGGTATGGATCATGGAATGTAACCTGGAATGGAATGGAGGGGAAAGTGGAATGGAAAGTGGAATGAAATGTGGAAAGGATTGGAATTTGGAAAGGAATGGAATGGAATGTGGACTGGAATGGAATGGAATGTGGAATGGAATGGAAAGGAATGTGAAATGGAATGTGGAATTGAATGTATAATGGAATGCAAAAGGTAAAGCAATGGAATGTGGAATTGACCATGGAATTGAATGGAATGGAACGTGGAATGGAATGTGGGATAGAATGTGGAATGGAATGTGGCATGTAATGTAGAAAGGAATGTGGAATTGAAGGGAGTGGAAAGTGGAATGGAATGTGAAATGGAGTGGAATAGAATGTGAAATGGAATGTGGATTGGAATTTGGAATGGAATACAACGGAACGTTAAATGGAAGGGAATGGAATGTGGAACGGAATGTGGAACGGAATGTGCAACAGAATGTGGAATTGAATGTGAAATGAAATGTGGAAAGGAATCTGGATTTTAACGGAATTTAATGTGAAATGGAATGGAATGGAATGTTTAGTTGAATGTGGAATGAAATGGAATGGAATGTGAATTGGAAGGAGGAAAGGAATGTGGAGTGGAATGTGGAATAGAATGTTAAATGGAATGCGGAATGGAAAGTGGAAAGGAATGTGGAATGTAACGCAATAGAATGTGGAATGGATTGTGGAATGGAGTGTGGAATGGAATGTGGAATGGAGTGTGAAACATAATGTGGAACGGAACGGAATGGAATGTGAAATGGAATTTGGAATGGAATGTGGAATCGAATGTCAAATATAATGGAATGGAATGTGGAATTGAAAGTGGTATGGAAAAGAATGGGACGTGCAATGGAATGTGGCATGGAATGGAATGGAATATGGAATGGATTGTGGAATGGAATGTGGAATGTATTGTGGAATGGAATTTGGAGTGGAATGTGTAATGCAATGTGGACTGGAATGTGTAATGGAAAATGGAATGGAACGTGGAATGGAACGTGGAATGTAATGGAATTGAACGTGTATTGGAATGTGGAATAGAATGGAATGTGTGATGAAATGTGGAATGGAATGTGGAATGAAATGTGGAAAGGAAAGGAATGGAATGTGGAATGGAATGTGCAATGCAATGGAATGGAATGCAATGTGGAACGGCATGAGGAATGGAATGTGGAATGGAACGCAATGTAATGTGGAATGGAATGGGGAATGGAATGTTAGATGGAAAGTGCAATGGAATGTAAGGTAATGCGGAATGGAACATGGAATGCTATCTGTTGGAACTTGGAATAGAACGTTGAACGGAACGCGGAATGGAAAGTGGAATGGAATGGAATGTGCAAAGGAATTTAATGGAATGTGGAATGCAACGTGGAATGGAATGTGGAATGGAATGTGGAACGAGATACAGAATGGAACAGAAGGCAATGTGGAATGCAATGTGGAATGGAGTGCGGAATGGAATGTGTAATGGAACGGAATGGAATGTGAAAAGGAATGTCGAATGGAAAGTGGAATAGAAAGTCATATGCAATGGAATGGAATCTTTAATTTAATGTGGAATGCAATGAAATGCAACGTTGAATGGAATGTGGGATGGAATCTAATGGACTGTGGAATGCATTGTGGAGTGGAATGTGTGGAATGTGGAATGCAATGTGAAATAGAGTGTAATGGAATGTGAAATGGAGTATGGATTGCAATGTGGAATTGGACATTGAATGGAATGGAAAGGAGCGTAAAATGGACTGTGGAATGGAATGGAATGGAATTTGGAATTCAATGCAAAGGAATGTGGAATGGAATGTGGAAAGGAATGTGGAATGGAACGGAATGGAATGTGAAATGGAATGTGGATTGGAAAGTAATGCAACTTGGAATGGAATGTGGAACCGAATGTGGAATAGAATGTGGAAAGGAATCTGGAACGGAACGGAATGGAATGTGAAATTGAAAAGAATGGAATGTGGAATGGAATGTTTAATGGAATGGAATGAAATGTGGAATGGAATGGAATGGAATGTGGAAAGAAATGGAATGGAATTGTATGGAATGTGGAATGGAATGGAATGGGATGCGGAATGGAATGCAATGCAATGTGGAATGGAATGTGGAATGGAATGGAATGGAACATGGAATGGAAAGAGTAAAGGAACTTGCAATGGAAAGTGGAATGGAAAGTGGAATGCAATGGATTTGAACATAGAATTCAAAGTGGAATGGAATGGAATGGGACGTGGAAAAGAACGTGGAATGGATTGGAATGGAATGTGGAATGGAATGCAGAAAGCAATGTGGAAAGGAATTTAAGGCAATGTGGAATGGAATATGGAATGGAATGGAATGGAATTTGGAATGCAATGTGGAAAGGAATGGAATGCAATGTGGAATGGAATGTGCAATGGAATGGAATGGAATGAGGAATGGTATCGAATGGAATATGGAATGGAACGCGGAATGGAAAGTCAAATGTAATGGAATGGAACATATAATGGAATGTGGAATGGAATGAAATGGAACGTGGAATGGAATGTGGAATGTAATGTAATGGAATGTGGATGGAATGGAATGGAATCTGGAATGGAATGTGGAATGAAATTTTGAATTGAAGGTGGAATGGAATGTGGAATGGAATGGAATGGAATGTGGAATGGAAGGTGGAATGGAAAGTGGAATGGAACGGATGTAATGGGTAAAGGCATGTCTAAAGGAAAGTGGAAAGGAAAGTGGAACAGGATTTAATGGAAAGTGGAATGGAACGTGGAATGGAATGGAATGGAACAAGGAAAGTAACGTGGAATGCAACGTGGAATGGAATGTTTAATGGAATGCAATGGAATGTGGAATGGAATGAAATGGAATGTGGAATGGAAAGGAATGGAATGAAATGGAATGTGGAATTGAATGGAATGTAGAATGGAACGTGGAATGCAATGTGGAATGGAATGAGGAATGGAATGGAATGGAATGTGGAATAGCATGGAATTGAATGGAATGTGGAATGGAATGTGTAATGGAATGTGGAATGGAATAGAATGCAATGTGGAATGCAATTGAATGGAATGTGGAAAGCAATGGAAAGTAATGTGGAATGGAATGGAACGTGGAATTGAATGGAACTGAAAAAGGATTGGAATGGAATGGAAAGTGGAATGGAATGTGGAATGGAATGTGGAATAGAACGTGCAACGGAACGTGGAATGGAATTTAATGGAACTTGGAATGGAACGTGGAATGGAACGTGGAATGGTGTGTGTCATGGAATGGGGAATGGAACGAAATGGAATGTGGAATGGATAGTGGAATGCAGTGTAGAATGGAATGTGGAATGGAACGGAATGGAATGTGGAATGGAACGTGGAATGGAGTGTGGAATGGAATGTGGAATGGAAAAGAATGGAATGTCGAACGGAATGTGGAATGGAAAAGAATGGGATGTGGAAAAGAAAGTGGAATGGAATGGAAATGATTGTGGAATGGAATGGAATGGAATGGTCTGGAATATAGAATGGAATGTGGAATGGAAGGTGGAAAGGATCGTGGAATGTAACGTGGAATGGAACAAGGAATGGAAGTTGGAATTGAATGGAATGGAAATTGTAATGGAATGAGGGATGGAATGGAATGGAATGTGGAATTGAATGTGGAATGCAAGGTGGAATAGAATGTGGAATGGAATGTGTAATGGAATGTGGAATTTAATTGAATGGAATGTGGAATGGAATGGAATGGAATGTGGAGTAGACTGGAATGGAAAAGAATGGGAAACAGAATGTGGAATGTAATGTAGAATGGAATACAGAATGGTATGGAATGCAATGTGGAATGCAATGTGATAGAATGGAATGTGGAATGGAATGGAATAGAATGTGGAATGGAATGTGGAATGCAATGTTGAATGGAATGATTAATGGAATGTGGAATGGAATGGAATTGAATGTGGAATGGAATCGAATGGAATGTGGAATGGAATGTGGAATAGAAGGGAATTAATGTGGAATGGGATGTGGAATGGAATGTGGAAAGGAAACTGGAACGGAATGGAATGGAACATGGAAAGGTACGTGGAACGTATTGGAATGGAACATGAAAGGGAACGTGGAATGGAACATGAAATGCAAAGTGGAATGGAATGTGGAGTGGAATGGAATGGAATCTGAAATGGAGTGGAATGCATTCTGGAATGAAAAGTGGAGTGGAACGCGTAATGGAATGTGGAAAAGAACGGATTGGAATGTGGAATGTAATGTGGAGTGGAGAGTGGAATCCAATGCGGAATGGAAAGGAATGGAAAGTGGAATGGAATTTGCAATGGAATTGTGGAATGGAACGTGAAATGGATTGGAATGGAATGTGGAGCGGAACGCGGAATGGAATGGAATGGAACACAGAATGGATCGTGGAATGCAATATGGAATGGAATGTGGAAAGGAATGTGGAATGGAATGCGGAAAGGATTGGAATATGGAAAGGAATGGAATGGAAGGTGGAATTGAATGGAATGGAAGGGGGAATGGAATGCAAGGAAATGTGTAATTGAATGTCGAATGGAATGCGAAATGGAAGGCGGAATGAAATGTGGAATGGAACAGAATGGAACGTGGATTGGAATGGCATGGAACGTGGAATGGAAAGTGGAATGGAACACGGAATTGAATGTCGGATGGAATGGAATGGAATGTGGAATGGAATGGAATGGAATGCGGAATGTATTGTGGAATGGATTGTGGAAGGGATTGTGTAATGGAATGGAATGGAATGTAGCATGGAATGTGGAATGGAATGCCGTTGAATGGGGAATGGAATGTAGAATGGAATGTGGAATGGAAAGGAATAGGATGTGGAATGGAGTATGGCATGGAAAGTTGAAAGCAATGGATTGGAATGAGGAAAAGAATGTAAAAATGAATGGAAATGTACGTGGAGTAGAAAGTTTAATGGAAAGTGAATGGAACGTGGAATGGAATGTGGAAGGAAATGGAATTGAATGTGGAAAGGAATGGATTGGAATGTGTAATGGAATGTGAAATGGAATGTGGAATAGAATTTTGAATGGAAAGGAATGGATTGTGGAATGGAATGTGCAAAGGAATGTCGAATGGAATGTGGAATGGAAGGAATTGAATGTGCAATGGAATGGATTTAAATGCGGTAAGGAATGTGGAAGGGAATGCAATGCAGTGTGGAATGTAACGCAATGGAATGTGGAATAGAATGTGGAATGTAATGTGAAAGGGAATGGAACGGAATGTGGAATGTAATGTGAAAAGGAATGGAACGGAATGTGGAATGCAATGTGGAATGCAGTGTGGAATGGAATCGGAAATGGAACGCAATGAAATGTGGAATGGAACGTGGAATGGAGTGTGGAGTGGAATTTGGAATGGAACAGAATGGAATGTCTAATGGAATGTGGAATGGAATGTGGAATGGAAAGTGGAATGCATTGGAATGGAAAACTAAATGAAATGGAAAGGAATGTGGAATTGAACGTGAAATGGAATGGAATGGAACAAGAAATGGAACGTGGAATGGAACGTGCAATGCAGTGTAATGGAACGTGGAAAGGACTGTGGAATGGAATGTGGAAAGGATTGGAATGTGGAAAGGAACAGAATGGATCGGGGAATGGAAGGTGAAATGGAATGTGGATTGGAATGTGGAACGGAATGGAATGGAACATCGAATGGTATGGAATGGAAACTAGAATGAAATGTGGAATGGAATGTCGGATGTAATGGAATGCAATGATGTATGCAGTGAAATGGAATGTGGAATCGAATGTGGAATGGAATGGAATATAATGAGATGTGGAATGGAATGTGAAATGGAATGTGGAAAGGAATGTGGAATGGAAAGGAATGGAATGTGGATTGGAATGTGGAATTGAATGGAAAGGAAAGTGGAATGGAATGGGAAATAGAATGTGGATTGGAATGTGGAATGCAATATAGAAGTGTGTGGAATGGAATATGGAATGGAATGGAGTGGAATGTTGAATGGAATGTGGAATGGGATGGAATTGAATGTCGAATGGAATGGGATGGATTGAAGACTAGAATGTTTAATGGAAAGTTGAAAGGAATGTGGAATGGAATGGAATGTGGAATGCAATGGAATGGAAAGTGAATGGACTGCAATGGAATGTGGAATGGAATGGAATTTGAAATGGAATGTGGAATGAAATGTGAAATGGAATGTGGAATGGAATGTGAAATGGAATGAAGTGGAATGTGGAATGGAATGGACTGGAACGTGGAATGGAATGGAATGGAATGCTGAATGGAATATAATGGAACGTGGAATGGAATGGATGGTAGCACGCAATGGAATGGATCCTGGAATGGAATGGAATCGAACGTGGAATGGAATGGAATGCGGAATGGAATGGAACAGAAAGTGGAATGGAATAAAATGGAATGCGCAATGGAAAGTGGAATGGAATGGAATGGAATGAGGAATGCCATGTGGAATGGAATGGAATCTGGAATGGAATGGAATCTGGAATGGAATGGAATGGAATGCAATGATTTATGGAATGGTGGTGAATGGAATGGAATTTGGAATGGAATGTGGAGTGGAATGTGTAATGGAATGGAATGGAATGTGGAATGGAATGTGGAATGAAATGGAAAGGAGTGTGGAATGCAATGTGGAATGGAAAGTGGACTAGAACGTGGAATGAAATGTCAAATGCAATGGAATAGAAGCGAATATGGAATGTAAAGTGGAATGGAATGGATTGTAATGATAAATGGAATGTGGAAGGATTGGAACCTGTAATGAAATGGAAAGGAATAGAATCTGGAATGGAATGGAATGGAAGGGAATGGAATGTGGAATGGAATGGAATGGAATGGAATGGAATGGAATGGAATGTGGAATGCAATGGAATGGAAATTGAAATGGAAGTGAGTGGAATGGAATGGAATAGAATGGGAAAAGGAATGGAATAGAATGGATAGGAATGGGATGTGGAATGGAATGGAATTCAAAATGGAATGGAAGTGAATGAAAAGGAGTGTGGAATGGAATGGAATTTAACGTAGAATGGAATGGAATAGAATGTGGAATGGAATGGAATGGAATGGGGAAAGGAATGTGGAATGGAACGTAGAATGGAATGTGGAATGAAAAGTGGAATGGAACGGAATATTATGCGGAAAGAAACGTGGAATGGAATTACATGGAATGAAATGGAATGTGGAATGGAATGTAGAATGCAATGGAATGGAATGCGGAGTGAAATGTGGAATGTAACTTGAATGGAATGTGGAATGAAATGAACTGGAAAATGGAATGGAACGTGGACTGGAAACTGTAATGCAACGTGCAATGGAAAGTGGAATGGAAGATGTAATGGAATGAGTAATGGAATGGAATGGAATGTGGAATGGAATGGAATGGAGTGCAATGGAATGGAATGTGGAATTTAATGGACCGGAAAGGAATGTGGAATGGAATGGACTGGAATGGGATGGAATGGAATGTGGAATGAAATGGAATTGATGTGGAATTGAATATGGAATGGAATGGGAAGCAATTTGGACTGGAATGTGGAATACAATGGAATGGAATGTGAAATGGAATATGGAGGTGAAGGGAATGTGGAATGGAATGGAATGGAATGTGGAATGGAATGGAATTGGATGGAATGTGGAATGGAGTAGAATGGAATGGAATGGAATGTGGAATGCAATGGAATGGAATGGTATGGGAGGTGGAATGGAATGTGGAATGGAATGGCATGAAACGTGGAATGGAATGGAATGGAATGGAATGTGGAATGGAATGGAACTGAATGTGGAATGTAAAGGAATGGAATGTGGAATGGAATGTAGAATGGAAAGTGGAGTGGAATGGAGTGGAATGTGGAACGGAAGGTGGAATAGAATGAATAAGAATGTAGAACGGAATGTGGAATGCAATGGGAAGTGGAATGGAGTGGAATGTAATGTGGAATGGAATGTTTAATGGAATGGGATGGAATGTGTAATGGAATCTGGAATGAGATGGAATGAAACGTGGAATGGAATGTGGAATGGAATGGGCTGGAATGCGGAATGGAATGTGGAATGGAATGGATTGGAACGCAGAATGGAATGTAGTAGAATATGGAATTGAAAGGAAAGTAATTTGGAATGGAATGGAAAGGAATGTAGCATGAAACTGAATCAAAAGCTGTGGAATGTGAAATGGAATCAAATGGAACGAGGTATGGAATGTGGAATGGAAAGTGGAATGGAATTGAAAGGAATCTGGAATGGAATCTATAATGGAATGGAACAGAATGTGGAATGGAATGGAATGGAATGTGGAATGGAATGGAATGGAATGTGGAATGGAATGAAATGGAATGTGGAATAGAATGCATAATTCAAAGGAATGGAATGGTATGGAATGGGGAATGTAATGGAATGTAATGTGGAATGGAAGGTGGAATGTAAAGGAATGGAACGTGAAATGGAATCTCGAATTCAAAGTGGAATGGAATGGAACGTGGAATGGAACGGAACGGAATGCGGAATGGAATGGATTGGAATGTGGAGTGGAATGTGGAAAGGAATGGAATGGAATGGGAATGTAAAGTGGAATGGAATGGAATGGAATGCGTAATCGAATGTGGAATGGAATGTAATGGAATGTGGAATGGAACCTGAAATGTAATGTAATGGAATGGAATGCGTAATGGAAAGTGGAATGGAATGTGGAATTGAATGTGGAATGGAATGTGGTGTGGCACGTGGAATGGAACGGAGCGCAATATGGAATGGAATGAGGAATGAAATGTGAAACGGAAAATGGAACAGAATGCAATGTGGAAACGAACTTGGAACCAAATGGAGTGGAGCGAGGAATGGATCGTGGAATGAAACGTGGAATGGAATGTTGAAAGGAAAGATGAATGGAATGGAATGGAATGTGGAATGGAAAGCGGAATGGAATGGAATTGAACGTGGAATGGAATGTGGAATAAAATGTGGATTGGAAAGGAATGGATTGTGCAATGGAACGTGGAATGGAATGGAATGTAACATGGAATGGAATTTGGAATCCAACATGGAAATGACGTGGAATGGAATGTGGAATGCAGCGTGGAATGGAATGTGGAAGGGAAAGTGGAATGGAATGGAATGGAATGTGGAATGGAATGTGGAATGGAATGAAATGGAATCTGGTATAGAATGTGGAATGGAATGGAATGGAATGGAATTTAATGGAATGTGGAATGGAACATGGAATGAAATGGAATGGAGCGTGGAATGGATCATGGAATGGAGCGTGGAATGGAATGTGGAAAGGAAAGTGGAATGAAATGGAATGGAATGTAGAAAGGAAAGCGGACTGGAATGGAATGGAACGTGGAATGGAATATGCAATGGAATGTGGAATGGAACGTGAAATGGAATGGAATGTAAAGTGGAGTGAACCGTGGAATTGAATGGAATGGAATGTGGAATCTAATGTGGAATGTAACGTGGAATGGAATGGAATGGAATGTGGAATGTAATGTGCACTGGAAAGGAATGGAATGTGGAATGGAATGTGGAATGGAACGTGGAATGGAATGGAAAGGAATGTGGAATGAAACATGGCATGGAATAGAATGTAATGTGGAATGGAATGAGGAATGGAAAGTGGAATTTAGTGTGGAAAGGAATGTGGGATGGAACGGAATGCAATATGGTATGGAATGCGGAATCGAATGGAATGGAATGTGGAATGGAATGGAATGGAATGTGGAATGGAAGGGAAAGGAACGTGGAATGGAAAGTGCAATGGTTCCTGTAATTGAAGGTGGAATGGATCGTGGAATGGCACTGGATGGGAATGTGGAATGTGGAATGGAATATGGAATGGAACGTGAAATTGAAAGGATTGGAATGTAGAATGGAACGTGGAATAGAATGGAATGGAATGTGGAAAGGAATGTGGAATGGAATGGAATGTAATATGCAATAGAATGGAATGGAATGTGGAATGGAAAGGCAAGGAACCTGGAATGGGACGTGGAATGGAAGATGGAATTCAACGTGGAATGGAGAGTGGAATGGAATGTCGAATCGAATGGAACTGAATGTGAAATGAAATGGAAAGGAATGTGGAATGGAAAGGAATGGAACATGGAATGGAATGTGGAATGGAAAGTGGAATAAAATGGAATGGAACGTGGAATGGAATTTGGAATGGAATGGAATGGAATGTGGAATTGAATGGAAGGGAAAGTGGAATGGAATGTGGCAGGGAATGGAATGGAACGTGGAATTTAACAGAATGCAACATGGAATGGAACATGGAATGGAATGGAACTTGGAATGCAATGTGGAAAGGAAAGTGGAATGGATCGTGGAATGGAACATGGAATGGAATGGAATGGAATGTGGAAAGGAATGGAATAGAATGTGGAATGGAAAGGAATGCAACCTGGAATGTGATATGGAATGGAACACGGAATGCAACGTGGAACGGAAAGGAATGTAACGTGGAATAGGACATGGAATGGAACATGGAATGCGACGTGGAATGGAAAGTGTAGTGGAATGTGGAATGGAAAGGAATGGAATACGGAATGCAATGGAATGAAAGGTGGAATGGAATGCAATGGACTAGAATGGGATATGGAATGGAATTGAATAAATTGGAAAGTGAAATATAATGTGGAACGGAATGTGAAATGGAATGTGGAAAGGAATGTGGAACGGAATGAATTGGAACGTGTAATGGAATGGAATGGAATGAGGAATGAAATGGAATGGAATGGAACATGAAATGGAATGTGGAATGGAGCATGGAATGGAACGTGGAATGGAATGTGGTATGAGAAATGGAATGGAACGTGGAATAGAGCATGGAATGGAACATGGAATGGAATGTGGTATGAAATGTGGAATGGAATGGAATGGAATGTCGAATGGAATAGAATGGAATGGAATGTGCAATGCAGTAGAATGGAATGTGGAATGGAATGGAATGGAATGTGGAATGCAAAGGAAATGAATGGTACGTGGAATTTAATGGACAGTAATGGAAAGTTGAAAGCAATGGAATGGAATGTAAGGTGGAATTGAATGCAATTGAACGAGGAAAGGTATGTGGAATGGAAAGTGGAATGGAATGTGGAATGGAATGAAATGGAATGTGCAATGGAATGGAATGGAATTTGGAATAGAATGGAATGGAATAGAAAATGCAATGAAATGTGGAATGGAATGTGGAAAGGAATGGAAAGGAATGTGGAATGGAATTTCACTTGGAATGGAATGGAATGGAATGTGGATTGGAATGGAATGCAATAGAATGTGGAATGGAATGGAAAGTGAAATGGAATTTGAAATGGAATGTGGAGTGGAATGAAATGCACTGTGGAATGGAATGGAATGGAATGTGAAATGGAATGGAATGGAATTGAAAGTGAAATGGAATTAGCAATGGAATGTAGAATGGAAAGAAATGGAATGTGGAATGGAATAGAAGGGAATGTGGAATGGAATGTGGAATGCAATGGAACATGGAATGGAATGTGGAAAGGAATGTGTAATGGAAGGTGAAATGGAATGTGAAATGGAATGTGGAATGGAATATGGAATGAAATGTAGTATGGAATGCGGAATGGAAAGGAATTGAATGTCCAATGGAATGTGAAATGGAATGGAATTGAATGCGGAATGGAATGTGGAATTGAATGGAAAAGAATGTGAAATGGAAAGAAATGGAATGCGGAATGGAATGTGGAATGGAATGGAATGGAATTGAGTGTGAAATGAAATGGAATGGAATGTGGAATGGAATGAACAAAGGAATGGAATGTAGTGGAATGTGGATTGGAATGTGGAATGGAATGGATTGGATTGTGGAATGGAATGGAGTGGAATGTGGAAAGGAATGTGTTGTAATGTGGAATGGAATGTGGAATTGAATGGAATGGAATGGAATGGAAATTTGAATGGAATGTATTGGAATGTATAATGGAATCGGAATGGAATGGAATGCAATGTGGAATGGAATGGAAAGGAATTTGTAATACAATGAAATGGAATGTGGAATGGAATTTAATGGAACGTGGAATTGAAAGGAATGGAGTGCAATGGAACATGGAATTGAATGTAATTGAACGGGAAGCGGTATGTGTAATGGAATATGAAATGGAAGGGAAGGGAATGTGGACGGGAATTGGAATTGGAATGTGGAATAGAATAGAATGGAAGTTAATGTGCAATGGAATGTGGAATGGAATGTGGAATGGAATGGAATGGAATGTGGACTGGAAATGAAATTGGATTAGAATGGAATGGAATGTGGATTGGAATAGAATGGAATGGAATATGGATTGGAATGGAATGAAATGGAATGTGGAATGGAATGGAATGCAATGGAAAGTGAAATGGAATTTGGAATGGAATTTGCAATGGAATGAAATGGAATTTGGAATGGAGTAAAATGGAATGTGGAATGGAAAGAGGAATGGAATGGAATATGGAATGCAATGTGGAATGGAATGTGTAATGGAATATGGAATGGAATATGTAATGGAATGTGGAATGAAACGTGGAATGGAACATGAAAAGGAATGGAATGGAACGTGGAATGAAATGTGGAATGGAATGGAATAGAATGTGGATTGGAATCTGCAATGGAATGTGGAATGGAATGGAAAGGAATGTGGAATGCAAGGTGGAGTTGAATGGAAAGGTATGTGGAATGGAATGCAATGGAATGTGCAATGGAAAGTGGAATGGAATGGAACGGAATGTGGAATGGAATGTGGAATGGAATGGAATGGAATGTGGAATGGAATATGGAATGGAAAGGACTGTAATGTGGAACCGAATGGGGAATGGAATGTGGAATGGAATGGAATGGAAAGAGGAACGGAATGTGGAATGGAATGGAAGGCAAAGTGGAATGGAATGGAATGGAATGTGGAATATAATGAAATGGAATGGAATGGAATGTGAATGTAATAGAACGGAATGTGGAATGCAATGGAATGGAATGATATGAGGAATGGAATGGAACAGAATATGGAATGCTATGCAATGGAATGAAATGAGGAATAGAAAGGAATGAAATGGAATGGAATGAGCGATGGAATGGAAGATAACGTGGAATGGAATGTGGAATGGAATTCAATGGAATGTGGAATGAAATGGAATGGAACGTGGAAAAGAATGTGGAATTAAATGTGGAATGGAAAGTGGAATGGAATGGAATGGAATGTGGAATAAAGCGGAATGGAATGGAATGCAATGCGGAATGGAATGGAACAGAATGCGGAATGCAATGGAATGGAGTGAAATGTGGAATTGAATGGAAAGGAAAGTAGAATGGAATAGAATGGAATTTGGAAGGAATGGAATGGAATGTGCAATGGAATGTGGAATGGAATGTGGAATGGCATGTGGAATGCAATGTGGAATGCAATGGAATGGAATGTTGACTGTAATGGAATGGAATATGGAATAGAATGGAATGGAATTGAATGCGGAATGGAATGGAATGGAATGTGGAATGAAATGCAATGGAATGAGGAATGGAATGGAATGGAACTTGGAATAGAATGTGGAATGGAATGGAATGCAACCTGAAATGGAATGTGGAATGGAAAGTGCAACGAAACGTGGAATGGAATGGAAAGGAACGTGGAATAGATTGGAATGGAACGTGGTATGCAATATCGAATGGAATGCGGAATGTGATGTGGAACGGAATGGAATTCAAGTTGGAATGGAATGTGGTAGAATGTGAAATGGAATGGATTGGAATGTGAAATGAAATGAATTGGAAAGTGGAATTGAATGGAATGGAACGTGGAATGGAAAGTGGAATTGTACGTGGAATGGATTGTTTAAAAGAATGGAATGGAATGTGGAATAGAATGGACTGGACTGAAATGTGGAATGGAATGTGGAATGGATCGTGTCATGGAATGGAATGGAATGAGCAATGGAATGGAAAGGAATATGTAATGGAATGGAAGGGAAAGGAAAGGAAAATGAAATAGTATGTGGAACGGAATGTGAAATAGAAAGTGGAATGGAATGTGGAACGGAATGAAATGGAACGTGGAAGGGAAGGGAATGAAATGTGGAGTGGAATATGCAATGGAACGGAATGTAATGAAGAATGGAATGTGGAATGGAATGTGGAAGGGAAAGTGGAATGGAATGGAATGGAATATGGATTGGAACTTGGAAGGAAATGGAATGGAACGTGGGATGGAAAGTGGAATGGAATGTGGAATGGAATGCAATGGAATGTGGAATGGAATGTGAAATGCAGTGTGGAATGGAATGGAATGGAACAGGGAATGGAGTATGGAATGTAATGGAATGGAACTTGGAATGAAATGTGGAATGGAAAGTGGAATGGAAAGTAGAATGCAATTGAAAGGAACGTGGATTTGAATGGGGAACGGAATGCGGAATAGAAAGTGGAATGGAATGTGAAATGGAACGTTGAATGGAAAAGAATGGAATGTGGAAAGTAATGGAATGGAATGGGGAATGGAATGGATGGAATGTGGACTGGAATGTTATGCAACTGAATGGAATGTGGAACGGAAGTTGGAATTTAACGCAGAATGGAGTGGAAAAGAAAGTCGAATTCAACGTGGAATGGAAGGTGGAAAGAAACGTGGAAAGTAATGGAACAGAAGGTGGAATGGAATGTGGAAAGGAATGTGGAATGGAATGGAGTGGAATGTGGAAAGTAATGTAATCAATGTGGAATGGAATGCGGAAGGGAATGGATTGGAAAGTGGAAGGGAATGTGGAATGGAATGTGGAATGGAATGTGGAATGGAATGGAATGGAATGTGGAAAGGAATGTGTAATGGAAAGGAATGGAATGTTGAAGGGAATGAGGAATGTTATGTGGAATGGAATGTGGAACAGAATGGAATGGAATGTTGAAGGGAATGTGGAATGGAATGCAGAAAGTAATGAGGAAAGCATTTGAATGAATTGTGGAATGGAATGTGGAATTGAATGGAATGGAATGTGGAATGGAATATGGAATGGAATGGAATGTACTGCGGAAGGGAATGTGGAATGGAATGTGGAATATAATGTGGAATAGAATGCAATGGAAAGTGGAATGGGATGTGGAACGGAATGGAATGGAATGTCTAATGGAATGTGGAAAGGAATGGAATAGAGCGTGAAATGCAATGTGCAATAGAAAGCGGAATTGAATGGAATGGAATTTTGAATTGAGTGTGGAATGGAATGGAATGGAATGTGGAAGGTATTATGCAATGGGACGTGTAACGGGATGTGCAATGGAAGGTGGAATGTAACGTGGAACTGAATTTGGTATGGAATGGAATTTAATGTGGAATGGAATGTGGACTGTTATGTGGAATAGAATGTGGAATGGAATGTGCAATGGAACATGTTTTGGAACAGAATGGAATGTGGAATGAAGTTTGCAATGGAATGTGGAATGTGTCGTGGAATGGAATGGAATGGAATGTGCAATGGAACGTGGAATGGAATGGAATGAAACGTGGAATGCAACGTGCAATGGAACGTGGAATGATATGTGGAAAGAAAGTAGAGTGAAATATGCAATGGAATGTGGAATGGAAAGTGGAATGGAATGGAATGGAAAATGGAATGGAACGTGGAATGGAATGTAAAGGAATGTGGAAAGGTTTGTGGAATGGAATTTGAAATGAATCGTGGAATGCAATGGAAAGGAAACTGGAAAGGAATGTGGAATGGAATGTGGACTGGAACGTGGAATGGAATGGAATGGAATGTGAAATGAATGTGCAATGAAATGGAATGGAATGGAATGTGGAATGTCATGTGGAAAGGAATGTGTTTTGGAAAGTGGAATAGAAAAGAATGGAATGTGGAATGGAATGTAAAACTGAATTTTGAATGAAATGGAATGGAATGTGGCATGGAATGTGGAATGGAATGGAATAGAATGTGGAGTACAATGTGGAATGCAATGGAAAGGAAAGCGGAATGGAATGTGGAATGGAAAAGTGGAATAGAATGTGGAATGGAACGTGTAAAGGAATGTGGAATTGAAAGGAATGGAATGTGGAATGGAACGTGGAATGGAATGGCAGGTAACGTGGAATGGAATGGAATGGAATGTGGAATGGAATGTGGAATGGAATGGAATGGAATGTGGTGTGGAATGTGGAATGGAACGTGGAATGGAATGGAATATATTGTGGAATATGGAATGGAACGTGGAACAGAATGGAAAGTGGAATGGAATGGAATGGAATGTGGAATCGAATGGAATTCAGTGTAATCGGGAATGGAATGTGGAATGGAATGGAATTGAATGTCGAACGGAATGGAATGGAATGTCGAATGGAATGGAAAGGATTTTGGAAAGGAATATAACGGAATATAAATGAAATGGAATGGAATGTTGAAAGGAATTCAATGGAATGTGGAATGGATTGTGGAATGGAATGGAATGCGGAATGGAAGGTGGAAAGGATTGGAATGAAATGTGGAGTGGAAAGGAATGGAATGTGGAATGGAATGTGGAATGGAACGTAATGTGGAATGGAAGGTGGAATGGAATGGAATGGAATGTGGAATGGAATGGAATGGAATGTGGAATGGAATGGAGAGGAATGTGGAATGGAATGTTGAGTGGAATGGAATAGAAAGTGAAATGGAATGGAATGGAATGTGGAATGGCATGGAATGTGGAATGGAATAGAATGGAATGGAGAGGAAAGTGGAATGGAATGTTGAGTGGAATGGAATAGAAAGTGAAATGGAATGGAATGGAATGTGGAGTGGAATTTTGAATGGCATGGAATGGAACAGAATGTGGAATGGAATTTGGAATGTAATGTGGAATTGAAAGGACAGGAATGTATAATGGAATGGAATGGAAAGTGAAATAGAATGTGGAACAGAATGTGAAATAGAATGTGGAGTCTAATGTAAAACGGAATGAAATGGAAAGTGGAATGCAATGGAATGGAACGTGTAAAGAAATGGAATGGAATGGAACGTGGAATGGAACGTGGAATGGAAAATCGAATGGAATGTGGAATGGAATGAGAAATGGAATGTTGAATGGAATGAAATGGAATTTGGAATGAAATGTGAAATGGAAAGTAATGGAATGTGGAATGGAATGTGGAATGGAATGCAGTGGATTGAGAATTGAGTGTGAAATGGAATGGAATGGAATGTGGAATGGAATGTGGAATGGAATGTGGAATAGAATGTGGAATGGAATGTGGAATGGAACAGAAAGGAATCTGGAATGGAATGTGGAACGTAGTGTGCAATGGAATGTGGAATGGAACGGAATGGAATGTGGAATGGAATGGGCAATCGAATGTGGAAGGGAATGGAATGGAACGTGGAAGGGAATGTGGAATATAACGTGGAATGGAACGTGGAATGGAAAGTGGAATTGAATGTAATGGAATGTGTAAAGGAATAGAATGGAATGGAATTTAAAGTGAAATAGAATGTGGAACGGAATTTTAAATGGAATGTGGAACGTAATGTGGAATGGAATGATTTGGAACGTTGAATGGAATGGAATGGAATGGAAAGGAACGGAATGGAATGCAAACTGGAATGGAACATGGAATGGAACGTGGAATGGAATGTGGTATGAAATGTGGAATAGAATAGAATGGAATGTGGTATGGAATGTGGAATGGAACGGAATGGAAAGTGGAATGGAATATGGAATGGTGAATGGAATGTGGAATGGAATGTGTAATGTAATGCGGAGTGCAACATAATGGAATGTGGAATGGAATGTGGAATGGATAGTGGAATGGAACGTGGAATGGAAATTAATGGAATGGAATGTGGAATGGAGGGTGGAGTGGAATGGGATGGAAAGTGCAAAGGAATGTGCATGGGAATGAAATGGAATGTGGAATGAAATGTGGTATCGAATGGAATGGAATGGAATGTGGAATTGAATGTAATTGAATGTGGAATGGAAAGTGGAATGGAATGGAATGGAATGTGGAATGGAATGTGGAATGGAATGCAATGGAATGGAATGGAATGTGGAATGGAACGGAATGGAATGTGGAATGGAATGGAATGGAATGTGGAATGGAATGGAATGGAATTTTGAATAGAATGTGGAAAGGAATGTAATGAAAAAAGGAATTGAATGGAAAGTAATGTGGAACGCAATGGAATGCAAGGTGGAATGGAATGCAATGGAATGGAATGTGGAATTGAATGGAATGGAATGTGGAATGGTATGTGGAATGGAATGGAATGGAATGTGGAATAGAGTGTGGAATTGATGGAGTGGAATGTGCACTGGAAAGGAATGGAGTGTGCAATGAAATGTGCAATGGAACGAAATGGAAAGTAATGTGGAACAGAATGTGGAAAGGAATGCAATGGAATGTGGAATGCAAAATGGAATGGAATGGAATAGAATGAGAAATGGAATGTGGAATGGAATGCAGAAGTGAATGGAATGTAATGGGGAAAGTAATGTGGAATGGAATGTAATCAAATGTGGAATGGAATGTGGAATAGAATGCAATGGAATGCGGAATGGAATGGAATGGAATGTACAATGGAATGGAATGGGATGTGGAAAGGAACGGAATGGAACGTGGAATAGAAGGTGGAATGGAATGTGGAATGGAACGTGGAATGCAATGTTTTGTGGAATGGAATGGAATGGAATGTGGAATGGAATGGAATGCAATGCAATAAAATAATGCAAAGGAATGTCTAATGGAATGGAATGGAATATGGAATGGAATGGAATGGAATGAAATGTGCAATGGAATAGAATCGAATACAGTGGAATGGAATGTGGAATGGAATACAATGTGGAATGGAAGAGAATGTAGAATGGAATGAACTGGAATGGAATGAAATAGAATGGAATGTGGAATGGATTGAGATGGAATGTGGAATGGAAAGGAATGGAATGTGAAATGGAATGGAAAGCAAAGTGGAATGCAATAGAATCTGGAATGGAATGGAATGCATAATGAAATCGAAAGGAACGTGGAATGGATTTCAGTGGAACGTGGATGCAATGGAAAGGAATGTGGAATGGAATGGAATGGAATGTCTAATGGAATGTGGATTGGAATCAAATTAAAATAGGAATGGAATGTGGAATGGAATGGAAAGGAATGTGAAATGGCAAGAAATGGAATGAGGAATGAAATGCAGAATGGAATGTGCAACGCAATGTGGATTGGAATGTGGAATGGAATTTGCAGTGGAATGTGCAATGAAATGTGGAATGGAATGGGATAGAATATGGAATGGAAAGTGGAATGGAATGGAAACAAATGTGAAATGGAAAGAAATGGAATGTGGAATGGAATGTGGAAGGGAATGGAATAGAATTGAATGTGAAATTTAATGGAACGGAATGTGGAATTGAATGTGCAAAGGAACGGAATGGAGTGGTATGTGGATTGGAATGTGGAATGCAATGGAATGGATTGTGGAATTTAATGCCTTGCAAAGTGGAATTGAATGTGGAATGGAATGGAATGGAATAGAATTGAAAGTGGAATAGAATGGAATGGAATGTGGAATGGAATGGGAATGGAAAGGAACGCAATGTGGAATGGAATGGAATGAAATGTGGAAAAGAATTGAATAGAACGTGAAATTGAATGGAATGTAACGTTGAATTGAATGGAATTGAACGGGAAATGGAAGGTGTAATGGAATGTGGATTGGAATGGAATGGAATGGAATGTGGAATGGAATGGAATGGAATGTGGAATGCAATAGAATTGAATGGAAAGTGGAATTGAATGGAATGGAATGGAACATTGAATGCAATGGAACGGGATGGAAGGTGGAATGGAGTGTGAAAAGGAATGTGGAATGGAACGTGGAATGGAATGAAATGGTAGATGGAATGGAATGTTTAATGGAAAGTGGAATGGAATGTGGAATGCAATGGAATGGAAAGTAGAATGGAATGGAAAGGAATGTAGAATAGAATGGAATGGAATGTGCAATGGAATGTGGAAAGGAATGTGGAATGGAAAGTGGAATGCAACGGAATTAAATGTGGAATGGAATGTGGAATGGAACGGGGAATGCAATGGAATAGAAAGCGGAATGGGATGGACTGGAATGTGGAATGGAATGTGGAAGGCAATTTGGAATGGAACGTGGAATGGAACGTGGAATGGAATGGAATGTGGAATGGAATGCGGAATGGAATGTAGAATGGAATGGAATGGAATTTGGAATGGAGTGGAATGGAATGTTGATTCGAAGGTGGAAGGGAATCTGCTATGTAACGTGGAATGTAAAGGAATGGAATGTGGAATGGAATGCAGTGGAATGTGGAATGGAATGTAATGTAATGTGGAATGGAATGTGGAATGGAATGGAATGGAATGTGGAATAGAATGTGTAATGCAATGGAGTGGAATGCAAAATGGAATGGAGGGCAATGTGAAATGGAATGTGGAATGGAACGTGGAATGGAACTTGGAATGGAATGTGGAATGGAATGGAAAAGAATGAGAAAGGAATGGTTTGGAATGTGGAATAAAATGTGGTATGCAATGGAATGGAATATTGAATGCAATAGAATGGAATGGTGTGGAATGTGGAATGGAATGGAAAGGAATGTGGAATGGAACGTGGAATGGAATGGAATGGAACATGGAAAGGAATGTGGAATGGAATGTGGAATGCGACGTGGAATAGAATGTGGAATATAATTTGGAATGGAAAGTAGTGGAATGTGGAATGCAAAGGAATGGAATGTGGACTGGAATGCAATGGAATGTGGAATGGAATGTGGAAGAGAATGGAATGGAAGGTGGATTAGAATGTGGAATGGAATGGATAGGAATCCGGAATGGAATGGAATGGAATGGTATGGAATGTGGAATGGAATATGGAATGGAAACTGGAATGGAATGTGGAATGGAAAGTGTAATGGAATGGAATTGAATGTGCTGTGGAATATGGAAGGAATCTGGAATACAACTTGGAAAGGAATGTGGAATTTAACGTGTAATGGAAGGTGGAATGGAATGGATTGGAACGTGCAATGGAATGTGAAGTGGAATGGAATGGAATGTGGAATGGAATGGAATGGAAGGTGGAATGGAAAGTAATGGAACGAGGAATGGAACATGGAATGGAACGTGGAAAACAACGTGGAATTGAACGTGGAATGTAATGTTAAATGGAATGGAATGGAATGTGGAATAGAATGGAAAGGAATGTGGAATGGAATGGAATGGAATGGAGGGGAATGTGGAATGGAATGGAATGGAATGGAATGGAATGCGGAATGCAATGGAATTAATTGTGGAATGGAATGGAATGGAATGGAATGGAATCTAATGGAATTTGTAATAGAAAGGAATGGAATGTGAAATGGAATGGAATGGAATGTGGAATGGAATGTGGAATAGAATGTGGAGTGGAAAGTGCAAAGGAAAGTGGAATGTAATGGAATGGAATGTGGAATGGAAAGTGGAATTGAATCGAAGGGAATGGGGAATGGAAAGTAGAACGGAATGGAGTAGAATGTGGAATCGAACGTGGATTCGAACATCGAATGGAATGGCCAATGGACTGTGGAATTGAACGTGGAATGGAATGGAATGGAAAGTGGAATGGGACGTGGAATGTAGTGAAACGGAATGGAATGGATTGTGGAATGGAACATGGAGTTTAACGGAATGGAATGTGGAATGGAACTTGGAATGGAACGTGGAATGGAACGAGCAATGTAATGAAGAATGGAATGTGGAATGGAATTTGGAATGGAATGGAAAGGAATGCAGAATGGAATGTGCAATGGAATGTGGAATGCAGCGTGGAATGGAATGGAATGGAACGTGGAATGCAACATGGAATGGAACAGAATGGAACGTGGAATGGAACATGGAATGGAACGTGGAATGGAACATGGAATGGAACGTGGAATGGAACATGGAATGGAACGTGGAATGGAACATGGAATGGAAGGTGGAATTGAAAGGGCAATGGAATGTGGAATGTAACATGGAATGTAATGCAATGGAAACTGGAATGCAACTTGGAATGGAATGGAATGGATTGTGGAATGAAATCTGGAATGGAATGTGGAATGGAACCTGGATAGGAACATGGTATGTGGATTGCAATGTGGAATGGAATGGAATGGAATGTGGAATGGAATGTGAAATCGAAAGGAGAGTAATGTGGAACGGAATGTGGAATGGAATGTGGAATGCAATGGAATGGATTTTGGAATGGAATGGAAAGGAATGTGGAATATAATGGAATGGAATGGAATGGAATGGGAATGGAATAGAATGGAATGTGGACTGCAATGGAATGGAATGAAATGAGGAACAGAATGGAATGGAATGTGGAATGCAATGCAATGGAATGAAATGAGGAATTGAAAGGAATGGAATGTGGAATGGAATGGAATGGAATGTGAAATGGAATGGAACAGAACATAGAATGGAATGTGGAATGGAATAGAATGGAATGTGGAATGAAATGGAAGGGAAAGTGGAAAAGAATGTGGAATGAATGTGGAATGGAAAGTGGAATGGATTGGAATGGAATGTTCAATGGAATGGAAAGGAATGTGGAATAGAATGGAATCGGATAGAACGGAATGCGGAATGGAATGGAATAGAATGTGGAATGCAAAGGAATGGAGTGAAATGTGGAATTGAATGGAATGGAAAATGGAAAGGAACGGAATGGAATGTGGAATGGCATGGAATGGAACGTGGAATGGAATGTGGAATGGAATGTAGAATGGAATGTGGAATGGCATGAGGAATGGAATGTGGAATGCAATGGAATGAAATGTTGACTGTAAAGGAATGGAATATGGGATAGAATGGAATGGAATGCAATGCGGAATGGAATGGAAAGGAACGTGGAATTGAATGCAGTGGAATGTGGAAGGGAATGGAATGGAACGTGGAATAGAATGTGGAATGGAATGCAATGCAACGGGAAATGAAATGTGGAAAGGAATGAGTAATGAAAAGTGGAATGGAACGTGAAATGAAATGCAAAGGAACGTGAAATAGATTGGAATGGAACGTAGAATATAATGTGGAATGGAATGCGGAATGGGACGTGGAACGGAATGGAATGCAACTTAGAATGGAAAGTGGTAGAATGTGAAATGGAATGGAAAGGAATGTGGAATGGAATGGATTGGAATGTGGAAGGGAATGTACCAGAATGTGGAATGGAATGGAATGAAACTTGGAATGGAATGTGGAATGGTACGAGGAATGGATTGTTTAATGGAATGGAATGGAATGTGGAATAGCATGCAATGGAATGTAATGAAACGTGGAATGGACTGTGGAATGGTACGATGAATGGATTGTTTAATGGAAGGGAATGGAATGTGGAATAGAATGGAATGGAACGGAGTGTGGAATGGAATGTGGAATGGAATGGAATGGAATGAGGGATAGAATTTGAAATGGAATGTGGAAAGGAAAGTTTAATTGAATGGAATGGAATGTGGAATCGAACATCGAATGAAATCAAATGGAATGTGGAATGGAAAGTGGAATGGAATGTGGAATGGAAAGTGGAATGGAATGGAATGGAATGTGGAATGGAATGTTGAATGGTGTGTGGAATGGAATGGAATGGGATGTGGAATGGACTGTGTAATGAAATGAAATGGAATGTGGAATGGAACGTAATGGAAAGTGGAATGGAATGTGGAATGGAATGTGGAATGGAAAGGAATGAAATATGGAATGGGATGTGGAAACGAAAGTGGAAAGGAATGCAATGGAATTTGGCAGGGAACGTGGATTGGAATGGAATGGAAAGTGGAATTGAACGTGTATTGTAAACTGGAATGGAATGGAATGGAATGTGGAATGGAATGGAATGGAATGTTGAATGGAATGTAATGGAATATGGAATAGAATGCAGTGGAATGGAATGTAGAATGGAATGTGGAATGGAACGTAAAATGGAATGTGGAATGGAAATTGGAATGCAATGGAATTGAATGTGGAATGGAATGTGGAATGAAATGGAATGGAATGGAATGTGGAATGGAATGCAGAATGGAATGGAATTGTATGTGGAATGGAACGTGGAATGGGACGTGAAATTGAATGAAATGGAATGCGGAAAGAAATATGGAATGCTATGGAATGGAGTGTGGAGTGGAGTGTGGAATGGAATGTGGAATGGAATGTGGAATGGGATGGAAGGTGGAATGGAATGTGGAGTGGAATAGATTGCAATGTTAAAATGTAATGGAATGGAATGTGGACTGCAATGTGGATTACAATGGAATGCAATGTGGAATTGAATGGATTGGAATGTGGCATATAATTTTCAATGGAATGTGGCATGAAATATGGAGTGGAACGTTGAATGGAAAGTGGAATGGAATGGAATGGATCGTGGAATGGAACATGGAATGGAATGTGGAATGGAAGGTGGAATGGAGCGTGGAATGGAATCGAAAGGAGCGTGGAATGGAATGTGGAACGGAACGTGGAAGGGAATGGATTGGAATGTGCAATGGAATGTGGAATGGAATGGACTGGAATGTGGAATGTAATGTGGAATGAAATGCAACGGAATGTGGAATGGAATGGAATGGAATGTGGAATGGAGTGGAATGGAATGTTGTATGGTATGAGGAATGGAATGTGCAGTGGCACTCAGAATGGAACAGAGTGCAACGTGGAATGGAATGTGGAATGGAATGTGAAATGGAACGTGGAAGGAATGCAGTGAGGAATGGAACGTGGATACGGATTTAATGGAACGTGGAATGGAACGTGGAATGGAATGTGGAATGGAAAGTGGAATGGAATGGAATGTGGAATGGATCGTGTAATGGAATGGAATGGAATGTGGAATGGAATGTGGAATGGAACGTGGAATGGAATGTGGCATGCAACATTGAATGGAATGTGCAATTGAATGTGAAATGGAACGTGGAAAGGAAAGGAATAGAAAGTGGAATGGTACGGGGAATGGAATGGAAAGGAACGTGGAATGGAATGTGGAATGGAACGTGGAATGGAATGGAATGGAATGTGGAATGGACTGTAGATTGGAATGTGGAATTTAATGTGGAAGAGAATGTGCAATGGAATTCAATGGAATGGAATGGAATGTGGTATGGAATGTGGAAAGGAATGTGGAATGGAAAGTGGAATGCAACGGAATTAAATGTGGAATGGAATGTGGAATGGAACGGGGAATGCAATGGAATAGAAAGTGGAATGGGATGGACTGGAATGTGGAATGGAAAGTGGAATGGAATGTGGAAGGCAATTTGGAACGGAACGTGGAATGGAACGTGGAATGGAATGGAATGTGAAACAGAATGGAATGGAATGTGGAATGGAATGCGGAATGGAATGTAGAATGGAATGGAATGGAATTTGGAATGGAGTGGAATGGAATGTTGATTCGAAGGTGGAAGGGAATCTGCTATGTAACGTGGAATGTAAAGGAATAGAATGTGGAATGGAATGCAGTGGAATGTGGAATGGAATGTAATGTAATGTGGAATGGAATGTGGAATGGAATGGAATGGAATGTGGAATAGAATGTGTAATGCAATGGAGTGGAATGCAAAATGGAATGGAGGGCAATGTGAAATGGAATGTGGAATGGAACGTGGAATGGAACTTGGAATGGAATGTGGAATGGAATGGAAAAGAATGAGAATGGAATGGTTTGGAATGTGGAATAAAATGTGGTATGCAATGGAATGGAATATGGAATGCAATAGAATGGAATGGTGTGGAATGTGGAATGGAATGGAAAGGAATGTGGAATGGAACGTGGAATGGAATGGAATGGAACATGGAAAGGAATGTGGAATGGAATGTGGAATGCGACGTGGAATAGAATGTGGAATGTAATTTGGAATGGAAAGTAGTGGAATGTGGAATGCAAAGGAATGGAATGTGGACTGGAATGCAATGGAATGTGGAATGGAATGTGGAAGAGAATGGAATGGAAGGTGGAATAGAATGCGGAATGGAATGGATAGGAATCCGGAATGGAATGGAATGGAATGGCATGGAATGTGGAATGGAATGTGGAATGGAAACTGGAATGGAATGTGGAATTTAAAGTGTAATGGAATGGAATTGAATGTGCTGTGGAATATGGAAGGAATCTGGAATACAACTTGGAAAGGAATGTGGAATTTTACGTGTAATGGAAGGTGGAATGGAATGGATTGGAACGTGCAATGGAATGTGAAGTGGAATGGAATGGAATGTGAAATGGAATGGAATGGAAGGTTTAATGGAAAGGAATGGAACGAGGAATGGAACATGGAATGGAACGTGGAAAACAACGTGGAATTGAACGTGGAATGTAATGTTAAATGGAATGGAATGGAATGTGGAATAGAATGGAAAGGAATGTGGAATGGAATGGAATGGAATGGAGGGGAATGGGGAATGTTATGGAATGGAATGGAATGGAATGCGGAATGCAATGGAATTAATTGTGGAATGGAATGGAATGGAATCTAATGGAATTTGGAACAGAATGGAATGGAATGTGAAATGGAATGGGATGTAATGTGGAATGGAATGTGGAATAGAATGTGGAGTGGAAAGTGCAAACGAAAGTGGAATGTAATGGAATGGAATGTGGAATGGAAAGTGGAATTGAATCGAAGGGAACGGGGAATGGAAAGTAGAACGGAATGCAGTAGAACGTGGAATTGAACGTGGATTCGAACATCGAATGGAATGGCCAATGGACTGTGGAATTGAACGTGGAATGGAATGGAATGGAAAGTGGAATGGGACGTGGAATGTAGTGAAACGGAATGGAATGGATTGTGGAATGGAACATGGAATTTAACGGAATGGAATGTGGAATGGAACTTGGAATGGAACGTGGAATGGAACGAGCAATGTAATGAAGAATGGAATGTGGAATGGAATTTGGAATAGAACGGAAAGGAATGCGGAATGGAATGTGCAATGGAATGTGGAATGCAGCGTGGAATGTAATGGAATGGAACGTGGAATTGAACATGGAATGGAACCGAATGGAACGTGGAATGGAACACGAAATAGAACGTGGAATGGAACATGGAATGGAAGGTGGAATTGAAAGGGCAATGGAATGTGGAATGTAACATGGAATGTAATGCAATGGAAACTGGAATGCAACTTGGAATGGAATGGAATGGATTGTGGAATGAAATCTGGAATGGAATGTGGAATGGAACCTGGATAGGAACATGGTATGTGGATTGGAATGTGGAATGGAATGGAATGGAATGTGGAATGGAATGTGAAATGGAAAGGAGAGTAATGTGGAACGGAATGTGGAATGGAATGTGGAATGCAATGGAATGGAATATGGAATGGAATGGAAAGGAATGTGGAATATAATGGAATGGAATGGAATGGAATGGGAATGGAATAGAATGGAATGTGGACTGCAATGGAATGGAATGAAATGAGGAACAGAATGGAATGGAATGTGGAATGCAATGCAATGGAATGAAAGGAGGAATTGAAAGGAATGGAATGTGGAATGGAATGGAATGGAATGTGAAATGGAATGGAACAGAACGTTGAATGGAATGTGGAATGGAATGTGGAATGAAATGGAAGGGAATGTGGAAAAGAATGTGGAATGAATGTGGAATGGAAAGTGGAATGGATTGGAAAGGAATGTTCAATGGAATGGAAAGGAATGTGGAATAGAATGGAAACGGATAGAACGGAATGCGGAATGGAATGGAATAGAATGTGGAATGCAAAGGAATGGAGTGAAATGTGGAATTGAATGGAATGGAAAATGGAAAGGAATGGAATGGAATGTGGAATGGGATGGAATGGAACGTGGAATGGAACGTGGAATGGAATGTGGAATGGAATGTGGAATGGAATATCGAATGGCATGAGGAATGGAATGTGGAATGCAATGGAATGGAATGTTGACTGTAAAGGAATGGAATATGGAATAGAATGGAATGGAATGCAATGTGGAATGGAATGGAAAGGAACGTGGAATTGAATGCAGTGGAATGTGGAAGGGAATGGAATGGAACGTGGAATAGAATGTGGAATGGAATGCAATGCAACGTGAAATGAAATGTGGAAAGGAATGAGTAATGAAAAGTGGAATGGAACGTGAAATGAAATGCAAAGGAACGTGAAATAGATTGGAATGGAACGTAGAATGTAATGTGGAATGGAATACAGAATGGGACGTGGAACGGAATGGAATACAACTTAGAATGGAATGTGGTAGAATGTGAAAAGGAATGGAAAGGAATGTGGAATGGAATGGATTGGAATGTGGAAGAGAATGTACTGGAATGTGGAATGGAATGGAATGAAACGTGGAATGGAATGTGGAATGGTACGTGGAATTAATTGTTTAATGCAATGGAATGGAATGTGGAATAGAATGCAATGGAATGTAATGAAACGTGGAATGGACTGTGGAATGGTACGTTGAATGTATTGTTTAATGGAAGGGAATGGAATGTGGAATAGAATGGAATGGAACGGAGTGTGGAATGGAATGTGGAATGGAATGGAATGGAATGAGGAATGGAATTTGAAATGGAATGTGGAAAGGAACGTTTAAAGGAATGGAATGGAATGTGGAATCGAACATGGAATGAAATCGAATGGGATGTGGAATGGAAGGTGGAATGGAATGTGGAATGGAAAGTGGAATGGAATGGAGTGGAATGTGGAATGGAATGTTGAAGGGAGTGTGGAATGGAATGGAATGGGATGTGGAATGGACTGTGTAATGAAATGAAATGGAATGTGGAATGGAACGTAATGGAAAGTGGAATGGAATGTGGAATGGAATGTGGAATGGAAAGGAATGAAATATGGAATGGAATGTGGAAACGAAAGTGGAAAGGAATGCAATGGAATTTGGCAGGGAACGTGGATTGGAATGGAATGGAAAGTGGAATTGAACGTGTATTGTAAACTGGAATGGAATGGAATGGAATGTGGAATGGAATGGAATGGAATGTTGAATGGAATGCAATGGAATATGGAATAGAATGCAGTGGAATGGAATGTAGAATGGAATGTGGAATGGAACGTAAAATGGAATGTGGAATGGAATTTGGAATGCAATGGAATTGAATGTGGAATGGAATGTGGAATGGAATGGAATTGTATGTGGAATGGAACGTGGAATGGGACGTGAAATTGAATGAAATGGAATGTGGAAAGAAATATGGAATGTTAAGGAATGGAGTGTGGAATGGAGTGTGGAATGGAATGTGGAATGGAATGTGGAATGGAATGGAAGGTGGAATGGAATGTGGAGTGGAATAGATTGCAATGTTAAAATGTAATGGAATGGAATGTGGATTGCAATGTGGATTACAATGGAATGCAATGTGGAATTGAATGGATTGGAATGTGGCATATAATTTTCAATGGAATGTGGCATGAAATATGGAGTGGAACGTTGAATGGAAAGTGGAATGGAATGGAATGGATCGTGGAATGGAACATGGAACGGAATGTGGAATGGAAGGTGGAATGGAGCGTGGAAAGGAATCGAAAGGAGCGTGGAATGGAATGTGGAATGGAACGTGGAATGGAATGCAGAATGGAATGGATTGCAATGTGCAATGGAATGTTGAATGGAATGGACTGGAATGTGGAATGGAATATGGAATGAAATGCAACGGAATGTGGAATGGAATGGAATGGACTGTGGAATGGAGTGGAATGGAATGTTGTATGGAATGAGGAATGGAATGTGGAGTGGCACTCAGAATGGAACAGAGTGCAACGTGGAATGGAATGTGGAATGGAATGTGAAATGGAACGTGGAAGGAATGCAGTGAGGAATGGAACGTGGATTCGAATTTAATGGAACGTGGAATGGAACGTGGAATGGAATGTGTAATGGAAAGAGGAATGGAATGGAATGTGGAATGGATCGTGTAATGGAATAGAATGGAATGTGGAATGGAATGTGGAATGGAACGTGGAATGGAATGTGGAATGCAACGTTGAATGGAATGTGCAATTGAATGTGAAATGGAACGTGGAAAGGAATGGAATGGAAAGTGGAATGGTACGTGGAATGGAATGGAAAGGAACGTGGAATGGAATGTGGAATGGAATGTAGAATGGAATGTGGAATTTAATGAGGAAGAGAATGTGCAATGGAATTCAATGGAATGGAATGGAATGTGGTATGGAATGTGGAAAGGAATGTGGAATGGAAAGTGGAATGCAACGGAATTAAATGTGGAATGGAATGTGGAATGGAACGGGGAATGCAATGGAATAGAAAGTGGAATGGGATGGACTGGAATGTGGAATGGAAAGTGGAATGGAATGTGGAAGGCAATTTGGAATGGAACGTGGAATGGAACGTGGAATGGAATGGAATGTGAAACAGAATGGAATGGAATGTGGAATGGAATGCGGAATGGAATGTAGAATGGAATGGAATGGAATTTGGAATGGAGTGGAATGGAATGTTGATTCGAAGGTGGAAGGGAATCTGCTATGTAACGTGGAATGTAAAGGAATGGAATGTGGAATGGAATGCAGTGGAATGTGGAATGGAATGTAATGTAATGTGGAATGCAATGTGGAATGGAATGGAATGGAATGTGGAATAGAATATGTAATGCAATGGAGTGGAATGCAAAATGGAATGGAGGGCAATGTGAAATGGAATGTGGAATGGAACGTGGAATGGAACTTGGAATGGAATGTGGAATGGAATGGAAAAGAATGAGAATGGAATGGTTTGGAATGTGGAATAAAATGTGGTATGCAATGGAATGGAATATTGAACGCAATAGAATGGAATGGTGTGGAATGTGGAATGGAATGGAAAGGAATGTGGAATGGAACGTGGAATGGAATGGAATGGAACATGGAAAGGAATGTGGAATGGAATGTGGAATGCGACGTGGAATAGAGTGTGGAATGTAATTTGGAATGGAACGTAGTGGATTGTGGAATGCAAAGGAATGGAATGTGGAATGGAATGCAACGGAATGTGGAATGGAATGTGGAAGAGAATGGAATGGAAGGTGGAATAGAATGCGGAATGGAATGGATAGGAATCCGGAATGGAATGGAATGGAATGGTATGGAATGTGGAATGGAATGTGGAATGGAACCTGGAATGGAATGTGGAATGGAAAGTGTAATGGAATGGAATTGAATGTGCTGTGGAATATGGAAGGAATCTGGAATACAACTTGGAAAGGAATGTGTAATTTAACGTGTAATGGAAGGTGGAATGGAATGGATTGGAACGTGCAATGGAATGTGAAGTGGAATGGAATGCAATGTGAAATGGAATGGAATGGAAGGTGGAATGGAAAGGAATGGAACGAAGAATGGAACATGGAATGGAACGTGGAAAACAACGTGGAATTGAACGTGGAATGTAATGTTAAATGGAATGGAATGGAATGTGGAATAGAATGGAAAGGAATGTGGAATGGAATGGAATGGAATGGAGGGGAATGTGGAATGGAATGGAATGGAATGGAATGGAATGCGGAATGCAATGGAATTAATTGTGGAATGGAATGGAATGGAATGGAATGGAATCTAATGGAATTTGGAATAGAATGGAATGGAATGTGAAATGGAATGGAATGGAATGTGGGGTGGAATGTGGAATAGAATGTGGAGTGGAAAGTGCAAAGGAAAGTGGAATGTAATGGAATGGAATGTGGAATGGAAAGTGGAATTGAATCGAAGGGAACGGGGAATGGAAAGTCGAACGGAATGGAGTAGAACGTGGAATCGAACGTGGATTCGAACATCGAATGGAATGGCCAATGGACTGTGGAATTGAACGTGGAATGGAATGGAATGGAAAGTGGAATGGGACGTGGAATGTAGTGAAACGGAATGGAATGGAATGTGGAATGGAACTTGGAATGGAACGTGGAATGGAACGAGCAATGTAATGAAGAATGGAATGTGGAATGGAATTTGGAATGGAACGGAAAGGAATGCGGAATGGAATGTGCAATGGAATGTGGAATGCAGCGTGGAATGAAATGGAATGGAACGTGGAATGGAACATGGAATGGAACGGAATGGAACGTGGAATGGAACATGGAATGGAACGTGGAATGGAACATGGAATGGAAGGTGGAATTGAAAGGGCAATGGAATGTGGAATGTAACATGGAACGTAATGCAATGGAAAGTGGAATGCAACTTGGAATGGAATGGAATGGATTGTGGAATGAAATCTGGAATGGAATGTGGAATGGAACCTGGATAGGAACATGGTATGTGGATTGGAATGTGGAATGGAATGGAATGGAATGTGGAATGGAATGTGAATTGGAAAGGAGACTAATGTGGAACGGAATGTGGAATGGAATGTGGAATGCAATGGAATGGAATATGGAATGGAATGGAAAGGAATGTGGAATATAATGGAATGGAATGGAATGGAACGGGAATGGAATAGAATGGAATGTGGACTGCAATGGAATGGAATGAAATGAGGAACAGAATGGAATGGAATGTGGAATGCAATGCAATGGAATGAAATGAGGAATTGAAAGGAATGGAATGTGGAATGGAATGGAATGGAATGTGAAATGGAATGGAACAGAACGTTGAATGGAATGTGGAATGGAATAGAATGGAATGTGGAATGAAATGGAAGGGAATGTGGAAAAGAATGTGGAATGAATGTGGAATGGAAAGTGGAATGGATTGGAAGGGAATGTTCAATGGAATGGAAAGGAATGTGGAATAGAATGGAATCGGATAGAACGGAATGCGGAATGGAATAGAAGAGAATGTGGAATGCAAAGGAATCGAGTGAAATGTGGAATTGAATGGAATGGAAAATGGAAAGGAATGGAATGGAATGTGGAATGGGATGGAATGGAACGTGGAATGGAACGTGGAATGGAATGTGGAATGGAATGTGGAATGGCATGAGGAATGGAATGTGGAATGCAATGGAATGGAATGTTGACTGTAAAGGAATGGAATATGGAATACAATGGAATGGAATGCAATGTGGAATGGAATGGAAAGGAACGTGGAATTGAATGCAGTGGAATGTGGAAGGGAATGGAATGGAACGTGGAATAGAATGTGGAATGGAATGCAATGCAACGTGAAATGAAATGTGGAAAGGAATGAGTAATGAAAAGTGGAATGGAACGTGAAATGAAATGCAAAGGAACGTGAAATAGATTGGAATGGAACGTAGAATGTAATGTGGACTGGGATGCAGAATGGGACGTGGAACGGAATGGAATACAACTTAGAATGGAATGTGGTAGAATGTGAAATGGAATGGAAAGGAATGTGGAATGGAATGGATTGGAATGTGGAAGGGAATGTACTGGAATGTGGAATGGAATGGAATGAAACGTGGAATGGAATGTGGAATGGTACGTGGAATGGATTGTTTAATGGAATGGAATGGAATGTGGAATAGAATGCAATGGAATGTAATGAAACGTGGAATGGACTGTGGAATGGTACGTTGAATGGATTGTTTAATGGAAGGGAATGGAATGTGGAATAGAATGGAATGGAACGGAGTGTGGAATGGAATGTGGAATGGAATGGAATGGAATGAGGAATGGAATTTGAAATGGAATGTGGAAAGGAAAGTTTAATGGAATGGAATGGAATGTGGAATCGAACATGGAATGAAATCGAATGGGATGTGGAATGGAAAGTGGAATGGAATGTGGAATGGAAAGTGGAATGGAATGGAAAGGAATGTGGAATGGAATGTTGAAGGGAGTGTGGAATGGAATGGAATGGGATGTGGAATGGACTGTGTAATGAAATGAAATGGAATGTGG
Organism: Pongo pygmaeus; assembly: GCF_028885625.2. NCBI lineage: Eukaryota > Metazoa > Chordata > Mammalia > Primates > Hominidae > Pongo > Pongo pygmaeus. Next base: position 45,553,945 of record NC_072397.2, on the reverse strand, counting down.
AATGGAACGTAATGGAAAGTGGAATGGAATGTGGAATGGAATGTGGAATGGAAGGAATGAAATATGGAATGGAATGTGGAAATGAAAGTGGAAAGGAATGCAATGGAATTTGGCAGGGAACGTGGATTGGAATGGAATGGAAAGTGGAATTGAACGTGTATTGTAAACTGGAATGGAATGGAATGAAATGTGGAATGGAATGGAATGGAATGTTGAATGGAATGTAATGGAGTATGGAATAGAATGCAGTGGAATGGAATGTAGAATGGAATGTGGAATGGAACGTAAAATGGAATGTGGAATGGAATTTGGAATGCAATGGAATTGAATGTGGAATGGAATGTGGAATGAAATGGAATGGAATGGAATGTGGAATGGAATGCGGAATGGAATGGAATTGTATGTGGAATGGAACGTGGAATGGGACGTGAAATTGAAAGAAATGGAATGTGGAAAGAAATATGGAATGTTATGGAATGGAGTGTGGAATGGAGTGTGGAATGGAATGTGGAATGGGATGGAAGGTGGAATGGAATGTGGAGTGGAATAGATTGCAATGTTAATATGTAATGGAATGGAATGTGGATTGCAATTTGGATTACAATGGAATGCAATGTGGAATTGAATGGATTGGAATGTGGCATATAATTTTCAATGGAATGTGGCATGAAATATGGAGTGGAACGTTGAATGGAAAGCGGAATGGAATGGAATGGATCGTGGAATGGAACATGGAATGGAATGTGGAATGGAAGGTGGAATGGAGCGTGGAATGGAATCGAAAAGAGCGTGGAATGGAATGTGGAACGGAACGTGGAGTGGAATGCGGAATGGAATGGATTGGAATGTGCAATGGAATGTGGAATGGAATGGACTGGAATGTGGAATGGAATGTGGAATGAAATGCAACGGAATGTGGAATGGAATGGAATGGAATGTGGAATGGAGTGGAATGGAATGTTGTATGGAATGAGGAATGGAATGTGGAGTGGCCCTCAGAATGGAACAGAGTGCAACGTGGAATGGAATGTGGAATGGAATGTGAAATGGAACGTGGAAGGAATGCAGTGAGGAATGGAACGTGGATTCGAATTTAATGGAACGTGGAATGGAACGTGGAATGGAATGTGGAATGGAAAGTGGAATGGAATGGAATGTGGAATGGATCGTGTAATGGAATGGAATGGAATGTGGAATGGAATGTTTAATGGAACGTGGAATGGAATGTGGAATGCAACGTTGAATGGAATGTGCAATTGAATGTGAAATGGAACGTGGAAAGGAATGGAATGGAAAGTGGAATGGTACGTGGAATGGAATGGAAAGGAACGTGGAATGGAATGTGGAATGGAACGTGGAATGGAATGGAATGGAATGTAGAATGGAATGTGAAATTTAATGTGGAAGAGAATGTGCAATGGAATTCAATGGAATGGAATGGAATGTGGTATGGAATGTGGAAAGGAATGTGGAATGGAAAGTGGAATGCAACGGAATTAAATGTGGAATGGAATGTGGAATGGAACGGGGAATGCAATGGAATAGAAAGTGGAATGGGATGGACTGGAATGTGGAATGGAAAGTGGAATGGAATGTGGAAGGCAATTTGGAATTTAACGTGGAATGGAACGTGAAATGGAATGGAATGTGAAACAGAATGGAATGGAATGTGGAATGGAATGCGGAATGGAATGTAGAATGGAATGGAATGGAATTTGGAATGGAGTGGAATGGAATGTTGATTCGAAGGTGGAAGGGAATCTGCTATGTAATGTGGAATGTAAAGGAATGGAATGTGGAATGGAATGCAGTGGAATGTGGAATGGAATGTAATGTAATGTGGAATGGAATGTGGAATGGAATGGAATGGAATGTGGAATGGAATGGAATGGAATGTGGAATAGAATGTGTAATGCAATGGAGTGGAATGCAAAATGGAATGGAGGGCAATGTGAAATGAATGTGGAATGGAACGTGGAATGGAACTTCGAATGGAATGTGGAATGGAATGGAAAAGAATGAGAATGGAATGGTTTGGAATGTGGAATAAAATGTGGTACGCAATGGAATGGAATATTGAATGCAATAGAATGGAATGGTGTGGAATGTGGAATGGAATGGAAAGGAATGTGGAATGGAACGTGGAATGGGTCAGAATGGAACATGGAAAGGAATGTGGAATGGAATGTGGAATGCGACGTGGAATAGAATGTGGAATGTAATTTGGAATGGAAAGTAGTGGAATGTGGAATGCAAAGGAATGGAATGTGGAATGGAATGCAATGGAATGTGGAGTGGAATGTGGAAGAGAATGGAATGGAAGGTGGAATAGAATGAGGAATCGAATGGATAGGAATCCGGAATGGAATGGAATGGAATGGTATGGAATGTGGAATGGAATGTGGAATGGAAACTGGAATGGAATGTGGAATGGAAAGTGTAATGGAATGGAATTGACTGTGCTGTGGAATATGGAAGGAATCCGGAATACAAGTTGGAAAGGAATGTGGAATTTAACGTGTAATGGAAGGTGGAATGGAATGGATTGGAACGTGCAATGGAATGTGAAGTGGAATGGAATGGAATGTGGAATGGAATGGAATGGAAGGTGTAATGGAAAGGAATGGAACGAGGAATGGAACATGTAATGGAACGTGGAAAGCAACGTGGAATTGAACGTGGAATGTAATGTTAAATGGAATGGAATGGAATGTGGAATAGAATGGAAAGGAATGTGGAATGGAATGGAATGGAATGGAATGTGGAATGCAATGGAATTAATTGTGGAATGGAATGGAATGGAATGGAATGGAATGGAATCTAATGGAATTTGGAATAGAATGGAATGGAATGTGAAATGGAATGGAATGTAATGTGGAATGGAATGTGGAATAGAATGTGGAGTGGAAAGTGCAAAGGAAAGTGGAATGTAATGGAATGGAATGTGGAATGGAAAGTGGAATTGAATCGAAGGGAACAGGGAATGGAAAGTAGAACGGAATGGAGTGGAACGTGGAATCGAACGTGGATTCGAACATCGAATGGAATGGCCAATGGACTGTGGAATTGAACGTGGAATGGAATGGAATGGAAAGTGGAATGGGACGTGGAATGTATTGAAACGGAATGGAATGGATTGTGGAATGGAACATGGAATTTAACGGAATGGAATGTGGAATGGAACTTGGAATGGAACGTGGAATGGAACGAGCAATGTAATGAAGAATGGATTGTGGAATGGAATTTGGAATGGAACGGAAAGGAATGCGGAATGGAATGTGCAATGGAATGTGGAATGCAGCGTGGAATGGAATGGAATGGAACGTGGCATGGAACATGGAATGGAACGGAATGGAACGTGGAATGGAACATGGAATGGAACGTGGAATGGAACATGGAATGGAAGGTGGAATTGAAAGGGCAATGGAATGTGGAATGTAATGCAATGGAAACTGGAATGCAACTTGGAATGGAATGGAATGGATTGTGGAATGAAATCTGGAATGGAATGTGGAATGGAACCTGGATAGGAACATGGTATGTGGATTGGAATGTGGAATGGAATGGAATGGAATGTGGAATGGAATGTGAAATGGAAAGGAGAGTAATGTGGAACGGAATGTGGAATGGAATGTGGAATGCAATGGAATGGAATATGGAATGGAATGGAAAGGAATGTGGAATATAATGGAATGGAATGGAATGGAACGGGAATGGAATAGAATGGAATGTGGACTGCAATGGAATGGAATGAAATGAGGAACAGAATGGAATGGAATGTGGAATGCAATGCAATGGAATGAAATGAGGAATTGAAAGGAATGGAATGTGGAATGGAATGGAATGGAATGTGAAATGGAATGGAACAGAACGTTGAATGGAATGTGGAATGGAATAGAATGGAATGTGGAATGAAATGGAAGGGAATGTGGAAAAGAATGTGGAATGAATGTGGAATGGAAAGTGGAATGGATTGGAATGGAATGTTCAATGGAATGGAAAGGAATGTGGAATAGAATGGAATCGGATAGAACGGAATGCGGAATGGAATGGAAGAGAATGTGGAATGCAAAGGAATGGAGTGAAATGTGGAATTGAATGGAATGGAAAATGGAAAGGAATGGAATGGAATGTGGAATGGGATGGAATGGAACGTGGAATGGAACGTGGAATGGAATGTGGAATGGAATGTGGAATGGCATGAGGAATGGAATGTGGAATGCAATGGAATGGAATGTTGACTGTAAAGGAATGGAATATGGAATAGAATGGAATGGAATGCAATGTGGAATGGAATGGAAAGGAACGTGGAATTGAATGCAGTGGAATGTGGAAGGGAATGGAATGGAACGTGGAATAGAATGTGGAATGGAATGCAATGCAACGTGAAATGAAATGTGGAAAGGAATGAGTAATGAAAAGTGGAATGGAACGTGAAATGAAATGCAAAGGAAAGTGAAATAGATTGGAATGGAACGTAGAATGTAATGTGGAATGGGATGCAGAATGGGACGTGGAACGGAATGGAATACAACTTAGAATGGAATGTGGTAGAATGTGAAATGGAATGGAAAGGAATGTGGAATGGAATGGATTGGAATGTGGAAGGGAATGTACTGGAATGTGGAATGGAATGGAATGAAACGTGGAATGGAATGTGGAATGGTACGTGGAATGGATTGTTTAATGGAATGGAATGGAATGTGGAATAGAATGCAATGGAATGTAATGAAACGTGGAATGGACTGTGGAATGGTACGTTGAATGGATTGTTTAATGGAAGGGAATGGAATGTGGAATAGAATGGAATGGAACGGAGTGTGGAATGGAATGTGGAATGGAATGGAATGGAATGAGGAATGGAATTTGAAATGGAATGTGGAAAGGAAAGTTTAATGGAATGGAATGGAATGTGGAATCGAACATGGAATGAAATCAAATGGGATGTGGAATGGAAAGTGGAATGGAATGTGGAATGGAAAGTGGAATGGAATGGAATGGAATGTGGAATGGAATGTTGAAAGGAGTGTGGAATGGAATGGAATGGGATATGGAATGGACTGTGTAATGAAATGAAATGGAATGTGGAATGGAACGTAATGGAAAGTGGAATCGAATGTGGAATGGAATGTGGAATGGAAAGGAATGAAATATGGAATGGAATGTGGAAACGAAAGTGGAAAGGAATGCAATGGAATTTGGCAGGGAACGTGGATTGGAATGGAATGGAAAGTGGAATTGAACGTGTATTGTAAACTGGAATGGAATGGAATGGAATGTGGAATGGAATGGAATGGAATGTTGAATGGAATGTAATGGAGTATGGAATAGAATGCAGTGGAATGGAATGTAGAATGGAATGTGGAAAGGAACGTACAATGGAATGTGGAATGGAATTTGGAATGCAATGGAATTGAATGTGGAATGGAATGTGGAATGAAATGGAATGGAATGGAATGTGGAATGGAATGCGGAATGGAATGGAATTGTATGTGGAATGGAACGTGGAATGGGACGTGAAATTGAAAGAAATGGAATGTGGAAAGAAATATGGAATGTTATGGAATGGAGTGTGGAATGGAGTGTGGAATGGAATATGGAATGGGATGGAAGGTGGAATGGAATGTGGAGTGGAATAGATTGCAATGTTAATATGTAATGGAATGGAATGTGGATTGCAATGTGGATTACAATGGAATGCAATGTGGAATTGAATGGATTGGAATGTGGCATATAATTTTCAATGGAATGTGGCATGAAATATGGAGTGGAACGTTGAATGGAAAGCGGAATGGAATGGAATGGATCGTGGAATGGAACATGGAATGGAATGTGGAATGGAAGGTGGAATGGAGCGTGGAATGGAATCGAAAAGAGCGTGGAATGGAATGTGGAACGGAACGTGGAGTGGAATGCGGAATGGAATGGATTGGAATGTGCAATGGAATGTGGAATGGAATGGACTGGAATGTGGAATGGAATGTGGAATGAAATGCAACGGAATGTGGAATGGAATGGAATGGAATGTGGAATGGAGTGGAATGGAATGTTGTATGGAATGAGGAATGGAATGTGGAGTGGCCCTCAGAATGGAACAGAGTGCAACGTGGAATGGAATGTGGAATGGAATGTGAAATGGAACGTGGAAGGAATGCAGTGAGGAATGGAACGTGGATTCGAATTTAATGGAACGTGGAATGGAACGTTTAATGGAATGTGGAATGGAAAGTGGAATGGAATGGAATGTGGAATGGATCGTGTAATGGAATGGAATGGAATGTGGAATGGAATGTTTAATGGAACGTGGAATGGAATGTGGAATGCAACGTTGAATGGAATGTGCAATTGAATGTGAAATGGAACGTGGAAAGGAATGGAATGGAAAGTGGAATGGTACGTGGAATGGAATGGAAAGGAACGTGGAATGGAATGTGGAATGGAACGTGGAATGGAATGGAATGGAATGTAGAATGGAATGTGGAATTTAATGTGGAAGAGAATGTGCAATGGAATTCAATGGAATGGAATGGAATGTGGTATGGAATGTGGAAAGGAATGTGGAATGGAAAGTGGAATGCAACGGAATTAAATGTGGAATGGAATGTGGAATGGAACGGGGAATGCAATGGAATAGAAAGTGGAATGGGATGGATTGGAATGTGGAATGGAAAGTGGAATGGAATGTGGAAGGCAATTTGGAATGGAACGTGGAATGGAACGTGGAATGGAATGGAATGTGACACAGAATGGAGTGGAATGTGGAATGGATTGCGGAATGGAATGTAGAATGGAATGGAATGGAATTTGGAATGGAGTGGAATGGAATGTTGATTCGAAGGTGGAAGGGAATCTGCTATGTAACGTGGAATGTAAAGGAATGGAATGTGGAATGGAATGCAGTGGAATGTGGAATGGAATGTAATGTAATGTGGAATGCAATGTGGAATGGAATGGAATGGAATGTGGAATAGAATGTGTAATGCAATGGAGTGGAATGCAAAATGGAATGGAGGTCAATGTGAAATGGAATGTGGAATGGAACGTGGAATGGAACTTGGAATGGAATGTGGAATGGAATGGAAAAGAATGAGAATGGAATGGTTTGGAATGTGGAATAAAATGTGGTATGCAATGGAATGGAATATTGAACGCAATAGAATGGAATGGTGTGGAATGTGGAATGGAATGGAAAGGAATGTGGAATGGAACGTGGAATGGAATGGAATGGAACATGGAAAGGAATGTGGAATGGAATGTGGAATGCGACGTGGAATAGAGTGTGGAATGTAATTTGGAATGGAACGTAGTGGAATGTGGAATGCAAAGGAATGGAATGTGGAATGGAATGCAACGGAATGTGGAATGGAATGTGGAAGAGAATGGAAAGGAAGGTGGAATAGAATGCGGAATGGAATGGATAGGAATCCGGAATGGAATGGAATGGAATGGTATGGAATGTGGAATGGAATGTGGAATGGAACCTGGAATGGAATGTGGAATGGAAAGTGTAATGGAATGGAATTGAATGTGCTGTGGAATATGGAAGGAATCTGGAATACAACTTGGAAAGGAATGTGGAATTTAACGTGTAATGGAAGGTGGAATGGAATGGATTGGAACGTGCAATGGAATGTGAAGTGGAATGGAATGCAATGTGAAATGGAATGGAATGGAAGGTGGAATGGAAAGGAATGGAACGAAGAATGGAACATGGAATGGAACGTGGAAAACAACGTGGAATTGAACGTGGAATGTAATGTTAAATGGAATGGAATGGAATGTGGAATAGAATGGAAAGGAATGTGGAATGGAAAGGAATGGAATGGAGGGGAATGTGGAATGGAATGGAATGGAATGGAATGGAATGCGGAATGCAATGGAATTAATTGTGGAATGGAATGGAATGGAATGGAATGGAATCTTTGGAAATTGGAATAGAATGGAATGGAATGTGAAATGGAATGGAATGGAATGTGGAGTGGAATGTGGAATAGAATGTGGAGTGGAAAGTGCAAAGGAAAGTGGAATGTAATGGAATGGAATGTGGAATGGAAAGTGGAATTGAATAGAAGGGAACGGGGAATGGAAAGTCGAACGGAATGGAGTAGAACGTGGAATCGAACGTGGATTCGAACATCGAATGGAATGGCCAATGGACTGTGGAATTGAACGTGGAATGGAATGGAATGGAAAGTGGAATGGGACGTGGAATGTAGTGAAACGGAATGGAATGGAATGTGGAATGGAACTTGGAATGGAACGTGGAATGGAACGAGCAATGTAATGAAGAATGGAATGTGGAATGGAATTTGGAATGGAACAGAAAGGAATGCGGAATGGAATGTGCAATGGAATGTGGAATGCAGCGTGGAATGGAATGGAATGGAACGTGGAATGGAACATGGAATGGAACGGAATGGAACGTGGAATGGAACATGGAATGGAACGTGGAATGGAACATGGAATGGAAGGTGGAATTGAAAGGGCAATGGAATGTGGAATGTAACATGGAATGTAATGCAATGGAAACTGGAATGCAACTTGGAATGGAATGGAATGGATTGTGGAATGAAATCTGGAATGGAATGTGGAATGGAACCTGGATAGGAACATGGTATGTGGATTGGAATGTGGAATGGAATGGAATGGAATGTGGAATGGAATGTGAAATGGAAAGGAGAGTAATGTGGAACGGAATGTGGAATGGAATGTGGAATGCAATGGAATGGAATATGGAATGGAATGGAAAGGAATGTGGAATATAATGGAATGGAATGGAATGGAACGGGAATGGAATAGAATGGAATGTGGACTGCAATGGAATGGAATGAAATGAGGAACAGAATGGAATGGAATGTGGAATGCAATGCAATGGAATGAAATGAGGAATTGAAAGGAATGGAATGTGGAATGGAATGGAATGGAATGTGAAATGGAATGGAACAGAACGTTGAATGGAATGTGGAATGGAATAGAATGGAATGTGGAATGAAATGGAAGGGAATGTGGAAAAGAATGTGGAATGAATGTGGAATGGAAAGTGGAATGGATTGGAATGGAATGTTCAATGGAATGGAAAGGAATGTGGAATAGAATGGAATCGGATAGAACGGAATGCGGAATGGAATGGAAGAGAATGTGGAATGCAAAGGAATGGAGTGAAATGTGGAATTGAATGGAATGGAAAATGGAAAGGAATGGAATGGAATGTGGAAAGGGATGGAATGGAACGTGGAATGGAACGTGGAATGGAATGTGGAATGGAATGTGGAATGGCATGAGGAATGGAATGTGGAATGCAATGGAATGGAATGTTGACTGTAAAGGAATGGAATATGGAATAGAATGGAATGGAATGCAATGTGGAATGGAATGGAAAGGAACGTGGAATTGAATGCAGTGGAATGTGGAAGGGAATGGAATGGAACGTGGAATAGAATGTGGAATGGAATGCAATGCAACGTGAAATGAAATGTGGAAAGGAATGAGTAATGAAAAGTGGAATGGAACGTGAAATGAAATGCAAAGGAACGTGAAATAGATTGGAATGGAACGTAGAATGTAATGTGGAATGGGATGCAGAATGGGACGTGGAACGGAAGGGAATACAACTTAGAATGGAATGTGGTAGAATGTGAAATGGAATGGAAAGGAATGTGGAATGGAATGGATTGGAATGTGGAAGGGAATGTACTGGAATGTGGAATGGAATGGAATGAAACGTGGAATGGAATGTGGAATGGTACGTGGAATGGATTATTTAATGGAATGGAATGGAATGTGGAATAGAATGCAATGGAATGTAAGGAAACGTGGAATGGACTGTGGAATGGTACGTTGAATGGATTGTTTACTGGAAGGGAATGGAATGTGGAATAGAATGGAATGGAACGGAGTGTGGAATGGAATGTGGAATGGAATGGAATGGAATGAGGAATGGAATTTGAAATGGAATGTGGAAAGGAAAGTTTAATGGAATGGAATGGAATGTGGAATCGAACATGGAATGAAATCGAATGGGATGTGGAATGGAAAGTGGAATGGAATGTGGAATGGAAAGTGGAATGGAATGGAAAGGAATGTGGAATGCAACGTAATGGAAAGTGGAATGGAATGTGAAATGGAATGTGGAATGGAAAGGAATGAAATATGGAATGGAATGTGGAAACGAAAGTGGAAAGGAATGCAATGGAATTTGGCAGGGAACGTGGATTGGAATGGAATGGAAAGTGGAATTGAACGTGTATTTTAAACTGGAATGGAATGGAATGGAATGTGGAATGGAATGGAATGGAATGTTGAATGGAATGTAATGGAGTATGGAATAGAATGCAGTGGAATGGAATGTAGAATGGAATGTGGAATGGAACGTAAAATGGAATGTGGAATGGAATTTGGAATGCAATGGAATTGAATGTGGAATGGAATGTGGAATGAAATTGAATGGAATGGAATGTGGAATGGAATGCGGAATGGAATGGAATTGTATGTGGAATGGAACGTGGAATGGGACGTGAAATTGAATGAAATGGAATGTGGAAAGAAATATGGAATGTTATGGAATGGAGTGTGGAATGGAGTGTGGAAAGGAATGTGGAATGGGATGGAAGGTGGAATGGAATGTGGAGTGGAATAGATTGCAATGTTAATATGTAATGGAATGGAATGTGGATTGCAATGTGGATTACAATGGAATGCAATGTGGAATTGAATGGATTGGAATGTGGCATATAATTTTCAATGGAATGTGGCATGAAATTTGGAGTGGAACGTTGAATGGAAAGTGGAATGGAATGGAATGGATCGTGGAATGGAACATGGAATGGAATGTGGAATGGAAGGTGGAATGGAGCGTGGAATGGAATCGAAAGGAGCGTGGAATGGAATGTGGAACGGAACGTGGAATGGAATGCGGAATGGAATGGATTGGATTGTGCAATGGAATGTGGAATGGAATGGACTGTAATGTGGAATGGAATGTGGAATGAAATGCAACGGAATGTGGAATGGAATGGAATGGAATGTGGAATGGAGTGGAATGGAATGTTGTTTGGAATGAGGAATGGAATGTGGAGTGGCACTCAGAATGGAACAGAGTGCAACGTGGAATGGGATGTGGAATGGAATGTGAAATGGAACGTGGAAGGAATGCAGTGAGGAATGGAACGTGGATTCGAATTTAATGGAACGTGGAATGGAACGTGGAATGGAAAGTGGAATGGAAAGTGGAATGGAATGGAATGTGGAATGGATCGTGTAATGGAATGGAATGGAATGTGGAATGGAATGTGGAATGGAACGTGGAATGGAATGTGGAATGCAACGTTGAATGGAATGTGCAATTGAATGTGAAATGGAACGTGGAAAGGAATGGAATGGAAAGTGGAATGGTACGTGGAATGGAATGGAAAGGAACGTGGAATGGAATGTGGAATGGAACGTGGAATGGAATGGAATGGAATGTGGAATGGAATGTAGAATGGAATGTGGAATTTAATGTGGAAGAGAATGTGCAATGGAATTCAATGGAATGGAATGGAATGTGGTATGGAATGTGGAAAGGAATGTGGAATGGAAAGTGGAATGCAACGGAATTAAATGTGGAATGGAATGTGGAATGGAACGGGGAATGCAATGGAATAGAAAGTGGAATGGGATGGACTCGAATGTGGAATGGAAAGTGGAATGGAATGTGGAAGGCAATTTGGAATGGAACGTGGAATGGAACGTGGAATGGAATGGAATATGAAACAGAATGGAATTTAATGTGGAATGGATTGCGGAATGGAATGTAGAATGGAATGGAATGGAATTTGGAATGGAGTGGAATGGAATGTTGATTCGAAGGTGGAAGGGAATCTGCTATGTAACGTGGAATGTAAAGGAATGGAATGTGGAATGGAATGCAGTGGAATGTGGAATGGAATGTAATGTAATGTGGAATGGAATGTGGAATGGAATGGAATGGAATGTGGAATAGAATGTGTAATGCAATGGAGTGGAATGCAAAATGGAATGGAGGGCAATGTGAAATGGAATGTGGAATGGAACGTGGAATGGAACTTGGAATGGAATGTGGAATGGAATGGAAAAGAATGAGAATGGAATGGCTTGGAATGTGGAATAAAATGTGGTATGCAATGGAATGGAATATTTAACGCAAGAGAATGGAATGGTGTGGAATGTGGAATGGAATGGAAAGGAATGTGGAATGGAACGTGGAATGGAATGGAATGGAACATGGAAAGGAATGTGGAATGGAATGTGGAATGCGACGTGGAATAGAGTGTGGAATGTAATTTGGAATGGAAAGTAGTGGAATGTGCAATGCAAAGGAATGGAATGTGGAATGGAATGCAACGGAATGTGGAATGGAATGTGGAAGAGAATGGAATGGAAGGTGGAATAGAATGCGGAATGGAATGGATACGAATCCGGAATGGAATGGAATGGAATGGTATGGAATGTGGAATGGAATGTGGAATGGAAAGTGGAATGGAATGTGGAATGGAAAGTGTAATGGAATGGAATTGAATGTGCTGTGGAATATGGAAGGAATCTGGAATACAACTTGGAAAGGAATGTGGAATTTAACGTGTAATGGAAGGTGGAATGGAATGGATTGGAACGTGCAATGGAATGTGAAGTGGAATGGAATGGAATGTGAAATGGAATGGAATGGAAGGTGGAATGGAAAGGAATGGAACGAGGAATGGAACATGGAATGGAACGTGGAAAACAACGTGGAATTGAACGTGGAATGTAATGTTAAATGGAATGGAATGGAATGTGGAATAGAATGGAAAGGAATGTGGAATGGAATGGAATGGATTGGAGGGGAATGTGGAATAGGATGGAATGGAATGGAATGGAATGTGGAATGCAATGGAATTAATTGTGGAATGGAATGGAATGGAATGGAATGGAATCTAATGGAATTTGGAATAGAATGGAAGGGAATGTGAAATGGAATGGAATGGAATGTGGAATGGATTGTGGAATAGAATGTGGAGTGGAAAGTGCAAAGGAAAGTGGAATGTAATGGAATGGAATTTGGAATGGAAAGTGGAATTGAATCGAAGGGAACGGGGAATGGAAAGTAGAACGGAATGGAGCAGAACGTGGAATCGAACGTGGATTCGAACATCGAATGGAATGGCCAATGGACTGTGGAATTGAACGTGGAATGGAATGGAATGGAAAGTGGAAGGGGACGTGGAATGTAGTGAAACGGAATGGAATGGAATGTGGAATGGAAGTTGGAATGGAACGTGGAATGGAACGAGCAATGTAATGAAGAATGGAATGTGGAATGGAATTTGGAATGGAACGGAAAGGAATGCGGAATGGAATGTGCAATGGAATGTGGAATGCAGCGTGGAATGGAATGGAATGGAACGTGGAATGGAACATGGAATGGAACGGAATGGAACGTGGAATGGAACATGGAATGGAACGTGGAATGGAACATGGAATGGAAGTTGGAATTGAAAGGGCAATGAAATGTGGAATGTAACATGGAATATAATGCAATGGAAACTGGAATGCAACTTGGAATGGAATGGAATTTATTGTGGAATGAAATCTGGAATGGAATGTGGAATGGAACCTGGATAGGAACATGATATGTGGATTGGAATGTGGAATGGAATGGAATGGAATGTGGAATGGAATGTGAAATGGAAAGGAGAGTAATGTGGAACGGAATGTGGAATGGAATGTGGAATGCAATGGAATGGAATATGGAATTGAATGGAAAGGAATGTGGAATATAATATAATGGAATGGAATGGAATTGGAATGGAATAGAATGGAATGTGGACTGCAATGGAATGGAATGAAATGAGGAACAGAATGGAATGGAATGTGGAATGCAATGCAATGGAATGAAATGAGGAATTGAAAGGAATGGAATGTGGAATGGAATGGAATGGAATGTGAAATGGAATGGAACAGAACGTTGAATGGAATGTGGAATGGAATAGAATGGAATGTGGAATGAAATGGAAGGGAATGTGGAAAAGAATGTGGAATGAATGTGGAATGGAAAGTGGAATGGATTGGAATGGAATGTTCAATGGAATGGAAAGGAATGTGGAATAGAATGGAATCGGATAGAACGGAATGCGGAATGGAATGGAATAGAATGTGAAATGCAAAGGAATGGAGTGAAATGTGGAATTGAATGGAATGGAAAATGGAAAGGAATGGAATGGAATGTGGAATGGGATGGAATGGAACGTGGAATGGAACGTGGAATGGAATGTGGAATGGCATGAGGAATGGAATGTGGAATGCAATGGAATGGAATGTTGACTGTAAAGGAATGGAATATGGAATAGAATGGAATGGAATGCAATGTGGAATGGAATGGAAAGGAACGTGGAATTGAATGCAGTGGAATGTGGAAGTGAATGGAATGGAACGTGGAATAGAATGTGGAATGGAATGCAATGCAACGTGAAATGAAATGTGGAAAGTAATGAGTAATGAAAAGTGGAATGGAACGTGAAATGAAATGCAAAGGAACGTGAAACAGATTGGAATGGAACGTAGAATGTATTGTGGACTGGGATGCAGAATGGGACGTGGAACGGAATGGAATACAACTTAGAATGGAATGTGGTAGAGTGTGAAATGGAATGGAAAGGAATGTGGAATGGAATGGATTGGAATGTGGAAGGGAATGTACTGGAATGTGGAATGGAATGGAATGAAACGTGGAATGGAATGTGGAATGGTACGTGGAATGGATTGTTTAATGGAATGGAATGGAATGTGGAATAGAATGCAATGGAATGTAACGAAACGTGGAATGGACTGTGGAATGGTACGTTGAATGGATTGTTTAATGGAAGGGAATGGAATGTGGAATAGAATGGAATGGAACGGAGTGTGGAATGGAATGTGGAATGGAATGGAATGGAATGAGGAATGGAATTTGAAATGGAATGTGGAAAGGAAAGTTTAATGGAATGGAATGGAATGTGGAATCGAACATGGAATGAAATCGAATGGGATGTGGAATGGAAAGTGGAATGGAATGTGGAATGGAAAGTGGAATGGAATGGAAAGGAATGTGGAATGGAACGTAATGGAAAGTGGAATGGAATGTGGAATGGAATGTGGAATGGAAAGGAATGAAATATGGAATGGAATGTGGAAACGAAAGTGGAAAGGAATGCAATGGAATTTGGCAGGGAACGTGGATTGGAATGGAATGGAAAGTGGAATTGAACGTGTATTGTAAACTGGAATGGAATGGAATGGAATGTGGAATGGAATGGAATGGAATGTTGAATGGAATGTAATGGAGTATGGAATAGAATGCAGTGGAATGGAATGTAGAATGGAATGTGGAATGGAACGTAAAATGGAATGTGGAATGGAATTTGGAATGCAATGGAATTGAATGTGGAATGGAATGTGGAATGAAATGGAAAGGAATGGAATGTGGAATGGAATGCGGAATGGAATGGAATTGTATGTGGAATGGAACGTGGAATGGGACGTGAAATTGAAAGAAATGGAATGTGGAAAGAAATATGGAATGTTATGGAATGGAGTGTGGAATGGAGTGTGGAATGGAATGTGGAATGGGATGGAAGGTGGAATGGAATGTGGAGTGGAATAGATTGCAATTTTAATATGTAATGGAATGGAATGTGGATTGCAATGTGGATTACAATGGAATTCAATGTGGAATTGAATGGATTGGAATGTGGCATATAATTTTCAATGGAATGTGGCATGAAATATGGAGTGGAACGTTGAATGGAAAGTGGAATGGAATGGAATGGATCGTGGAATGGAACATGGAATGGAATGTGGAATGGAAGGTGGAATGGAGCGTGGAATGGAATCGAAAGGAGCGTGGAATGGAATGTGGAACGGAACGTGGAATGGAATGCGGAATGGAATGGATTGGAATGTGCAATGGAATGTGGAATGGAATGGACTGGAATGTGGAATGGAATGTGGAATGAAATGCAACGGAATGTGGAATGGAATGGAATGGAATGTGGAATGGAGTGGAATGGAATGTTGTATGGAATGAGGAATGGAATGTGGAGTGGCACTCAGAATGGAACAGAGTGCAACGTGGAATGGGATGTGGAATGGAATGTGAAATGGAACGTGGAAGGAATGCAGTGAGGAATGGAACGTGGATTCGAATTTAATGGAACGTGGAATGGAACGTGGAATGGAATGTGGAATGGAAAGTGGAATGGAATGGAATGTGGAATGGATCGTGTAATGGAATGGAATGGAATGTGGAATGGAATGTGGAATGGAACGTGGAATGGAATGTGGAATGCAACGTTGAATGGAATGTGCAATTGAATGTGAAATGGAACGTGGAAAAGAATGGAATGGAAAGTGGAATGGTACGTGGAATGGAATGGAAAGGAACGTGGAATGGAATGTGGAATGGAACGTTGAATGGAATGGAATGGAATGTGGAATGGAATGTGGAATTTAATGTGGAAGAGAATGTGCAATGGAATTCAATGGAATGGAATGGAATGTGATATGGAATGTGGAAAGGAATGTGGAATGGAAAGTGGAATGCAACGGAATTAAATGTGGAATGGAATGTGGAATGGAACGGGGAATGCAATGGAATAGAAAGTGGAATGGGATGGACTGGAATGTGGAATGGAAAGTGGAATGGAATGTGGAAGGCAATTTGGAATTTAATGTGGAATGGAACGTGGAATGGAATGGAATGTGAAACAGAATGGAATGGAATGTGGAATGGAATGCGGAATGGAATGTAGAATGGAATGGAATGGAATTTGGAATGGAGTGGAATGGAATGTTGATTCGAAGGTGGAAGGGAATCTGCTATGTAACGTGGAATGTAAAGGAATGGAATGTGGAATGGAATGCAGTGGAATGTGGAATGGAATGTGGAATGGAGTGGAATGGAATGTGGAATAGAATGTGTAATGCAATGGAGTGGAATGCAAAATGGAATGGAGGGCAATGTGAAATGGAATGTGGAATGGAACGTGGAATGAAACATGGAATGGAATGTGGAATGGAATGGAAAAGACTGAGAATGGAATGGTTTGGAATGTGGAATAAAATGTGGTATGCAATGGAATGGAATATTGAATGCAATAGAATGGAATGGTGTGGAATGTGGAATGGAATGGAAAGGAATGTGGAATGGAATGTGGAATGGAATGGAATGGAACATGGAAAGGAATGTGGAATGGAATGTGGAATGCGACGTGGAATAGAATGTGGAATGTAATTTGGAATGGAAAGTAGTGGAATGTGGAATGCAAAGGAATGGAATGTGGAATGGAATGCAACGGAATGTGCAATGGAATGTGGAAGAGAATGGAATGGAAGGTGGAATAGAATGCGGAATGGAATGGATAGGAATCCGGAATGGAATGGAATGGAATGGTATGGAATGTGGAATGGAATGTGGAATGGAAACTGGAATGGAATGTGGAATGGAAAGTGTAATGGAATGGAATTGAATGTGCTGTGGAATATGGAAGGAATCTGGAATACAACTTGGAAAGGAATGTGGAATTTAACGTGTAATGGAAGGTGGAATGGAATGGATTGGAACGTGCAATGGAATGTGAAGTGGAATGGAATGGAATGGAAGGTGGAATGGAAAGGAATGGAACGAGGAATGGAACATGGAATGGAACGTGGAAAACAACGTGGAATTGAACGTGGAATGTCATGTTAAATGGAATGGAATGGAATGTGGAATAGAATGGAAAGGAATGTGGAATGGAATGGAATGGAATGGAGGGGAATGTGGAATGGAATGGAATGGAATGGAATGGAATGCGGAATGCAATGGAATTAATTGTGGAATGCAATGGAATGGAATGGAATGGAATCTAATGGAATTTGGAATAGAATGGGATGGAATGTGAAATGGAATGGAATGGAATGTGGAATGGAATGTGGAATAGAATGTGGAGTGGAAAGTGCAAAGGAAAGTGGAATGTAATGGAATGGAATGTGGAATGGAAAGTGGAATTGAATCGAAGGGAACGGGGAATGGAAAGTAGAACGAAATGGAGTAGAACGTGGAATCGAACGTGGATTCGAACATCGAATGGAATGGCCAATGGACTGTGGAATTGAACGTGGAATGGAATGGAATGGAAAGTGGAATGGGACGTGGAATGTAGTGAAACGGAATGGAATGGATTGTGGAATGGATCATGGAATTTAACGGAATGGAATGTGGAATGGAACTTGGAATGGAACGTGGAATGGAACGAGCAATGTAATGAAGAATGGAATGTGGAATGGAATTTGGAATGGAACGGAAAGGAATGCGGAATGGAATGTGCAATGGAATGTGGAATGCAGCGTGGAATGGAATGGAATGGAACGTGGAATGGAACATGGAATGGAACGGAATGGAACGTGGAATGGAACATGGAATGGAACGTGGAATGGAACATGGAATGGAAGGTGGAATTGAAAGGGCAATGGAATGTGGAATGTAACATGGAATGTAATGCAATGGAAACTGGAATGCAACTTGGAATGGAATGGAATGGATTGTGGAATGAAATCTGGAATGGAACGTGGAATGGAACCTGGATAGGAACATGGTATGTGGATTGGAATGTGGAATGGAATGGAATGGAATGTGGAATGGAATGTGAAATGGAAAGGAGAGTAATGTGGAACGGAATGTGGAATGGAATGTGGAATGCAATGGAATGGAATATGGAATGGAAAGGAAAGGAATGTGGAATATAATGGAATGGAATGGGAATGGAATAGAATGGAATGTGGACTGCAATGGAATGGAATGAAATGAGGAACAGAATGGAATGGAATGTGGAATGCAATGCAATGGAATGAAATGAGGAATTGAAAGGAATGGAATGTGGAATGGAATGGAATGGAATTTGAAATGGAATGGAACAGAACGTTGAATGGAATGTGGAATGGAATAGAATGGAATGTGGAATGAAATGGAAGGGAATGTGGAAAAGAATTTGGAATGAATGTGGAATGGAAAGTGGAATGGATTGGAATGGAATGTTCAATGGAATGGAAAGGAATGTGGAATAGAATGGAATCGGATAGAACGGAATGCGGAATGGAATGGAATAGAATGTGAAATGCAAAGGAATGGAGTGAAATGTGGAATTGAATGGAATGGAAAATGGAAAGGAATGGAATGGAATGTGGAATGGGATGGAATGGAACCTGGAATGGAACGTGGAATGGAATGTAGAATGGCATGAGGAATGGAATGTGGAATGCAATGGAATGGAATGTTGACTGTAAAGGAATGGAATATGGAATAGAATGGAATGGAATGCAATGTGGAATGGAATGGAAAGGAACGTGGAATTGAATGCAGTGGAATGTGGAAGGGAATGGAATGGAACGTGGAATAGAATGTGGAATGGAATGCAATGCAACGTGAAATGAAATGTGGAAAGGAATGAGAAATGAAAAGTGGAATGGAACGTGAAATGAAATGCAAAGGAACGTGAAATAGATTGAAATGGAACGTAGAATGTAATGTGGAATGGAATGCGGAATGGGACGTGGAACGGAATGGAATGCAACTTAGAATGGAATGTGGTAGAATGTGAAATGGAATGGAAAGGAATGTGGAATGGAATGGATTGGAATGTGGAAGGGAATGTACTGGAATGTGGAATGGAATGGAATGAAACGTGGAATGGAATGTGGAATGGTACGTGGAATGGATTGTTTAATGGAATGGAATGGAATGTGGAATAGAATGCAATGGAATGTAATGAAACGTGGAATGGACTGTGGAATGGTACGTTGAATGGATTGTTTAATGGAAGGGAATGGAATGTGGAATAGAATGGAATGGAACGGAGTGTGGAATGGAATGTGGAATGGAATGGAATGGAATGAGGAATGGAATTTGAAATGGAATGTGGAAAGGAAAGTTTAATGGAATGGAATGGAATGTGGAATCCAACATGGAATGAAATCGAATGGGATGTGGAATGGAAAGTGGAATGGAATGTGGAATGGAAAGTGGAATGGAATGGAATGGAATGTGGAATGGAATGTTGAATGGAGTGTGGAATGGAATGGAATGGGATGTGGAATGGACTGTGTAATGAAATGAAATGGAATGTGGAATGGAACGTAATGGAAAGTGGAATGGAATGTGGAATGGAATGTGGAATGGAAAGGAATGAAATATGGAATGGAATGTGGAAACGAAAGTGGAAAGGAATGCAATGGAATTTGGCAGGGAACGTGGATTGGAATGGAATGGAAAGTGGAATTGAGCGTGTATTGTAAACTGGAATGGAATGGAATGGAATGTGGAATGGAATGGAATGGAATGTTGAATGGAATGTAATGGAATATGGAATAGAATGCAGTGGAATGGAATGTAGAATGGAATGTGGAATGGAACGTAAAATGGAATGTGGAATGGAATTTGGAATGCAATGGAATTGAATGTGGAATGGAATGTGGAATGAAATGGAATGGAATGGAATGTGGAATGGAATGCGGAATGGAATGGAATTGTATGTGGAATGGAACGTGGAATGGGACGTGAAATTGAATGAAATGGAATGTGGAAAGAAATATGGAATGTTATGGAATGGAGTGTGGAATGGAGTGTGGAATGGAATGTGGAATGGAATGGAAGGTGGAATGGAATGGAAGGTGGAATGGAATGTGGAGTGGAATAGATTGCAATGTTAAAATGTAATGGAATGGAATGTGGATTGCAATGTGGATTACAATGGAATGCAATGTGGAATTGAATGGATTGGAATGTGGCATATAATTTTCAATGGAATGTGGCATGAAATATGGAGTGGAACGTTGAATGGAAAGTGGAATGGAATGGAATGGATCGTGGAATGGAACATGGAATGGAATGTGGAATGGAAGGTGGAATGGAGCGTGGAATGGAATCGAAAGGAGCGTGGAATGGAATGTGGAACGGAACGTGGAATGGAATGCGGAATGGAATGGATTGGAATGTGCAATGGAATGTGGAATGGAATGGACTGGAATGTGGAATGGAATGTGGAATGAAATGCAACGGAATGTGGAATGGAATGGAATGGAATGTGGAATGGAGTGGAATGGAATGTTGTATGGAATGAGGAATGGAATGTGGAGTGGCCCTCAGAATGGAACAGAGTGCAACGTGGAATGGAATGTGGAATGGAATGTGAAATGGAACGTGGAAGGAATGCAGTGAGGAATGGAACGTGGATTCGAATTTAATGGAACGTGGAATGGAACGTGGAATGGAATGTGGAATGGAAAGTGGAATGGAATGGAATGTGGAATGGATCGTGTAATGGAATGGAATGGAATGTGGAATGGAATGTGGAATGGAACGTGGAATGGAATGTGGAATGCAACGTTGAATGGAATGTGCAATTGAATGTGAAATGGAACGTGGAAAGGAATGGAATGGAAAGTGGAATGGTACGTGGAATGGAATGGAAAGGAACGTGGAATGGAATGTGGAATGGAACGTGGAATGGAATGGAATGGAATGTAGAATGGAATGTGGAATTTAATGTGGAAGAGAATGTGCAATGGAATTCAATGGAATGGAATGGAATGTGGTATGGAATGTGGAATGGAATGTGGAATGGAAAGTGGAATGCAATGGAATTAAAAGTGGAATGGAATGTGGAATGGAACGGGGAATGCAATGGAATAGAAAGTGGAATGGGATGGACTGGAATGTGGAATGGAAAGTGGAATGGAATGTGGAAGGCAATTTGGAATGGAACGTGGAATGGGATGGAATGTGAAACAGAATGGAATGGAATGTGGAATGGAATGCGGAATGGAATGTAGAATGGAATGGAATGGAATTTGGAATGGAGTGGAATGGAATGTTGATTCGAAGGTGGAAGGGAATCTGCTATGTAACGTGGAATGTAAAGGAATGGAATGTGGAATGGAATGCAGTGGAATGTGGAATGGAATGTAATGTAATGTGGAATGGAATGTGGAATGGAATGGAATGGAATGTGGAATAGAATGTGTAATGCAATGGAGTGGAATGCAAAATGGAATGGAGGGCAATGTGAAATGGAATGTGGAATGGAACGTGGAATGGAACTTGGAATGGAATGTGGAATGGAATGGAAAAGACTGAGAATGGAATGGTTTGGAATGTGGAATAAAATGTGGTATGCAATGGAATGGAATATTGAATGCAATAGAATGGAATGGTGTGGAATGTGGAATGGAATGGAAAGGAATGTGGAATGGAATGTGGAATGGAATGGAATGGAACATGGAAAGGAATGTGGAATGGAATGTGGAATGCGACGTGGAATAGAATGTGGAATGTAATTTGGAATGGAAAGTAGTGGAATGTGGAATGCAAAGGAATGGAATGTGGAATGGAATGCAACGGAATGTGCAATGGAATGTGGAAGAGAATGGAATGGAAGGTGGAATAGAATGCGGAATGGAATGGATAGGAATCCGGAATGGAATGGAATGGAATGGTATGGAATGTGGAATGGAATGTGGAATGGAAACTGGAATGGAATGTGGAATGGAAAGTGTAATGGAATGGAATTGAATGTGCTGTGGAATATGGAAGGAATCTGGAATACAACTTGGAAAGGAATGTGTAATTTAACGTGTAATGGCAGGTGGAATGGAATGGATTGGAACGTGCAATGGAATGTGAAGTGGAATGGAATGGAATGGAAGGTGGAATGGAAAGGAATGGAACGAGGAATGGAACATGGAATGGAACGTGGAAAACAACGTGGAATTGAACGTGGAATGTCATGTTAAATGGAATGGAATGGAATGTGGAATAGAATGGAAAGGAATGTGGAATGGAATGGAATGGAATGGAGGGGAATGTGGAATGGAATGGAATGGAATGGAATGGAATGCGGAATGCAATGGAATTAATTGTGGAATGCAATGGAATGGAATGGAATGGAATCTAATGGAATTTGGAATAGAATGGGATGGAATGTGAAATGGAATGGAATGTAATGTGGAATGGAATGTGGAATAGAATGTGGAGTGGAAAGTGCAAAGGAAAGTGGAATGTAATGGAATGGAATGTGGAATGGAAAGTGGAATTGAATCGAAGGGAACGGGGAATGGAAAGTAGAACGGAATGGAGTAGAACGTGGAATAGAACGTGGATTCGAACATCAAATGGAATGGCCAATGGACTGTGGAATTGAACGTGGAATGGAATGGAATGGAAAGTGGAATGGGACGTGGAATGTAGTGAAACGGAATGGAATGGATTGTGGAATGGATCATGGAATTTAACGGAATGGAATGTGGAATGGAACTTGGAATGGAACGTGGAATGGAACGAGCAATGTAATGAAGAATGGAATGTGGAATGGAATTTGGAATGGAACGGAAAGGAATGCGGAATGGAATGTGCAATGGAATGTGGAATGCAGCGTGGAATGGAATGGAATGGAACGTGGAATGGAACATGGAATGGAACGGAATGGAACGTGGAATGGAACATGGAATGGAACGTGGAATGGAACATGGAATGGAAGGTGGAATTGAAAGGGCAATGGAATGTGGAATGTAACATGGAATGTAATGCAATGGAAACTGGAATGCAACTTGGAATGGAATGGAATGGATTGTGGAATGAAATCTGGAATGGAATGTGGAATGGAACCTGGATAGGAACATGGTATGTGGATTGGAATGTGGAATGGAATGGAATGGAATGTGGAATGGAATGTGAAATGGAAAGGAGAGTAATGTGGAACGGAATGTGGAATGGAATGTGGAATGCAATGGAATGGAATATGGAATGGAAAGGAAAGGAATGTGGAATATAATGGAATGGAATGGGAATGGAATAGAATGGAATGTGGACTGCAATGGAATGGAATGAAATGAGGAACAGAATGGAATGGAATGTGGAATGCAATGCAATGGAATGAAATGAGGAATTGAAAGGAATGGAATGTGGAATGGAATGGAATGGAATGTGAAATGGAATGGAACAGAACGTTGAATGGAATGTGGAATGGAATAGAATGGAATGTGGAATGAAATGGAAGGGAATGTGGAAAAGAATGTGGAATGAATGTGGAATGGAAAGTGGAATGGTTTGGAATGGAATGTTCAATGGAATGGAAAGGAATGTGGAATAGAATGGAATCGGATAGAACGGAATGCGGAATGGAATGGAATAGAATGTGAAATGCAAAGGAATGGAGTGAAATGTGGAATTGAATGGAATGGAAAATGGAAAGGAATGGAATGGAATGTGGAATGGGATGGAATGGAACCTGGAATGGAACGTGGAATGGAATGTAGAATGGCATGAGGAATGGAATGTGGAATGCAATGGAATGGAATGTTGACTGTAAAGGAATGGAATATGGAATAGAATGGAATGGAATGCAATGTGGAATGGAATGGAAAGGAACGTGGAATTGAATGCAGTGGAATGTGGAAGGGAATGGAATGGAACGTGAATAGAATGTGGAATGGAATGCAATGCAACGTGAAATGAAATGTGGAAAGGAATGAGAAATGAAAAGTGGAATGGAACGTGAAATGAAATGCAAAGGAACGTGAAATAGATTGAAATGGAACGTAGAATGTAATGTGGAATGGAATGCGGAATGGGACGTGGAACGGAATGGAATGCAACTTAGAATGGAATGTGGTAGAATGTGAAATGGAATGGAAAGGAATGTGGAATGGAATGGATTGGAATGTGGAAGGGAATGTACTGGAATGTGGAATGGAATGGAATGAAACGTGGAATGGAATGTGGAATGGTACGTGGAATGGATTGTTTAATGGAATGGAATGGAATGTGGAATAGAATGCAATGGAATGTAATGAAACGTGGAATGGACTGTGGAATGGTACGTTGAATGGATTGTTTAATGGAAGGGAATGGAATGTGGAATAGAATGGAATGGAACGGAGTGTGGAATGGAATGTGGAATGGAATGGAATGGAATGAGGAATGGAATTTGAAATGGAATGTGGAAAGGAAAGTTTAATGGAATGGAATGGAATGTGGAATCGAACATGGAATGAAATCGAATGGGATGTGGAATGGAAAGTGGAATGGAATGTGGAATGGAAAGTGGAATGGAATGGAATGGAATGTGGAATGGAATGTTGAATGGAGTGTGGAATGGAATGGAATGGGATGTGGAATGGACTGTGTAATGAAATGAAATGGAATGTGGAATGGAACGTAATGGAAAGTGGAATGGAATGTGGAATGGAATGTGGAATGGAAAGGAATGAAATATGGAATGGAATGTGGAAACGAAAGTGGAAAGGAATGCAATGGAATTTGGCAGGGAACGTGGATTGGAATGGAATGGAAAGTGGAATTGAGCGTGTATTGTAAACTGGAATGGAATGGAATGGAATGTGGAATGGAATGGAATGGAATGTTGAATGGAATGTAATGGAATATGGAATAGAATGCAGTGGAATGGAATGTAGAATGGAATGTGGAATGGAACGTAAAATGGAATGTGGAATGGAATTTGGAATGCAATGGAATTGAATGTGGAATGGAATGTGGAATGAAATGGAATGGAATGGAATGTGGAATGGAATGCGGAATGGAATGGAATTGTATGTGGAATGGAACGTGGAATGGGACGTGAAATTGAATGAAATGGAATGTGGAAAGAAATATGGAATGTTATGGAATGGAGTGTGGAATGGAGTGTGGAATGGAATGTGGAATGGAATGGAAGGTGGAATGGAATGTGGAGTGGAATAGATTGCAATGTTAAAATGTAATGGAATGGAATGTGGATTGCAATGTGGATTACAATGGAATGCAATGTGGAATTGAATGGATTGGAATGTGGCATATAATTTTCAATGGAATGTGGCATGAAATATGGAGTGGAACGTTGAATGGAAAGTGGAATGGAATGGAATGGATCGTGGAATGGAACATGGAATGGAATGTGGAACGGAACGTGGAATGGAATGCGGAATGGAATGGATTGGAATGTGCAATGGAATGTGGAATGGAATGGACTGGAATGTGGAATGGAATGTGGAATGAAATGCAACGGAATGTGGAATGGAATGGAATGGAATGTGGAATGGAGTGGAATGGAATGTTGTATGGAATGAGGAATGGAATGTGGAGTGGCCCTCAGAATGGAACAGAGTGCAACGTGGAATGGAATGTGGAATGGAATGTGAAATGGAACGTGGAAGGAATGCAGTGAGGAATGGAACATGAATTCGAATTTAATGGAATGTGGAATGGAACGTGGAATGGAATGTGGAATGGAAAGTGGAATGGAATGGAATGTGGAATGGATCGTGTAATGGAATGGAATGGAATGTGGAATGGAATGTGGAATGGAACGTGGAATGGAATGTGGAATGCAACGTTGAATGGAATGTGCAATTGAATGTGAAATGGAACGTGGAATGGAATGTGGAATGGCACGTGGAATGGAATGGAGTGGAATGTAGAATGGAATGTGGAATTTAATGTGGAAGAGAATGTGCAATGGAATTCAATGGAATGGAATGGAATGTGGTATGGAATGTGGAAAGGAATGTGGAATGGAAAGTGGAATGCAATGGAATTAAATGTGGAATGGAATGTGGAATGGAACGGGGAATGCAATGGAATAGAAAGTGGAATGGGATGGACTGGAATGTGGAATGGAAAGTGGAATGGAATGTGGAAGGCAAATTGGAATGGAACGTGGAATGGAATGGAATGTGAAACAGAATAGAATGGAATGTGGAATGGAATGCGGAATGGAATGTAGAATGGAATGGAATGGAATTTGGAATGGAGTGGAATGGAATGTTGATTCGAAGGTGGAAGGGAATCTGCTATGTAACGTGGAATGTAAAGGAATGGAATGTAGAATGGAATGCAATGGAATGTGGAATGGAATGTAATGTAATGTGGAATGGAATGTGGAATGGAATGGAATGGAATGTGGAATAGAATGTGTAATGCAATGGAGTGGAATGCAAAATGGAATGGAGGGCAATGTGAAATGGAATGTGGAATGGAACGTGGAATGGAACTTGGAATGGAATGTGGAATGGAATGGAAAAGACTGAGAATGGAATGGTTTGGAATGTGGAATAAAATGTGGTATGCAATGGAATGGAATATTGAATGCAATAGAATGGAATGGTGTGGAATGTGGAATGGAATGGAAAGGAATGTGGAATGGAATGTGGAATGGAATGGAATGGAACATGGAAAGGAATGTGGAATGGAATGTGGAATGCGACGTGGAATAGAATGTGGAATGTAATTTGGAATGGAAAGTTGTGGAATGTGGAATGCAAAGGAATGGAATGTGGAATGGAATGCAACGGAATGTGCAATGGAATGTGGAAGAGAATGGAATGGAAGGTGGAATAGAATGCGGAATGGAATGGATAGGAATCCGGAATGGAATGGAATGGAATGGTATGGAATGTGGAATGGAATGTGGAATGGAAACTGGAATGGAATGTGGAATGGAAAGTGTAATGGAATGGAATTGAATGTGCTGTGGAATATGGAAGGAATCTGGAATACAACTTGGAAAGGAATGTGTAATTTAACGTGTAATGGAAGGTGGAATGGAATGGATTGGAACGTGCAATGGAATGTGAAGTGGAATGGAATGGAATGGAAGGTGGAATGGAAAGGAATGGAACGAGGAATGGAACATGGAATGGAACGTGGAAAACAACGTGGAATTGAACGTGGAATGTCATGTTAAATGG
This sequence comes from Pongo pygmaeus, assembly GCF_028885625.2. Taxonomy (NCBI): domain Eukaryota; kingdom Metazoa; phylum Chordata; class Mammalia; order Primates; family Hominidae; genus Pongo; species Pongo pygmaeus. The sequence continues at coordinate 45,526,198 of NC_072397.2, read as the reverse complement.
AATGGAATGGAATGTGGAATAGAATGGAAAGGAATGTGGAATGGAATGGAATGGAATGGAGGGGAATGTGGAATGGAATGGAATGGAATGGAATGGAATGCGGAATGCAATGGAATTAATTGTGGAATGCAATGGAATGGAATGGAATGGAATCTAATGGAATTTGGAATAGAATGGGATGGAATGTGAAATGGAATGGAATGTAATGTGGAATGGAATGTGGAATAGAATGTGGAGTGGAAAGTGCAAAGGAAAGTGGAATGTAATGGAATGGAATGTGGAATGGAAAGTGGAATTGAATCGAAGGGAATGGGGAATGGAAAGTAGAACGGAATGGAGTAGAACGTGGAATAGAACGTGGATTCGAACATCAAATGGAATGGCCAATGGACTGTGGAATTGAACGTGGAATGGAATGGAATGGAAAGTGGAATGGGACGTGGAATGTAGTGAAACGGAATGGAATGGATTGTGGAATGGATCATGGAATTTAACGGAATGGAATGTGGAATGGAAGTTGGAATGGAACGTGGAATGGAACGAGCAATGTAATGAAGAATGGAATGTGGAATGGAATTTGGAATGGAACGGAAAGGAATGCGGAATGGAATGTGCAATGGAATGTGGAATGCAGCGTGGAATGGAATGGAATGGAACGTGGAATGGAACATGGAATGGAACGGAATGGAACGTGGAATGGAACATGGAATGGAACGTGGAATGGAACATGGAATGGAAGGTGGAATTGAAAGGGCAATGGAATGTGGAATGTAACATGGAATGTAATGCAATGGAAACTGGAATGCAACTTGGAATGGAATGGAATGGATTGTGGAATGAAATCTGGAATGGAATGTGGAATGGAACCTGGATAGGAACATGGTATGTGGATTGGAATGTGGAATGGAATGGAATGGAATGTGGAATGGAATGTGAAATGGAAAGGAGAGTAATGTGGAACGGAATGTGGAATGGAATGTGGAATGCAATGGAATGGAATATGGAATGGAAAGGAAAGGAATGTGGAATATAATGGAATGGAATGGGAATGGAATAGAATGGAATGTGGACTGCAATGGAATGGAATGAAATGAGGAACAGAATGGAATGGAATGTGGAATGCAATGCAATGGAATGAAATGAGGAATTGAAAGGAATGGAATGTGGAATGGAATGGAATGGAATGTGAAATGGAATGGAACAGAACGTTGAATGGAATGTGGAATGGAATAGAATGGAATGTGGAATGAAATGGAAGGGAATGTGGAAAAGAATGTGGAATGAATGTGGAATGGAAAGTGGAATGGATTGGAATGGAATGTTCAATGGAATGGAAAGGAATGTGGAATAGAATGGAATCGGATAGAAAGGAATGCGGAATGGAATGGAATAGAATGTGAAATGCAAAGGAATGGAGTGAAATGTGGAATTGAATGGAATGGAAAATGGAAAGGAATGGAATGGAATGTGGAATGGGATGGAATGGAACCTGGAATGGAACGTGGAATGGAATGTAGAATGGCATGAGGAATGGAATGTGGAATGCAATGGAATGGAATGTTGACTGTAAAGGAATGGAATATGGAATAGAATGGAATGGAATGCAATGTGGAATGGAATGGAAAGGAACGTGGAATTGAATGCAGTGGAATGTGGAAGGGAATGGAATGGAACGTGGAATAGAATGTGGAATGGAATGCAATGCAACGTGAAATGAAATGTGGAAAGGAATGAGAAATGAAAAGTGGAATGGAACGTGAAATGAAATGCAAAGGAACGTGAAATAGATTGAAATGGAACGTAGAATGTAATGTGGAATGGAATGCGGAATGGGACGTGGAACGGAATGGAATGCAACTTAGAATGGAATGTGGTAGAATGTGAAATGGAATGGAAAGGAATGTGGAATGGAATGGATTGGAATGTGGAAGGGAATGTACTGGAATGTGGAATGGAATGGAATGAAACGTGGAATGGAATGTGGAATGGTACGTGGAATGGATTGTTTAATGGAATGGAATGGAATGTTGAATAGAATGCAATGGAATGTAATGAAACGTGGAATGGACTGTGGAATGGTACGTTGAATGGATTGTTTAATGGAAGGGAATGGAATGTGGAATAGAATGGAATGGAACGGAGTGTGGAATGGAATGTGGAATGGAACGGAATGGAATGAGGAATGGAATTTGAAATGGAATGTGGAAAGGAAAGTTTAATGGAATGGAATGGAATGTGGAATCGAACATGGAATGAAATCGAATGGGATGTGGAATGGAAAGTGGAATGGAATGTGGAATGGAAAGTGGAATGGAATGGAATGGAATGTGGAATGGAATGTTGAATGGAGTGTGGAATGGAATGGAATGGGATGTGGAATGGACTGTGTAATGAAATGAAATGGAATGTGGAATGGAACGTAATGGAAAGTGGAATGGAATGTGGAATGGAATGTGGAATGGAAAGGAATGAAATATGGAATGGAATGTGGAAACGAAAGTGGAAAGGAATGCAATGGAATTTGGCAGGGAACGTGGATTGGAATGGAATGGAAAGTGGAATTGAGCGTGTATTGTAAACTGGAATGGAATGGAATGGAATGTGGAATGGAATGGAATGGAATGTTGAATGGAATGTAATGGAATATGGAATAGAATGCAGTGGAATGGAATGTAGAATGGAATGTGGAATGGAACGTAAAATGGAATGTGGAATGGAATTTGGAATGCAATGGAATTGAATGTGGAATGGAATGTGGAATGAAATGGAATGGAATGGAATGTGGAATGGAATGCGGAATGGAATGGAATTGTATGTGGAATGGAACGTGGAATGGGACGTGAAATTGAATGAAATGGAATGTGGAAAGAAATATGGAATGTTATGGAATGGAGTGTGGAATGGAGTGTGGAATGGAATGTGGAATGGAATGGAAGGTGGAATGGAATGTGGAGTGGAATAGATTGCAATGTTAAAATGTAATGGAATGGAATGTGGATTGCAATGTGGATTACAATGGAATGCAATGTGGAATTGAATGGATTGGAATGTGGCATATAATTTTCAATGGAATGTGGTATGAAATATGGAGTGGAACGTTGAATGGAAAGTGGAATGGAATGGAATGGATCGTGGAATGGAACATGGAATGGAATGTGGAATGGAAGGTGGAATGGAGCGTGGAATGGAATCGAAAGGAGCGTGGAATGGAATGTGGAACGGAACGTGGAATGGAATGCGGAATGGAATGGATTGGAATGTGCAATGGAATGTGGAATGGAATGGACTGGAATGTGGAATGGAATGTGGAATGAAATGCAACGGAATGTGGAATGGAATGGAATGGAATGTGGAATGGAGTGGAATGGAATGTTGTATGGAATGAGGAATGGAATGTGGAGTGGCCCTCAGAATGGAACAGAGTGCAACGTGGAATGGAATGTGGAATGGAATGTGAAATGGAACGTGGAAGGAATGCAGTGAGGAATGGAACGTGGATTCGAATTTAATGGAACGTGGAATGGAACGTGGAATGGAATGTGGAATGGAAAGTGGAATGGAATGGAATGTGGAATGGATCGTGTAATGGAATGGAATGGAATGTGGAATGGAATGTGGAATGGAACGTGGAATGGAATGTGGAATGCAACGTTGAATGGAATGTGCAATTGAATGTGAAATGGAATGTGGAAAGGAATGGAATGGAAAGTGGAATGGTACGTGGAATGGAATGGAAAGGAACGTGGAATGGAATGTGGAATGGAACGTGGAATGGAATGGAATGGAATGTAGAATGGAATGTGGAATTTAATGTGGAAGAGAATGTGCAATGGAATTCAATGGAATGGAATGGAATGTGGTATAGAATGTGGAAAGGAATGTGGAATGGAAAGTGGAATGCAATGGAATTAAATGTGGAATTGAATGTGGAATGGAACGGGGAATGCAATGGAATAGAAAGTGGAATGGGATGGACTGGAATGTGGAATGGAAAGTGGAATGGAATGTGGAAGGCAATTTGGAATGGAACGTGGAATGGGATGGAATGTGAAACAGAATGGAATGGAATGTGGAATGGAATGCGGAATGGAATGTAGAAAGGAATGGAATGGAATTTGGAATGGAGTGGAATGGAATGTTGATTCGAAGGTGGAAGGGAATCTGCTATGTAACGTGGAATGTAAAGGAATGGAATGTGGAATGGAATGCAGTGGAATGTGGAATGGAATGTAATGTAATGTGGAATGGAATGTGGAACGGAATGGAATGGAATGTGGAATAGAATGTGTAATGCAATGGAGTGGAATGCAAAATGGAATGGAGGGCAATGTGAAATGGAATGTGGAATGGAACGTGGAATGGAACTTGGAATGGAATGTGGAATGGAATGGAAAAGACTGAGAATGGAATGGTTTGGAATGTGGAATAAAATGTGGTATGCAATGGAATGGAATATTGAATGCAATAGAATGGAATGGTGTGGAATGTGGAATGGAATGGAAAGGAATGTGGAATGGAATGTGGAATGGAATGGAATGGAACATGGAAAGGAATGTGGAATGGAATGTGGAATGCGACGTGGAATAGAATGTGGAATGTAATTTGGAATGGAAAGTAGTGGAATGTGGAATGCAAAGGAATGGAATGTGGAATGGAATGCAACGGAATGTGCAATGGAATGTGGAAGAGAATGGAATGGAAGGTGGAATAGAATGCGGAATGGAATGGATAGGAATCCGGAATGGAATGGAATGGAATGGTATGGAATGTGGAATGGAATGTGGAATGGAAACTGGAATGGAATGTGGAATGGAAAGTGTAACGGAATGGAATTGAATGTGCTGTGGAATATGGAAGGAATCTGGAATACAACTTGGAAAGGAATGTGGAATTTAACGTGTAATGGAAGGTGGAATGGAATGGATTGGAACGTGCAATGGAATGTGAAGTGGAATGGAATGGAATGGAAGGTGGAATGGAAAGGAATGGAACGAGGAATGGAACATGGAATGGAACGTGGAAAACAACGTGGAATTGAACGTGGAATGTCATGTTAAATGGAATGGAATGGAATGTGGAATAGAATGGAAAGGAATGTGGAATGGAATGGAATGGAATGGAGGGGAATGTGGAATGGAATGGAATGGAATGGAATGGAATGCGGAATGCAATGGAATTAATTGTGGAATGCAATGGAATGGAATGGAATGGAATCTAATGGAATTTGGAATAGAATGGTATGGAATGTGAAATGGAATGGAATGTAATGTGGAATGGAATGTGGAATAGAATGTGGAGTGGAAAGTGCAAAGGAAAGTGGAATGTAATGGAATGGAATGTGGAATGGAAAGTGGAATTGAATCGAAGGGAACGGGGAATGGAAAGTAGAACGGAATGGAGTAGAACGTGGAATCGAACGTGGATTCGAACATCGAATGGAATGGCCAATGGACTGTGGAATTGAACGTGGAATGGAATGGAATGGAAAGTGGAATGGGACGTGGAATGTAGTGAAACGGAATGGAATGGATTGTGGAATGGATCATGGAATTTAACGGAATGGAATGTGGAATGGAACTTGGAATGGAACGTGGAATGGAACGAGCAATGTAATGAAGAATGGAATGTGGAATGGAATTTGGAATGGAACGGAAAGGAATGCGGAATGGAATGTGCAATGGAATGTGGAATGCAGCGTGGAATGGAATGGAATGGAACGTGGAATGGAACATGGAATGGAACGGAATGGAATGTGGAATGGAACATGGAATGGAACGTGGAATGGAACATGGAATGGAAGGTGGAATTGAAAGGGCAATGGAATGTGGAATGTAACATGGAATGTAATGCAATGGAAACTGGAATGCAACTTGGAATGGAATGGAATGGATCGTGGAATGAAATCTGGAATGGAATGTGGAATGGAACCTGGATAGGAACATGGTATGTGGATTGGAATGTGGAATGGAATGGAATGGAATGTGGAATGGAATGTGAAATGGAAAGGAGAGTAATGTGGAACGGAATGTGGAATGGAATGTGGAATGCAATGGAATGGAATATGGAATGGAAAGGAAAGGAATGTGGAATATAATGGAATGGAATGGAATGGAATGGGAATGGAATAGAATGGAATGTGGACTGCAATGGAATGGAATGAAATGAGGAACAGAATGGAATGGAATGTGGAATGCAATGCAATGGAATGAAATGAGGAATTGAAAGGAATGGAATGTGGAATGGAATGTGAAATGGAATGGAACAGAACGTTGAATGGAATGTGGAATGGAATAGAATGGAATGTGGAATGAAATGGAAGGGAATGTGGAAAAGAATGTGGAATGAATGTGGAATGGAAAGTGAAATGGATTGGAATGGAATGTTCAATGGAATGGAAAGGAATGTGGAATAGAATGGAATCGGATAGAACGGAATGCGGAATGGAATGGAATAGAATGTGAAATGCAAAGGAATGGAGTGAAATGTGGAATTGAATGGAATGGAAAATGGAAAGGAATGGAATGGAATGTGGAATGGGATGGAATGGAACCTGGAATGGAACGTGGAATGGAATGTAGAATGGCATGAGGAATGGAATGTGGAATGCAATGGAATGGAATGTTGACTGTAAAGGAATGGAATATGGAATAGAATGGAATGGAATGCAATGTGGAATGGAATGGAAAGGAACGTGGAGTTGAATGCAGTGGAATGTGGAAGGGAATGGAATGGAACGTGGAATAGAATGTGGAATGGAATGCAATGCAACGTGAAATGAAATGTGGAACGGAATGAGAAATGAAAAGTGGAATGGAACGTGAAATGAAATGCAAAGGAACGTGAAATAGATTGAAATGGAACGTAGAATGTAATGTGGAATGGAATGCGGAATGGGACGTGGAACGGAATGGAATGCAACTTAGAATGGAATGTGGTAGAATGTGAAATGGAATGGAAAGGAATGTGGAATGGAATGGATTGGAATGTGGAAGGGAATGTACTGGAATGTGGAATGGAATGGAATGAAACGTGGAATGGAATGTGGAATGGTACGTGGAATGGATTGTTTAATGGAATGGAATGGAATGTGGAATAGAATGCAATGGAATGTAATGAAACGTGGAATGGACTGTGGAATGGCACGTTGAATGGATTGTTTAATGGAAGGGAATGGAATGTGGAATAGAATGGAATGGAACGGAGTGTGGAATGGAATGTGGAATGGAATGGAATGGAATGAGGAATGGAATTTGAAACGGAATGTGGAAAGGAAAGTTTAATGGAATGGAATGGAATGTGGAATCCAACATGGAATGAAATCGAATGGGATGTGGAATGGAAAGTGGAATGGAATGTGGAATGGAAAGTGGAATGGAATGGAATGGAATGTGGAATGGAATGTTGAAGGGAGTGTGGAATGGAATGGAATGGGATGTGGAATGGACTGTGTAATGAAATGAAATGGAATGTGGAATGGAACGTAATGGAAAGTGGAATGGAATGTGGAATGGAATGTGGAATGGAAAGGAATGAAATATGGAATGGAATGTGGAAACGAAAGTGGAAAGGAATGCAATGGAATTTGGCAGGGAACGTGGATTGGAATGGAATGGAAAGTGGAATTGAGCGTGTATTGTAAACTGGAATGGAATGGAATGGAATGTGGAATGGAATGGAATGGAATGTTGAATGGAATGTAATGGAATAGGGAATAGAATGCAGTGGAATGGAATGTAGAATGGAATGTGGAATGGAACCTAAAATGGAATGTGGAATGGAATTTGGAATGCAATGGAATTGAATGTGGAATGGAATGTGGAATGAAATTGAATGGAATGGAATGTGGAATGGAATGCGGAATGGAATGGAATTGTATGTGGAATGGAACGTGGAATGGGACGTGAAATTGAATGAAATGGAATGTGGAAAGAAATATGGAATGTTATGGAATGGAGTGTGGAATGGAGTGTGGAATGGAATGTGGAATGGAATGGAAGGTGGAATGGAATGTGGAGTGGAATAGATTGCAATGTTAAAATGTAATGGAATGGAATGTGGATTGCAATGTGGATTACAATGGAATGCAATATGGAATTGAATGGATTGGAATGTGGCATATAATTTTCAATGGAATGTGGCATGAAATATGGAGTGGAACGTTGAATGGAAAGTGGAATGGAATGGAATGGATCGTGGAATGGAACATGGAATGGAATGTGGAATGGAAGGTGGAATGGAGCGTGGAATGGAATCGAAAGGAGCGTGGAATGGAATGTGGAACGGAACGTGGAATGGAATGCGGAATGGAATGGATTGGAATGTGCAATGGAATGTGGAATGGAATGGACTGGAATGTGGAATGGAATGTGGAATGAAATGCAACGGAATGTGGAATGGAATGGAATGGAATGTGGAATGGAGTGGAATGGAATGTTGTATGGAATGAGGAATGGAATGTGGAGTGGCCCTCAGAATGGAACAGAGTGCAACGTGGAATGGAATGTGGAATGGAATGTGAAATGGAACGTGGAAGGAATGCAGTGAGGAATGGAACGTGGATTCGAATTTAATGGAACGTGGAATGGAACGTGGAATGGAATGTGGAATGGAAAGTGGAATGGAATGGAATGTGGAATGGATCGTGTAATGGAATGGAATGGAATGTGGAATGGAATGTGGAATGGAACGTGGAATGGAATGTGGAATGCAACGTTGAATGGAATGTGCAATTGAATGTGAAATGGAACGTGGAATGGAATGTGGAATGGAACGTGGAATGGAATGGAATGGAATGTAGAATGGAATGTGGAATTTAATGTGGAAGAGAATGTGCAATGGAATTCAATGGAATGGAATGGAATGTGGTATGGAATGTGGAAAGGAATGTGGAATGGAAAGTGGAATGCAATGGAATTAAATGTGGAATGGAATGTGGAATGGAACGGGGAATGCAATGGAATAGAAAGTGGAATGGGATGGACTGGAATGTGGAATGGAAAGTGGAATGGAATGTGGAAGGCAAATTGGAATGGAACGTGGAATGGAATGGAATGTGAAACAGAATGGAATGGAATGTGGAATGGAATGCGGAATGGAATGTAGAATGGAATGGAATGGAATTTGGAATGGAGTGGAATGGAATGTTGATTCGAAGGTGGAAGGGAATCTGCTATGTAACGTGGAATGTAAAGGAATGGAATGTAGAATGGAATGCAATGGAATGTGGAATGGAATGTAATGTAATGTGGAATGGAATGTGGAATGGAATGGAATGGAATGTGGAATAGAATGTGTAATGCAATGGAGTGGAATGCAAAATGGAATGGAGGGCAATGTGAAATGGAATGTGGAATGGAACGTGGAATGGAACTTGGAATGGAATGTGGAATGGAATGGAAAAGACTGAGAATGGAATGGTTTGGAATGTGGAATAAAATGTGGTATGCAATGGAATGGAATATTGAATGCAATAGAATGGAATGGTGTGGAATGTGGAATGGAATGGAAAGGAATGTGGAATGGAATGTGGAATGGAATGGAATGGAACATGGAAAGGAATGTGGAATGGAATGTGGAATGCGACGTGGAATAGAATGTGGAATGTAATTTGGAATGGAAAGTAGTGGAATGTGGAATGCAAAGGAATGGAATGTGGAATGGAATGCAACGGAATGTGCAATGGAATGTGGAAGAGAATGGAATGGAAGGTGGAATAGAATGCGGAATGGAATGGATAGGAATCCGGAATGGAATGGAATGGAATGGTATGGAATGTGGAATGGAATGTGGAATGGAAACTGGAATGGAATGTGGAATGGAAAGTGTAATGGAATGGAATTGAATGTGCTGTGGAATATGGAAGGAATCTGGAATACAACTTGGAAAGGAATGTGGAATTTAACGTGTAATGGAAGGTGGAATGGAATGGATTGGAACGTGCAATGGAATGTGAAGTGGAATGGAATGGAATGGAAGGTGGAATGGAAAGGAATGGAACGAGGAATGGAACATGGAATGGAACGTGGAAAACAACGTGGAATTGAACGTGGAATGTCATGTTAAATGGAATGGAATGGAATGTGGAATAGAATGGAAAGGAATGTGGAATGGAATGGAATGGAATGGAGGGGAATGTGGAATGGAATGGAATGGAATGGAATGGAATGCGGAATGCAATGGAATTAATTGTGGAATGCAATGGAATGGAATGGAATGGAATCTAATGGAATTTGGAATAGAATGGGATGGAATGTGAAATGGAATGGAATGGAATGTGGAATGGAATGTGGAATAGAATGTGGAGTGGAAAGTGCAAAGGAAAGTGGAATGTAATGGAATGGAATGTGGAATGGAAAGTGGAATTGAATCGAAGGGAACGGGGAATGGAAAGTAGAACGGAATGGAGTAGAACGTGGAATCGAACGTGGATTCGAACATCGAATGGAATGGCCAATGGACTGTGGAATTGAACGTGGAATGGAATGGAATGGAAAGTGGAATGGGACGTGGAATGTAGTGAAACGGAATGGAATGGATTGTGGAATGGATCATGGAATTTAACGGAATGGAATGTGGAATGGAACTTGGAATGGAACGTGGAATGGAACGAGCAATGTAATGAAGAATGGAATGTGGAATGGAATTTGGAATGGAACGGAAAGGAATGCGGAATGGAATGTGCAATGGAATGTGGAATGCAGCGTGGAATGGAATGGAATGGAACGTGGAATGGAACATGGAATGGAACGGAATGGAACGTGGAATGGAACATGGAATGGAACGTGGAATGGAACATGGAATGGAAGGTGGAATTGAAAGGGCAATGGAATGTGGAATGTAACATGGAATGTAATGCAATGGAAACTGGAATGCAACTTGGAATGGAATGGAATGGATTGTGGAATGAAATCTGGAATGGAATGTGGAATGGAACCTGGATAGGAACATGGTATGTGGATTGGAATGTGGAATGGAATGGAATGGAATGTGGAATGGAATGTGAAATGGAAAGGAGAGTAATGTGGAACGGAATGTGGAATGGAATGTGGAATGCAATGGAATGGAATATGGAATGGAAAGGAAAGGAATGTGGAATATAATGGAATGGAATGGGAATGGAATAGAATGGAATGTGGACTGCAATGGAATGGAATGAAATGAGGAACAGAATGGAATGGAATGTGGAATGCAATGCAATGGAATGAAATGAGGAATTGAAAGGAATGGAATGTGGAATGGAATGGAATGGAATGTGAAATGGAATGGAACAGAACGTTGAATGGAATGTGGAATGGAATAGAATGGAATGTGGAATGAAATGGAAGGGAATGTGGAAAAGAATGTGGAATGAATGTGGAATGGAAAGTGGAATGGATTGGAATGGAATGTTCAATGGAATGGAAAGGAATGTGGAATAGAATGGAATCGGATAGAACGGAATGCGGAATGGAATGGAATAGAATGTGAAATGCAAAGGAATGGAGTGAAATGTGGAATTGAATGGAATGGAAAATGGAAAGGAATGGAATGGAATGTGGAATGGGATGGAATGGAACCTGGAATGGAACGTGGAATGGAATGTAGAATGGCATGAGGAATGGAATGTGGAATGCAATGGAATGGAATGTTGACTGTAAAGGAATGGAATATGGAATAGAATGGAATGGAATGCAATGTGGAATGGAATGGAAAGGAACGTGGAATTGAATGCAGTGGAATGTGGAAGGGAATGGAATGGAACGTGGAATAGAATGTGGAATGGAATGCAATGCAACGTGAAATGAAATGTGGAAAGGAATGAGAAATGAAAAGTGGAATGGAACGTGAAATGAAATGCAAAGGAACGTGAAATAGATTGAAATGGAACGTAGAATGTAATGTGGAATGGAATGCGGAATGGGACGTGGAACGGAATGGAATGCAACTTAGAATGGAATGTGGTAGAATGTGAAATGGAATGGAAAGGAATGTGGAATGGAATGGATTGGAATGTGGAAGGGAATGTACTGGAATGTGGAATGGAATGGAATGAAACGTGGAATGGAATGTGGAATGGTACGTGGAATGGATTGTTTAATGGAATGGAATGGAATGTGGAATAGAATGCAATGGAATGTAATGAAACGTGGAATGGACTGTGGAATGGTACGTTGAATGGATTGTTTAATGGAAGGGAATGGAATGTGGAATAGAATGGAATGGAACGGAGTGTGGAATGGAATGTGGAATGGAATGGAATGGAATGAGGAATGGAATTTGAAATGGAATGTGGAAAGGAAAGTTTAATGGAATGGAATGGAATGTGGAATCGAACATGGAATGAAATCGAATGGGATGTGGAATGGAAAGTGGAATGGAATGTGGAATGGAAAGTGGAATGGAATGGAATGGAATGTGGAATGGAATGTTGAATGGAGTGTGGAATGGAATGGAATGGGATGTGGAATGGACTGTGTAATGAAATGAAATGGAATGTGGAATGGAACGTAATGGAAAGTGGAATGGAATGTGGAATGGAATGTGGAATGGAAAGGAATGAAATATGGAATGGAATGTGGAAACGAAAGTGGAAAGGAATGCAATGGAATTTGGCAGGGAACGTGGATTGGAATGGAATGGAAAGTGGAATTGAGCGTGTATTGTAAACTGGAATGGAATGGAATGGAATGTGGAATGGAATGGAATGGAATGTTGAATGGAATGGAATGGAATATGGAATAGAATGCAGTGGAATGGAATGTAGAATGGAATGTGGAATGGAACGTAAAATGGAATGTGGAATGGAATTTGGAATGCAATGGAATTGAATGTGGAATGGAATGTGGAATGAAATGGAATGGAATGGAATGTGGAATGGAATGCGGAATGGAATGGAATTGTATGTGGAATGGAACGTGGAATGGGACGTGAAATTGAATGAAATGGAATGTGGAAAGAAATATGGAATGTTATGGAATGGAGTGTGGAATGGAGTGTGGAATGGAATGTGGAATGGAATGGAAGGTGGAATGGAATGTGGAGTGGAATAGATTGCAATGTTAAAATGTAATGGAATGGAATGTGGATTGCAATGTGGATTACAATGGAATGCAATGTGGAATTGAATGGATTGGAATGTGGCATATAATTTTCAATGGAATGTGGCATGAAATATGGAGTGGAACGTTGAATGGAAAGTGGAATGGAATGGAATGGATCGTGGAATGGAACATGGAATGGAATGTGGAATGGAAGGTGGAATGGAGCGTGGAATGGAATCGAAAGGAGCGTGGAATGGAATGTGGAACGGAACGTGGAATGGAATGCGGAATGGAATGGATTGGAATGTGCAATGGAATGTGGAATGGAATGGACTGGAATGTGGAATGGAATGTGGAATGAAATGCAACGGAATGTGGAATGGAATGGAATGGAATGTGGAATGGAGTGGAATGGAATGTTGTATGGAATGAGGAATGGAATGTGGAGTGGCCCTCAGAATGGAACAGAGTGCAACGTGGAATGGAATGTGGAATGGAATGTGAAATGGAACGTGGAAGGAATGCAGTGAGGAATGGAACGTGGATTCGAATTTAATGGAACGTGGAATGGAACGTGGAATGGAATGTGGAATGGAAAGTGGAATGGAATGGAATGTGGAATGGATCGTGTAATGGAATGGAATGGAATGTGGAATGGAATGTGGAATGGAACGTGGAATGGAATGTGGCATGCAACGTTGAATGGAATGTGCAATTGAATGTGAAATGGAACGTGGAAAGGAATGGAATGGAAAGTGGAATGGTACGTGGAATGGAATGGAAAGGAACGTGGAATGGAATGTGGAATGGAACGTGGAATGGAATGGAATGGAATGTAGAATGGAATGTGGAATTTAATGTGGAAGAGAATGTGCAATGGAATTCAATGGAATGGAATGGAATGTGGTATGGAATGTGGAAAGGAATGTGGAATGGAAAGTGGAATGCAATGGAATTAAATGTGGAATGGAATGTGGAATGGAACGGGGAATGCAATGGAATAGAAAGTGGAATGGGATGGACTGGAATGTGGAATGGAAAGTGGAATGGAATGTGGAAGGCAATTTGGAATGGAACGTGGAATGGGATGGAATGTGAAACAGAATGGAATGGAATGTGGAATGGAATGCGGAATGGAATGTAGAATGGAATGGAATGGAATTTGGAATGGAGTGGAATGGAATGTTGATTCGAAGGTGGAAGGGAATCTGCTATGTAACGTGGAATGTAAAGGAATGGAATGTGGAATGGAATGCAGTGGAATGTGGAATGGAATGTAATGTAATGTGGAATGGAATGTGGAATGGAATGGAATGGAATGTGGAATAGAATGTGTAATGCAATGGAGTGGAATGCAAAATGGAATGGAGGGCAATGTGAAATGGAATGTGGAATGGAACGTGGAATGGAACTTGGAATGGAATGTGGAATGGAATGGAAAAGACTGAGAATGGAATGGTTTGGAATGTGGAATAAAATGTGGTATGCAATGGAATGGAATATTGAATGCAATAGAATGGAATGGTGTGGAATGTGGAATGGAATGGAAAGGAATGTGGAATGGAATGTGGAATGGAATGGAATGGAACATGGAAAGGAATGTGGAATGGAATGTGGAATGCGACGTGGAATAGAATGTGGAATGTAATTTGGAATGGAAAGTAGTGGAATGTGGAATGCAAAGGAATGGAATGTGGAATGGAATGCAACGGAATGTGCAATGGAATGTGGAAGAGAATGGAATGGAAGGTGGAATAGAATGCGGAATGGAATGGATAGGAATCCGGAATGGAATGGAATGGAATGGTATGGAATGTGGAATGGAATGTGGAATGGAAACTGGAATGGAATGTGGAATGGAAAGTGTAATGGAATGGAATTGAATGTGCTGTGGAATATGGAAGGAATCTGGAATACAACTTGGAAAGGAATGTGGAATTTAACGTGTAATGGAAGGTGGAATGGAATGGATTGGAACGTGCAATGGAATGTGAAGTGGAATGGAATGGAATGGAAGGTGGAATGGAAAGGAATGGAACGAGGAATGGAACATGGAATGGAACGTGGAAAACAACGTGGAATTGAACGTGGAATGTCATGTTAAATGGAATGGAATGGAATGTGGAATAGAATGGAAAGGAATGTGGAATGGAATGGAATGGAATGGAATGGAATGCGGAATGCAATGGAATTAATTGTGGAATGCAATGGAATGGAATGGAATGGAATCTAATGGAATTTGGAATAGAATGGGATGGAATGTGAAATGGAATGGAATGGAATGTGGAATGGAATGTGGAATGGAATGTGGAGTGGAAAGTGCAAAGGAAAGTGGAATGTAATGGAATGGAATGTGAAATGGAAAGTGGAATTGAATCGAAGGGAACGGGGAATGGAAAGTAGAACGGAATGGAGTAGAACGTGGAATCGAACGTGGATTCGAACATCGAATGGAATGGCCAATGGACTGTGGAATTGAACGTGGAATGGAATGGAATGGAAAGTGGAATGGGACGTGGAATGTAGTGAAACGGAATGGAATGGATTGTGGAATGGATCATGGAATTTAACGGAATGGAATGTGGAATGGAACTTGGAATGGAACGTGGAATGGAACGAGCAATGTAATGAAGAATGGAATGTGGAATGGAATTTGGAATGGAACGGAAAGGAATGCGGAATGGAATGTGCAATGGAATGTGGAATGCAGCGTGGAATGGAATGGAATGGAACGTGGAATGGAACATGGAATGGAACGGAATGGAACGTGGAATGGAACGTGGAATGGAACATGGAATGGAAGGTGGAATTGAAAGGGCAATGGAATGTGGAATGTAACATGGAATGTAATGCAATGGAAACTGGAATGCAACTTGGAATGGAATGGAATGGATTGTGGAATGAAATCTGGAATGGAATGTGGAATGGAACCTGGATAGGAACATGGTATGTGGATTGGAATGTGGAATGGAATGGAATGGAATGTGGAATGGAATGTGAAATGGAAAGGAGAGTAATGTGGAACGGAATGTGGAATGGAATGTGGAATGCAATGGAATGGAATATGGAATGGAAAGGAAAGGAATGTGGAATATAATGGAATGGAATGGGAATGGAATAGAATGGAATGTGGACTGCAATGGAATGGAATGAAATGAGGAACAGAATGGAATGGAATGTGGAATGCAATGCAATGGAATGAAATGAGGAATTGAAAGGAATGGAATGTGGAATGGAATGGAATGGAATGTGAAATGGAATGGAACAGAACGTTGAATGGAATGTGGAATGGAATAGAATGGAATGTGGAATGAAATGGAAGGGAATGTGGAAAAGAATGTGGAATGAATGTGGAATGGAAAGTGGAATGGATTGGAATGGAATGTTCAATGGAATGGAAAGGAATGTGGAATAGAATGGAATCGGATAGAACGGAATGCGGAATGGAATGGAATAGAATGTGAAATGCAAAGGAATGGAGTGAAATGTGGAATTGAATGGAATGGAAAATGGAAAGGAATGGAATGGAATGTGGAATGGGATGGAATGGAACCTGGAATGGAACGTGGAATGGAATGTAGAATGGCATGAGGAATGGAATGTGGAATGCAATGGAATGGAATGTTGACTGTAAAGGAATGGAATATGGAATAGAATGGAATGGAATGCAATGTGGAATGGAATGGAAAGGAACGTGGAATTGAATGCAGTGGAATGTGGAAGGGAATGGAATGGAACGTGGAATAGAATGTGGAATGGAATGCAATGCAACGTGAAATGAAATGTGGAAAGGAATGAGAAATGAAAAGTGGAATGGAACGTGAAATGAAATGCAAAGGAACGTGAAATAGATTGAAATGGAACGTAGAATGTAATGTGGAATGGAATGCGGAATGGGACGTGGAACGGAATGGAATGCAACTTAGAATGGAATGTGGTAGAATGTGAAATGGAATGGAAAGGAATGTGGAATGGAATGGATTGGAATGTGGAAGGGAATGTACTGGAATGTGGAATGGAATGGAATGAAACGTGGAATGGAATGTGGAATGGTACGTGGAATGGATTGTTTAATGGAATGGAATGGAATGTGGAATAGAATGCAATGGAATGTAATGAAACGTGGAATGGACTGTGGAATGGCACGTTGAATGGATTGTTTAATGGAAGGGAATGGAATGTGGAATAGAATGGAATGGAACGGAGTGTGGAATGGAATGTGGAATGGAATGGAATGGAATGAGGAATGGAATTTGAAACGGAATGTGGAAAGGAAAGTTTAATGGAATGGAATGGAATGTGGAATCCAACATGGAATGAAATCGAATGGGATGTGGAATGGAAAGTGGAATGGAATGTGGAATGGAAAGTGGAATGGAATGGAATGGAATGTGGAATGGAATGTTGAAGGGAGTGTGGAATGGAATGGAATGGGATGTGGAATGGACTGTGTAATGAAATGAAATGGAATGTGGAATGGAACGTAATGGAAAGTGGAATGGAATGTGGAATGGAATGTGGAATGGAAAGGAATGAAATATGGAATGGAATGTGGAAACGAAAGTGGAAAGGAATGCAATGGAATTTGGCAGGGAACGTGGATTGGAATGGAATGGAAAGTGGAATTGAGCGTGTATTGTAAACTGGAATGGAATGGAATGGAATGTGGAATGGAATGGAATGGAATGTTGAATGGAATGTAATGGAATAGGGAATAGAATGCAGTGGAATGGAATGTAGAATGGAATGTGGAATGGAACCTAAAATGGAATGTGGAATGGAATTTGGAATGCAATGGAATTGAATGTGGAATGGAATGTGGAATGAAATTGAATGGAATGGAATGTGGAATGGAATGCGGAATGGAATGGAATTGTATGTGGAATGGAACGTGGAATGGGACGTGAAATTGAATGAAATGGAATGTGGAAAGAAATATGGAATGTTATGGAATGGAGTGTGGAATGGAGTGTGGAATGGAATGTGGAATGGAATGGAAGGTGGAATGGAATGTGGAGTGGAATAGATTGCAATGTTAAAATGTAATGGAATGGAATGTGGATTGCAATGTGGATTACAATGGAATGCAATATGGAATTGAATGGATTGGAATGTGGCATATAATTTTCAATGGAATGTGGCATGAAATATGGAGTGGAACGTTGAATGGAAAGTGGAATGGAATGGAATGGATCGTGGAATGGAACATGGAATGGAATGTGGAATGGAAGGTGGAATGGAGCGTGGAATGGAATCGAAAGGAGCGTGGAATGGAATGTGGAACGGAACGTGGAATGGAATGCGGAATGGAATGGATTGGAATGTGCAATGGAATGTGGAATGGAATGGACTGGAATGTGGAATGGAATGTGGAATGAAATGCAACGGAATGTGGAATGGAATGGAATGGAATGTGGAATGGAGTGGAATGGAATGTTGTATGGAATGAGGAATGGAATGTGGAGTGGCCCTCAGAATGGAACAGAGTGCAACGTGGAATGGAATGTGGAATGGAATGTGAAATGGAACGTGGAAGGAATGCAGTGAGGAATGGAACGTGGATTCGAATTTAATGGAACGTGGAATGGAACGTGGAATGGAATGTGGAATGGAAAGTGGAATGGAATGGAATGTGGAATGGATCGTGTAATGGAATGGAATGGAATGTGGAATGGAATGTGGAATGGAACGTGGAATGGAATGTGGAATGCAACGTTGAATGGAATGTGCAATTGAATGTGAAATGGAACGTGGAATGGAATGTGGAATGGAACGTGGAATGGAATGGAATGGAATGTAGAATGGAATGTGGAATTTAATGTGGAAGAGAATGTGCAATGGAATTCAATGGAATGGAATGGAATGTGGTATGGAATGTGGAAAGGAATGTGGAATGGAAAGTGGAATGCAATGGAATTAAATGTGGAATGGAATGTGGAATGGAACGGGGAATGCAATGGAATAGAAAGTGGAATGGGATGGACTGGAATGTGGAATGGAAAGTGGAATGGAATGTGGAAGGCAAATTGGAATGGAACGTGGAATGGAATGGAATGTGAAACAGAATGGAATGGAATGTGGAATGGAATGCGGAATGGAATGTAGAATGGAATGGAATGGAATTTGGAATGGAGTGGAATGGAATGTTGATTCGAAGGTGGAAGGGAATCTGCTATGTAACGTGGAATGTAAAGGAATGGAATGTAGAATGGAATGCAATGGAATGTGGAATGGAATGTAATGTAATGTGGAATGGAATGTGGAATGGAATGGAATGGAATGTGGAATAGAATGTGTAATGCAATGGAGTGGAATGCAAAATGGAATGGAGGGCAATGTGAAATGGAATGTGGAATGGAACGTGGAATGGAACTTGGAATGGAATGTGGAATGGAATGGAAAAGACTGAGAATGGAATGGTTTGGAATGTGGAATAAAATGTGGTATGCAATGGAATGGAATATTGAATGCAATAGAATGGAATGGTGTGGAATGTGGAATGGAATGGAAAGGAATGTGGAATGGAATGTGGAATGGAATGGAATGGAACATGGAAAGGAATGTGGAATGGAATGTGGAATGCGACGTGGAATAGAATGTGGAATGTAATTTGGAATGGAAAGTAGTGGAATGTGGAATGCAAAGGAATGGAATGTGGAATGGAATGCAACGGAATGTGCAATGGAATGTGGAAGAGAATGGAATGGAAGGTGGAATAGAATGCGGAATGGAATGGATAGGAATCCGGAATGGAATGGAATGGAATGGTATGGAATGTGGAATGGAATGTGGAATGGAAACTGGAATGGAATGTGGAATGGAAAGTGTAATGGAATGGAATTGAATGTGCTGTGGAATATGGAAGGAATCTGGAATACAACTTGGAAAGGAATGTGGAATTTAACGTGTAATGGAAGGTGGAATGGAATGGATTGGAACGTGCAATGGAATGTGAAGTGGAATGGAATGGAATGGAAGGTGGAATGGAAAGGAATGGAACGAGGAATGGAACATGGAATGGAACGTGGAAAACAACGTGGAATTGAACGTGGAATGTCATGTTAAATGGAATGGAATGGAATGTGGAATAGAATGGAAAGGAATGTGGAATGGAATGGAATGGAATGGAGGGGAATGTGGAATGGAATGGAATGGAATGGAATGGAATGCGGAATGCAATGGAATTAATTGTGGAATGCAATGGAATGGAATGGAATGGAATCTAATGGAATTTGGAATAGAATGGGATGGAATGTGAAATGGAATGGAATGGAATGTGGAATGGAATGTGGAATAGAATGTGGAGTGGAAAGTGCAAAGGAAAGTGGAATGTAATGGAATGGAATGTGGAATGGAAAGTGGAATTGAATCGAAGGGAACGGGGAATGGAAAGTAGAACGGAATGGAGTAGAACGTGGAATCGAACGTGGATTCGAACATCGAATGGAATGGCCAATGGACTGTGGAATTGAACGTGGAATGGAATGGAATGGAAAGTGGAATGGGACGTGGAATGTAGTGAAACGGAATGGAATGGATTGTGGAATGGATCATGGAATTTAACGGAATGGAATGTGGAATGGAACTTGGAATGGAACGTGGAATGGAACGAGCAATGTAATGAAGAATGGAATGTGGAATGGAATTTGGAATGGAACGGAAAGGAATGCGGAATGGAATGTGCAATGGAATGTGGAATGCAGCGTGGAATGGAATGGAATGGAACGTGGAATGGAACATGGAATGGAACGGAATGGAACGTGGAATGGAACATGGAATGGAACGTGGAATGGAACATGGAATGGAAGGTGGAATTGAAAGGGCAATGGAATGTGGAATGTAACATGGAATGTAATGCAATGGAAACTGGAATGCAACTTGGAATGGAATGGAATGGATTGTGGAATGAAATCTGGAATGGAATGTGGAATGGAACCTGGATAGGAACATGGTATGTGGATTGGAATGTGGAATGGAATGGAATGGAATGTGGAATGGAATGTGAAATGGAAAGGAGAGTAATGTGGAACGGAATGTGGAATGGAATGTGGAATGCAATGGAATGGAATATGGAATGGAAAGGAAAGGAATGTGGAATATAATGGAATGGAATGGGAATGGAATAGAATGGAATGTGGACTGCAATGGAATGGAATGAAATGAGGAACAGAATGGAATGGAATGTGGAATGCAATGCAATGGAATGAAATGAGGAATTGAAAGGAATGGAATGTGGAATGGAATGGAATGGAATGTGAAATGGAATGGAACAGAACGTTGAATGGAATGTGGAATGGAATAGAATGGAATGTGGAATGAAATGGAAGGGAATGTGGAAAAGAATGTGGAATGAATGTGGAATGGAAAGTGGAATGGATTGGAATGGAATGTTCAATGGAATGGAAAGGAATGTGGAATAGAATGGAATCGGATAGAACGGAATGCGGAATGGAATGGAATAGAATGTGAAATGCAAAGGAATGGAGTGAAATGTGGAATTGAATGGAATGGAAAATGGAAAGGAATGGAATGGAATGTGGAATGGGATGGAATGGAACCTGGAATGGAACGTGGAATGGAATGTAGAATGGCATGAGGAATGGAATGTGGAATGCAATGGAATGGAATGTTGACTGTAAAGGAATGGAATATGGAATAGAATGGAATGGAATGCAATGTGGAATGGAATGGAAAGGAACGTGGAATTGAATGCAGTGGAATGTGGAAGGGAATGGAATGGAACGTGGAATAGAATGTGGAATGGAATGCAATGCAACGTGAAATGAAATGTGGAAAGGAATGAGAAATGAAAAGTGGAATGGAACGTGAAATGAAATGCAAAGGAACGTGAAATAGATTGAAATGGAACGTAGAATGTAATGTGGAATGGAATGCGGAATGGGACGTGGAACGGAATGGAATGCAACTTAGAATGGAATGTGGTAGAATGTGAAATGGAATGGAAAGGAATGTGGAATGGAATGGATTGGAATGTGGAAGGGAATGTACTGGAATGTGGAATGGAATGGAATGAAACGTGGAATGGAATGTGGAATGGTACGTGGAATGGATTGTTTAATGGAATGGAATGGAATGTGGAATAGAATGCAATGGAATGTAATGAAACGTGGAATGGACTGTGGAATGGTACGTTGAATGGATTGTTTAATGGAAGGGAATGGAATGTGGAATAGAATGGAATGGAACGGAGTGTGGAATGGAATGTGGAATGGAATGGAATGGAATGAGGAATGGAATTTGAAATGGAATGTGGAAAGGAAAGTTTAATGGAATGGAATGGAATGTGGAATCGAACATGGAATGAAATCGAATGGGATGTGGAATGGAAAGTGGAATGGAATGTGGAATGGAAAGTGGAATGGAATGGAATGGAATGTGGAATGGAATGTTGAATGGAGTGTGGAATGGAATGGAATGGGATGTGGAATGGACTGTGTAATGAAATGAAATGGAATGTGGAATGGAACGTAATGGAAAGTGGAATGGAATGTGGAATGGAATGTGGAATGGAAAGGAATGAAATATGGAATGGAATGTGGAAACGAAAGTGGAAAGGAATGCAATGGAATTTGGCAGGGAACGTGGATTGGAATGGAATGGAAAGTGGAATTGAGCGTGTATTGTAAACTGGAATGGAATGGAATGGAATGTGGAATGGAATGGAATGGAATGTTGAATGGAATGTAATGGAATATGGAATAGAATGCAGTGGAATGGAATGTAGAATGGAATGTGGAATGGAACGTAAAATGGAATGTGGAATGGAATTTGGAATGCAATGGAATTGAATGTGGAATGGAATGTGGAATGAAATGGAATGGAATGGAATGTGGAATGGAATGCGGAATGGAATGGAATTGTATGTGGAATGGAACGTGGAATGGGACGTGAAATTGAATGAAATGGAATGTGGAAAGAAATATGGAATGTTATGGAATGGAGTGTGGAATGGAGTGTGGAATGGAATGTGGAATGGAATGGAAGGTGGAATGGAATGTGGAGTGGAATAGATTGCAATGTTAAAATGTAATGGAATGGAATGTGGATTGCAATGTGGATTACAATGGAATGCAATGTGGAATTGAATGGATTGGAATGTGGCATATAATTTTCAATGGAATGTGGCATGAAATATGGAGTGGAACGTTGAATGGAAAGTGGAATGGAATGGAATGGATCGTGGAATGGAACATGGAATGGAATGTGGAATGGAAGGTGGAATGGAGCGTGGAATGGAATCGAAAGGAGCGTGGAATGGAATGTGGAACGGAACGTGGAATGGAATGCGGAATGGAATGGATTGGAATGTGCAATGGAATGTGGAATGGAATGGACTGGAATGTGGAATGGAATGTGGAATGAAATGCAACGGAATGTGGAATGGAATGGAATGGAATGTGGAATGGAGTGGAATGGAATGTTGTATGGAATGAGGAATGGAATGTGGAGTGGCCCTCAGAATGGAACAGAGTGCAACGTGGAATGGAATGTGGAATGGAATGTGAAATGGAACGTGGAAGGAATGCAGTGAGGAATGGAACGTGGATTCGAATTTAATGGAACGTGGAATGGAACGTGGAATGGAATGTGGAATGGAAAGTGGAATGGAATGGAATGTGGAATGGATCGTGTAATGGAATGGAATGGAATGTGGAATGGAATGTGGAATGGAACGTGGAATGGAATGTGGAATGCAACGTTGAATGGAATGTGCAATTGAATGTGAAATGGAACGTGGAAAGGAATGGAATGGAAAGTGGAATGGTACGTGGAATGGAATGGAAAGGAACGTGGAATGGAATGTGGAATGGAACGTGGAATGGAATGGAATGGAATGTAGAATGGAATGTGGAATTTAATGTGGAAGAGAATGTTCAATGGAATTCAATGGAATGGAATGGAATGTGGTATGGAATGTGGAAAGGAATGTGGAATGGAAAGTGGAATGCAATGGAATTAAATGTGGAATGGAATGTGGAATGGAACGGGGAATGCAATGGAATAGAAAGTGGAATGGGATGGACTGGAATGTGGAATGGAAAGTGGAATGGAATGTGGAAGGCAATTTGGAATGGAACGTGGAATGGGATGGAATGTGAAACAGAATGGAATGGAATGTGGAATGGAATGCGGAATGGAATGTAGAATGGAATGGAATGGAATTTGGAATGGAGTGGAATGGAATGTTGATTCGAAGGTGGAAGGGAATCTGCTATGTAACGTGGAATGTAAAGGAATGGAATGTGGAATGGAATGCAGTGGAATGTGGAATGGAATGTAATGTAATGTGGAATGGAATGTGGAATGGAATGGAATGGAATGTGGAATAGAATGTGTAATGCAATGGAGTGGAATGCAAAATGGAATGGAGGGCAATGTGAAATGGAATGTGGAATGGAACGTGGAATGGAACTTGGAATGGAATGTGGAATGGAATGGAAAAGACTGAGAATGGAATGGTTTGGAATGTGGAATAAAATGTGGTATGCAATGGAATGGAATATTGAATGCAATAGAATGGAATGGTGTGGAATGTGGAATGGAATGGAAAGGAATGTGGAATGGAATGTGGAATGGAATGGAATGGAACATGGAAAGGAATGTGGAATGGAATGTGGAATGCGACGTGGAATAGAATGTGGAATGTAATTTGGAATGGAAAGTAGTGGAATGTGGAATGCAAAGGAATGGAATGTGGAATGGAATGCAACGGAATGTGCAATGGAATGTGGAAGAGAATGGAATGGAAGGTGGAATAGAATGCGGAATGGAATGGATAGGAATCCGGAATGGAATGGAATGGAATGGTATGGAATGTGGAATGGAATGTGGAATGGAAACTGGAATGGAATGTGGAATGGAAAGTGTAATGGAATGGAATTGAATGTGCTGTGGAATATGGAAGGAATCTGGAATACAACTTGGAAAGGAATGTGGAATTTAACGTGTAATGGAAGGTGGAATGGAATGGATTGGAACGTGCAATGGAATGTGAAGTGGAATGGAATGGAATGGAAGGTGGAATGGAAAGGAATGGAACGAGGAATGGAACATGGAATGGAACGTGGAAAACAACGTGGAATTGAACGTGGAATGTCATGTTAAATGGAATGGAATGGAATGTGGAATAGAATGGAAAGGAATGTGGAATGGAATGGAATGGAATGGAGGGGAATGTGGAATGGAATGGAATGGAATGGAATGGAATGCGAAATGCAATGGAATTAATTGTGGAATGCAATGGAATGGAATGGAATGGAATCTAATGGAATTTGGAATAGAATGGGATGGAATGTGAAATGGAATGGAATGTAATGTGGAATGGAATGTGGAATAGAATGTGGAGTGGAAAGTGCAAAGGAAAGTGGAATGTAATGGAATGGAATGTGGAATGGAAAGTGGAATTGAATCGAAGGGAACGGGGAATGGAAAGTAGAACGGAATGGAGTAGAACGTGGAATCGAACGTGGATTCGAACATCGAATGGAATGGCCAATGGACTGTGGAATTGAACGTGGAATGGAATGGAATGGAAAGTGGAATGGGACGTGGAATGTAGTGAAACGGAATGGAATGGACTGTGGAATGGATCATGGAATTTAACGGAATGGAATGTGGAATGGAAGTTGGAATGGAACGTGGAATGGAACGAGCAATGTAATGAAGAATGGAATGTGGAATGGAAATTGGAATGGAACGGAAAGGAATGCGGAATGGAATGTGCAATGGAATGTGGAATGCAGCGTGGAATGGAATGGAATGGAACGTGGAATGGAACATGGAATGGAACGGAATGGAACGTGGAATGGAACATGGAATGGAACGTGGAATGGAACATGGAATGGAACGTGGAATGGAACATGGAATGGAAGGTGGAATTGAAAGTGCAATGGAATGTGGAATGTAACATGGAATGTAATGCAATGGAAACTGGAATGCAACTTGGAATGGAATGGAATGGATTGTGGAATGAAATCTGGAATGGAATGTGGAATGGAACCTGGATAGGAACATGGTATGTGGATTGGAATGTGGAATGGAATGGAATGGAATGTGGAATGGAATGTGAAATGGAAAGGAGAGTAATGTGGAACAGAATGTGGAATGGAATGTGGAATGCAATGGAATGGAATATGGAATGGAAAGGAAAGGAATGTGGAATATAATGGAATGGAATGGAATGGAATGGGAATGAAATAGAATGGAATGTGGACTGCAATGGAATGGAATGAAATAAGGAACAGAATGGAATGGAATGTGGAATGCAATGCAATGGAATGAAATGAGGAATTGAAAGGAATGGAATGTGGAATGGAATGGAATGGAATGTGAAATGGAATGGAACAGAACGTTGAATGGAATGTGGAATGGAATAGAATGGAATGTGGAATGAAATGGAAGGGAATGTGGAAAAGAATGTGGAATGAATGTGGAATGGAAAGTGGAATGGATTGGAATGGAATGTTCAATGGAATGGAAAGGAATGTGGAATAGAATGGAATCGGATAGAACGGAATGCGGAATGGAATGGAATAGAATGTGAAATGCAAAGGAATGGAGTGAAATGTGGAATTGAATGGAATGGAAAATGGAAAGAAATGGAATGGAATGTGGAATGGGATGGAATGGAACCTGGAATGGAACGTGGAATGGAATGTAGAATGGCATGAGGAATGGAATGTGGAATGCAATGGAATGGAATGTTGACTGTAAAGGAATGGAATATGGAATAGAATGGAATGGAATGCAATGTGGAATGGAATGGAAAGGAACGTGGAATTGAATGCAGTGGAATGTGGAAGGGAATGGAATGGAACGTGGAATAGAATGTGGAATGGAATGCAATGCAACGTGAAATGAAATGTGGAAAGGAATGAGAAATGAAAAGTGGAATGGAACGTGAAATGAAATGCAAAGGAACGTGAAATAGATTGAAATGGAACGTAGAATGTAATGTGGAATGGAATGCGGAATGGGACGTGGAACGGAATGGAATGCAACTTAGAATGGAATGTGGTAGAATGTGAAATGGAATGGAAAGGAATGTGGAATGGAATGGATTGGAATGTGGAAGGGAATGTACTGGAATGTGGAATGGAATGGAATGAAACGTGGAATGGAATGTGGAATGGTACGTGGAATGGATTGTTTAATGGAATGGAATGGAATGTGGAATAGAATGCAATGGAATGTAATGAAACGTGGAATGGACTGTGGAATGGTACGTTGAATGGATTGTTTAATGGAAGGGAATGGAATGTGGAATAGAATGGAATGGAACGGAGTGTGGAATGGAATGTGGAATGGAATGGAATGGAATGAGGAATGGAATTTGAAATGGAATGTGGAAAGGAAAGTTTAATGGAATGGAATGGAATGTGGAATCGAACATGGAATGAAATCGAATGGGATGTGGAATGGAAAGTGGAATGGAATGTGGAATGGAAAGTGGAATGGAATGGAATGGAATGTGGAATGGAATGTTGAATGGAGTGTGGAATGGAATGGAATGGGATGTGGAATGGACTGTGTAATGAAATGAAATGGAATGTGGAATGGAACGTAATGGAAAGTGGAATGGAATGTGGAATGGAATGTGGAATGGAAAGGAATGAAATATGGAATGGAATGTGGAAACGAAAGTGGAAAGGAATGCAATGGAATTTGGCAGGGAACGTGGATTGGAATGGAATGGAAAGTGGAATTGAGCGTGTATTGTAAACTGGAATGGAATGGAATGGAATGTGGAATGGAATGGAATGGAATGTTGAATGGAATGGAATGGAATATGGAATAGAATGCAGTGGAATGGAATGTAGAATGGAATGTGGAATGGAACGTAAAATGGAATGTGGAATGGAATTTGGAATGCAATGGAATTGAATGTGGAATGGAATGTGGAATGAAATGGAATGGAATGGAATGTGGAATGGAATGCGGAATGGAATGGAATTGTATGTGGAATGGAACGTGGAATGGGACGTGAAATTGAATGAAATGGAATGTGGAAAGAAATATGGAATGTTATGGAATGGAGTGTGGAATGGAGTGTGGAATGGAATGTGGAATGGA
Source organism: Pongo pygmaeus (assembly GCF_028885625.2). NCBI lineage: Eukaryota > Metazoa > Chordata > Mammalia > Primates > Hominidae > Pongo > Pongo pygmaeus. Next base: position 45,498,086 of record NC_072397.2, on the reverse strand, counting down.
ATGGAAGGTGGAATGGAATGTGGAGTGGAATAGATTGCAATGTTAAAATGTAATGGAATGGAATGTGGATTGCAATGTGGATTACAATGGAATGCAATGTGGAATTGAATGGATTGGAATGTGGCATATAATTTTCAATGGAATGTGGCATGAAATATGGAGTGGAACGTTGAATGGAAAGTGGAATGGAATGGAATGGATCGTGGAATGGAACATGGAATGGAATGTGGAACGGAACGTGGAATGGAATGCGGAATGGAATGGATTGGAATGTGCAATGGAATGTGGAATGGAATGGACTGGAATGTGGAATGGAATGTGGAATGAAATGCAACGGAATGTGGAATGGAATGGAATGGAATGTGGAATGGAGTGGAATGGAATGTTGTATGGAATGAGGAATGGAATGTGGAGTGGCCCTCAGAATGGAACAGAGTGCAACGTGGAATGGAATGTGGAATGGAATGTGAAATGGAACGTGGAAGGAATGCAGTGAGGAATGGAACGTGGATTCGAATTTAATGGAACGTGGAATGGAACGTGGAATGGAATGTGGAATGGAAAGTGGAATGGAATGGAATGTGGAATGGATCGTGTAATGGAATGGAATGGAATGTGGAATGGAATGTGGAATGGAACGTGGAATGGAATGTGGCATGCAACGTTGAATGGAATGTGCAATTGAATGTGAAATGGAACGTGGAAAGGAATGGAATGGAAAGTGGAATGGTACGTGGAATGGAATGGAAAGGAACGTGGAATGGAATGTGGAATGGAACGTGGAATGGAATGGAATGGAATGTAGAATGGAATGTGGAATTTAATGTGGAAGAGAATGTGCAATGGAATTCAATGGAATGGAATGGAATGTGGTATGGAATGTGGAAAGGAATGTGGAATGGAAAGTGGAATGCAATGGAATTAAATGTGGAATGGAATGTGGAATGGAACGGGGAATGCAATGGAATAGAAAGTGGAATGGGATGGACTGGAATGTGGAATGGAAAGTGGAATGGAATGTGGAAGGCAATTTGGAATGGAACGTGGAATGGGATGGAATGTGAAACAGAATGGAATGGAATGTGGAATGGAATGCGGAATGGAATGTAGAATGGAATGGAATGGAATTTGGAATGGAGTGGAATGGAATGTTGATTCGAAGGTGGAAGGGAATCTGCTATGTAACGTGGAATGTAAAGGAATGGAATGTGGAATGGAATGCAGTGGAATGTGGAATGGAATGTAATGTAATGTGGAATGGAATGTGGAATGGAATGGAATGGAATGTGGAATAGAATGTGTAATGCAATGGAGTGGAATGCAAAATGGAATGGAGGGCAATGTGAAATGGAATGTGGAATGGAACGTGGAATGGAACTTGGAATGGAATGTGGAATGGAATGGAAAAGACTGAGAATGGAATGGTTTGGAATGTGGAATAAAATGTGGTATGCAATGGAATGGAATATTGAATGCAATAGAATGGAATGGTGTGGAATGTGGAATGGAATGGAAAGGAATGTGGAATGGAATGTGGAATGGAATGGAATGGAACATGGAAAGGAATGTGGAATGGAATGTGGAATGCGACGTGGAATAGAATGTGGAATGTAATTTGGAATGGAAAGTAGTGGAATGTGGAATGCAAAGGAATGGAATGTGGAATGGAATGCAACGGAATGTGCAATGGAATGTGGAAGAGAATGGAATGGAAGGTGGAATAGAATGCGGAATGGAATGGATAGGAATCCGGAATGGAATGGAATGGAATGGTATGGAATGTGGAATGGAATGTGGAATGGAAACTGGAATGGAATGTGGAATGGAAAGTGTAATGGAATGGAATTGAATGTGCTGTGGAATATGGAAGGAATCTGGAATACAACTTGGAAAGGAATGTGGAATTTAACGTGTAATGGAAGGTGGAATGGAATGGATTGGAACGTGCAATGGAATGTGAAGTGGAATGGAATGGAATGGAAGGTGGAATGGAAAGGAATGGAACGAGGAATGGAACATGGAATGGAACGTGGAAAACAACGTGGAATTGAACGTGGAATGTCATGTTAAATGGAATGGAATGGAATGTGGAATAGAATGGAAAGGAATGTGGAATGGAATGGAATGGAATGGAATGGAATGCGGAATGCAATGGAATTAATTGTGGAATGCAATGGAATGGAATGGAATGGAATCTAATGGAATTTGGAATAGAATGGGATGGAATGTGAAATGGAATGGAATGGAATGTGGAATGGAATGTGGAATGGAATGTGGAGTGGAAAGTGCAAAGGAAAGTGGAATGTAATGGAATGGAATGTGAAATGGAAAGTGGAATTGAATCGAAGGGAACGGGGAATGGAAAGTAGAACGGAATGGAGTAGAACGTGGAATCGAACGTGGATTCGAACATCGAATGGAATGGCCAATGGACTGTGGAATTGAACGTGGAATGGAATGGAATGGAAAGTGGAATGGGACGTGGAATGTAGTGAAACGGAATGGAATGGATTGTGGAATGGATCATGGAATTTAACGGAATGGAATGTGGAATGGAACTTGGAATGGAACGTGGAATGGAACGAGCAATGTAATGAAGAATGGAATGTGGAATGGAATTTGGAATGGAACGGAAAGGAATGCGGAATGGAATGTGCAATGGAATGTGGAATGCAGCGTGGAATGGAATGGAATGGAACGTGGAATGGAACATGGAATGGAACGGAATGGAACGTGGAATGGAACGTGGAATGGAACATGGAATGGAAGGTGGAATTGAAAGGGCAATGGAATGTGGAATGTAACATGGAATGTAATGCAATGGAAACTGGAATGCAACTTGGAATGGAATGGAATGGATTGTGGAATGAAATCTGGAATGGAATGTGGAATGGAACCTGGATAGGAACATGGTATGTGGATTGGAATGTGGAATGGAATGGAATGGAATGTGGAATGGAATGTGAAATGGAAAGGAGAGTAATGTGGAACGGAATGTGGAATGGAATGTGGAATGCAATGGAATGGAATATGGAATGGAAAGGAAAGGAATGTGGAATATAATGGAATGGAATGGGAATGGAATAGAATGGAATGTGGACTGCAATGGAATGGAATGAAATGAGGAACAGAATGGAATGGAATGTGGAATGCAATGCAATGGAATGAAATGAGGAATTGAAAGGAATGGAATGTGGAATGGAATGGAATGGAATGTGAAATGGAATGGAACAGAACGTTGAATGGAATGTGGAATGGAATAGAATGGAATGTGGAATGAAATGGAAGGGAATGTGGAAAAGAATGTGGAATGAATGTGGAATGGAAAGTGGAATGGATTGGAATGGAATGTTCAATGGAATGGAAAGGAATGTGGAATAGAATGGAATCGGATAGAACGGAATGCGGAATGGAATGGAATAGAATGTGAAATGCAAAGGAATGGAGTGAAATGTGGAATTGAATGGAATGGAAAATGGAAAGGAATGGAATGGAATGTGGAATGGGATGGAATGGAACCTGGAATGGAACGTGGAATGGAATGTAGAATGGCATGAGGAATGGAATGTGGAATGCAATGGAATGGAATGTTGACTGTAAAGGAATGGAATATGGAATAGAATGGAATGGAATGCAATGTGGAATGGAATGGAAAGGAACGTGGAATTGAATGCAGTGGAATGTGGAAGGGAATGGAATGGAACGTGGAATAGAATGTGGAATGGAATGCAATGCAACGTGAAATGAAATGTGGAAAGGAATGAGAAATGAAAAGTGGAATGGAACGTGAAATGAAATGCAAAGGAACGTGAAATAGATTGAAATGGAACGTAGAATGTAATGTGGAATGGAATGCGGAATGGGACGTGGAACGGAATGGAATGCAACTTAGAATGGAATGTGGTAGAATGTGAAATGGAATGGAAAGGAATGTGGAATGGAATGGATTGGAATGTGGAAGGGAATGTACTGGAATGTGGAATGGAATGGAATGAAACGTGGAATGGAATGTGGAATGGTACGTGGAATGGATTGTTTAATGGAATGGAATGGAATGTGGAATAGAATGCAATGGAATGTAATGAAACGTGGAATGGACTGTGGAATGGTACGTTGAATGGATTGTTTAATGGAAGGGAATGGAATGTGGAATAGAATGGAATGGAACGGAGTGTGGAATGGAATGTGGAATGGAATGGAATGGAATGAGGAATGGAATTTGAAATGGAATGTGGAAAGGAAAGTTTAATCGAATGGAATGGAATGTGGAATCGAACATGGAATGAAATCGAATGGGATGTGGAATGGAAAGTGGAATGGAATGTGGAATGGAAAGTGGAATGGAATGGAATGGAATGTGGAATGGAATGTTGAATGGAGTGTGGAATGGAATGGAATGGGATGTGGAATGGACTGTGTAATGAAATGAAATGGAATGTGGAATGGAACGTAATGGAAAGTGGAATGGAATGTGGAATGGAATGTGGAATGGAAAGGAATGAAATATGGAATGGAATGTGGAAACGAAAGTGGAAAGGAATGCAATGGAATTTGGCAGGGAACGTGGATTGGAATGGAATGGAAAGTGGAATTGAGCGTGTATTGTAAACTGGAATGGAATGGAATGGAATGTGGAATGGAATGGAATGGAATGTTGAATGGAATGTAATGGAATATGGAATAGAATGCAGTGGAATGGAATGTAGAATGGAATGTGGAATGGAACGTAAAATGGAATGTGGAATGGAATTTGGAATGCAATGGAATTGAATGTGGAATGGAATGTGGAATGAAATGGAATGGAATGGAATGTGGAATGGAATGCGGAATGGAATGGAATTGTATGTGGAATGGAACGTGGAATGGGACGTGAAATTGAAAGAAATGGAATGTGGAAAGAAATATGGAATGTTATGGAATGGAGTGTGGAATGGAGTGTGGAATGGAATGTGGAATGGAATGGAAGGTGGAATGGAATGTGGAGTGGAATAGATTGCAATGTTAAAATGTAATGGAATGGAATGTGGATTGCAATGTGGATTACAATGGAATGCAATGTGGAATTGAATGGATTGGAATGTGGCATATAATTTTCAATGGAATGTGGCATGAAATATGGAGTGGAACGTTGAATGGAAAGTGGAATGCAATGGAATGGATCGTGGAATGGAACATGGAATGGAATGTGGAATGGAAGGTGGAATGGAGCGTGGAATGGAATCGAAAGGAGCGTGGAGTGGAATGTGGAACGGAACGTGGAATGGAATGCGGAATGGAATGGATTGGAATGTGCAATGGAATGTGGAATGGAATGGACTGGAATGTGGAATGGAATGTGGAATGAAATGCAACGGAATGTGGAATGGAATGGAATGGAATGTGGAATGGAGTGGAATGGAACGTTGTATGGAATGAGGAATGGAATGTGGAGTGGCCCTCAGAATGGAACAGAGTGCAACGTGGAATGGAATGTGGAATGGAATGTGAAATGGAACGTGGAAGGAATGCAGTGAGGAATGGAACGTGGATTCGAATTTAATGGAACGTGGAATGGAACGTGGAATGGAATGTGGAATGGAAAGTGGAATGGAATGGAATGTGGAATGGATCGTGTAATGGAATGGAATGGAATGTGGAATGGAATGTGGAATGGAACGTGGAATGGAATGTGGCATGCAACGTTGAATGGAATGTGCAATTGAATGTGAAATGGAACGTGGAAAGGAATGGAATGGAAAGTGGAATGGTACGTGGAATGGAATGGAAAGGAACGTGGAATGGAATGTGGAATGGAACGTGGAATGGAATGGAATGGAATGTAGAACGGAATGTGGAATTTAATGTGGAAGAGAATGTGCAATGGAATTCAATGGAATGGAATGGAATGTGGTATGGAATGTGGAAAGGAATGTGGAATGGAAAGTGGAATGCAATGGAATTAAATGTGGAATGGAATGTGGAATGGAACGGGGAATGCAATGGAATAGAAAGTGGAATGGGATGGACTGGAATGTGGAATGGAAAGTGGAATGGAATGTGGAAGGCAATTTGGAATGGAACGTGGAATGGGATGGAATGTGAAACAGAATGGAATGGAATGTGGAATGGAATGCGGAATGGAATGTAGAATGGAATGGAATGGAATTTGGAATGGAGTGGAATGGAATGTTGATTCGAAGGTGGAAGGGAATCTGCTATGTAACGTGGAATGTAAAGGAATGGAATGTGGAATGGAATGCAGTGGAATGTGGAATGGAATGTAATGTAATGTGGAATGGAATGTGGAATGGAATGGAATGGAATGTGGAATAGAATGTGTAATGCAATGGAGTGGAATGCAAAATGGAATGGAGGGCAATGTGAAATGGAATGTGGAATGGAACGTGGAATGGAACTTGGAATGGAATGTGGAATGGAATGGAAAAGACTGAGAATGGAATGGTTTGGAATGTGGAATAAAATGTGGTATGCAATGGAATGGAATATTGAATGCAATAGAATGGAATGGTGTGGAATGTGGAATGGAATGGAAAGGAATGTGGAATGGAATGTGGAATGGAATGGAATGGAACATGGAAAGGAATGTGGAATGGAATGTGGAATGCGACGTGGAATAGAATGTGGAATGTAATTTGGAATGGAAAGTAGTGGAATGTGGAATGCAAAGGAATGGAATGTGGAATGGAATGCAACGGAATGTGCAATGGAATGTGGAAGAGAATGGAATGGAAGGTGGAATAGAATGCGGAATGGAATGGATAGGAATCCGGAATGGAATGGAATGGAATGGTATGGAATGTGGAATGGAATGTGGAATGGAAACTGGAATGGAATGTGGAATGGAAAGTGTAATGGAATGGAATTGAATGTGCTGTGGAATATGGAAGGAATCTGGAATACAACTTGGAAAGGAATGTGGAATTTAACGTGTAATGGAAGGTGGAATGGAATGGATTGGAACGTGCAATGGAATGTGAAGTGGAATGGAATGGAATGGAAGGTGCAATGGAAAGGAATGGAACGAGGAATGGAACATGGAATGGAACGAGGAATGGAACATGGAATGGAACGTGGAAAACAACGTGGAATTGAACGTGGAATGTCATGTTAAATGGAATGGAATGGAATGTGGAATAGAATGGAAAGGAATGTGGAATGGAATGGAATGGAATGGAGGGGAATGTGGAATGGAATGGAATGGAATGGAATGGAATGCGGAATGCAATGGAATTAATTGTGGAATGCAATGGAATGGAATGGAATGGAATCTAATGGAATTTGGAATAGAATGGGATGGAATGTGAAATGGAATGGAATGTAATGTGGAATGGAATGTGGAATAGAATGTGGAGTGGAAAGTGCAAAGGAAAGTGGAATGTAATGGAATGGACTGTGGAATGGAAAGTGGAATTGAATCGAAGGGAACGGGGAATGGAAAGTAGAACGGAATGGAGTAGAACGTGGAATCGAACGTGGATTCGAACATCGAATGGAATGGCCAATGGACTGTGGAATTGAACGTGGAATGGAATGGAATGGAAAGTGGAATGGGACGTGGAATGTAGTGAAACGGAATGGAATGGATTGTGGAATGGATCATGGAATTTAACGGAATGGAATGTGGAATGGAACTTGGAATGGAACGTGGAATGGAACGAGCAATGTAATGAAGAATGGAATGTATAATGGAATTTGGAATGGAACGGAAAGGAATGTGGAATGGAATGTGCAATGGAATGTGGAATGCAGCGTGGAATGGAATGGAATGGAACGTGGAATGGAACATGGAATGGAACGGAATGGAACGTGGAATGGAACATGGAATGGAACGTGGAATGGAACATGGAATGGAAGGTGGAATTGAAAGGGCAATGGAATGTGGAATGTAACATGGAATTTAATGCAATGGAAACTGGAATGCAACTTGGAATGGAATGGAATGGATCGTGGAATGAAATCTGGAATGGAATGTGGAATGGAACCTGGATAGGAACATGGTATGTGGATTGGAATGTGGAATGGAATGGAATGGAATGTGGAATGGAATGTGAAATGGAAAGGAGAGTAATGTGGAACGGAATGTGGAATGGAATGTGGAATGCAATGGAATGGAATATGGAATGGAAAGGAAAGGAATGTGGAATATAATGGAATGGAATGGAATGGAATGGGAATGGAATAGAATGGAATGTGGACTGCAATGGAATGGAATGAAATGAGGAACAGAATGGAATGGAATGTGGAATGCAATGCAATGGAATGAAATGAGGAATTGAAAGGAATGGAATGTGGAATGGAATGTGAAATGGAATGGAACAGAACGTTGAATGGAATGTGGAATGGAATAGAATGGAATGTGGAATGAAATGGAAGGGAATGTGGAAAAGAATTTGGAATGAATGTGGAATGGAAAGTGAAATGGATTGGAATGGAATGTTCAATGGAATGGAAAGGAATGTGGAATAGAATGGAATCGGATAGAACGGAATGCGGAATGGAATGGAATAGAATGTGAAATGCAAAGGAATGGAGTGAAATGTGGAATTGAATGGAATGGAAAATGGAAAGGAATGGAATGGAATGTGGAATGGGATGGAATGGAACCTGGAATGGAACGTGGAATGGAATGTAGAATGGCATGAGGAATGGAATGTGGAATGCAATGGAATGGAATGTTGACTGTAAAGGAATGGAATATGGAATAGAATGGAATGGAATGCAATGTGGAATGGAATGGAAAGGAACGTGGAATTGAATGCAGTGGAATGTGGAAGGGAATGGAATGGAACGTGGAATAGAATGTGGAATGGAATGCAATGCAACGTGAAATGAAATGTGGAACGGAATGAGAAATGAAAAGTGGAATGGAACGTGAAACGAAATGCAAAGGAACGTGAAATAGATTGAAATGGAACGTAGAATGTAATGTGGAATGGAATGCGGAATGGGACGTGGAACGGAATGGAATGCAACTTAGAATGGAATGTGGTAGAATGTGAAATGGAATGGAAAGGAATGTGGAATGGAATGGATTGGAATGTGGAAGGGAATGTACTGGAATGTGGAATGGAATGGAATGAAACGTGGAATGGAATGTGGAATGGTACGTGGAATGGATTGTTTAATGGAATGGAATGGAATGTGGAATAGAATGCAATGGAATGTAATGAAACGTGGAATGGACTGTGGAATGGTACGTTGAATGGATTGTTTAATGGAAGGGAATGGAATGTGGAATAGAATGGAATGGAACGGAGTGTGGAATGGAATGTGGAATGGAATGGAATGGAATGAGGAATGGAATTTGAAATGGAATGTGGAAAGGAAAGTTTAATGGAATGGAATGGAATGTGGAATCGAACATGGAATGAAATCGAATGGGATGTGGAATGGAAAGTGGAATGGAATGTGGAATGGAAAGTGGAATGGAATGGAATGGAATGTGGAATGGAATGTTGAAGGGAGTGTGGAATGGAATGGAATGGGATGTGGAATGGACTGTGTAATGAAATGAAATGGAATGTGGAATGGAACGTAATGGAAAGTGGAATGGAATGTGGAATGGAATGTGGAATGGAAAGGAATGAAATATGAAATGGAATGTGGAAACGAAAGTGGAAAGGAATGCAATGGAATTCGGCAGGGAACGTGGATTGGAATGGAATGGAAAGTGGAATTGAGCGTGTATTGTAAACTGGAATGGAATGGAATGGAATGTGGAATGGAATGGAATGGAATGTTGAATGGAATGTAATGGAATATGGAATAGAATGCAGTGGAATGGAATGTAGAATGGAATGTGGAATGGAACGTAAAATGGAATGTGGAATGGAATTTGGAATGCAATGGAATTGAATGTGGAATGGAATGTGGAATGAAATGGAATGGAATGGAATGTGGAATGGAATGCGGAATGGAATGGAATTGTATGTGGAATGGAACGTGGAATGGGACGTGAAATTGAATGAAATGGAATGTGGAAAGAAATATGGAATGTTATGGAATGGAGTGTGGAATGGAGTGTGGAATGGAATGTGGAATGGAATGGAAGGTGGAATGGAATGTGGAGTGGAATAGATTGCAATGTTAAAATGTAATGGAATGGAATGTGGATTGCAATGTGGATTACAATGGAATGCAATGTGGAATTGAATGGATTGGAATGTGGCATATAATTTTCAATGGAATGTGGCATGAAATATGGAGTGGAACGTTGAATGGAAAGTGGAATGGAATGGAATGGATCGTGGAATGGAACATGGAATGGAATGTGGAATGGAAGGTGGAATGGAGCGTGGAATGGAATCGAAAGGAGCGTGGAGTGGAATGTGGAACGGAACGTGGAATGGAATGCGGAATGGAATGGATTGGAATGTGCAATGGAATGTGGAATGGAATGGACTGGAATGTGGAATGGAATGTGGAATGAAATGCAACGGAATGTGGAATGGAATGGAATGGAATGTGGAATGGAGTGGAATGGAACGTTGTATGGAATGAGGAATGGAATGTGGAGTGGCCCTCAGAATGGAACAGAGTGCAACGTGGAATGGAATGTGGAATGGAATGTGAAATGGAACGTGGAAGGAATGCAGTGAGGAATGGAACGTGGATTCGAATTTAATGGAACGTGGAATGGAACGTGGAATGGAATGTGGAATGGAAAGTGGAATGGAATGGAATGTGGAATGGATCGTGTAATGGAATGGAATGGAATGTGGAATGGAATGTGGAATGGAACGTGGAATGGAATGTGGCATGCAACGTTGAATGGAATGTGCAATTGAATGTGAAATGGAACGTGGAAAGGAATGGAATGGAAAGTGGAATGGTACGTGGAATGGAATGGAAAGGAACGTGGAATGGAATGTGGAATGGAACGTGGAATGGAATGGAATGGAATGTAGAATGGAATGTGGAATTTAATGTGGAAGAGAATGTGCAATGGAATTCAATGGAATGGAATGGAATGTGGTATGGAATGTGGAAAGGAATGTGGAATGGAAAGTGGAATGCAACGGAATTAAATGTGGAATGGAATGTGGAATGGAACGGGGAATGCAATGGAATAGAAAGTGGAATGGGATGGACTGGAATGTGGAATGGAAAGTGGAATGGAATGTGGAAGGCAATTTGGAATGGAACGTGGAATGGGATGGAATGTGAAACAGAATGGAATGGAATGTGGAATGGAATGCGGAATGGAATGTAGAATGGAATGGAATGGAATTTGGAATGGAGTGGAATGGAATGTTGATTCGAAGGTGGAAGGGAATCTGCTATGTAACGTGGAATGTAAAGGAATGGAATGTGGAATGGAATGCAGTGGAATGTGGAATGGAATGTAATGTAATGTGGAATGGAATGTGGAATGGAATGGAATGGAATGTGGAATAGAATGTGTAATGCAATGGAGTGGAATGCAAAATGGAATGGAGGGCAATGTGAAATGGAATGTGGAATGGAACGTGGAATGGAACTTGGAATGGAATGTGGAATGGAATGGAAAAGACTGAGAATGGAATGGTTTGGAATGTGGAATAAAATGTGGTATGCAATGGAATGGAATATTGAATGCAATAGAATGGAATGGTGTGGAATGTGGAATGGAATGGAAAGGAATGTGGAATGGAATGTGGAATGGAATGGAATGGAACATGGAAAGGAATGTGGAATGGAATGTGGAATGCGACGTGGAATAGAATGTGGAATGTAATTTGGAATGGAAAGTAGTGGAATGTGGAATGCAAAGGAATGGAATGTGGAATGGAATGCAACGGAATGTGCAATGGAATGTGGAAGAGAATGGAATGGAAGGTGGAATAGAATGCGGAATGGAATGGATAGGAATCCGGAATGGAATGGAATGGAATGGTATGGAATGTGGAATGGAATGTGGAATGGAAACTGGAATGGAATGTGGAATGGAAAGTGTAATGGAATGGAATTGAATGTGCTGTGGAATATGGAAGGAATCTGGAATACAACTTGGAAAGGAATGTGGAATTTAACGTGTAATGGAAGGTGGAATGGAATGGATTGGAACGTGCAATGGAATGTGAAGTGGAATGGAATGGAATGGAAGGTGCAATGGAAAGGAATGGAACGAGGAATGGAACATGGAATGGAACGAGGAATGGAACATGGAATGGAACGTGGAAAACAACGTGGAATTGAACGTGGAATGTCATGTTAAATGGAATGGAATGGAATGTGGAATAGAATGGAAAGGAATGTGGAATGGAATGGAATGGAATGGAGGGGAATGTGGAATGGAATGGAATGGAATGGAATGGAATGCGGAATGCAATGGAATTAATTGTGGAATGCAATGGAATGGAATGGAATGGAATCTAATGGAATTTGGAATAGAATGGGATGGAATGTGAAATGGAATGGAATGGAATGTGGAATGGAATGTGGAATAGAATGTGGAGTGGAAAGTGCAAAGGAAAGTGGAATGTAATGGAATGGACTGTGGAATGGAAAGTGGAATTGAATCGAAGGGAACGGGGAATGGAAAGTAGAATGGAATGGAGTAGAACGTGGAATCGAACGTGGATTCGAACATCGAATGGAATGGCCAATGGACTGTGGAATTGAACGTGGAATGGAATGGAATGGAAAGTGGAATGGGACGTGGAATGTAGTGAAACGGAATGGAATGGATTGTGGAATGGATCATGGAATTTAACGGAATGGAATGTGGAATGGAAGTTGGAATGGAACGTGGAATGGAACGAGCAATGTAATGAAGAATGGAATGTGGAATGGAATTTGGAATGGAACGGAAAGGAATGCGGAATGGAATGTGCAATGGAATGTGGAATGCAGCGTGGAATGGAATGGAATGGAACGTGGAATGGAACATGGAATGGAACGGAATGGAACGTGGAATGGAACATGGAATGGAACGTGGAATGGAACATGGAATGGAAGGTGGAATTGAAAGGGCAATGGAATGTGGAATGTAACATGGAATGTAATGCAATGGAAACTGGAATGCAACTTGGAATGGAATGGAATGGATCGTGGAATGAAATCTGGAATGGAATGTGGAATGGAACCTGGATAGGAACATGGTATGTGGATTGGAATGTGGAATGGAATGGAATGGAATGTGGAATGGAATGTGAAATGGAAAGGAGAGTAATGTGGAACGGAATGTGGAATGGAATGTGGAATGCAATGGAATGGAATATGGAATGGAAAGGAAAGGAATGTGGAATATAATGGAATGGAATGGAATGGAATGGGAATGGAATAGAATGGAATGTGGACTGCAATGGAATGGAATGAAATGAGGAACAGAATGGAATGGAATGTGGAATGCAATGCAATGGAATGAAATGAGGAATTGAAAGGAATGGAATGTGGAATGGAATGTGAAATGGAATGGAACAGAACGTTGAATGGAATGTGGAATGGAATAGAATGGAATGTGGAATGAAATGGAAGGGAATGTGGAAAAGAATGTGGAATGAATGTGGAATGGAAAGTGAAATGGATTGGAATGGAATGTTCAATGGAATGGAAAGGAATGTGGAATAGAATGGAATCGGATAGAACGGAATGCGGAATGGAATGGAATAGAATGTGAAATGCAAAGGAATGGAGTGAAATGTGGAATTGAATGGAATGGAAAATGGAAAGGAATGGAATGGAATGTGGAATGGGATGGAATGGATCCTGGAATGGAACGTGGAATGGAATGTAGAATGGCATGAGGAATGGAATGTGGAATGCAATGGAATGGAATGTTGACTGTAAAGGAATGGAATATGGAATAGAATGGAATGGAATGCAATGTGGAATGGAATGGAAAGGAACGTGGAGTTGAATGCAGTGGAATGTGGAAGGGAATGGAATGGAACGTGGAATAGAATGTGGAATGGAATGCAATGCAACGTGAAATGAAATGTGGAACGGAATGAGAAATGAAAAGTGGAATGGAACGTGAAATGAAATGCAAAGGAACGTGAAATAGATTGAAATGGAACGTAGAATGTAATGTGGAATGGAATGCGGAATGGGACGTGGAACGGAATGGAATGCAACTTAGAATGAAATGTGGTAGAATGTGAAATGGAATGGAAAGGAATGTGGAATGGAATGGATTGGAATGTGGAAGGGAATGTACTGGAATGTGGAATGGAATGGAATGAAACGTGGAATGGAATGTGGAATGGTACGTGGAATGGATTGTTTAATGGAATGGAATGGAATGTGGAATAGAATGCAATGGAATGTAATGAAACGTGGAATGGACTGTGGAATGGTACGTTGAATGGATTGTTTAATGGAAGGGAATGGAATGTGGAATAGAATGGAATGGAACGGAGTGTGGAATGGAATGTGGAATGGAATGGAATGGAATGAGGAATGGAATTTGAAATGGAATGTGGAAAGGAAAGTTTAATGGAATGGAATGGAATGTGGAATCAAACATGGAATGAAATCGAATGGGATGTGGAATGGAAAGTGGAATGGAATGTGGAATGGAAAGTGGAATGGAATGGAATGGAATGTGGAATGGAATGTTGAATGGAGTGTGGAATGGAATGGAATGGGATGTGGAATGGACTGTGTAATGAAATGAAATGGAATGTGGAATGGAACGTAATGGAAAGTGGAATGGAATGTGGAATGGAATGTGGAATGGAAAGGAATGAAATATGGAATGGAATGTGGAAACGAAAGTGGAAAGGAATGCAATGGAATTTGGCAGGGAACGTGGATTGGAATGGAATGGAAAGTGGAATTGAGCGTGTATTGTAAACTGGAATGGAATGGAATGGAATGTGGAATGGAATGGAATGGAATGTTGAATGGAATGTAATGGAATATGGAATAGAATGCAGTGGAATGGAATGTAGAATGGAATGTGGAATGGAACGTAAAATGGAATGTGGAATGGAATTTGGAATGCAATGGAATTGAATGTGGAATGGAATGTGGAATGAAATGGAATGGAATGGAATGTGGAATGGAATGCGGAATGGAATGGAATTGTATGTGGAATGGAACGTGGAATGGGACGTGAAATTGAATGAAATGGAATGTGGAAAGAAATATGGAATGTTATGGAATGGAGTGTGGAATGGAGTGTGGAATGGAATGTGGAATGGAAGGGAAGGTGGAATGGAATGTGGAGTGGAATAGATTGCAATGTTAAAATGTAATGGAATGGAATGTGGATTGCAATGTGGATTACAATGGAATGCAATGTGGAATTGAATGGATTGGAATGTGGCATATAATTTTCAATGGAATGTGGCATGAAATATGGAGTGGAACGTTGAATGGAAAGTGGAATGGAATGGAATGGATCGTGGAATGGAACATGGAATGGAATGTGGAATGGAAGGTGGAATGGAGCGTGGAATGGAATCGAAAGGAGCGTGGAGTGGAATGTGGAACGGAACGTGGAATGGAATGCGGAATGGAATGGATTGGAATGTGCAATGGAATGTGGAATGGAATGGACTGGAATGTGGAATGGAATGTGGAATGAAATGCAACGGAATGTGGAATGGAATGGAATGGAATGTGGAATGGAGTGGAATGGAATGTTGTATGGAATGAGGAATGGAATGTGGAGTGGCCCTCAGAATGGAACAGAGTGCAACGTGGAATGGAATGTGGAATGGAATGTGAAATGGAACGTGGAAGGAATGCAGTGAGGAATGGAACGTGGATTCGAATTTAATGGAACGTGGAATGGAACGTGGAATGGAATGTGGAATGGAAAGTGGAATGGAATGGAATGTGGAATGGATCGTGTAATGGAATGGAATGGAATGTGGAATGGAATGTGGAATGGAACGTGGAATGGAATGTGGAATGCAACGTTGAATGGAATGTGCAATTGAATGTGAAATGGAACGTGGAAAGGAATGGAATGGAAAGTGGAATGGTACGTGGAATGGAATGGAAAGGAACGTGGAATGGAATGTGGAATGGAACGTGGAATGGAATGGAATGGAATGTAGAATGGAATGTGGAATTTAATGTGGAAGAGAATGTGCAATGGAATTCAATGGAATGGAATGGAATGTGGTATGGAATGTGGAAAGGAATGTGGAATGGAAAGTGGAATGCAATGGAATTAAATGTGGAATGGAATGTGGAATGGAACGGGGAATGCAATGGAATAGAAAGTGGAATGGGATGGACTGGAATGTGGAATGGAAAGTGGAATGGAATGTGGAAGGCAATTTGGAATGGAACGTGGAATGGGATGGAATGTGAAACAGAATGGAATGGAATGTGGAATGGAATGCGGAATGGAATGTAGAATGGAATGGAATGGAATTTGGAATGGAGTGGAATGGAATGTTGATTCGAAGGTGGAAGGGAATCTGCTATGTAACGTGGAATGTAAAGGAATGGAATGTGGAATGGAATGCAGTGGAATGTGGAATGGAATGTAATGTAATGTGGAATGGAATGTGGAATGGAATGGAATGGAATGTGGAATAGAATGTGTAATGCAATGGAGTGGAATGCAAAATGGAATGGAGGGCAATGTGAAATGGAATGTGGAATGGAACGTGGAATGGAACTTGGAATGGAATGTGGAATGGAATGGAAAAGACTGAGAATGGAATGGTTTGGAATGTGGAATAAAATGTGGTATGCAATGGAATGGAATATTGAATGCAATAGAATGGAATGGTGTGGAATGTGGAATGGAATGGAAAGGAATGTGGAATGGAATGTGGAATGGAATGGAATGGAACATGGAAAGGAATGTGGAATGGAATGTGGAATGCGACGTGGAATAGAATGTGGAATGTAATTTGGAATGGAAAGTAGTGGAATGTGGAATGCAAAGGAATGGAATGTGGAATGGAATGCAACGGAATGTGCAATGGAATGTGGAAGAGAATGGAATGGAAGGTGGAATAGAATGCGGAATGGAATGGATAGGAATCCGGAATGGAATGGAATGGAATGGTATGGAATGTGGAATGGAATGTGGAATGGAAACTGGAATGGAATGTGGAATGGAAAGTGTAATGGAATGGAATTGAATGTGCTGTGGAATATGGAAGGAATCTGGAATACAACTTGGAAAGGAATGTGGAATTTAACGTGTAATGGAAGGTGGAATGGAATGGATTGGAACGTGCAATGGAATGTGAAGTGGAATGGAATGGAATGGAAGGTGCAATGGAAAGGAATGGAACGAGGAATGGAACATGGAATGGAACGAGGAATGGAACATGGAATGGAACGTGGAAAACAACGTGGAATTGAACGTGGAATGTCATGTTAAATGGAATGGAATGGAATGTGGAATAGAATGGAAAGGAATGTGGAATGGAATGGAATGGAATGGAGGGGAATGTGGAATGGAATGGAATGGAATGGAATGGAATGCGGAATGCAATGGAATTAATTGTGGAATGCAATGGAATGGAATGGAATGGAATCTAATGGAATTTGGAATAGAATGGGATGGAATGTGAAATGGAATGGAATGTAATGTGGAATGGAATGTGGAATAGAATGTGGAGTGGAAAGTGCAAAGGAAAGTGGAATGTAATGGAATGGACTGTGGAATGGAAAGTGGAATTGAATCGAAGGGAACGGGGAATGGAAAGTAGAACGGAATGGAGTAGAACGTGGAATCGAACGTGGATTCGAACATCGAATGGAATGGCCAATGGACTGTGGAATTGAACGTGGAATGGAATGGAATGGAAAGTGGAATGGGACGTGGAATGTAGTGAAACGGAATGGAATGGATTGTGGAATGGATCATGGAATTTAACGGAATGGAATGTGGAATGGAACTTGGAATGGAACGTGGAATGGAACGAGCAATGTAATGAAGAATGGAATGTGGAATGGAATTTGGAATGGAACGGAAAGGAATGCGGAATGGAATGTGCAATGGAATGTGGAATGCAGCGTGGAATGGAATGGAATGGAACGTGGAATGGAACATGGAATGGAACGGAATGGAACGTGGAATGGAACATGGAATGGAACGTGGAATGGAACATGGAATGGAAGGTGGAATTGAAAGGGCAATGGAATGTGGAATGTAACATGGAATGTAATGCAATGGAAACTGGAATGCAACTTGGAATGGAATGGAATGGATTGTGGAATGAAATCTGGAATGGAATGTGGAATGGAACCTGGATAGGAACATGGTATGTGGATTGGAATGTGGAATGGAATGGAATGGAATGTGGAATGGAATGTGAAATGGAAAGGAGAGTAATGTGGAACGGAATGTGGAATGGAATGTGGAATGCAATGGAATGGAATATGGAATGGAAAGGAAAGGAATGTGGAATATAATGGAATGGAATGGAATGGAATGGGAATGGAATAGAATGGAATGTGGACTGCAATGGAATGGAATGAAATGAGGAACAGAATGGAATGGAATGTGGAATGCAATGCAATGGAATGAAATGAGGAATTGAAAGGAATGGAATGTGGAATGGAATGTGAAATGGAATGGAACAGAACGTTGAATGGAATGTGGAATGGAATAGAATGGAATGTGGAATGAAATGGAAGGGAATGTGGAAAAGAATGTGGAATGAATGTGGAATGGAAAGTGAAATGGATTGGAATGGAATGTTCAATGGAATGGAAAGGAATGTGGAATAGAATGGAATCGGATAGAACGGAATGCGGAATGGAATGGAATAGAATGTGAAATGCAAAGGAATGGAGTGAAATGTGGAATTGAATGGAATGGAAAATGGAAAGGAATGGAATGGAATGTGGAATGGGATGGAATGGAACCTGGAATGGAACGTGGAATGGAATGTAGAATGGCATGAGGAATGGAATGTGGAATGCAATGGAATGGAATGTTGACTGTAAAGGAATGGAATATGGAATAGAATGGAATGGAATGCAATGTGGAATGGAATGGAAAGGAACGTGGAATTGAATGCAGTGGAATGTGGAAGGGAATGGAATGGAACGTGGAATAGAATGTGGAATGGAATGCAATGCAACGTGAAATGAAATGTGGAACGGAATGAGAAATGAAAAGTGGAATGGAACGTGAAACGAAATGCAAAGGAACGTGAAATAGATTGAAATGGAACGTAGAATGTAATGTGGAATGGAATGCGGAATGGGACGTGGAACGGAATGGAATGCAACTTAGAATGGAATGTGGTAGAATGTGAAATGGAATGGAAAGGAATGTGGAATGGAATGGATTGGAATGTGGAAGGGAATGTACTGGAATGTGGAATGGAATGGAATGAAACGTGGAATGGAATGTGGAATGGTACGTGGAATGGATTGTTTAATGGAATGGAATGGAATGTGGAATAGAATGCAATGGAATGTAATGAAACGTGGAATGGACTGTGGAATGGTACGTTGAATGGATTGTTTAATGGAAGGGAATGGAATGTGGAATAGAATGGAATGGAACGGAGTGTGGAATGGAATGTGGAATGGAATGGAATGGAATGAGGAATGGAATTTGAAATGGAATGTGGAAAGGAAAGTTTAATGGAATGGAATGGAATGTGGAATCGAACATGGAATGAAATCGAATGGGATGTGGAATGGAAAGTGGAATGGAATGTGGAATGGAAAGTGGAATGGAATGGAATGGAATGTGGAATGGAATGTTGAATGGAGTGTGGAATGGAATGGAATGGGATGTGGAATGGACTGTGTAATGAAATGAAATGGAATGTGGAATGGAACGTAATGGAAAGTGGAATGGAATGTGGAATGGAATGTGGAATGGAAAGGAATGAAATATGGAATGGAATGTGGAAACGAAAGTGGAAAGGAATGCAATGGAATTTGGCAGGGAACGTGGATTGGAATGGAATGGAAAGTGGAATTGAGCGTGTATTGTAAACTGGAATGGAATGGAATGGAATGTGGAATGGAATGGAATGGAATGTTGAATGGAATGTAATGGAATATGGAATAGAATGCAGTGGAATGGAATGTAGAATGGAATGTGGAATGGAACGTAAAATGGAATGTGGAATGGAATTTGGAATGCAATGGAATTGAATGTGGAATGGAATGTGGAATGAAATGGAATGGAATGGAATGTGGAATGGAATGCGGAATGGAATGAAATTGTATGTGGAATGGAACGTGGAATGGGACGTGAAATTGAATGAAATGGAATGTGGAAAGAAATATGGAATGTTATGGAATGGAGTGTGGAATGGAGTGTGGAATGGAATGTGGAATGGAATGGAAGGTGGAATGGAATGTGGAGTGGAATAGATTGCAATGTTAAAATGTAATGGAATGGAATGTGGATTGCAATGTGGATTACAATGGAATGCAATGTGGAATTGAATGGATTGGAATGTGGCATATAATTTTCAATGGAATGTGGCATGAAATATGGAGTGGAACGTTGAATGGAAAGTGGAATGGAATGGAATGGATCGTGGAATGGAACATGGAATGGAATGTGGAATGGAAGGTGGAATGGAGCGTGGAATGGAATCGAAAGGAGCATGGAATGGAATGTGGAAGGGAACGTGGAATGGAATGCGGAATGGAATGGATTGGAATGTGCAATGGAATGTGGAATGGAATGGACTGGAATGTGGAATGGAATGTGGAATGAAATGCAACGGAATGTGGAATGGAATGGAATGGAATGTGGAATGGAGTGGAATGGAATGTTGTATGGAATGAGGAATGGAATGTGGAGTGGCCCTCAGAATGGAACAGAGTGCAACGTGGAATGGAATGTGGAATGGAATGTGAAATGGAACGTGGAAGGAATGCAGTGAGGAATGGAACGTGGATTCGAATTTAATGGAACGTGGAATGGAACGTGGAATGGAATGTGGAATGGAAAGTGGAATGGAATGGAATGTGGAATGGATCGTGTAATGGAATGGAATGGAATGTGGAATGGAATGTGGAATGGAACGTGGAATGGAATGTGGAATGCAACGTTGAATGGAATGTGCAATTGAATATGAAATGGAACGTGGAAAGGAATGGAATGGAAAGTGGAAAGGTACGTGGAATGGAATGGAAAGGAACGTGGAATGGAATGTGGAATGGAACGTGGAATGGAATGGAATGGAATGTAGAATGGAATGTGGAATTTAATGTGGAAGAGAATGTGCAATGGAATTCAATGGAATGGAATGGAATGTGGTATGGAATGTGGAAAGGAATGTGGAATGGAAAGTGGAATGCAATGGAATTAAATGTGGAATGGAATGTGGAATGGAACGGGGAATGCAATGGAATAGAAAGTGGAATGGGATGGACTGGAATGTGGAATGGAAAGTGGAATGGAATGTGGAAGGCAATTTGGAATGGAACGTGGAATGGGATGGAATGTGAAACAGAATGGAATGGAATGTGGAATGGAATGCGGAATGGAATGTAGAATGGAATGGAATGGAATTTGGAATGGAGTGGAATGGAATGTTGATTCGAAGGTGGAAGGGAATCTGCTATGTAACGTGGAATGTAAAGGAATGGAATGTGGAATGGAATGCAGTGGAATGTGGAATGGAATGTAATGTAATGTGGAATGGAATGTGGAATGGAATGGAATGGAATGTGGAATAGAATGTGTAATGCAATGGAGTGGAATGCAAAATGGAATGGAGGGCAATGTGAAATGGAATGTGGAATGGAACGTGGAATGGAACTTGGAATGGAATGTGGAATGGAATGGAAAAGACTGAGAATGGAATGGTTTGGAATGTGGAATAAAATGTGGTATGCAATGGAATGGAATATTGAATGCAATAGAATGGAATGGTGTGGAATGTGGAATGGAATGGAAAGGAATGTGGAATGGAATGTGGAATGGAATGGAATGGAACATGGAAAGGAATGTGGAATGGAATGTGGAATGCGACGTGGAATAGAATGTGGAATGTAATTTGGAATGGAAAGTAGTGGAATGTGGAATGCAAAGGAATGGAATGTGGAATGGAATGCAACGGAATGTGCAATGGAATGTGGAAGAGAATGGAATGGAAGGTGGAATAGAATGCGGAATGGAATGGATAGGAATCCGGAATGGAATGGAATGGAATGGTATGGAATGTGGAATGGAATGTGGAATGGAAACTGGAATGGAATGTGGAATGGAAAGTGTAATGGAATGGAATTGAATGTGCTGTGGAATATGGAAGGAATCTGGAATACAACTTGGAAAGGAATGTGGAATTTAACGTGTAATGGAAGGTGGAATGGAATGGATTGGAACGTGCAATGGAATGTGAAGTGGAATGGAATGGAATGGAAGGTGCAATGGAAAGGAATGGAACGAGGAATGGAACATGGAATGGAACGAGGAATGGAACATGGAATGGAACGTGGAAAACAACGTGGAATTGAACGTGGAATGTCATGTTAAATGGAATGGAATGGAATGTGGAATAGAATGGAAAGGAATGTGGAATGGAATGGAATGGAATGGAGGGGAATGTGGAATGGAATGGAATGGAATGGAATGGAATGCGGAATGCAATGGAATTAATTGTGGAATGCAATGGAATGGAATGGAATGGAATCTAATGGAATTTGGAATAGAATGGGATGGAATGTGAAATGGAATGGAATGTAATGTGGAATGGAATGTGGAATAGAATGTGGAGTGGAAAGTGCAAAGGAAAGTGGAATGTAATGGAATGGACTGTGGAATGGAAAGTGGAATTGAATCGAAGGGAACGGGGAATGGAAAGTAGAACGGAATGGAGTAGAACGTGGAATCGAACGTGGATTCGAACATCGAATGGAATGGCCAATGGACTGTGGAATTGAACGTGGAATGGAATGGAATGGAAAGTGGAATGGGACGTGGAATGTAGTGAAACGGAATGGAATGGATTGTGGAATGGATCATGGAATTTAACGGAATGGAATGTGGAATGGAACTTGGAATGGAACGTGGAATGGAACGAGCAATGTAATGAAGAATGGAATGTGGAATGGAATTTGGAATGGAACGGAAAGGAATGCGGAATGGAATGTGCAATGGAATGTGGAATGCAGCGTGGAATGGAATGGAATGGAACGTGGAATGGAACATGGAATGGAACGGAATGGAACGTGGAATGGAACATGGAATGGAACGTGGAATGGAACATGGAATGGAAGGTGGAATTGAAAGGGCAATGGAATGTGGAATGTAACATGGAATGTAATGCAATGGAAACTGGAATGCAACTTGGAATGGAATGGAATGGATTGTGGAATGAAATCTGGAATGGAATGTGGAATGGAACCTGGATAGGAACATGGTATGTGGATTGGAATGTGGAATGGAATGGAATGGAATGTGGAATGGAATGTGAAATGGAAAGGAGAGTAATGTGGAACGGAATGTGGAATGGAATGTGGAATGCAATGGAATGGAATATGGAATGGAAAGGAAAGGAATGTGGAATATAATGGAATGGAATGGAATGGAATGGGAATGGAATAGAATGGAATGTGGACTGCAATGGAATGGAATGAAATGAGGAACAGAATGGAATGGAATGTGGAATGCAATGCAATGGAATGAAATGAGGAATTGAAAGGAATGGAATGTGGAATGGAATGTGAAATGGAATGGAACAGAACGTTGAATGGAATGTGGAATGGAATAGAATGGAATGTGGAATGAAATGGAAGGGAATGTGGAAAAGAATGTGGAATGAATGTGGAATGGAAAGTGAAATGGATTGGAATGGAATGTTCAATGGAATGGAAAGGAATGTGGAATAGAATGGAATCGGATAGAACGGAATGCGGAATGGAATGGAATAGAATGTGAAATGCAAAGGAATGGAGTGAAATGTGGAATTGAATGGAATGGAAAATGGAAAGGAATGGAATGGAATGTGGAATGGGATGGAATGGAACCTGGAATGGAACGTGGAATGGAATGTAGAATGGCATGAGGAATGGAATGTGGAATGCAATGGAATGGAATGTTGACTGTAAAGGAATGGAATATGGAATAGAATGGAATGGAATGCAATGTGGAATGGAATGGAAAGGAACGTGGAATTGAATGCAGTGGAATGTGGAAGGGAATGGAATGGAACGTGGAATAGAATGTGGAATGGAATGCAATGCAACGTGAAATGAAATGTGGAACGGAATGAGAAATGAAAAGTGGAATGGAACGTGAAACGAAATGCAAAGGAACGTGAAATAGATTGAAATGGAACGTAGAATGTAATGTGGAATGGAATGCGGAATGGGACGTGGAACGGAATGGAATGCAACTTAGAATGGAATGTGGTAGAATGTGAAATGGAATGGAAAGGAATGTGGAATGGAATGGATTGGAATGTGGAAGGGAATGTACTGGAATGTGGAATGGAATGGAATGAAACGTGGAATGGAATGTGGAATGGTACGTGGAATGGATTGTTTAATGGAATGGAATGGAATGTGGAATAGAATGCAATGGAATGTAATGAAACGTGGAATGGACTGTGGAATGGTACGTTGAATGGATTGTTTAATGGAAGGGAATGGAATGTGGAATAGAATGGAATGGAACGGAGTGTGGAATGGAATGTGGAATGGAATGGAATGGAATGAGGAATGGAATTTGAAATGGAATGTGGAAAGGAAAGTTTAATGGAATGGAATGGAATGTGGAATCGAACATGGAATGAAATCGAATGGGATGTGGAATGGAAAGTGGAATGGAATGTGGAATGGAAAGTGGAATGGAATGGAATGGAATGTGGAATGGAATGTTGAAGGGAGTGTGGAATGGAATGGAATGGGATGTGGAATGGACTGTGTAATGAAATGAAATGGAATGTGGAATGGAACGTAATGGAAAGTGGAATGGAATGTGGAATGGAATGTGGAATGGAAAGGAATGAAATATGAAATGGAATGTGGAAACGAAAGTGGAAAGGAATGCAATGGAATTCGGCAGGGAACGTGGATTGGAATGGAATGGAAAGTGGAATTGAGCGTGTATTGTAAACTGGAATGGAATGGAATGGAATGTGGAATGGAATGGAATGGAATGTTGAATGGAATGTAATGGAATATGGAATAGAATGCAGTGGAATGGAATGTAGAATGGAATGTGGAATGGAACGTAAAATGGAATGTGGAATGGAATTTGGAATGCAATGGAATTGAATGTGGAATGGAATGTGGAATGAAATGGAATGGAATGGAATGTGGAATGGAATGCGGAATGGAATGGAATTGTATGTGGAATGGAACGTGGAATGGGACGTGAAATTGAATGAAATGGAATGTGGAAAGAAATATGGAATGTTATGGAATGGAGTGTGGAATGGAGTGTGGAATGGAATGTGGAATGGAATGGAAGGTGGAATGGAATGTGGAGTGGAATAGATTGCAATGTTAAAATGGAATGGAATGGAATGTGGATTGCAATGTGGATTACAATGGAATGCAATGTGGAATTGAATGGATTGGAATGTGGCATATAATTTTCAATGGAATGTGGCATGAAATATGGAGTGGAACGTTGAATGGAAAGTGGAATGGAATGGAATGGATCGTGGAATGGAACATGGAATGGAATGTGGAATGGAAGGTGGAATGGAGCGTGGAATGGAATCGAAAGGAGCGTGGAATGGAATGTGGAACGGAACGTGGAATGGAATGCGGAATGGAATGGATTGGAATGTGCAATGGAATGTGGAATGGAATGGACTGGAATGTGGAATGGAATGTGGAATGAAATGCAACGGAATGTGGAATGGAATGGAATGGAATGTGGAATGGAGTGGAATGGAATGTTGTATGGAATGAGGAATGGAATGTGGAGTGGCCCTCAGAATGGAACAGAGTGCAACGTGGAATGGAATGTGGAATGGAATGTGAAATGGAACGTGGAAGGAATGCAGTGAGGAATGGAACGTGGATTCGAATTTAATGGAACGTGGAATGGAACGTGGAATGGAATGTGGAATGGAAAGTGGAATGGAATGGAATGTGGAATGGATCGTGTAATGGAATGGAATGGAATGTGGAATGGAATGTGGAATGGAACGTGGAATGGAATGTGGAATGCAACGTTGAATGGAATGTGCAATTGAATGTGAAATGGAACGTGGAAAGGAATGGAATGGAAAGTGGAATGGTACGTGGAATGGAATGGAAAGGAACGTGGAATGGAATGTGGAATGGAACGTGGAATGGAATGGAATGGAATGTAGAATGGAATGTGGAATTTAATGTGGAAGAGAATGTGCAATGGAATTCAATGGAATGGAATGGAATGTGGTATGGAATGTGGAAAGGAATGTGGAATGGAAAGTGGAATGCAATGGAATTAAATGTGGAATGGAATGTGGAATGGAACGGGGAATGCAATGGAATAGAAAGTGGAATGGGATGGACTGGAATGTGGAATGGAAAGTGGAATGGAATGTGGAAGGCAATTTGGAATGGAACGTGGAATGGGATGGAATGTGAAACAGAATGGAATGGAATGTGGAATGGAATGCGGAATGGAATGTAGAATGGAATGGAATGGAATTTGGAATGGAGTGGAATGGAATGTTGATTCGAAGGTGGAAGGGAATCTGCTATGTAACGTGGAATGTAAAGGAATGGAATGTGGAATGGAATGCAGTGGAATGTGGAATGGAATGTAATGTAATGTGGAATGGAATGTGGAATGGAATGGAATGGAATGTGGAATAGAATGTGTAATGCAATGGAGTGGAATGCAAAATGGAATGGAGGGCAATGTGAAATGGAATGTGGAATGGAACGTGGAATGGAACTTGGAATGGAATGTGGAATGGAATGGAAAAGACTGAGAATGGAATGGTTTGGAATGTGGAATAAAATGTGGTATGCAATGGAATGGAATATTGAATGCAATAGAATGGAATGGTGTGGAATGTGGAATGGAATGGAAAGGAATGTGGAATGGAATGTGGAATGGAATGGAATGGAACATGGAAAGGAATGTGGAATGGAATGTGGAATGCGACGTGGAATAGAATGTGGAATGTAATTTGGAATGGAAAGTAGTGGAATGTGGAATGCAAAGGAATGGAATGTGGAATGGAATGCAACGGAATGTGCAATGGAATGTGGAAGAGAATGGAATGGAAGGTGGAATAGAATGCGGAATGGAATGGATAGGAATCCGGAATGGAATGGAATGGAATGGTATGGAATGTGGAATGGAATGTGGAATGGAAACTGGAATGGAATGTGGAATGGAAAGTGTAATGGAATGGAATTGAATGTGCTGTGGAATATGGAAGGAATCTGGAATACAACTTGGAAAGGAATGTGGAATTTAACGTGTAATGGAAGGTGGAATGGAATGGATTGGAACGTGCAATGGAATGTGAAGTGGAATGGAATGGAATGGAAGGTGGAATGGAAAGGAATGGAACGAGGAATGGAACATGGAATGGAACGAGGAATGGAACATGGAATGGAACGTGGAAAACAACGTGGAATTGAACGTGGAATGTCATGTTAAATGGAATGGAATGGAATGTGGAATAGAATGGAAAGGAATGTGGAATGGAATGGAATGGAATGGAGGGGAATGTGGAATGGAATGGAATGGAATGGAATGGAATGCGGAATGCAATGGAATTAATTGTGGAATGCAATGGAATGGAATGGAATGGAATCTAATGGAATTTGGAATAGAATGGGATGGAATGTGAAATGGAATGGAATGTAATGTGGAATGGAATGTGGAATAGAATGTGGAGTGGAAAGTGCAAAGGAAAGTGGAATGTAATGGAATGGACTGTGGAATGGAAAGTGGAATTGAATCGAAGGGAACGGGGAATGGAAAGTAGAACGGAATGGAGTAGAACGTGGAATCGAACGTGGATTCGAACATCGAATGGAATGGCCAATGGACTGTGGAATTGAACGTGGAATGGAATGGAATGGAAAGTGGAATGGGACGTGGAATGTAGTGAAACGGAATGGAATGGATTGTGGAATGGATCATGGAATTTAACGGAATGGAATGTGGAATGGAACTTGGAATGGAACGTGGAATGGAACGAGCAATGTAATGAAGAATGGAATGTGGAATGGAATTTGGAATGGAACGGAAAGGAATGCGGAATGGAATGTGCAATGGAATGTGGAATGCAGCGTGGAATGGAATGGAATGGAACGTGGAATGGAACATGGAATGGAACGGAATGGAACGTGGAATGGAACATGGAATGGAACGTGGAATGGAACATGGAATGGAAGGTGGAATTGAAAGGGCAATGGAATGTGGAATGTAACATGGAATGTAATGCAATGGAAACTGGAATGCAACTTGGAATGGAATGGAATGGATTGTGGAATGAAATCTGGAATGGAATGTGGAATGGAACCTGGATAGGAACATGGTATGTGGATTGGAATGTGGAATGGAATGGAATGGAATGTGGAATGGAATGTGAAATGGAAAGGAGAGTAATGTGGAACGGAATGTGGAATGGAATGTGGAATGCAATGGAATGGAATATGGAATGGAAAGGAAAGGAATGTGGAATATAATGGAATGGAATGGAATGGAATGGGAATGGAATAGAATGGAATGTGGACTGCAATGGAATGGAATGAAATGAGGAACAGAATGGAATGGAATGTGGAATGCAATGCAATGGAATGAAATGAGGAATTGAAAGGAATGGAATGTGGAATGGAATGTGAAATGGAATGGAACAGAACGTTGAATGGAATGTGGAATGGAATAGAATGGAATGTGGAATGAAATGGAAGGGAATGTGGAAAAGAATGTGGAATGAATGTGGAATGGAAAGTGGAATGGATTGGAATGGAATGTTCAATGGAATGGAAAGGAATGTGGAATAGAATGGAATCGGATAGAACGGAATGCGGAATGGAATGGAATAGAATGTGAAATGCAAAGGAATGGAGTGAAATGTGGAATTGAATGGAATGGAAAATGGAAAGGAATGGAATGGAATGTGGAATGGGATGGAATGGAACCTGGAATGGAACGTGGAATGGAATGTAGAATGGCATGAGGAATGGAATGTGGAATGCAATGGAATGGAATGTTGACTGTAAAGGAATGGAATATGGAATAGAATGGAATGGAATGCAATGTGGAATGGAATGGAAAGGAACGTGGAATTGAATGCAGTGGAATGTGGAAGGGAATGGAATGGAACGTGGAATAGAATGTGGAATGGAATGCAATGCAACGTGAAATGAAATGTGGAAAGGAATGAGAAATGAAAAGTGGAATGGAACGTGAAATGAAATGCAAAGGAACGTGAAATAGATTGAAATGGAACGTAGAATGTAATGTGGAATGGAATGCGGAATGGGACGTGGAACGGAATGGAATGCAACTTAGAATGGAATGTGGTAGAATGTGAAATGGAATGGAAAGGAATGTGGAATGGAATGGATTGGAATGTGGAAGGGAATGTACTGGAATGTGGAATGGAATGGAATGAAACGTGGAATGGAATGTGGAATGGTACGTGGAATGGATTGTTTAATGGAATGGAATGGAATGTGGAATAGAATGCAATGGAATGTAATGAAACGTGGAATGGACTGTGGAATGGTACGTTGAATGGATTGTTTAATGGAAGGGAATGGAATGTGGAATAGAATGGAATGGAACGGAGTGTGGAATGGAATGTGGAATGGAATGGAATGGAATGAGGAATGGAATTTGAAATGGAATGTGGAAAGGAAAGTTTAATGGAATGGAATGGAATGTGGAATCGAACATGGAATGAAATCGAATGGGATGTGGAATGGAAAGTGGAATGGAATGTGGAATGGAAAGTGGAATGGAATGGAATGGAATGTGGAATGGAATGTTGAAGGGAGTGTGGAATGGAATGGAATGGGATGTGGAATGGACTGTGTAATGAAATGAAATGGAATGTGGAATGGAACGTAATGGAAAGTGGAATGGAATGTGGAATGGAATGTGGAATGGAAAGGAATGAAATATGGAATGGAATGTGGAAACGAAAGTGGAAAGGAATGCAATGGAATTTGGCAGGGAACGTGGATTGGAATGTAATGGAAAGTGGAATTGAGCGTGTATTGTAAACTGGAATGGAATGGAATGGAATGTGGAATGGAATGGAATGGAATGTTGAATGGAATGTAATGGAATATGGAATAGAATGCAGTGGAATGGAATGTAGAATGGAATGTGGAATGGAACGTAAAATGGAATGTGGAATGGAATTTGGAATGCAATGGAATTGAATGTGGAATGGAATGTGGAATGAAATGGAATGGAATGGAATGTGGAATGGAATGCGGAATGGAATGGAATTGTATGTGGAATGGAACGTGGAATGGGACGTGAAATTGAATGAAATGGAATGTGGAAAGAAATATGGAATGTTATGGAATGGAGTGTGGAATGGAGTGTGGAATGGAATGTGGAATGGAATGGAAGGTGGAATGGAATGTGGAGTGGAATAGATTGCAATGTTAAAATGTAATGGAATGGAATGTGGATTGTAATGTGGATTACAATGGAATGCAATGTGGAATTGAATGGATTGGAATGTGGCATATAATTTTCAATGGAATGTGGCATGAAATATGGAGTGGAACGTTGAATGGAAAGTGGAATGGAATGGAATGGATCGTGGAATGGAACATGGAATGGAATGTGGAATGGAAGGTGGAATGGAGCGTGGAATGGAATCGAAAGGAGCGTGGAGTGGAATGTGGAACGGAACGTGGAATGGAATGCGGAATGGAATGGATTGGAATGTGCAATGGAATGTGGAATGGAATGGACTGGAATGTGGAATGGAATGTGGAATGAAATGCAACGGAATGTGGAATGGAATGGAATGGAATGTGGAATGGAGTGGAATGGAAGGTTGTATGGAATGAGGAATGGAATGTGGAGTGGCCCTCAGAATGGAACAGAGTGCAACGTGGAATGGAATGTGGAATGGAATGTGAAATGGAACGTGGAAGGAATGCAGTGAGGAATGGAACGTGGATTCGAATTTAATGGAACGTGGAATGGAACGTGGAATGGAATGTGGAATGGAAAGTGGAATGGAATGGAATGTGGAATGGATCGTGTAATGGAATGGAATGGAATGTGGAATGGAACGTGGAATGGAATGTGGCATGCAACGTTGAATGGAATGTGCAATTGAATGTGAAATGGAACGTGGAAAGGAATGGAATGGAAAGTGGAATGGTACGTGGAATGGAATGGAAAGGAACATGGAATGGAATGTGGAATGGAACGTGGAATGGAATGGAATGGAATGTAGAATGGAATGTGGAATTTAATGTGGAAGAGAATGTGCAATGGAATTCAATGGAATGGAATGGATTGTGGTATGGAATGTGGAAAGGAATGTGGAATGGAAAGTGGAATGCAATGGAATTAAATGTGGAATGGAATGTGGAATGGAACGGGGAATGCAATGGAATAGAAAGTGGAATGGGATGGACTGGAATGTGGAATGGAAAGTGGAATGGAATGTGGAAGGCAATTTGGAATGGAACGTGGAATGGGATGGAATGTGAAACAGAATGGAATGGAATGTGGAATGGAATGCGGAATGGAATGTAGAATGGAATGGAATGGAATTTGGAATGGAGTGGAATGGAATGTTGATTCGAAGGTGGAAGGGAATCTGCTATGTAACGTGGAATGTAAAGGAATGGAATGTGGAATGGAATGCAGTGGAATGTGGAATGGAATGTAATGTAATGTGGAATGGAATGTGGAATGGAATGGAATGGAATGTGGAATAGAATGTGTAATGCAATGGAGTGGAATGCAAAATGGAATGGAGGGCAATGTGAAATGGAATGTGGAATGGAACGTGGAATGGAACTTGGAATGGAATGTGGAATGGAATGGAAAAGACTGAGAATGGAATGGTTTGGAATGTGGAATAAAATGTGGTATGCAATGGAATGGAATATTGAATGCAATAGAATGGAATGGTGTGGAATGTGGAATGGAATGGAAAGGAATGTGGAATGGAATGTGGAATGGAATGGAATGGAACATGGAAAGGAATGTGGAATGGAATGTGGAATGCGACGTGGAATAGAATGTGGAATGTAATTTGGAATGGAAAGTAGTGGAATGTGGAATGCAAAGGAATGGAATGTGGAATGGAATGCAACGGAATGTGCAATGGAATGTGGAAGAGAATGGAATGGAAAGTGGAATAGAATGCGGAATGGAATGGATAGGAATCCGGAATGGAATGGAATGGAATGGTATGGAATGTGGAATGGAATGTGGAATGGAAACTGGAATGGAATGTGGAATGGAAAGTGTAATGGAATGGAATTGAATGTGCTGTGGAATATGGAAGGAATCTGGAATACAACTTGGAAAGGAATGTGGAATTTAACGTGTAATGGAAGGTGGAATGGAATGGATTGGAACGTGCAATGGAATGTGAAGTGGAATGGAATGGAATGGAAGGTGGAATGGAAAGGAATGGAACGAGGAATGGAACATGGAATGGAACGAGGAATGGAACATGGAATGGAACGTGGAAAACAACGTGGAATTGAACGTGGAATGTCATGTTAAATGGAATGGAATGGAATGTGGAATAGAATGGAAAGGAATGTGGAATGGAATGGAATGGAATGGAGGGGAATGTGGAATGGAATGGAATGGAATGGAATGGAATGCGGAATGCAATGGAATTAATTGTGGAATGCAATGGAATGGAATGGAATGGAATCTAATGGAATTTGGAATAGAATGGGATGGAATGTGAAATGGAATGGAATGTAATGTGGAATGGAATGTGGAATAGAATGTGGAGTGGAAAGTGCAAAGGAAAGTGGAATGTAATGGAATGGACTGTGGAATGGAAAGTGGAATTGAATCGAAGGGAACGGGGAATGGAAAGTAGAACGGAATGGAGTAGAACGTGGAATCGAACGTGGATTCGAACATCGAATGGAATGGCCAATGGACTGTGGAATTGAACGTGGAATGGAATGGAATGGAAAGTGGAATGGGACGTGGAATGTAGTGAAACGGAATGGAATGGATTGTGGAATGGATCATGGAATTTAACGGAATGGAATGTGGAATGGAACTTGGAATGGAACGTGGAATGGAACGAGCAATGTAATGAAGAATGGAATGTGGAATGGAATTTGGAATGGAACGGAAAGGAATGCGGAATGGAATGTGCAATGGAATGTGGAATGCAGCGTGGAATGGAATGGAATGGAACGTGGAATGGAACATGGAATGGAACGGAATGGAACGTGGAATGGAACATGGAATGGAACGTGGAATGGAACATGGAATGGAAGGTGGAATTGAAAGGGCAATGGAATGTGGAATGTAACATGGAATGTAATGCAATGGAAACTGGAATGCAACTTGGAATGGAATGGAATGGATCGTGGAATGAAATCTGGAATGGAATGTGGAATGGAACCTGGATAGGAACATGGTATGTGGATTGGAATGTGGAATGGAATGGAATGGAATGTGGAATGGAATGTGAAATGGAAAGGAGAGTAATGTGGAACGGAATGTGGAATGGAATGTGGAATGCAATGGAATGGAATATGGAATGGAAAGGAAAGGAATGTGGAATATAATGGAATGGAATGGAATGGAATGGGAATGGAATAGAATGGAATGTGGACTGCAATGGAATGGAATGAAATGAGGA
Source organism: Pongo pygmaeus (assembly GCF_028885625.2). NCBI lineage: Eukaryota > Metazoa > Chordata > Mammalia > Primates > Hominidae > Pongo > Pongo pygmaeus. The sequence continues at coordinate 45,464,451 of NC_072397.2, read as the reverse complement.
ACAGAATGGAATGGAATGTGGAATGCAATGCAATGGAATGAAATGAGGAATTGAAAGGAATGGAATGTGGAATGGAATGTGAAATGGAATGGAACAGAACGTTGAATGGAATGTGGAATGGAATAGAATGGAATGTGGAATGAAATGGAAGGGAATGTGGAAAAGAATGTGGAATGAATGTGGAATGGAAAGTGAAATGGATTGGAATGGAATGTTCAATGGAATGGAAAGGAATGTGGAATAGAATGGAATCGGATAGAACGGAATGCGGAATGGAATGGAATAGAATGTGAAATGCAAAGGAATGGAGTGAAATGTGGAATTGAATGGAATGGAAAATGGAAAGGAATGGAACGGAATGTGGAATGGGATGGAATGGAACCTGGAATGGAACGTGGAATGGAATGTAGAATGGCATGAGGAATGGAATGTGGAATGCAATGGAATGGAATGTTGACTGTAAAGGAATGGAATATGGAATAGAATGGAATGGAATGCAATGTGGAATGGAATGGAAAGGAACGTGGAGTTGAATGCAGTGGAATGTGGAAGGGAATGGAATGGAACGTGGAATAGAATGTGGAATGGAATGCAATGCAACGTGAAATGAAATGTGGAACGGAATGAGAAATGAAAAGTGGAATGGAACGTGAAATGAAATGCAAAGGAACGTGAAATAGATTGAAATGGAACGTAGAATGTAATGTGGAATGGAATGCGGAATGGGACGTGGAACGGAATGGAATGCAACTTAGAATGAAATGTGGTAGAATGTGAAATGGAATGGAAAGGAATGTGGAATGGAATGGATTGGAATGTGGAAGGGAATGTACTGGAATGTGGAATGGAATGGAATGAAACGTGGAATGGAATGTGGAATGGTACGTGGAATGGATTGTTTAATGGAATGGAATGGAATGTGGAATAGAATGCAATGGAATGTAATGAAACGTGGAATGGACTGTGGAATGGTACGTTGAATGGATTGTTTAATGGAAGGGAATGGAATGTGGAATAGAATGGAATGGAACGGAGTGTGGAATGGAATGTGGAATGGAATGGAATGGAATGAGGAATGGAATTTGAAATGGAATGTGGAAAGGAAAGTTTAATGGAATGGAATGGAATGTGGAATCAAACATGGAATGAAATCGAATGGGATGTGGAATGGAAAGTGGAATGGAATGTGGAATGGAAAGTGGAATGGAATGGAATGGAATGTGGAATGGAATGTTGAATGGAGTGTGGAATGGAATGGAATGGGATGTGGAATGGACTGTGTAATGAAATGAAATGGAATGTGGAATGGAACGTAATGGAAAGTGGAATGGAATGTGGAATGGAATGTGGAATGGAAAGGAATGAAATATGGAATGGAATGTGGAAACGAAAGTGGAAAGGAATGCAATGGAATTTGGCAGGGAACGTGGATTGGAATGGAATGGAAAGTGGAATTGAGCGTGTATTGTAAACTGGAATGGAATGGAATGGAATGTGGAATGGAATGGAATGGAATGTTGAATGGAATGTAATGGAATATGGAATAGAATGCAGTGGAATGGAATGTAGAACGGAATGTGGAATGGAACGTAAAATGGAATGTGGAATGGAATTTGGAATGCAATGGAATTGAATGTGGAATGGAATGTGGAATGAAATGGAATGGAATGGAATGTGGAATGGAATGCGGAATGGAATGGAATTGTATGTGGAATGGAACGTGGAATGGGACGTGAAATTGAATGAAATGGAATGTGGAAAGAAATATGGAATGTTATGGAATGGAGTGTGGAATGGAGTGTGGAATGGAATGTGGAATGGAATGGAAGGTGGAATGGAATGTGGAGTGGAATAGATTGCAATGTTAAAATGTAATGGAATGGAATGTGGATTGCAATGTGGATTACAATGGAATGCAATGTGGAATTGAATGGATTGGAATGTGGCATATAATTTTCAATGGAATGTGGCATGAAATATGGAGTGGAACGTTGAATGGAAAGTGGAATGGAATGGAATGGATCGTGGAATGGAACATGGAATGGAATGTGGAATGGAAGGTGGAATGGAGCGTGGAATGGAATCGAAAGGAGCGTGGAGTGGAATGTGGAACGGAACGTGGAATGGAATGCGGAATGGAATGGATTGGAATGTGCAATGGAATGTGGAATGGAATGGACTGGAATGTGGAATGGAATGTGGAATGAAATGCAACGGAATGTGGAATGGAATGGAATGGAATGTGGAATGGAGTGGAATGGAATGTTGTATGGAATGAGGAATGGAATGTGGAGTGGCCCTCAGAATGGAACAGAGTGCAACGTGGAATGGAATGTGGAATGGAATGTGAAATGGAACGTGGAAGGAATGCAGTGAGGAATGGAACGTGGATTCGAATTTAATGGAACGTGGAATGGAACGTGGAATGGAATGTGGAATGGAAAGTGGAATGGAATGGAATGTGGAATGGATCGTGTAATGGAATGGAATGGAATGTGGAATGGAATGTGGAATGGAACGTGGAATGGAATGTGGAATGCAACGTTGAATGGAATGTGCAATTGAATGTGAAATGGAACGTGGAAAGGAATGGAATGGAAAGTGGAATGGTACGTGGAATGGAATGGAAAGGAACGTGGAATGGAATGTGGAATGGAACGTGGAATGGAATGGAATGGAATGTAGAATGGAATGTGGAATTTAATGTGGAAGAGAATGTGCAATGGAATTCAATGGAATGGAATGGAATGTGGTATGGAATGTGGAAAGGAATGTGGAATGGAAAGTGGAATGCAATGGAATTAAATGTGGAATGGAATGTGGAATGGAACGGGGAATGCAATGGAATAGAAAGTGGAATGGGATAGACTGGAATGTGGAATGGAAAGTGGAATGGAATGTGGAAGGCAATTTGGAATGGAACGTGGAATGGGATGGAATGTGAAACAGAATGGAATGGAATGTGGAATGGAATGCGGAATGGAATGTAGAATGGAATGGAATGGAATTTGGAATGGAGTGGAATGGAATGTTGATTCGAAGGTGGAAGGGAATCTGCTATGTAACGTGGAATGTAAAGGAATGGAATGTGGAATGGAATGCAGTGGAATGTGGAATGGAATGTAATGTAATGTGGAATGGAATGTGGAATGGAATGGAATGGAATGTGGAATAGAATGTGTAATGCAATGGAGTGGAATGCAAAATGGAATGGAGGGCAATGTGAAATGGAATGTGGAATGGAACGTGGAATGGAACTTGGAATGGAATGTGGAATGGAATGGAAAAGACTGAGAATGGAATGGTTTGGAATGTGGAATAAAATGTGGTATGCAATGGAATGGAATATTGAATGCAATAGAATGGAATGGTGTGGAATGTGGAATGGAATGGAAAGGAATGTGGAATGGAATGTGGAATGGAATGGAATGGAACATGGAAAGGAATGTGGAATGGAATGTGGAATGCGACGTGGAATAGAATGTGGAATGTAATTTGGAATGGAAAGTAGTGGAATGTGGAATGCAAAGGAATGGAATGTGGAATGGAATGCAACGGAATGTGCAATGGAATGTGGAAGAGAATGGAATGGAAGGTGGAATAGAATGCGGAATGGAATGGATAGGAATCCGGAATGGAATGGAATGGAATGGTATGGAATGTGGAATGGAATGTGGAATGGAAACTGGAATGGAATGTGGAATGGAAAGTGTAATGGAATGGAATTGAATGTGCTGTGGAATATGGAAGGAATCTGGAATACAACTTGGAAAGGAATGTGGAATTTAACGTGTAATGGAAGGTGGAATGGAATGGATTGGAACGTGCAATGGAATGTGAAGTGGAATGGAATGGAATGGAAGGTGCAATGGAAAGGAATGGAACGAGGAATGGAACATGGAATGGAACGAGGAATGGAACATGGAATGGAACGTGGAAAACAACGTGGAATTGAACGTGGAATGTCATGTTAAATGGAATGGAATGGAATGTGGAATAGAATGGAAAGGAATGTGGAATGGAATGGAATGGAATGGAGGGGAATGTGGAATGGAATGGAATGGAATGGAATGGAATGCGGAATGCAATGGAATTAATTGTGGAATGCAATGGAATGGAATGGAATGGAATCTAATGGAATTTGGAATAGAATGGGATGGAATGTGAAATGGAATGGAATGTAATGTGGAATGGAATGTGGAATAGAATGTGGAGTGGAAAGTGCAAAGGAAAGTGGAATGTAATGGAATGGACTGTGGAATGGAAAGTGGAATTGAATCGAAGGGAACGGGGAATGGAAAGTAGAACGGAATGGAGTAGAACGTGGAATCGAACGTGGATTCGAACATCGAATGGAATGGCCAATGGACTGTGGAATTGAACGTGGAATGGAATGGAATGGAAAGTGGAATGGGACGTGGAATGTAGTGAAACGGAATGGAATGGATTGTGGAATGGATCATGGAATTTAACGGAATGGAATGTGGAATGGAACTTGGAATGGAACGTGGAATGGAACGAGCAATGTAATGAAGAATGGAATGTGGAATGGAATTTGGAATGGAACGGAAAGGAATGCGGAATGGAATGTGCAATGGAATGTGGAATGCAGCGTGGAATGGAATGGAATGGAACGTGGAATGGAACATGGAATGGAACGGAATGGAACGTGGAATGGAACATGGAATGGAACGTGGAATGGAACATGGAATGGAAGGTGGAATTGAAAGGGCAATGGAATGTGGAATGTAACATGGAATGTAATGCAATGGAAACTGGAATGCAACTTGGAATGGAATGGAATGGATTGTGGAATGAAATCTGGAATGGAATGTGGAATGGAACCTGGATAGGAACATGGTATGTGGATTGGAATGTGGAATGGAATGGAATGGAATGTGGAATGGAATGTGAAATGGAAAGGAGAGTAATGTGGAACGGAATGTGGAATGGAATGTGGAATGCAATGGAATGGAATATGGAATGGAAAGGAAAGGAATGTGGAATATAATGGAATGGAATGGGAATGGAATAGAATGGAATGTGGACTGCAATGGAATGGAATGAAATGAGGAACAGAATGGAATGGAATGTGGAATGCAATGCAATGGAATGAAATGAGGAATTGAAAGGAATGGAATGTGGAATGGAATGGAATGGAATGTGAAATGGAATGGAACAGAACGTTGAATTGAATGTGGAATGGAATAGAATGGAATGTGGAATGAAATGGAAGGGAATGTGGAAAAGAATGTGGAATGAATGTGGAATGGAAAGTGGAATGGATTGGAATGGAATGTTCAATGGAATGGAAAGGAATGTGGAATAGAATGGAATCGGATAGAACGGAATGCGGAATGGAATGGAATAGAATGTGAAATGCAAAGGAATGGAGTGAAATGTGGAATTGAATGGAATGGAAAATGGAAAGGAATGGAATGGAATGTGGAATGGGATGGAATGGAACCTGGAATGGAACGTGGAATGGAATGTAGAATGGCATGAGGAATGGAATGTGGAATGCAATGGAATGGAATGTTGACTGTAAAGGAATGGAATATGGAATAGAATGGAATGGAATGCAATGTGGAATGGAATGGAAAGGAACGTGGAATTGAATGCAGTGGAATGTGGAAGGGAATGGAATGGAACATGGAATAGAATGTGGAATGGAATGCAATGCAACGTGAAATGAAATGTGGAAAGGAATGAGAAATGAAAAGTGGAATGGAACGTGAAATGAAATGCAAAGGAACGTGAAATAGATTGAAATGGAACGTAGAATGTAATGTGGAATGGAATGCGGAATGGGACGTGGAACGGAATGGAATGCAACTTAGAATGGAATGTGGTAGAATGTGAAATGGAATGGAAAGGAATGTGGAATGGAATGGATTGGAATGTGGAAGGGAATGTACTGGAATGTGGAATGGAATGGAATGAAACGTGGAATGGAATGTGGAATGGTACGTGGAATGGATTGTTTAATGGAATGGAATGGAATGTGGAATAGAATGCAATGGAATGTAATGAAACGTGGAATGGACTGTGGAATGGTACGTTGAATGGATTGTTTAATGGAAGGGAATGGAATGTGGAATAGAATGGAATGGAACGGAGTGTGGAATGGAATGTGGAATGGAATGGAATGGAATGAGGAATGGAATTTGAAATGGAATGTGGAAAGGAAAGTTTAATGGAATGGAATGGAATGTGGAATCGAACATGGAATGAAATCGAATGGGATGTGGAATGGAAAGTGGAATGGAATGTGGAATGGAAAGTGGAATGGAATGGAATGGAATGTGGAATGGAATGTTGAAGGGAGTGTGGAATGGAATGGAATGGGATGTGGAATGGACTGTGTAATGAAATGAAATGGAATGTGGAATGGAACGTAATGGAAAGTGGAATGGAATGTGGAATGGAATGTGGAATGGAAAGGAATGAAATATGGAATGGAATGTGGAAACGAAAGTGGAAAGGAATGCAATGGAATTTGGCAGGGAACGTGGATTGGAATGGAATGGAAAGTGGAATTGAGCGTGTATTGTAAACTGGAATGGAATGGAATGGAATGTGGAATGGAATGGAATGGAATGTTGAATGGAATGTAATGGAATATGGAATAGAATGCAGTGGAATGGAATGTAGAATGGAATGTGGAATGGAACGTAAAATGGAATGTGGAATGGAATTTGGAATGCAATGGAATTGAATGTGGAATGGAATGTGGAATGAAATGGAATGGAATGGAATGTGGAATGGAATGCGGAATGGAATGGAATTGTATGTGGAATGGAACGTGGAATGGGACGTGAAATTGAATGAAATGGAATGTGGAAAGAAATATGGAATGTTATGGAATGGAGTGTGGAATGGAGTGTGGAATGGAATGTGGAATGGAATGGAAGGTGGAATGGAATGTGGAGTGGAATAGATTGCAATGTTAAAATGTAATGGAATGGAATGTGGATTGCAATGTGGATTACAATGGAATGCAATGTGGAATTGAATGGATTGGAATGTGGCATATAATTTTCAATGGAATGTGGCATGAAATATGGAGTGGAACGTTGAATGAAAAGTGGAATGGAATGGAATGGATCGTGGAATGGAACATGGAATGGAATGTGGAATGGAAGGTGGAATGGAGCGTGGAATGGAATCGAAAGGAGCGTGGAGTGGAATGTGGAACGGAACGTGGAATGGAATGCGGAATGGAATGGATTGGAATGTGCAATGGAATGTGGAATGGAATGGACTGGAATGTGGAATGGAATGTGGAATGAAATGCAACGGAATGTGGAATGGAATGGAATGGAATGTAGAATGGAGTGGAATGGAACGTTGTATGGAATGAGGAATGGAATGTGGAGTGGCCCTCAGAATGGAACAGAGTGCAACGTGGAATGGAATGTGGAATGGAATGTGAAATGGAACGTGGAAGGAATGCAGTGAGGAATGGAACGTGGATTCGAATTTAATGGAACGTGGAATGGAACGTGGAATGGAATGTGGAATGGAAAGTGGAATGGAATGGAATGTGGAATGGATCGTGTAATGGAATGGAATGGAATGTGGAATGGAATGTGGAATGGAACGTGGAATGGAATGTGGCATGCAACGTTGAATGGAATGTGCAATTGAATGTGAAATGGAACGTGGAAAGGAATGGAATGGAAAGTGGAATGGTACGTGGAATGGAATGGAAAGGAACGTGGAATGGAATGTGGAATGGAACGTGGAATGGAATGGAATGGAATGTAGAATGGAATGTGGAATTTAATGTGGAAGAGAATGTGCAATGGAATTCAATGGAATGGAATGGAATGTGGTATGGAATGTGGAAAGGAATGTGGAATGGAAAGTGGAATGCAATGGAATTAAATGTGGAATGGAATGTGGAATGGAACGGGGAATGCAATGGAATAGAAAGTGGAATGGGATGGACTGGAATGTGGAATGGAAAGTGGAATGGAATGTGGAAGGCAATTTGGAATGGAACGTGGAATGGGATGGAATGTGAAACAGAATGGAATGGAATGTGGAATGGAATGCGGAATGGAATGTAGAATAGAATGGAATGGAATTTGGAATGGAGTGGAATGGAATGTTGATTCGAAGGTGGAAGGGAATCTGCTATGTAACGTGGAATGTAAAGGAATGGAATGTGGAATGGAATGCAGTGGAATGTGGAATGGAATGTAATGTAATGTGGAATGGAATGTGGAATGGAATGGAATGGAATGTGGAATAGAATGTGTAATGCAATGGAGTGGAATGCAAAATGGAATGGAGGGCAATGTGAAATGGAATGTGGAATGGAACGTGGAATGGAACTTGGAATGGAATGTGGAATGGAATGGAAAAGACTGAGAATGGAATGGTTTGGAATGTGGAATAAAATGTGGTATGCAATGGAATGGAATATTGAATGCAATAGAATGGAATGGTGTGGAATGTGGAATGGAATGGAAAGGAATGTGGAATGGAATGTGGAATGGAATGGAATGGAACATGGAAAGGAATGTGGAATGGAATGTGGAATGCGACGTGGAATAGAATGTGGAATGTAATTTGGAATGGAAAGTAGTGGAATGTGGAATGCAAAGGAATGGAATGTGGAATGGAATGCAACGGAATGTGCAATGGAATGTGGAAGAGAATGGAATGGAAGGTGGAATAGAATGCGGAATGGAATGGATAGGAATCCGGAATGGAATGGAATGGAATGGTATGGAATGTGGAATGGAATGTGGAATGGAAACTGGAATGGAATGTGGAATGGAAAGTGTAATGGAATGGAATTGAATGTGCTGTGGAATATGGAAGGAATCTGGAATACAACTTGGAAAGGAATGTGGAATTTAACGTGTAATGGAAGGTGGAATGGAATGGATTGGAACGTGCAATGGAATGTGAAGTGGAATGGAATGGAATGGAAGGTGGAATGGAAAGGAATGGAACGAGGAATGGAACATGGAATGGAACGAGGAATGGAACATGGAATGGAACGTGGAAAACAACGTGGAATTGAACGTGGAATGTCATGTTAAATGGAATGGAATGGAATGTGGAATAGAATGGAAAGGAATGTGGAATGGAATGGAATGGAATGGAGGGGAATGTGGAATGGAATGGAATGGAATGGAATGGAATGCGGAATGCAATGGAATTAATTGTGGAATGCAATGGAATGGAATGGAATGGAATCTAATGGAATTTGGAATAGAATGGGATGGAATGTGAAATGGAATGGAATGTAATGTGGAATGGAATGTGGAATAGAATGTGGAGTGGAAAGTGCAAAGGAAAGTGGAATGGAATGGAATGGACTGTGGAATGGAAAGTGGAATTGAATCGAAGGGAACGGGGAATGGAAAGTAGAACGGAATGGAGTAGAACGTGGAATCGAACGTGGATTCGAACATCGAATGGAATGGCCAATGGACTGTGGAATTGAACGTGGAATGGAATGGAATGGAAAGTGGAATGGGACGTGGAATGTAGTGAAACGGAATGGAATGGATTGTGGAATGGATCATGGAATTTAACGGAATGGAATGTGGAATGGAACTTGGAATGGAACGTGGAATGGAACGAGCAATGTAATGAAGAATGGAATGTGGAATGGAATTTGGAATGGAACGGAAAGGAATGCGGAATGGAATGTGCAATGGAATGTGGAATGCAGCGTGGAATGGAATGGAATGGAACGTGGAATGGAACATGGAATGGAACGGAATGGAACGTGGAATGGAACATGGAATGGAACGTGGAATGGAACATGGAATGGAAGGTGGAATTGAAAGGGCAATGGAATGTGGAATGTAACATGGAATGTAATGCAATGGAAACTGGAATGCAACTTGGAATGGAATGGAATGGATCGTGGAATGAAATCTGGAATGGAATGTGGAATGGAACCTGGATAGGAACATGGTATGTGGATTGGAATGTGGAATGGAATGGAATGGAATGTGGAATGGAATGTGAAATGGAAAGGAGAGTAATGTGGAACGGAATGTGGAATGGAATGTGGAATGCAATGGAATGGAATATGGAATGGAAAGGAAAGGAATGTGGAATATAATGGAATGGAATGGAATGGAATGGGAATGGAATAGAATGGAATGTGGACTGCAATGGAATGGAATGAAATGAGGAACAGAATGGAATGGAATGTGGAATGCAATGCAATGGAATGAAATGAGGAATTGAAAGGAATGGAATGTGGAATGGAATGTGAAATGGAATGGAACAGAACGTTGAATGGAATGTGGAATGGAATAGAATGGAATGTGGAATGAAATGGAAGGGAATGTGGAAAAGAATGTGGAATGAATGTGGAATGGAAAGTGAAATGGATTGGAATGGAATGTTCAATGGAATGGAAAGGAATGTGGAATACAATGGAATCGGATAGAACGGAATGCGGAATGGAATGGAATAGAATGTGAAATGCAAAGGAATGGAGTGAAATGTGGAATTGAATGGAATGGAAAATGGAAAGGAATGGAATGGAATGTGGAATGGGATGGAATGGAACCTGGAATGGAACGTGGAATGGAATGTAGAATGGCATGAGGAATGGAATGTGGAATGCAATGGAATGGAATGTTGACTGTAAAGGAATGGAATATGGAATAGAATGGAATGGAATGCAATGTGCAATGGAATGGAAAGGAACGTGGAGTTGAATGCAGTGGAATGTGGAAGGGAATGGAATGGAACGTGGAATAGAATGTGGAATGGAATGCAATGCAACGTGAAATGAAATGTGGAACGGAATGAGAAATGAAAAGTGGAATGGAACGTGAAATGAAATGCAAAGGAACGTGAAATAGATTGAAATGGAACGTAGAATGTAATGTGGAATGGAATGCGGAATGGGACGTGGAACGGAATGGAATGCAACTTAGAATGAAATGTGGTAGAATGTGAAATGGAATGGAAAGGAATGTGGAATGGAATGGATTGGAATGTGGAAGGGAATGTACTGGAATGTGGAATGGAATGGAATGAAACGTGGAATGGAATGTGGAATGGTACGTGGAATGGATTGTTTAATGGAATGGAATGGAATGTGGAATAGAATGCAATGGAATGTAATGAAACGTGGAATGGACTGTGGAATGGTACGTTGAATGGATTGTTTAATGGAAGGGAATGGAATGTGGAATAGAATGGAATGGAACGGAGTGTGGAATGGAATGTGGAATGGAATGGAATGGAATGAGGAATGGAATTTGAAATGGAATGTGGAAAGGAAAGTTTAATGGAATGGAATGGAATGTGGAATCAAACATGGAATGAAATCGAATGGGATGTGGAATGGAAAGTGGAATGGAATGTGGAATGGAAAGTGGAATGGAATGGAATGGAATGTGGAATGGAATGTTGAATGGAGTGTGGAATGGAATGGAATGGGATGTGGAATGGACTGTGTAATGAAATGAAATGGAATGTGGAATGGAACGTAATGGAAAGTGGAATGGAATGTGGAATGGAATGTGGAATGGAAAGGAATGAAATATGGAATGGAATGTGGAAACGAAAGTGGAAAGGAATGCAATGGAATTTGGCAGGGAACGTGGATTGGAATGGAATGGAAAGTGGAATTGAGCGTGTATTGTAAACTGGAATGGAATGGAATGGAATGTGGAATGGAATGGAATGGAATGTTGAATGGAATGTAATGGAATATGGAATAGAATGCAGTGGAATGGAATGTAGAATGGAATGTGGAATGGAACGTAAAATGGAATGTGGAATGGAATTTGGAATGCAATGGAATTGAATGTGGAATGGAATGTGGAATGAAATGGAATGGAATGGAATGTGGAATGGAATGCGGAATGGAATGGAATTGTATGTGGAATGGAACGTGGAATGGGACGTGAAATTGAATGAAATGGAATGTGGAAAGAAATATGGAATGTTATGGAATGGAGTGTGGAATGGAGTGTGGAATGGAATGTGGAATGGAATGGAAGGTGGAATGGAATGTGGAGTGGAATAGATTGCAATGTTAAAATGTAATGGAATGGAATGTGGATTGCAATGTGGATTACAATGGAATGCAATGTGGAATTGAATGGATTGGAATGTGGCATATAATTTTCAATGGAATGTGGCATGAAATATGGAGTGGAACGTTGAATGGAAAGTGGAATGGAATGGAATGGATCGTGGAATGGAACATGGAATGGAATGTGGAATGGAAGGTGGAATGGAGCGTGGAATGGAATCGAAAGGAGCGTGGAGTGGAATGTGGAACGGAACGTGGAATGGAATGCGGAATGGAATGGATTGGAATGTGCAATGGAATGTGGAATGGAATGGACTGGAATGTGGAATGGAATGTGGAATGAAATGCAACGGAATGTGGAATGGAATGGAATGGAATGTGGAATGGAGTGGAATGGAATGTTGTATGGAATGAGGAATGGAATGTGGAGTGGCCCTCAGAACGGAACAGAGTGCAACGTGGAATGGAATGTGGAATGGAATGTGAAATGGAACGTGGAAGGAATGCAGTGAGGAATGGAACGTGGATTCGAATTTAATGGAACGTGGAATGGAACGTGGAATGGAATGTGGAATGGAAAGTGGAATGGAATGGAATGTGGAATGGATCGTGTAATGGAATGGAATGGAATGTGGAATGGAATGTGGAATGGAACGTGGAATGGAATGTGGCATGCAACGTTGAATGGAATGTGCAATTGAATGTGAAATGGAACGTGGAAAGGAATGGAATGGAAAGTGGAATGGTACGTGGAATGGAATGGAAAGGAACGTGGAATGGAATGTGGAATGGAACGTGGAATGGAATGGAATGGAATGTAGAATGGAATGTGGAATTTAATGTGGAAGAGAATGTGCAATGGAATTCAATGGAATGGAATGGAATGTGGTATGGAATGTGGAAAGGAATGTGGAATGGAAAGTGGAATGCAATGGAATTAAATGTGGAATGGAATGTGGAATGGAACGGGGAATGCAATGGAATAGAAAGTGGAATGGGATGGACTGGAATGTGGAATGGAAAGTGGAATGGAATGTGGAAGGCAATTTGGAATGGAACGTGGAATGGGATGGAATGTGAAACAGAATGGAATGGAATGTGGAATGGAATGCGGAATGGAATGTAGAATGGAATGGAATGGAATTTGGAATGGAGTGGAATGGAATGTTGATTCGAAGGTGGAAGGGAATCTGCTATGTAACGTGGAATGTAAAGGAATGGAATGTGGAATGGAATGCAGTGGAATGTGGAATGGAATGTAATGTAATGTGGAATGGAATGTGGAATGGAATGGAATGGAATGTGGAATAGAATGTGTAATGCAATGGAGTGGAATGCAAAATGGAATGGAGGGCAATGTGAAATGGAATGTGGAATGGAACGTGGAATGGAACTTGGAATGGAATGTGGAATGGAATGGAAAAGACTGAGAATGGAATGGTTTGGAATGTGGAATAAAATGTGGTATGCAATGGAATGGAATATTGAATGCAATAGAATGGAATGGTGTGGAATGTGGAATGGAATGGAAAGGAATGTGGAATGGAATGTGGAATGGAATGGAATGGAACATGGAAAGGAATGTGGAATGGAATGTGGAATGCGACGTGGAATAGAATGTGGAATGTAATTTGGAATGGAAAGTAGTGGAATGTGGAATGCAAAGGAATGGAATGTGGAATGGAATGCAACGGAATGTGCAATGGAATGTGGAAGAGAATGGAATGGAAGGTGGAATAGAATGCGGAATGGAATGGATAGGAATCCGGAATGGAATGGAATGGAATGGTATGGAATGTGGAATGGAATGTGGAATGGAAACTGGAATGGAATGTGGAATGGAAAGTGTAATGGAATGGAATTGAATGTGCTGTGGAATATGGAAGGAATCTGGAATACAACTTGGAAAGGAATGTGGAATTTAACGTGTAATGGAAGGTGGAATGGAATGGATTGGAACGTGCAATGGAATGTGAAGTGGAATGGAATGGAATGGAAGGTGCAATGGAAAGGAATGGAACGAGGAATGGAACATGGAATGGAACGAGGAATGGAACATGGAATGGAACGTGGAAAACAACGTGGAATTGAACGTGGAATGTCATGTTAAATGGAATGGAATGGAATGTGGAATAGAATGGAAAGGAATGTGGAATGGAATGGAATGGAATGGAGGGGAATGTGGAATGGAATGGAATGGAATGGAATGGAATGCGGAATGCAATGGAATTAATTGTGGAATGCAATGGAATGGAATGGAATGGAATCTAATGGAATTTGGAATAGAATGGGATGGAATGTGAAATGGAATGGAATGTAATGTGGAATGGAATGTGGAATAGAATGTGGAGTGGAAAGTGCAAAGGAAAGTGGAATGTAATGGAATGGACTGTGGAATGGAAAGTGGAATTGAATCGAAGGGAACGGGGAATGGAAAGTAGAACGGAATGGAGTAGAACGTGGAATCGAACGTGGATTCGAACATCGAATGGAATGGCCAATGGACTGTGGAATTGAACGTGGAATGGAATGGAATGGAAAGTGGAATGGGACGTGGAATGTAGTGAAACGGAATGGAATGGATTGTGGAATGGATCATGGAATTTAACGGAATGGAATGTGGAATGGAACTTGGAATGGAACGTGGAATGGAACGAGCAATGTAATGAAGAATGGAATGTGGAATGGAATTTGGAATGGAACGGAAAGGAATGCGGAATGGAATGTGCAATGGAATGTGGAATGCAGCGTGGAATGGAATGGAATGGAACGTGGAATGGAACATGGAATGGAACGGAATGGAACGTGGAATGGAACATGGAATGGAACTTGGAATGGAACATGGACTGGAAGGTGGAATTGAAAGGGCAATGGAATGTGGAATGTAACATGGAATGTAATGCAATGGAAACTGGAATGCAACTTGGAATGGAATGGAATGGATTGTGGAATGAAATCTGGAATGGAATGTGGAATGGAACCTGGATAGGAACATGGTATGTGGATTGGAATGTGGAATGGAATGGAATGGAATGTGGAATGGAATGTGAAATGGAAAGGAGAGTAATGTGGAACGGAATGTGGAATGGAATGTGGAATGCAATGGAATGGAATATGGAATGGAAAGGAAAGGAATGTGGAATATAATGGAATGGAATGGGAATGGAATAGAATGGAATGTGGACTGCAATGGAATGGAATGAAATGAGGAACAGAATGGAATGGAATGTGGAATGCAATGCAATGGAATGAAATGAGGAATTGAAAGGAATGGAATGTGGAATGGAATGGAATGGAATGTGAAATGGAATGGAACAGAACGTTGAATGGAATGTGGAATGGAATAGAATGGAATGTGGAATGAAATGGAAGGGAATGTGGAAAAGAATGTGGAATGAATGTGGAATGGAAAGTGGAATGGATTGGAATGGAATGTTCAATGGAATGGAAAGGAATGTGGAATAGAATGGAATCGGATAGAACGGAATGCGGAATGGAATGGAATAGAATGTGAAATGCAAAGGAATGGAGTGAAATGTGGAATTGAATGGAATGGAAAATGGAAAGGAATGGAATGGAATGTGGAATGGGATGGAATGGAACCTGGAATGGAACGTGGAATGGAATGTAGAATGGCATGAGGAATGGAATGTGGAATGCAATGGAATGGAATGTTGACTGTAAAGGAATGGAATATGGAATAGAATGGAATGGAATGCAATGTGGAATGGAATGGAAAGGAACGTGGAATTGAATGCAGTGGAATGTGGAAGGGAATGGAATGGAACATGGAATAGAATGTGGAATGGAATGCAATGCAACGTGAAATGAAATGTGGAAAGGAATGAGAAATGAAAAGTGGAATGGAACGTGAAATGAAATGCAAAGGAACGTGAAATAGATTGAAATGGAACGTAGAATGTAATGTGGAATGGAATGCGGAATGGGACGTGGAACGGAATGGAATGCAACTTAGAATGGAATGTGGTAGAATGTGAAATGGAATGGAAAGGAATGTGGAATGGAATGGATTGGAATGTGGAAGGGAATGTACTGGAATGTGGAATGGAATGGAATGAAACGTGGAATGGAATGTGGAATGGTACGTGGAATGGATTGTTTAATGGAATGGAATGGAATGTGGAATAGAATGCAATGGAATGTAATGAAACGTGGAATGGACTGTGGAATGGTACGTTGAATGGATTGTTTAATGGAAGGGAATGGAATGTGGAATAGAATGGAATGGAACGGAGTGTGGAATGGAATGTGGAATGGAATGGAATGGAATGAGGAATGGAATTTGAAATGGAATGTGGAAAGGAAAGTTTAATGGAATGGAATGGAATGTGGAATCGAACATGGAATGAAATCGAATGGGATGTGGAATGGAAAGTGGAATGGAATGTGGAATGGAAAGTGGAATGGAATGGAATGGAATGTGGAATGGAATGTTGAAGGGAGTGTGGAATGGAATGGAATGGGATGTGGAATGGACTGTGTAATGAAATGAAATGGAATGTGGAATGGAACGTAATGGAAAGTGGAATGGAATGTGGAATGGAATGTGGAATGGAAAGGAATGAAATATGGAATGGAATGTGGAAACGAAAGTGGAAAGGAATGCAATGGAATTTGGCAGGGAACGTGGATTGGAATGGAATGGAAAGTGGAATTGAGCGTGTATTGTAAACTGGAATGGAATGGAATGGAATGTGGAATGGAATGGAATGGAATGTTGAATGGAATGTAATGGAATATGGAATAGAATGCAGTGGAATGGAATGTAGAATGGAATGTGGAATGGAACGTAAAATGGAATGTGGAATGGAATTTGGAATGCAATGGAATTGAATGTGGAATGGAATGTGGAATGAAATGGAATGGAATGGAATGTGGAATGGAATGCGGAATGGAATGGAATTGTATGTGGAATGGAACGTGGAATGGGACGTGAAATTGAATGAAATGGAATGTGGAAAGAAATATGGAATGTTATGGAATGGAGTGTGGAATGGAGTGTGGAATGGAATGTGGAATGGAATGGAAGGTGGAATGGAATGTGGAGTGGAATAGATTGCAATGTTAAAATGTAATGGAATGGAATGTGGATTGCAATGTGGATTACAATGGAATGCAATGTGGAATTGAATGGATTGGAATGTGGCATATAATTTTCAATGGAATGTGGCATGAAATATGGAGTGGAACGTTGAATGGAAAGTGGAATGGAATGGAATGGATCGTGGAATGGAACATGGAATGGAATGTGGAATGGAAGGTGGAATGGAGCGTGGAATGGAATCGAAAGGAGCGTGGAATGGAATGTGGAACGGAACGTGGAATGGAATGCGGAATGGAATGGATTGGAATGTGCAATGGAATGTGGAATGGAATGGACTGGAATGTGGAATGGAATGTGGAATGAAATGCAACGGAATGTGGAATGGAATGGAATGGAATGTGGAATGGAGTGGAATGGAATGTTGCATGGAATGAGGAATGGAATGTGGAGTGGCCCTCAGAATGGAACAGAGTGCAACGTGGAATGGAATGTGGAATGGAATGTGAAATGGAACGTGGAAGGAATGCAGTGAGGAATGGAACGTGGATTCGAATTTAATGGAACGTGGAATGGAACGTGGAATGGAATGTGGAATGGAAAGTGGAATGGAATGGAATGTGGAATGGATCGTGTAATGGAATGGAATGGAATGTGGAATGGAATGTGGAATGGAACGTGGAATGGAATGTGGAATGCAACGTTGAATGGAATGTGCAATTGAATGTGAAATGGAACGTGGAAAGGAATGGAATGGAAAGTGGAATGGTACGTGGAATGGAATGGAAAGGAACGTGGAATGGAATGTGGAATGGAACGTGGAATGGAATGGAATGGAATGTAGAATGGAATGTGGAATTTAATGTGGAAGAGAATGTGCAATGGAATTCAATGGAATGGAATGGAATGTGGTATGGAATGTGGAAAGGAATGTGGAATGGAAAGTGGAATGCAATGGAATTAAATGTGGAATGGAATGTGGAATGGAACGGGGAATGCAATGGAATAGAAAGTGGAATGGGATGGACTGGAATGTGGAATGGAAAGTGGAATGGAATGTGGAAGGCAATTTGGAATGGAACGTGGAATGGGATGGAATGTGAAACAGAATGGAATGGAATGTGGAATGGAATGCGGAATGGAATGTAGAATGGAATGGAATGGAATTTGGAATGGAGTGGAATGGAATGTTGATTCGAAGGTGGAAGGGAATCTGCTATGTAACGTGGAATGTAAAGGAATGGAATGTGGAATGGAATGCAGTGGAATGTGGAATGGAATGTAATGTAATGTGGAATGGAATGTGGAATGGAATGGAATGGAATGTGGAATAGAATGTGTAATGCAATGGAGTGGAATGCAAAATGGAATGGAGGGCAATGTGAAATGGAATGTGGAATGGAACGTGGAATGGAACTTGGAATGGAATGTGGAATGGAATGGAAAAGACTGAGAATGGAATGGTTTGGAATGTGGAATAAAATGTGGTATGCAATGGAATGGAATATTGAATGCAATAGAATGGAATGGTGTGGAATGTGGAATGGAATGGAAAGGAATGTGGAATGGAATGTGGAATGGAATGGAATGGAACATGGAAAGGAATGTGGAATGGAATGTGGAATGCGACGTGGAATAGAATGTGGAATGTAATTTGGAATGGAAAGTAGTGGAATGTGGAATGCAAAGGAATGGAATGTGGAATGGAATGCAACGGAATGTGCAATGGAATGTGGAAGAGAATGGAATGGAAGGTGGAATAGAATGCGGAATGGAATGGATAGGAATCCGGAATGGAATGGAATGGAATGGTATGGAATGTGGAATGGAATGTGGAATGGAAACTGGAATGGAATGTGGAATGGAAAGTGTAATGGAATGGAATTGAATGTGCTGTGGAATATGGAAGGAATCTGGAATACAACTTGGAAAGGAATGTGGAATTTAACGTGTAATGGAAGGTGGAATGGAATGGATTGGAACGTGCAATGGAATGTGAAGTGGAATGGAATGGAATGGAAGGTGCAATGGAAAGGAATGGAACGAGGAATGGAACATGGAATGGAACGAGGAATGGAACATGGAATGGAACGTGGAAAACAACGTGGAATTGAACGTGGAATGTCATGTTAAATGGAATGGAATGGAATGTGGAATAGAATGGAAAGGAATGTGGAATGGAATGGAATGGAATGGAGGGGAATGTGGAATGGAATGGAATGGAATGGAATGGAATGCGGAATGCAATGGAATTAATTGTGGAATGCAATGGAATGGAATGGAATGGAATCTAATGGAATTTGGAATAGAATGGGATGGAATGTGAAATGGAATGGAATGTAATGTGGAATGGAATGTGGAATAGAATGTGGAGTGGAAAGTGCAAAGGAAAGTGGAATGTAATGGAATGGACTGTGGAATGGAAAGTGGAATTGAATCGAAGGGAACGGGGAATGGAAAGTAGAACGGAATGGAGTAGAACGTGGAATCGAACGTGGATTCGAACATCGAATGGAATGGCCAATGGACTGTGGAATTGAACGTGGAATGGAATGGAATGGAAAGTGGAATGGGACGTGGAATGTAGTGAAACGGAATGGAATGGATTGTGGAATGGATCATGGAATTTAACGGAATGGAATGTGGAATGGAACTTGGAATGGAACGTGGAATGGAACGAGCAATGTAATGAAGAATGGAATGTGGAATGGAATTTGGAATGGAACGGAAAGGAATGCGGAATGGAATGTGCAATGGAATGTGGAATGCAGCGTGGAATGGAATGGAATGGAACGTGGAATGGAACATGGAATGGAACGGAATGGAACGTGGAATGGAACATGGAATGGAACGTGGAATGGAACATGGAATGGAAGGTGGAATTGAAAGGGCAATGGAATGTGGAATGTAACATGGAATGTAATGCAATGGAAACTGGAATGCAACTTGGAATGGAATGGAATGGATTGTGGAATGAAATCTGGAATGGAATGTGGAATGGAACCTGGATAGGAACATGGTATGTGGATTGGAATGTGGAATGGAATGGAATGGAATGTGGAATGGAATGTGAAATGGAAAGGAGAGTAATGTGGAACGGAATGTGGAATGGAATGTGGAATGCAATGGAATGGAATATGGAATGGAAAGGAAAGGAATGTGGAATATAATGGAATGGAATGGAATGGAATGGGAATGGAATAGAATGGAATGTGGACTGCAATGGAATGGAATGAAATGAGGAACAGAATGGAATGGAATGTGGAATGCAATGCAATGGAATGAAATGAGGAATTGAAAGGAATGGAATGTGGAATGGAATGTGAAATGGAATGGAACAGAACGTTGAATGGAATGTGGAATGGAATAGAATGGAATGTGGAATGAAATGGAAGGGAATGTGGAAAAGAATGTGGAATGAATGTGGAATGGAAAGTGAAATGGATTGGAATGGAATGTTCAATGGAATGGAAAGGAATGTGGAATAGAATGGAATCGGATAGAACGGAATGCGGAATGGAATGGAATAGAATGTGAAATGCAAAGGAATGGAGTGAAATGTGGAATTGAATGGAATGGAAAATGGAAAGGAATGGAATGGAATGTGGAATGGGATGGAATGGAACCTGGAATGGAACGTGGAATGGAATGTAGAATGGCATGAGGAATGGAATGTGGAATGCAATGGAATGGAATGTTGACTGTAAAGGAATGGAATATGGAATAGAATGGAATGGAATGCAATGTGGAATGGAATGGAAAGGAACGTGGAATTGAATGCAGTGGAATGTGGAAGGGAATGGAATGGAACGTGGAATAGAATGTGGAATGGAATGCAATGCAACGTGAAATGAAATGTGGAACGGAATGAGAAATGAAAAGTGGAATGGAACGTGAAACGAAATGCAAAGGAACGTGAAATAGATTGAAATGGAACGTAGAATGTAATGTGGAATGGAATGCGGAATGGGACGTGGAACGGAATGGAATGCAACTTAGAATGGAATGTGGTAGAATGTGAAATGGAATGGAAAGGAATGTGGAATGGAATGGATTGGAATGTGGAAGGGAATGTACTGGAATGTGGAATGGAATGGAATGAAACGTGGAATGGAATGTGGAATGGTACGTGGAATGGATTGTTTAATGGAATGGAATGGAATGTGGAATAGAATGCAATGGAATGTAATGAAACGTGGAATGGACTGTGGAATGGTACGTTGAATGGATTGTTTAATGGAAGGGAATGGAATGTGGAATAGAATGGAATGGAACGGAGTGTGGAATGGAATGTGGAATGGAATGGAATGGAATGAGGAATGGAATTTGAAATGGAATGTGGAAAGGAAAGTTTAATGGAATGGAATGGAATGTGGAATCGAACATGGAATGAAATCGAATGGGATGTGGAATGGAAAGTGGAATGGAATGTGGAATGGAAAGTGGAATGGAATGGAATGGAATGTGGAATGGAATGTTGAATGGAGTGTGGAATGGAATGGAATGGGATGTGGAATGGACTGTGTAATGAAATGAAATGGAATGTGGAATGGAACGTAATGGAAAGTGGAATGGAATGTGGAATGGAATGTGGAATGGAAAGGAATGAAATATGGAATGGAATGTGGAAACGAAAGTGGAAAGGAATGCAATGGAATTTGGCAGGGAACGTGGATTGGAATGGAATGGAAAGTGGAATTGAGCGTGTATTGTAAACTGGAATGGAATGGAATGGAATGTGGAATGGAATGGAATGGAATGTTGAATGGAATGTAATGGAATATGGAATAGAATGCAGTGGAATGGAATGTAGAATGGAATGTGGAATGGAACGTAAAATGGAATGTGGAATGGAATTTGGAATGCAATGGAATTGAATGTGGAATGGAATGTGGAATGAAATGGAATGGAATGGAATGTGGAATGGAATGCGGAATGGAATGGAATTGTATGTGGAATGGAACGTGGAATGGGACGTGAAATTGAATGAAATGGAATGTGGAAAGAAATATGGAATGTTATGGAATGGAGTGTGGAATGGAGTGTGGAATGGAATGTGGAATGGAATGGAAGGTGGAATGGAATGTGGAGTGGAATAGATTGCAATGTTAAAATGTAATGGAATGGAATGTGGATTGCAATGTGGATTACAATGGAATGCAATGTGGAATTGAATGGATTGGAATGTGGCATATAATTTTCAATGGAATGTGGCATGAAATATGGAGTGGAACGTTGAATGAAAAGTGGAATGGAATGGAATGGATCGTGGAATGGAACATGGAATGGAATGTGGAATGGAAGGTGGAATGGAGCGTGGAATGGAATCGAAAGGAGCGTGGAGTGGAATGTGGAACGGAACGTGGAATGGAATGCGGAATGGAATGGATTGGAATGTGCAATGGAATGTGGAATGGAATGGACTGGAATGTGGAATGGAATGTGGAATGAAATGCAACGGAATGTGGAATGGAATGGAATGGAATGTAGAATGGAGTGGAATGGAACGTTGTATGGAATGAGGAATGGAATGTGGAGTGGCCCTCAGAATGGAACAGAGTGCAACGTGGAATGGAATGTGGAATGGAATGTGAAATGGAACGTGGAAGGAATGCAGTGAGGAATGGAACGTGGATTCGAATTTAATGGAACGTGGAATGGAACGTGGAATGGAATGTGGAATGGAAAGTGGAATGGAATGGAATGTGGAATGGATCGTGTAATGGAATGGAATGGAATGTGGAATGGAATGTGGAATGGAACGTGGAATGGAATGTGGCATGCAACGTTGAATGGAATGTGCAATTGAATGTGAAATGGAACGTGGAAAGGAATGGAATGGAAAGTGGAATGGTACGTGGAATGGAATGGAAAGGAACGTGGAATGGAATGTGGAATGGAACGTGGAATGGAATGGAATGGAATGTAGAATGGAATGTGGAATTTAATGTGGAAGAGAATGTGCAATGGAATTCAATGGAATGGAATGGAATGTGGTATGGAATGTGGAAAGGAATGTGGAATGGAAAGTGGAATGCAATGGAATTAAATGTGGAATGGAATGTGGAATGGAACGGGGAATGCAATGGAATAGAAAGTGGAATGGGATGGACTGGAATGTGGAATGGAAAGTGGAATGGAATGTGGAAGGCAATTTGGAATGGAACGTGGAATGGGATGGAATGTGAAACAGAATGGAATGGAATGTGGAATGGAATGCGGAATGGAATGTAGAATAGAATGGAATGGAATTTGGAATGGAGTGGAATGGAATGTTGATTCGAAGGTGGAAGGGAATCTGCTATGTAACGTGGAATGTAAAGGAATGGAATGTGGAATGGAATGCAGTGGAATGTGGAATGGAATGTAATGTAATGTGGAATGGAATGTGGAATGGAATGGAATGGAATGTGGAATAGAATGTGTAATGCAATGGAGTGGAATGCAAAATGGAATGGAGGGCAATGTGAAATGGAATGTGGAATGGAACGTGGAATGGAACTTGGAATGGAATGTGGAATGGAATGGAAAAGACTGAGAATGGAATGGTTTGGAATGTGGAATAAAATGTGGTATGCAATGGAATGGAATATTGAATGCAATAGAATGGAATGGTGTGGAATGTGGAATGGAATGGAAAGGAATGTGGAATGGAATGTGGAATGGAATGGAATGGAACATGGAAAGGAATGTGGAATGGAATGTGGAATGCGACGTGGAATAGAATGTGGAATGTAATTTGGAATGGAAAGTAGTGGAATGTGGAATGCAAAGGAATGGAATGTGGAATGGAATGCAACGGAATGTGCAATGGAATGTGGAAGAGAATGGAATGGAAGGTGGAATAGAATGCGGAATGGAATGGATAGGAATCCGGAATGGAATGGAATGGAATGGTATGGAATGTGGAATGGAATGTGGAATGGAAACTGGAATGGAATGTGGAATGGAAAGTGTAATGGAATGGAATTGAATGTGCTGTGGAATATGGAAGGAATCTGGAATACAACTTGGAAAGGAATGTGGAATTTAACGTGTAATGGAAGGTGGAATGGAATGGATTGGAACGTGCAATGGAATGTGAAGTGGAATGGAATGGAATGGAAGGTGGAATGGAAAGGAATGGAACGAGGAATGGAACATGGAATGGAACGAGGAATGGAACATGGAATGGAACGTGGAAAACAACGTGGAATTGAACGTGGAATGTCATGTTAAATGGAATGGAATGGAATGTGGAATAGAATGGAAAGGAATGTGGAATGGAATGGAATGGAATGGAGGGGAATGTGGAATGGAATGGAATGGAATGGAATGGAATGCGGAATGCAATGGAATTAATTGTGGAATGCAATGGAATGGAATGGAATGGAATCTAATGGAATTTGGAATAGAATGGGATGGAATGTGAAATGGAATGGAATGTAATGTGGAATGGAATGTGGAATAGAATGTGGAGTGGAAAGTGCAAAGGAAAGTGGAATGGAATGGAATGGACTGTGGAATGGAAAGTGGAATTGAATCGAAGGGAACGGGGAATGGAAAGTAGAACGGAATGGAGTAGAACGTGGAATCGAACGTGGATTCGAACATCGAATGGAATGGCCAATGGACTGTGGAATTGAACGTGGAATGGAATGGAATGGAAAGTGGAATGGGACGTGGAATGTAGTGAAACGGAATGGAATGGATTGTGGAATGGATCATGGAATTTAACGGAATGGAATGTGGAATGGAACTTGGAATGGAACGTGGAATGGAACGAGCAATGTAATGAAGAATGGAATGTGGAATGGAATTTGGAATGGAACGGAAAGGAATGCGGAATGGAATGTGCAATGGAATGTGGAATGCAGCGTGGAATGGAATGGAATGGAACGTGGAATGGAACATGGAATGGAACGGAATGGAACGTGGAATGGAACATGGAATGGAACGTGGAATGGAACATGGAATGGAAGGTGGAATTGAAAGGGCAATGGAATGTGGAATGTAACATGGAATGTAATGCAATGGAAACTGGAATGCAACTTGGAATGGAATGGAATGGATCGTGGAATGAAATCTGGAATGGAATGTGGAATGGAACCTGGATAGGAACATGGTATGTGGATTGGAATGTGGAATGGAATGGAATGGAATGTGGAATGGAATGTGAAATGGAAAGGAGAGTAATGTGGAACGGAATGTGGAATGGAATGTGGAATGCAATGGAATGGAATATGGAATGGAAAGGAAAGGAATGTGGAATATAATGGAATGGAATGGAATGGAATGGGAATGGAATAGAATGGAATGTGGACTGCAATGGAATGGAATGAAATGAGGAACAGAATGGAATGGAATGTGGAATGCAATGCAATGGAATGAAATGAGGAATTGAAAGGAATGGAATGTGGAATGGAATGTGAAATGGAATGGAACAGAACATTGAATGGAATGTGGAATGGAATAGAATGGAATGTGGAATGAAATGGAAGGGAATGTGGAAAAGAATGTGGAATGAATGTGGAATGGAAAGTGAAATGGATTGGAATGGAATGTTCAATGGAATGGAAAGGAATGTGGAATACAATGGAATCGGATAGAACGGAATGCGGAATGGAATGGAATAGAATGTGAAATGCAAAGGAATGGAGTGAAATGTGGAATTGAATGGAATGGAAAATGGAAAGGAATGGAATGGAATGTGGAATGGGATGGAATGGAACCTGGAATGGAACGTGGAATGGAATGTAGAATGGCATGAGGAATGGAATGTGGAATGCAATGGAATGGAATGTTGACTGTAAAGGAATGGAATATGGAATAGAATGGAATGGAATGCAATGTGCAATGGAATGGAAAGGAACGTGGAGTTGAATGCAGTGGAATGTGGAAGGGAATGGAATGGAACGTGGAATAGAATGTGGAATGGAATGCAATGCAACGTGAAATGAAATGTGGAACGGAATGAGAAATGAAAAGTGGAATGGAACGTGAAATGAAATGCAAAGGAACGTGAAATAGATTGAAATGGAACGTAGAATGTAATGTGGAATGGAATGCGGAATGGGACGTGGAACGGAATGGAATGCAACTTAGAATGAAATGTGGTAGAATGTGAAATGGAATGGAAAGGAATGTGGAATGGAATGGATTGGAATGTGGAAGGGAATGTACTGGAATGTGGAATGGAATGGAATGAAACGTGGAATGGAATGTGGAATGGTACGTGGAATGGATTGTTTAATGGAATGGAATGGAATGTGGAATAGAATGCAATGGAATGTAATGAAACGTGGAATGGACTGTGGAATGGTACGTTGAATGGATTGTTTAATGGAAGGGAATGGAATGTGGAATAGAATGGAATGGAACGGAGTGTGGAATGGAATGTGGAATGGAATGGAATGGAATGAGGAATGGAATTTGAAATGGAATGTGGAAAGGAAAGTTTAATGGAATGGAATGGAATGTGGAATCAAACATGGAATGAAATCGAATGGGATGTGGAATGGAAAGTGGAATGGAATGTGGAATGGAAAGTGGAATGGAATGGAATGGAATGTGGAATGGAATGTTGAATGGAGTGTGGAATGGAATGGAATGGGATGTGGAATGGACTGTGTAATGAAATGAAATGGAATGTGGAATGGAACGTAATGGAAAGTGGAATGGAATGTGGAATGGAATGTGGAATGGAAAGGAATGAAATATGGAATGGAATGTGGAAACGAAAGTGGAAAGGAATGCAATGGAATTTGGCAGGGAACGTGGATTGGAATGGAATGGAAAGTGGAATTGAGCGTGTATTGTAAACTGGAATGGAATGGAATGGAATGTGGAATGGAATGGAATGGAATGTTGAATGGAATGTAATGGAATATGGAATAGAATGCAGTGGAATGGAATGTAGAATGGAATGTGGAATGGAACGTAAAATGGAATGTGGAATGGAATTTGGAATGCAATGGAATTGAATGTGGAATGGAATGTGGAATGAAATGGAATGGAATGGAATGTGGAATGGAATGCGGAATGGAATGGAATTGTATGTGGAATGGAACGTGGAATGGGACGTGAAATTGAATGAAATGGAATGTGGAAAGAAATATGGAATGTTATGGAATGGAGTGTGGAATGGAGTGTGGAATGGAATGTGGAATGGAATGGAAGGTGGAATGGAATGTGGAGTGGAATAGATTGCAATGTTAAAATGTAATGGAATGGAATGTGGATTGCAATGTGGATTACAATGGAATGCAATGTGGAATTGAATGGATTGGAATGTGGCATATAATTTTCAATGGAATGTGGCATGAAATATGGAGTGGAACGTTGAATGGAAAGTGGAATGGAATGGAATGGATCGTGGAATGGAACATGGAATGGAATGTGGAATGGAAGGTGGAATGGAGCGTGGAATGGAATCGAAAGGAGCGTGGAGTGGAATGTGGAACGGAACGTGGAATGGAATGCGGAATGGAATGGATTGGAATGTGCAATGGAATGTGGAATGGAATGGACTGGAATGTGGAATGGAATGTGGAATGAAATGCAACGGAATGTGGAATGGAATGGAATGGAATGTGGAATGGAGTGGAATGGAATGTTGTATGGAATGAGGAATGGAATGTGGAGTGGCCCTCAGAACGGAACAGAGTGCAACGTGGAATGGAATGTGGAATGGAATGTGAAATGGAACGTGGAAGGAATGCAGTGAGGAATGGAACGTGGATTCGAATTTAATGGAACGTGGAATGGAACGTGGAATGGAATGTGGAATGGAAAGTGGAATGGAATGGAATGTGGAATGGATCGTGTAATGGAATGGAATGGAATGTGGAATGGAATGTGGAATGGAACGTGGAATGGAATGTGGCATGCAACGTTGAATGGAATGTGCAATTGAATGTGAAATGGAACGTGGAAAGGAATGGAATGGAAAGTGGAATGGTACGTGGAATGGAATGGAAAGGAACGTGGAATGGAATGTGGAATGGAACGTGGAATGGAATGGAATGGAATGTAGAATGGAATGTGGAATTTAATGTGGAAGAGAATGTGCAATGGAATTCAATGGAATGGAATGGAATGTGGTATGGAATGTGGAAAGGAATGTGGAATGGAAAGTGGAATGCAATGGAATTAAATGTGGAATGGAATGTGGAATGGAACGGGGAATGCAATGGAATAGAAAGTGGAATGGGATGGACTGGAATGTGGAATGGAAAGTGGAATGGAATGTGGAAGGCAATTTGGAATGGAACGTGGAATGGGATGGAATGTGAAACAGAATGGAATGGAATGTGGAATGGAATGCGGAATGGAATGTAGAATGGAATGGAATGGAATTTGGAATGGAGTGGAATGGAATGTTGATTCGAAGGTGGAAGGGAATCTGCTATGTAACGTGGAATGTAAAGGAATGGAATGTGGAATGGAATGCAGTGGAATGTGGAATGGAATGTAATGTAATGTGGAATGGAATGTGGAATGGAATGGAATGGAATGTGGAATAGAATGTGTAATGCAATGGAGTGGAATGCAAAATGGAATGGAGGGCAATGTGAAATGGAATGTGGAATGGAACGTGGAATGGAACTTGGAATGGAATGTGGAATGGAATGGAAAAGACTGAGAATGGAATGGTTTGGAATGTGGAATAAAATGTGGTATGCAATGGAATGGAATATTGAATGCAATAGAATGGAATGGTGTGGAATGTGGAATGGAATGGAAAGGAATGTGGAATGGAATGTGGAATGGAATGGAATGGAACATGGAAAGGAATGTGGAATGGAATGTGGAATGCGACGTGGAATAGAATGTGGAATGTAATTTGGAATGGAAAGTAGTGGAATGTGGAATGCAAAGGAATGGAATGTGGAATGGAATGCAACGGAATGTGCAATGGAATGTGGAAGAGAATGGAATGGAAGGTGGAATAGAATGCGGAATGGAATGGATAGGAATCCGGAATGGAATGGAATGGAATGGTATGGAATGTGGAATGGAATGTGGAATGGAAACTGGAATGGAATGTGGAATGGAAAGTGTAATGGAATGGAATTGAATGTGCTGTGGAATATGGAAGGAATCTGGAATACAACTTGGAAAGGAATGTGGAATTTAACGTGTAATGGAAGGTGGAATGGAATGGATTGGAACGTGCAATGGAATGTGAAGTGGAATGGAATGGAATGGAAGGTGCAATGGAAAGGAATGGAACGAGGAATGGAACATGGAATGGAACGAGGAATGGAACATGGAATGGAACGTGGAAAACAACGTGGAATTGAACGTGGAATGTCATGTTAAATGGAATGGAATGGAATGTGGAATAGAATGGAAAGGAATGTGGAATGGAATGGAATGGAATGGAGGGGAATGTGGAATGGAATGGAATGGAATGGAATGGAATGCGGAATGCAATGGAATTAATTGTGGAATGCAATGGAATGGAATGGAATGGAATCTAATGGAATTTGGAATAGAATGGGATGGAATGTGAAATGGAATGGAATGTAATGTGGAATGGAATGTGGAATAGAATGTGGAGTGGAAAGTGCAAAGGAAAGTGGAATGGAATGGAATGGACTGTGGAATGGAAAGTGGAATTGAATCGAAGGGAACGGGGAATGGAAAGTAGAACGGAATGGAGTAGAACGTGGAATCGAACGTGGATTCGAACATCGAATGGAATGGCCAATGGACTGTGGAATTGAACGTGGAATGGAATGGAATGGAAAGTGGAATGGGACGTGGAATGTAGTGAAACGGAATGGAATGGATTGTGGAATGGATCATGGAATTTAACGGAATGGAATGTGGAATGGAACTTGGAATGGAACGTGGAATGGAACGAGCAATGTAATGAAGAATGGAATGTGGAATGGAATTTGGAATGGAACGGAAAGGAATGCGGAATGGAATGTGCAATGGAATGTGGAATGCAGCGTGGAATGGAATGGAATGGAACGTGGAATGGAACATGGAATGGAACGGAATGGAACGTGGAATGGAACATGGAATGGAACGTGGAATGGAACATGGAATGGAAGGTGGAATTGAAAGGGCAATGGAATGTGGAATGTAACATGGAATGTAATGCAATGGAAACTGGAATGCAACTTGGAATGGAATGGAATGGATCGTGGAATGAAATCTGGAATGGAATGTGGAATGGAACCTGGATAGGAACATGGTATGTGGATTGGAATGTGGAATGGAATGGAATGGAATGTGGAATGGAATGTGAAATGGAAAGGAGAGTAATGTGGAACGGAATGTGGAATGGAATGTGGAATGCAATGGAATGGAATATGGAATGGAAAGGAAAGGAATGTGGAATATAATGGAATGGAATGGAATGGAATGGGAATGGAATAGAATGGAATGTGGACTGCAATGGAATGGAATGAAATGAGGAACAGAATGGAATGGAATGTGGAATGCAATGCAATGGAATGAAATGAGGAATTGAAAGGAATGGAATGTGGAATGGAATGTGAAATGGAATGGAACAGAACATTGAATGGAATGTGGAATGGAATAGAATGGAATGTGGAATGAAATGGAAGGGAATGTGGAAAAGAATGTGGAATGAATGTGGAATGGAAAGTGAAATGGATTGGAATGGAATGTTCAATGGAATGGAAAGGAATGTGGAATACAATGGAATCGGATAGAACGGAATGCGGAATGGAATGGAATAGAATGTGAAATGCAAAGGAATGGAGTGAAATGTGGAATTGAATGGAATGGAAAATGGAAAGGAATGGAATGGAATGTGGAATGGGATGGAATGGAACCTGGAATGGAACGTGGAATGGAATGTAGAATGGCATGAGGAATGGAATGTGGAATGCAATGGAATGGAATGTTGACTGTAAAGGAATGGAATATGGAATAGAATGGAATGGAATGCAATGTGCAATGGAATGGAAAGGAACGTGGAGTTGAATGCAGTGGAATGTGGAAGGGAATGGAATGGAACGTGGAATAGAATGTGGAATGGAATGCAATGCAACGTGAAATGAAATGTGGAACGGAATGAGAAATGAAAAGTGGAATGGAACGTGAAATGAAATGCAAAGGAACGTGAAATAGATTGAAATGGAACGTAGAATGTAATGTGGAATGGAATGCGGAATGGGACGTGGAACGGAATGGAATGCAACTTAGAATGAAATGTGGTAGAATGTGAAATGGAATGGAAAGGAATGTGGAATGGAATGGATTGGAATGTGGAAGGGAATGTACTGGAATGTGGAATGGAATGGAATGAAACGTGGAATGGAATGTGGAATGGTACGTGGAATGGATTGTTTAATGGAATGGAATGGAATGTGGAATAGAATGCAATGGAATGTAATGAAACGTGGAATGGACTGTGGAATGGTACGTTGAATGGATTGTTTAATGGAAGGGAATGGAATGTGGAATAGAATGGAATGGAACGGAGTGTGGAATGGAATGTGGAATGGAATGGAATGGAATGAGGAATGGAATTTGAAATGGAATGTGGAAAGGAAAGTTTAATGGAATGGAATGGAATGTGGAATCAAACATGGAATGAAATCGAATGGGATGTGGAATGGAAAGTGGAATGGAATGTGGAATGGAAAGTGGAATGGAATGGAATGGAATGTGGAATGGAATGTTGAATGGAGTGTGGAATGGAATGGAATGGGATGTGGAATGGACTGTGTAATGAAATGAAATGGAATGTGGAATGGAACGTAATGGAAAGTGGAACGGAATGTGGAATGGAATGTGGAATGCAATGGAATGGAATATGGAATGGAAAGGAAAGGAATGTGGAATATAATGGAATGGAATGGAATGGAATGGGAATGGAATAGAATGGAATGTGGACTGCAATGGAATGGAATGAAATGAGGAACAGAATGGAATGGAATGTGGAATGCAATGCAATGGAATGAAATGAGGAATTGAAAGGAATGGAATGTGGAATGGAATGGAATGGAATGTGAAATGGAATGGAACAGAACGTTGAATGGAATGTGGAATGGAATAGAATGGAATGTGGAATGAAATGGAAGGGAATGTGGAAAAGAATGTGGAATGAATGTGGAATGGAAAGTGGAATGGATTGGAATGGAATGTTCAATGGAATGGAAAGGAATGTGGAATAGAATGGAATCGGATAGAACGGAATGCGGAATGGAATGGAATAGAATGTGAAATGCAAAGGAATGGAGTGAAATGTGGAATTGAATGGAATGGAAAATGGAAAGGAATGGAATGGAATGTGGAATGGGATGGAATGGAACCTGGAATGGAACGTGGAATGGAATGTAGAATGGCATGAGGAATGGAATGTGGAATGCAATGGAATGGAATGTTGACTGTAAAGGAATGGAATATGGAATAGAATGGAATGGAATGCAATGTGGAATGGAATGGAAAGGAACGTGGAATTGAATGCAGTGGAATGTGGAAGGGAATGGAATGGAACATGGAATAGAATGTGGAATGGAATGCAATGCAACGTGAAATGAAATGTGGAAAGGAATGAGAAATGAAAAGTGGAATGGAACGTGAAATGAAATGCAAAGGAACGTGAAATAGATTGAAATGGAACGTAGAATGTAATGTGGAATGGAATGCGGAATGGGACGTGGAACGGAATGGAATGCAACTTAGAATGGAATGTGGTAGAATGTGAAATGGAATGGAAAGGAATGTGGAATGGAATGGATTGGAATGTGGAAGGGAATGTACTGGAATGTGGAATGGAATGGAATGAAACGTGGAATGGAATGTGGAATGGTACGTGGAATGGATTGTTTAATGGAATGGAATGGAATGTGGAATAGAATGCAATGGAATGTAATGAAACGTGGAATGGACTGTGGAATGGTACGTTGAATGGATTGTTTAATGGAAGGGAATGGAATGTGGAATAGAATGGAATGGAACGGAGTGTGGAATGGAATGTGGAATGGAATGGAATGGAATGAGGAATGGAATTTGAAATGGAATGTGGAAAGGAAAGTTTAATGGAATGGAATGGAATGTGGAATCGAACATGGAATGAAATCGAATGGGATGTGGAATGGAAAGTGGAATGGAATGTGGAATGGAAAGTGGAATGGAATGGAATGGAATGTGGAATGGAATGTTGAAGGGAGTGTGGAATGGAATGGAATGGGATGTGGAATGGACTGTGTAATGAAATGAAATGGAATGTGGAATGGAACGTAATGGAAAGTGGAATGGAATGTGGAATGGAATGTGGAATGGAAAGGAATGAAATATGGAATGGAATGTGGAAACGAAAGTGGAAAGGAATGCAATGGAATTTGGCAGGGAACGTGGATTGGAATGGAATGGAAAGTGGAATTGAGCGTGTATTGTAAACTGGAATGGAATGGAATGGAATGTGGAATGGAATGGAATGGAATGTTGAATGGAATGTAATGGAATATGGAATAGAATGCAGTGGAATGGAATGTAGAATGGAATGTGGAATGGAACGTAAAATGGAATGTGGAATGGAATTTGGAATGCAATGGAATTGAATGTGGAATGGAATGTGGAATGAAATGGAATGGAATGGAATGTGGAATGGAATGCGGAATGGAATGGAATTGTATGTGGAATGGAACGTGGAATGGGACGTGAAATTGAATGAAATGGAATGTGGAAAGAAATATGGAATGTTATGGAATGGAGTGTGGAATGGAGTGTGGAATGGAATGTGGAATGGAATGGAAGGTGGAATGGAATGTGGAGTGGAATAGATTGCAATGTTAAAATGTAATGGAATGGAATGTGGATTGCAATGTGGATTACAATGGAATGCAATGTGGAATTGAATGGATTGGAATGTGGCATATAATTTTCAATGGAATGTGGCATGAAATATGGAGTGGAACGTTGAATGGAAAGTGGAATGGAATGGAATGGATCGTGGAATGGAACATGGAATGGAATGTGGAATGGAAGGTGGAATGGAGCGTGGAATGGAATCGAAAGGAGCGTGGAATGGAATGTGGAACGGAACGTGGAATGGAATGCGGAATGGAATGGATTGGAATGTGCAATGGAATGTGGAATGGAATGGACTGGAATGTGGAATGGAATGTGGAATGAAATGCAACGGAATGTGGAATGGAATGGAATGGAATGTGGAATGGAGTGGAATGGAATGTTGCATGGAATGAGGAATGGAATGTGGAGTGGCCCTCAGAATGGAACAGAGTGCAACGTGGAATGGAATGTGGAATGGAATGTGAAATGGAACGTGGAAGGAATGCAGTGAGGAATGGAACGTGGATTCGAATTTAATGGAACGTGGAATGGAACGTGGAATGGAATGTGGAATGGAAAGTGGAATGGAATGGAATGTGGAATGGATCGTGTAATGGAATGGAATGGAATGTGGAATGGAATGTGGAATGGAACGTGGAATGGAATGTGGCATGCAACGTTGAATGGAATGTGCAATTGAATGTGAAATGGAACGTGGAAAGGAATGGAATGGAAAGTGGAATGGTACGTGGAATGGAATGGAAAGGAACGTGGAATGGAATGTGGAATGGAACGTGGAATGGAATGGAATGGAATGTAGAATGGAATGTGGAATTTAATGTGGAAGAGAATGTGCAATGGAATTCAATGGAATGGAATGGAATGTGGTATGGAATGTGGAAAGGAATGTGGAATGGAAAGTGGAATGCAATGGAATTAAATGTGGAATGGAATGTGGAATGGAACGGGGAATGCAATGGAATAGAAAGTGGAATGGGATGGACTGGAATGTGGAATGGAAAGTGGAATGGAATGTGGAAGGCAATTTGGAATGGAACGTGGAATGGGATGGAATGTGAAACAGAATGGAATGGAATGTGGAATGGAATGCGGAATGGAATGTAGAATGGAATGGAATGGAATTTGGAATGGAGTGGAATGGAATGTTGATTCGAAGGTGGAAGGGAATCTGCTATGTAACGTGGAATGTAAAGGAATGGAATGTGGAATGGAATGCAGTGGAATGTGGAATGGAATGTAATGTAATGTGGAATGGAATGTGGAATGGAATGGAATGGAATGTGGAATAGAATGTGTAATGCAATGGAGTGGAATGCAAAATGGAATGGAGGGCAATGTGAAATGGAATGTGGAATGGAACGTGGAATGGAACTTGGAATGGAATGTGGAATGGAATGGAAAAGACTGAGAATGGAATGGTTTGGAATGTGGAATAAAATGTGGTATGCAATGGAATGGAATATTGAATGCAATAGAATGGAATGGTGTGGAATGTGGAATGGAATGGAAAGGAATGTGGAATGGAATGTGGAATGGAATGGAATGGAACATGGAAAGGAATGTGGAATGGAATGTGGAATGCGACGTGGAATAGAATGTGGAATGTAATTTGGAATGGAAAGTAGTGGAATGTGGAATGCAAAGGAATGGAATGTGGAATGGAATGCAACGGAATGTGCAATGGAATGTGGAAGAGAATGGAATGGAAGGTGGAATAGAATGCGGAATGGAATGGATAGGAATCCGGAATGGAATGGAATGGAATGGTATGGAATGTGGAATGGAATGTGGAATGGAAACTGGAATGGAATGTGGAATGGAAAGTGTAATGGAATGGAATTGAATGTGCTGTGGAATATGGAAGGAATCTGGAATACAACTTGGAAAGGAATGTGGAATTTAACGTGTAATGGAAGGTGGAATGGAATGGATTGGAACGTGCAATGGAATGTGAAGTGGAATGGAATGGAATGGAAGGTGCAATGGAAAGGAATGGAACGAGGAATGGAACATGGAATGGAACGAGGAATGGAACATGGAATGGAACGTGGAAAACAACGTGGAATTGAACGTGGAATGTCATGTTAAATGGAATGGAATGGAATGTGGAATAGAATGGAAAGGAATGTGGAATGGAATGGAATGGAATGGAGGGGAATGTGGAATGGAATGGAATGGAATGGAATGGAATGCGGAATGCAATGGAATTAATTGTGGAATGCAATGGAATGGAATGGAATGGAATCTAATGGAATTTGGAATAGAATGGGATGGAATGTGAAATGGAATGGAATGTAATGTGGAATGGAATGTGGAATAGAATGTGGAGTGGAAAGTGCAAAGGAAAGTGGAATGTAATGGAATGGACTGTGGAATGGAAAGTGGAATTGAATCGAAGGGAACGGGGAATGGAAAGTAGAACGGAATGGAGTAGAACGTGGAATCGAACGTGGATTCGAACATCGAATGGAATGGCCAATGGACTGTGGAATTGAACGTGGAATGGAATGGAATGGAAAGTGGAATGGGACGTGGAATGTAGTGAAACGGAATGGAATGGATTGTGGAATGGATCATGGAATTTAACGGAATGGAATGTGGAATGGAACTTGGAATGGAACGTGGAATGGAACGAGCAATGTAATGAAGAATGGAATGTGGAATGGAATTTGGAATGGAACGGAAAGGAATGCGGAATGGAATGTGCAATGGAATGTGGAATGCAGCGTGGAATGGAATGGAATGGAACGTGGAATGGAACATGGAATGGAACGGAATGGAACGTGGAATGGAACATGGAATGGAACGTGGAATGGAACATGGAATGGAAGGTGGAATTGAAAGGGCAATGGAATGTGGAATGTAACATGGAATGTAATGCAATGGAAACTGGAATGCAACTTGGAATGGAATGGAATGGATCGTGGAATGAAATCTGGAATGGAATGTGGAATGGAACCTGGATAGGAACATGGTATGTGGATTGGAATGTGGAATGGAATGGAATGGAATGTGGAATGGAATGTGAAATGGAAAGGAGAGTAATGTGGAACGGAATGTGGAATGGAATGTGGAATGCAATGGAATGGAATATGGAATGGAAAGGAAAGGAATGTGGAATATAATGGAATGGAATGGAATGGAATG
Source organism: Pongo pygmaeus (assembly GCF_028885625.2). Taxonomy (NCBI): domain Eukaryota; kingdom Metazoa; phylum Chordata; class Mammalia; order Primates; family Hominidae; genus Pongo; species Pongo pygmaeus. The sequence continues at coordinate 45,427,423 of NC_072397.2, read as the reverse complement.
GGAATGGAATAGAATGGAATGTGGACTGCAATGGAATGGAATGAAATGAGGAACAGAATGGAATGGAATGTGGAATGCAATGCAATGGAATGAAATGAGGAATTGAAAGGAATGGAATGTGGAATGGAATGTGAAATGGAATGGAACAGAACGTTGAATGGAATGTGGAATGGAATAGAATGGAATGTGGAATGAAATGGAAGGGAATGTGGAAAAGAATGTGGAATGAATGTGGAATGGAAAGTGAAATGGATTGGAATGGAATGTTCAATGGAATGGAAAGGAATGTGGAATAGAATGGAATCGGATAGAACGGAATGCGGAATGGAATGGAATAGAATGTGAAATGCAAAGGAATGGAGTGAAATGTGGAATTGAATGGAATGGAAAATGGAAAGGAATGGAATGGAATGTGGAATGGGATGGAATGGAACCTGGAATGGAACGTGGAATGGAATGTAGAATGGCATGAGGAATGGAATGTGGAATGCAATGGAATGGAATGTTGACTGTAAAGGAATGGAATATGGAATAGAATGGAATGGAATGCAATGTGGAATGGAATGGAAAGGAACGTGGAATTGAATGCAGTGGAATGTGGAAGGGAATGGAATGGAACGTGGAATAGAATGTGGAATGGAATGCAATGCAACGTGAAATGAAATGTGGAACGGAATGAGAAATGAAAAGTGGAATGGAACGTGAAACGAAATGCAAAGGAACGTGAAATAGATTGAAATGGAACGTAGAATGTAATGTGGAATGGAATGCGGAATGGGACGTGGAACGGAATGGAATGCAACTTAGAATGGAATGTGGTAGAATGTGAAATGGAATGGAAAGGAATGTGGAATGGAATGGATTGGAATGTGGAAGGGAATGTACTGGAATGTGGAATGGAATGGAATGAAACGTGGAATGGAATGTGGAATGGTACGTGGAATGGATTGTTTAATGGAATGGAATGGAATGTGGAATAGAATGCAATGGAATGTAATGAAACGTGGAATGGACTGTGGAATGGTACGTTGAATGGATTGTTTAATGGAAGGGAATGGAATGTGGAATAGAATGGAATGGAACGGAGTGTGGAATGGAATGTGGAATGGAATGGAATGGAATGAGGAATGGAATTTGAAATGGAATGTGGAAAGGAAAGTTTAATGGAATGGAATGGAATGTGGAATCGAACATGGAATGAAATCGAATGGGATGTGGAATGGAAAGTGGAATGGAATGTGGAATGGAAAGTGGAATGGAATGGAATGGAATGTGGAATGGAATGTTGAAGGGAGTGTGGAATGGAATGGAATGGGATGTGGAATGGACTGTGTAATGAAATGAAATGGAATGTGGAATGGAACGTAATGGAAAGTGGAATGGAATGTGGAATGGAATGTGGAATGGAAAGGAATGAAATATGGAATGGAATGTGGAAACGAAAGTGGAAAGGAATGCAATGGAATTTGGCAGGGAACGTGGATTGGAATGGAATGGAAAGTGGAATTGAGCGTGTATTGTAAACTGGAATGGAATGGAATGGAATGTGGAATGGAATGGAATGGAATGTTGAATGGAATGTAATGGAATATGGAATAGAATGCAGTGGAATGGAATGTAGAATGGAATGTGGAATGGAACGTAAAATGGAATGTGGAATGGAATTTGGAATGCAATGGAATTGAATGTGGAATGGAATGTGGAATGAAATGGAATGGAATGGAATGTGGAATGGAATGCGGAATGGAATGGAATTGTATGTGGAATGGAACGTGGAATGGGACGTGAAATTGAATGAAATGGAATGTGGAAAGAAATATGGAATGTTATGGAATGGAGTGTGGAATGGAGTGTGGAATGGAATGTGGAATGGAATGGAAGGTGGAATGGAATGTGGAGTGGAATAGATTGCAATGTTAAAATGTAATGGAATGGAATGTGGATTGCAATGTGGATTACAATGGAATGCAATGTGGAATTGAATGGATTGGAATGTGGCATATAATTTTCAATGGAATGTGGCATGAAATATGGAGTGGAACGTTGAATGGAAAGTGGAATGGAATGGAATGGATCGTGGAATGGAACATGGAATGGAATGTGGAATGGAAGGTGGAATGGAGCGTGGAATGGAATCGAAAGGAGCGTGGAGTGGAATGTGGAATGGAACGTGGAATGGAATGCGGAATGGAATGGATTGGAATGTGCAATGGAATGTGGAATGGAATGGACTGGAATGTGGAATGGAATGTGGAATGAAATGCAACGGAATGTGGAATGGAATGGAATGGAATGTGGAATGGAGTGGAATGGAACGTTGTATGGAATGAGGAATGGAATGTGGAGTGGCCCTCAGAATGGAACAGAGTGCAACGTGGAATGGAATGTGGAATGGAATGTGAAATGGAACGTGGAAGGAATGCAGTGAGGAATGGAACGTGGATTCGAATTTAATGGAACGTGGAATGGAACGTGGAATGGAATGTGGAATGGAAAGTGGAATGGAATGGAATGTGGAATGGATCGTGTAATGGAATGGAATGGAATGTGGAATGGAATGTGGAATGGAACGTGGAATGGAATGTGGCATGCAACGTTGAATGGAATGTGCAATTGAATGTGAAATGGAACGTGGAAAGGAATGGAATGGAAAGTGGAATGGTACGTGGAATGGAATGGAAAGGAACGTGGAATGGAATGTGGAATGGAACGTGGAATGGAATGGAATGGAATGTAGAATGGAATGTGGAATTTAATGTGGAAGAGAATGTGCAATGGAATTCAATGGAATGGAATGGAATGTGGTATGGAATGTGGAAAGGAATGTGGAATGGAAAGTGGAATGCAATGGAATTAAATGTGGAATGGAATGTGGAATGGAACGGGGAATGCAATGGAATAGAAAGTGGAATGGGATGGACTGGAATGTGGAATGGAAAGTGGAATGGAATGTGGAAGGCAATTTGGAATGGAACGTGGAATGGGATGGAATGTGAAACAGAATGGAATGGAATGTGGAATGGAATGCGGAATGGAATGTAGATTGGAATGGAATGGAATTTGGAATGGAGTGGAATGGAATGTTGATTCGAAGGTGGAAGGGAATCTGCTATGTAACGTGGAATGTAAAGGAATGGAATGTGGAATGGAATGCAGTGGAATGTGGAATGGAATGTAATGTAATGTGGAATGGAATGTGGAATGGAATGGAATGGAATGTGGAATAGAATGTGTAATGCAATGGAGTGGAATGCAAAATGGAATGGAGGGCAATGTGAAATGGAATGTGGAATGGAACGTGGAATGGAACTTGGAATGGAATGTGGAATGGAATGGAAAAGACTGAGAATGGAATGGTTTGGAATGTGGAATAAAATGTGGTATGCAATGGAATGGAATATTGAATGCAATAGAATGGAATGGTGTGGAATGTGGAATGGAATGGAAAGGAATGTGGAATGGAATGTGGAATGGAATGGAATGGAACATGGAAAGGAATGTGGAATGGAATGTGGAATGCGACGTGGAATAGAATGTGGAATGTAATTTGGAATGGAAAGTAGTGGAATGTGGAATGCAAAGGAATGGAATGTGGAATGGAATGCAACGGAATGTGCAATGGAATGTGGAAGAGAATGGAATGGAAGGTGGAATAGAATGCGGAATGGAATGGATAGGAATCCGGAATGGAATGGAATGGAATGGTATGGAATGTGGAATGGAATGTGGAATGGAAACTGGAATGGAATGTGGAATGGAAAGTGTAATGGAATGGAATTGAATGTGCTGTGGAATATGGAAGGAATCTGGAATACAACTTGGAAAGGAATGTGGAATTTAACGTGTAATGGAAGGTGGAATGGAATGGATTGGAACGTGCAATGGAATGTGAAGTGGAATGGAATGGAATGGAAGGTGCAATGGAAAGGAATGGAACGAGGAATGGAACATGGAATGGAACGAGGAATGGAACATGGAATGGAACGTGGAAAACAACGTGGAATTGAACGTGGAATGTCATGTTAAATGGAATGGAATGGAATGTGGAATAGAATGGAAAGGAATGTGGAATGGAATGGAATGGAATGGAGGGGAATGTGGAATGGAATGGAATGGAATGGAATGGAATGCGGAATGCAATGGAATTAATTGTGGAATGCAATGGAATGGAATGGAATGGAATCTAATGGAATTTGGAATAGAATGGGATGGAATGTGAAATGGAATGGAATGTAATGTGGAATGGAATGTGGAATAGAATGTGGAGTGGAAAGTGCAAAGGAAAGTGGAATGTAATGGAATGGACTGTGGAATGGAAAGTGGAATTGAATCGAAGGGAACGGGGAATGGAAAGTAGAACGGAATGGAGTAGAACGTGGAATCGAACGTGGATTCGAACATCGAATGGAATGGCCAATGGACTGTGGAATTGAACGTGGAATGGAATGGAATGGAAAGTGGAATGGGACGTGGAATGTAGTGAAACGGAATGGAATGGATTGTGGAATGGATCATGGAATTTAACGGAATGGAATGTGGAATGGAACTTGGAATGGAACGTGGAATGGAACGAGCAATGTAATGAAGAATGGAATGTGGAATGGAATTTGGAATGGAACGGAAAGGAATGCGGAATGGAATGTGCAATGGAATGTGGAATGCAGCGTGGAATGGAATGGAATGGAACGTGGAATGGAACATGGAATGGAACGGAATGGAACGTGGAATGGAACATGGAATGGAACTTGGAATGGAACATGGACTGGAAGGTGGAATTGAAAGGGCAATGGAATGTGGAATGTAACATGGAATGTAATGCAATGGAAACTGGAATGCAACTTGGAATGGAATGGAATGGATTGTGGAATGAAATCTGGAATGGAATGTGGAATGGAACCTGGATAGGAACATGGTATGTGGATTGGAATGTGGAATGGAATGGAATGGAATGTGGAATGGAATGTGAAATGGAAAGGAGAGTAATGTGGAACGGAATGTGGAATGGAATGTGGAATGCAATGGAATGGAATATGGAATGGAAAGGAAAGGAATGTGGAATATAATGGAATGGAATGGGAATGGAATAGAATGGAATGTGGACTGCAATGGAATGGAATGAAATGAGGAACAGAATGGAATGGAATGTGGAATGCAATGCAATGGAATGAAATGAGGAATTGAAAGGAATGGAATGTGGAATGGAATGGAATGGAATGTGAAATGGAATGGAACAGAACGTTGAATGGAATGTGGAATGGAATAGAATGGAATGTGGAATGAAATGGAAGGGAATGTGGAAAAGAATGTGGAATGAATGTGGAATGGAAAGTGGAATGGATTGGAATGGAATGTTCAATGGAATGGAAAGGAATGTGGAATAGAATGGAATCGGATAGAACGGAATGCGGAATGGAATGGAATAGAATGTGAAATGCAAAGGAATGGAGTGAAATGTGGAATTGAATGGAATGGAAAATGGAAAGGAATGGAATGGAATGTGGAATGGGATGGAATGGAACCTGGAATGGAACGTGGAATGGAATGTAGAATGGCATGAGGAATGGAATGTGGAATGCAATGGAATGGAATGTTGACTGTAAAGGAATGGAATATGGAATAGAATGGAATGGAATGCAATGTGGAATGGAATGGAAAGGAACGTGGAATTGAATGCAGTGGAATGTGGAAGGGAATGGAATGGAACATGGAATAGAATGTGGAATGGAATGCAATGCAACGTGAAATGAAATGTGGAAAGGAATGAGAAATGAAAAGTGGAATGGAACGTGAAATGAAATGCAAAGGAACGTGAAATAGATTGAAATGGAACGTAGAATGTAATGTGGAATGGAATGCGGAATGGGACGTGGAACGGAATGGAATGCAACTTAGAATGGAATGTGGTAGAATGTGAAATGGAATGGAAAGGAATGTGGAATGGAATGGATTGGAATGTGGAAGGGAATGTACTGGAATGTGGAATGGAATGGAATGAAACGTGGAATGGAATGTGGAATGGTACGTGGAATGGATTGTTTAATGGAATGGAATGGAATGTGGAATAGAATGCAATGGAATGTAATGAAACGTGGAATGGACTGTGGAATGGTACGTTGAATGGATTGTTTAATGGAAGGGAATGGAATGTGGAATAGAATGGAATGGAACGGAGTGTGGAATGGAATGTGGAATGGAATGGAATGGAATGAGGAATGGAATTTGAAATGGAATGTGGAAAGGAAAGTTTAATGGAATGGAATGGAATGTGGAATCGAACATGGAATGAAATCGAATGGGATGTGGAATGGAAAGTGGAATGGAATGTGGAATGGAAAGTGGAATGGAATGGAATGGAATGTGGAATGGAATGTTGAAGGGAGTGTGGAATGGAATGGAATGGGATGTGGAATGGACTGTGTAATGAAATGAAATGGAATGTGGAATGGAACGTAATGGAAAGTGGAATGGAATGTGGAATGGAATGTGGAATGGAAAGGAATGAAATATGGAATGGAATGTGGAAACGAAAGTGGAAAGGAATGCAATGGAATTTGGCAGGGAACGTGGATTGGAATGGAATGGAAAGTGGAATTGAGCGTGTATTGTAAACTGGAATGGAATGGAATGGAATGTGGAATGGAATGGAATGGAATGTTGAATGGAATGTAATGGAATATGGAATAGAATGCAGTGGAATGGAATGTAGAATGGAATGTGGAATGGAACGTAAAATGGAATGTGGAATGGAATTTGGAATGCAATGGAATTGAATGTGGAATGGAATGTGGAATGAAATGGAATGGAATGGAATGTGGAATGGAATGCGGAATGGAATGGAATTGTATGTGGAATGGAACGTGGAATGGGACGTGAAATTGAATGAAATGGAATGTGGAAAGAAATATGGAATGTTATGGAATGGAGTGTGGAATGGAGTGTGGAATGGAATGTGGAATGGAATGGAAGGTGGAATGGAATGTGGAGTGGAATAGATTGCAATGTTAAAATGTAATGGAATGGAATGTGGATTGCAATGTGGATTACAATGGAATGCAATGTGGAATTGAATGGATTGGAATGTGGCATATAATTTTCAATGGAATGTGGCATGAAATATGGAGTGGAACGTTGAATGGAAAGTGGAATGGAATGGAATGGATCGTGGAATGGAACATGGAATGGAATGTGGAATGGAAGGTGGAATGGAGCGTGGAATGGAATCGAAAGGAGCGTGGAATGGAATGTGGAACGGAACGTGGAATGGAATGCGGAATGGAATGGATTGGAATGTGCAATGGAATGTGGAATGGAATGGACTGGAATGTGGAATGGAATGTGGAATGAAATGCAACGGAATGTGGAATGGAATGGAATGGAATGTGGAATGGAGTGGAATGGAATGTTGCATGGAATGAGGAATGGAATGTGGAGTGGCCCTCAGAATGGAACAGAGTGCAACGTGGAATGGAATGTGGAATGGAATGTGAAATGGAACGTGGAAGGAATGCAGTGAGGAATGGAACGTGGATTCGAATTTAATGGAACGTGGAATGGAACGTGGAATGGAATGTGGAATGGAAAGTGGAATGGAATGGAATGTGGAATGGATCGTGTAATGGAATGGAATGGAATGTGGAATGGAATGTGGAATGGAACGTGGAATGGAATGTGGAATGCAACGTTGAATGGAATGTGCAATTGAATGTGAAATGGAACGTGGAAAGGAATGGAATGGAAAGTGGAATGGTACGTGGAATGGAATGGAAAGGAACGTGGAATGGAATGTGGAATGGAACGTGGAATGGAATGGAATGGAATGTAGAATGGAATGTGGAATTTAATGTGGAAGAGAATGTGCAATGGAATTCAATGGAATGGAATGGAATGTGGTATGGAATGTGGAAAGGAATGTGGAATGGAAAGTGGAATGCAATGGAATTAAATGTGGAATGGAATGTGGAATGGAACGGGGAATGCAATGGAATAGAAAGTGGAATGGGATGGACTGGAATGTGGAATGGAAAGTGGAATGGAATGTGGAAGGCAATTTGGAATGGAACGTGGAATGGGATGGAATGTGAAACAGAATGGAATGGAATGTGGAATGGAATGCGGAATGGAATGTAGATTGGAATGGAATGGAATTTGGAATGGAGTGGAATGGAATGTTGATTCGAAGGTGGAAGGGAATCTGCTATGTAACGTGGAATGTAAAGGAATGGAATGTGGAATGGAATGCAGTGGAATGTGGAATGGAATGTAATGTAATGTGGAATGGAATGTGGAATGGAATGGAATGGAATGTGGAATAGAATGTGTAATGCAATGGAGTGGAATGCAAAATGGAATGGAGGGCAATGTGAAATGGAATGTGGAATGGAACGTGGAATGGAACTTGGAATGGAATGTGGAATGGAATGGAAAAGACTGAGAATGGAATGGTTTGGAATGTGGAATAAAATGTGGTATGCAATGGAATGGAATATTGAATGCAATAGAATGGAATGGTGTGGAATGTGGAATGGAATGGAAAGGAATGTGGAATGGAATGTGGAATGGAATGGAATGGAACATGGAAAGGAATGTGGAATGGAATGTGGAATGCGACGTGGAATAGAATGTGGAATGTAATTTGGAATGGAAAGTAGTGGAATGTGGAATGCAAAGGAATGGAATGTGGAATGGAATGCAACGGAATGTGCAATGGAATGTGGAAGAGAATGGAATGGAAGGTGGAATAGAATGCGGAATGGAATGGATAGGAATCCGGAATGGAATGGAATGGAATGGTATGGAATGTGGAATGGAATGTGGAATGGAAACTGGAATGGAATGTGGAATGGAAAGTGTAATGGAATGGAATTGAATGTGCTGTGGAATATGGAAGGAATCTGGAATACAACTTGGAAAGGAATGTGGAATTTAACGTGTAATGGAAGGTGGAATGGAATGGATTGGAACGTGCAATGGAATGTGAAGTGGAATGGAATGGAATGGAAGGTGCAATGGAAAGGAATGGAACGAGGAATGGAACATGGAATGGAACGAGGAATGGAACATGGAATGGAACGTGGAAAACAACGTGGAATTGAACGTGGAATGTCATGTTAAATGGAATGGAATGGAATGTGGAATAGAATGGAAAGGAATGTGGAATGGAATGGAATGGAATGGAGGGGAATGTGGAATGGAATGGAATGGAATGGAATGGAATGCGGAATGCAATGGAATTAATTGTGGAATGCAATGGAATGGAATGGAATGGAATCTAATGGAATTTGGAATAGAATGGGATGGAATGTGAAATGGAATGGAATGTAATGTGGAATGGAATGTGGAATAGAATGTGGAGTGGAAAGTGCAAAGGAAAGTGGAATGTAATGGAATGGACTGTGGAATGGAAAGTGGAATTGAATCGAAGGGAACGGGGAATGGAAAGTAGAACGGAATGGAGTAGAACGTGGAATCGAACGTGGATTCGAACATCGAATGGAATGGCCAATGGACTGTGGAATTGAACGTGGAATGGAATGGAATGGAAAGTGGAATGGGACGTGGAATGTAGTGAAACGGAATGGAATGGATTGTGGAATGGATCATGGAATTTAACGGAATGGAATGTGGAATGGAAGTTGGAATGGAACGTGGAATGGAACGAGCAATGTAATGAAGAATGGAATGTGGAATGGAATTTGGAATGGAACGGAAAGGAATGCGGAATGGAATGTGCAATGGAATGTGGAATGCAGCGTGGAATGGAATGGAATGGAACGTGGAATGGAACATGGAATGGAACGGAATGGAACGTGGAATGGAACATGGAATGGAACTTGGAATGGAACATGGACTGGAAGGTGGAATTGAAAGGGCAATGGAATGTGGAATGTAACATGGAATGTAATGCAATGGAAACTGGAATGCAACTTGGAATGGAATGGAATGGATTGTGGAATGAAATCTGGAATGGAATGTGGAATGGAACCTGGATAGGAACATGGTATGTGGATTGGAATGTGGAATGGAATGGAATGGAATGTGGAATGGAATGTGAAATGGAAAGGAGAGTAATGTGGAACGGAATGTGGAATGGAATGTGGAATGCAATGGAATGGAATATGGAATGGAAAGGAAAGGAATGTGGAATATAATGGAATGGAATGGGAATGGAATAGAATGGAATGTGGACTGCAATGGAATGGAATGAAATGAGGAACAGAATGGAATGGAATGTGGAATGCAATGCAATGGAATGAAATGAGGAATTGAAAGGAATGGAATGTGGAATGGAATGGAATGGAATGTGAAATGGAATGGAACAGAACGTTGAATGGAATGTGGAATGGAATAGAATGGAATGTGGAATGAAATGGAAGGGAATGTGGAAAAGAATGTGGAATGAATGTGGAATGGAAAGTGGAATGGATTGGAATGGAATGTTCAATGGAATGGAAAGGAATGTGGAATAGAATGGAATCGGATAGAACGGAATGCGGAATGGAATGGAATAGAATGTGAAATGCAAAGGAATGGAGTGAAATGTGGAATTGAATGGAATGGAAAATGGAAAGGAATGGAATGGAATGTGGAATGGGATGGAATGGAACCTGGAATGGAACGTGGAATGGAATGTAGAATGGCATGAGGAATGGAATGTGGAATGCAATGGAATGGAATGTTGACTGTAAAGGAATGGAATATGGAATAGAATGGAATGGAATGCAATGTGGAATGGAATGGAAAGGAACGTGGAATTGAATGCAGTGGAATGTGGAAGGGAATGGAATGGAACATGGAATAGAATGTGGAATGGAATGCAATGCAACGTGAAATGAAATGTGGAAAGGAATGAGAAATGAAAAGTGGAATGGAACGTGAAATGAAATGCAAAGGAACGTGAAATAGATTGAAATGGAACGTAGAATGTAATGTGGAATGGAATGCGGAATGGGACGTGGAACGGAATGGAATGCAACTTAGAATGGAATGTGGTAGAATGTGAAATGGAATGGAAAGGAATGTGGAATGGAATGGATTGGAATGTGGAAGGGAATGTACTGGAATGTGGAATGGAATGGAATGAAACGTGGAATGGAATGTGGAATGGTACGTGGAATGGATTGTTTAATGGAATGGAATGGAATGTGGAATAGAATGCAATGGAATGTAATGAAACGTGGAATGGACTGTGGAATGGTACGTTGAATGGATTGTTTAATGGAAGGGAATGGAATGTGGAATAGAATGGAATGGAACGGAGTGTGGAATGGAATGTGGAATGGAATGGAATGGAATGAGGAATGGAATTTGAAATGGAATGTGGAAAGGAAAGTTTAATGGAATGGAATGGAATGTGGAATCAAACATGGAATGAAATCGAATGGGATGTGGAATGGAAAGTGGAATGGAATGTGGAATGGAAAGTGGAATGGAATGGAATGGAATGTGGAATGGAATGTTGAAGGGAGTGTGGAATGGAATGGAATGGGATGTGGAATGGACTGTGTAATGAAATGAAATGGAATGTGGAATGGAACGTAATGGAAAGTGGAATGGAATGTGGAATGGAATGTGGAATGGAAAGGAATGAAATATGGAATGGAATGTGGAAACGAAAGTGGAAAGGAATGCAATGGAATTTGGCAGGGAACGTGGATTGGAATGGAATGGAAAGTGGAATTGAGCGTGTATTGTAAACTGGAATGGAATGGAATGGAATGTGGAATGGAATGGAATGGAATGTTGAATGGAATGTAATGGAATATGGAATAGAATGCAGTGGAATGGAATGTAGAATGGAATGTGGAATGGAACGTAAAATGGAATGTGGAATGGAATTTGGAATGCAATGGAATTGAATGTGGAATGGAATGTGGAATGAAATGGAATGGAATGGAATGTGGAATGGAATGCGGAATGGAATGGAATTGTATGTGGAATGGAACGTGGAATGGGACGTGAAATTGAATGAAATGGAATGTGGAAAGAAATATGGAATGTTATGGAATGGAGTGTGGAATGGAGTGTGGAATGGAATGTGGAATGGAATGGAAGGTGGAATGGAATGTGGAGTGGAATAGATTGCAATGTTAAAATGTAATGGAATGGAATGTGGATTGCAATGTGGATTACAATGGAATGCAATGTGGAATTGAATGGATTGGAATGTGGCATATAATTTTCAATGGAATGTGGCATGAAATATGGAGTGGAACGTTGAATGGAAAGTGGAATGGAATGGAATGGATCGTGGAATGGAACATGGAATGGAATGTGGAATGGAAGGTGGAATGGAGCGTGGAATGGAATCGAAAGGAGCGTGGAATGGAATGTGGAACGGAACGTGGAATGGAATGCGGAATGGAATGGATTGGAATGTGCAATGGAATGTGGAATGGAATGGACTGGAATGTGGAATGGAATGTGGAATGAAATGCAACGGAATGTGGAATGGAATGGAATGGAATGTGGAATGGAGTGGAATGGAATGTTGCATGGAATGAGGAATGGAATGTGGAGTGGCCCTCAGAATGGAACAGAGTGCAACGTGGAATGGAATGTGGAATGGAATGTGAAATGGAACGTGGAAGGAATGCAGTGAGGAATGGAACGTGGATTCGAATTTAATGGAACGTGGAATGGAACGTGGAATGGAATGTGGAATGGAAAGTGGAATGGAATGGAATGTGGAATGGATCGTGTAATGGAATGGAATGGAATGTGGAATGGAATGTGGAATGGAACGTGGAATGGAATGTGGAATGCAACGTTGAATGGAATGTGCAATTGAATGTGAAATGGAACGTGGAAAGGAATGGAATGGAAAGTGGAATGGTACGTGGAATGGAATGGAAAGGAACGTGGAATGGAATGTGGAATGGAACGTGGAATGGAATGGAATGGAATGTAGAATGGAATGTGGAATTTAATGTGGAAGAGAATGTGCAATGGAATTCAATGGAATGGAATGGAATGTGGTATGGAATGTGGAAAGGAATGTGGAATGGAAAGTGGAATGCAATGGAATTAAATGTGGAATGGAATGTGGAATGGAACGGGGAATGCAATGGAATAGAAAGTGGAATGGGATGGACTGGAATGTGGAATGGAAAGTGGAATGGAATGTGGAAGGCAATTTGGAATGGAACGTGGAATGGGATGGAATGTGAAACAGAATGGAATGGAATGTGGAATGGAATGCGGAATGGAATGTAGAATGGAATGGAATGGAATTTGGAATGGAGTGGAATGGAATGTTGATTCGAAGGTGGAAGGGAATCTGCTATGTAACGTGGAATGTAAAGGAATGGAATGTGGAATGGAATGCAGTGGAATGTGGAATGGAATGTAATGTAATGTGGAATGGAATGTGGAATGGAATGGAATGGAATGTGGAATAGAATGTGTAATGCAATGGAGTGGAATGCAAAATGGAATGGAGGGCAATGTGAAATGGAATGTGGAATGGAACGTGGAATGGAACTTGGAATGGAATGTGGAATGGAATGGAAAAGACTGAGAATGGAATGGTTTGGAATGTGGAATAAAATGTGGTATGCAATGGAATGGAATATTGAATGCAATAGAATGGAATGGTGTGGAATGTGGAATGGAATGGAAAGGAATGTGGAATGGAATGTGGAATGGAATGGAATGGAACATGGAAAGGAATGTGGAATGGAATGTGGAATGCGACGTGGAATAGAATGTGGAATGTAATTTGGAATGGAAAGTAGTGGAATGTGGAATGCAAAGGAATGGAATGTGGAATGGAATGCAACGGAATGTGCAATGGAATGTGGAAGAGAATGGAATGGAAGGTGGAATAGAATGCGGAATGGAATGGATAGGAATCCGGAATGGAATGGAATGGAATGGTATGGAATGTGGAATGGAATGTGGAATGGAAACTGGAATGGAATGTGGAATGGAAAGTGTAATGGAATGGAATTGAATGTGCTGTGGAATATGGAAGGAATCTGGAATACAACTTGGAAAGGAATGTGGAATTTAACGTGTAATGGAAGGTGGAATGGAATGGATTGGAACGTGCAATGGAATGTGAAGTGGAATGGAATGGAATGGAAGGTGCAATGGAAAGGAATGGAACGAGGAATGGAACATGGAATGGAACGAGGAATGGAACATGGAATGGAACGTGGAAAACAACGTGGAATTGAACGTGGAATGTCATGTTAAATGGAATGGAATGGAATGTGGAATAGAATGGAAAGGAATGTGGAATGGAATGGAATGGAATGGAGGGGAATGTGGAATGGAATGGAATGGAATGGAATGGAATGCGGAATGCAATGGAATTAATTGTGGAATGCAATGGAATGGAATGGAATGGAATCTAATGGAATTTGGAATAGAATGGGATGGAATGTGAAATGGAATGGAATGTAATGTGGAATGGAATGTGGAATAGAATGTGGAGTGGAAAGTGCAAAGGAAAGTGGAATGTAATGGAATGGACTGTGGAATGGAAAGTGGAATTGAATCGAAGGGAACGGGGAATGGAAAGTAGAACGGAATGGAGTAGAACGTGGAATCGAACGTGGATTCGAACATCGAATGGAATGGCCAATGGACTGTGGAATTGAACGTGGAATGGAATGGAATGGAAAGTGGAATGGGACGTGGAATGTAGTGAAACGGAATGGAATGGATTGTGGAATGGATCATGGAATTTAACGGAATGGAATGTGGAATGGAACTTGGAATGGAACGTGGAATGGAACGAGCAATGTAATGAAGAATGGAATGTGGAATGGAATTTGGAATGGAACGGAAAGGAATGCGGAATGGAATGTGCAATGGAATGTGGAATGCAGCGTGGAATGGAATGGAATGGAACGTGGAATGGAACATGGAATGGAACGGAATGGAACGTGGAATGGAACATGGAATGGAACGTGGAATGGAACATGGAATGGAAGGTGGAATTGAAAGGGCAATGGAATGTGGAATGTAACATGGAATGTAATGCAATGGAAACTGGAATGCAACTTGGAATGGAATGGAATGGATCGTGGAATGAAATCTGGAATGGAATGTGGAATGGAACCTGGATAGGAACATGGTATGTGGATTGGAATGTGGAATGGAATGGAATGGAATGTGGAATGGAATGTGAAATGGAAAGGAGAGTAATGTGGAACGGAATGTGGAATGGAATGTGGAATGCAATGGAATGGAATATGGAATGGAAAGGAAAGGAATGTGGAATATAATGGAATGGAATGGAATGGAATGGGAATGGAATAGAATGGAATGTGGACTGCAATGGAATGGAATGAAATGAGGAACAGAATGGAATGGAATGTGGAATGCAATGCAATGGAATGAAATGAGGAATTGAAAGGAATGGAATGTGGAATGGAATGTGAAATGGAATGGAACAGAACGTTGAATGGAATGTGGAATGGAATAGAATGGAATGTGGAATGAAATGGAAGGGAATGTGGAAAAGAATGTGGAATGAATGTGGAATGGAAAGTGAAATGGATTGGAATGGAATGTTCAATGGAATGGAAAGGAATGTGGAATAGAATGGAATCGGATAGAACGGAATGCGGAATGGAATGGAATAGAATGTGAAATGCAAAGGAATGGAGTGAAATGTGGAATTGAATGGAATGGAAAATGGAAAGGAATGGAATGGAATGTGGAATGGGATGGAATGGAACCTGGAATGGAACGTGGAATGGAATGTAGAATGGCATGAGGAATGGAATGTGGAATGCAATGGAATGGAATGTTGACTGTAAAGGAATGGAATATGGAATAGAATGGAATGGAATGCAATGTGGAATGGAATGGAAAGGAACGTGGAATTGAATGCAGTGGAATGTGGAAGGGAATGGAATGGAACGTGGAATAGAATGTGGAATGGAATGCAATGCAACGTGAAATGAAATGTGGAACGGAATGAGAAATGAAAAGTGGAATGGAACGTGAAACGAAATGCAAAGGAACGTGAAATAGATTGAAATGGAACGTAGAATGTAATGTGGAATGGAATGCGGAATGGGACGTGGAACGGAATGGAATGCAACTTAGAATGGAATGTGGTAGAATGTGAAATGGAATGGAAAGGAATGTGGAATGGAATGGATTGGAATGTGGAAGGGAATGTACTGGAATGTGGAATGGAATGGAATGAAACGTGGAATGGAATGTGGAATGGTACGTGGAATGGATTGTTTAATGGAATGGAATGGAATGTGGAATAGAATGCAATGGAATGTAATGAAACGTGGAATGGACTGTGGAATGGTACGTTGAATGGATTGTTTAATGGAAGGGAATGGAATGTGGAATAGAATGGAATGGAACGGAGTGTGGAATGGAATGTGGAATGGAATGGAATGGAATGAGGAATGGAATTTGAAATGGAATGTGGAAAGGAAAGTTTAATGGAATGGAATGGAATGTGGAATCAAACATGGAATGAAATCGAATGGGATGTGGAATGGAAAGTGGAATGGAATGTGGAATGGAAAGTGGAATGGAATGGAATGGAATGTGGAATGGAATGTTGAAGGGAGTGTGGAATGGAATGGAATGGGATGTGGAATGGACTGTGTAATGAAATGAAATGGAATGTGGAATGGAACGTAATGGAAAGTGGAATGGAATGTGGAATGGAATGTGGAATGGAAAGGAATGAAATATGGAATGGAATGTGGAAACGAAAGTGGAAAGGAATGCAATGGAATTTGGCAGGGAACGTGGATTGGAATGGAATGGAAAGTGGAATTGAGCGTGTATTGTAAACTGGAATGGAATGGAATGGAATGTGGAATGGAATGGAATGGAATGTTGAATGGAATGTAATGGAATATGGAATAGAATGCAGTGGAATGGAATGTAGAATGGAATGTGGAATGGAACGTAAAATGGAATGTGGAATGGAATTTGGAATGCAATGGAATTGAATGTGGAATGGAATGTGGAATGAAATGGAATGGAATGGAATGTGGAATGGAATGCGGAATGGAATGGAATTGTATGTGGAATGGAACGTGGAATGGGACGTGAAATTGAATGAAATGGAATGTGGAAAGAAATATGGAATGTTATGGAATGGAGTGTGGAATGGAGTGTGGAATGGAATGTGGAATGGAATGGAAGGTGGAATGGAATGTGGAGTGGAATAGATTGCAATGTTAAAATGTAATGGAATGGAATGTGGATTGCAATGTGGATTACAATGGAATGCAATGTGGAATTGAATGGATTGGAATGTGGCATATAATTTTCAATGGAATGTGGCATGAAATATGGAGTGGAACGTTGAATGGAAAGTGGAATGGAATGGAATGGATCGTGGAATGGAACATGGAATGGAATGTGGAATGGAAGGTGGAATGGAGCGTGGAATGGAATCGAAAGGAGCGTGGAGTGGAATGTGGAACGGAACGTGGAATGGAATGCGGAATGGAATGGATTGGAATGTGCAATGGAATGTGGAATGGAATGGACTGGAATGTGGAATGGAATGTGGAATGAAATGCAACGGAATGTGGAATGGAATGGAATGGAATGTGGAATGGAGTGGAATGGAACGTTGTATGGAATGAGGAATGGAATGTGGAGTGGCCCTCAGAATGGAACAGAGTGCAACGTGGAATGGAATGTGGAATGGAATGTGAAATGGAACGTGGAAGGAATGCAGTGAGGAATGGAACGTGGATTCGAATTTAATGGAACGTGGAATGGAACGTGGAATGGAATGTGGAATGGAAAGTGGAATGGAATGGAATGTGGAATGGATCGTGTAATGGAATGGAATGGAATGTGGAATGGAATGTGGAATGGAACGTGGAATGGAATGTGGCATGCAACGTTGAATGGAATGTGCAATTGAATGTGAAATGGAACGTGGAAAGGAATGGAATGGAAAGTGGAATGGTACGTGGAATGGAATGGAAAGGAACGTGGAATGGAATGTGGAATGGAACGTGGAATGGAATGGAATGGAATGTAGAATGGAATGTGGAATTTAATGTGGAAGAGAATGTGCAATGGAATTCAATGGAATGGAATGGAATGTGGTATGGAATGTGGAAAGGAATGTGGAATGGAAAGTGGAATGCAATGGAATTAAATGTGGAATGGAATGTGGAATGGAACGGGGAATGCAATGGAATAGAAAGTGGAATGGGATGGACTGGAATGTGGAATGGAAAGTGGAATGGAATGTGGAAGGCAATTTGGAATGGAACGTGGAATGGGATGGAATGTGAAACAGAATGGAATGGAATGTGGAATGGAATGCGGAATGGAATGTAGATTGGAATGGAATGGAATTTGGAATGGAGTGGAATGGAATGTTGATTCGAAGGTGGAAGGGAATCTGCTATGTAACGTGGAATGTAAAGGAATGGAATGTGGAATGGAATGCAGTGGAATGTGGAATGGAATGTAATGTAATGTGGAATGGAATGTGGAATGGAATGGAATGGAATGTGGAATAGAATGTGTAATGCAATGGAGTGGAATGCAAAATGGAATGGAGGGCAATGTGAAATGGAATGTGGAATGGAACGTGGAATGGAACTTGGAATGGAATGTGGAATGGAATGGAAAAGACTGAGAATGGAATGGTTTGGAATGTGGAATAAAATGTGGTATGCAATGGAATGGAATATTGAATGCAATAGAATGGAATGGTGTGGAATGTGGAATGGAATGGAAAGGAATGTGGAATGGAATGTGGAATGGAATGGAATGGAACATGGAAAGGAATGTGGAATGGAATGTGGAATGCGACGTGGAATAGAATGTGGAATGTAATTTGGAATGGAAAGTAGTGGAATGTGGAATGCAAAGGAATGGAATGTGGAATGGAATGCAACGGAATGTGCAATGGAATGTGGAAGAGAATGGAATGGAAGGTGGAATAGAATGCGGAATGGAATGGATAGGAATCCGGAATGGAATGGAATGGAATGGTATGGAATGTGGAATGGAATGTGGAATGGAAACTGGAATGGAATGTGGAATGGAAAGTGTAATGGAATGGAATTGAATGTGCTGTGGAATATGGAAGGAATCTGGAATACAACTTGGAAAGGAATGTGGAATTTAACGTGTAATGGAAGGTGGAATGGAATGGATTGGAACGTGCAATGGAATGTGAAGTGGAATGGAATGGAATGGAAGGTGGAATGGAAAGGAATGGAACGAGGAATGGAACATGGAATGGAACGTGGAAAACAACGTGGAATTGAACGTGGAATGTCATGTTAAATGGAATGGAATGGAATGTGGAATAGAATGGAAAGGAATGTGGAATGGAATGGAATGGAATGGAGGGGAATATGGAATGGAATGGAATGGAATGGAATGGAATGCGGAATGCAATGGAATTAATTGTGGAATGCAATGGAATGGAATGGAATGGAATCTAATGGAATTTGGAATAGAATGGGATGGAATGTGAAATGAAATGGAATGTAATGTGGAATGGAATGTGGAATAGAATGTGGAGTGGAAAGTGCAAAGGAAAGTGGAATGTAATGGAATGGAATGTGGAATGGAAAGTGGAATTGAATCGAAGGGAACGGGGAATGGAAAGTAGAACGGAATGGAGTAGAACGTGGAATCGAACGTGGATTCGAACATCGAATGGAATGGCCAATGGACTGTGGAATTGAACGTGGAATGGAATGGAATGGAAAGTGGAATGGGACGTGGAATGTAGTGAAACGGAATGGAATGGATTGTGGAATGGATCATGGAATTTAACGGAATGGAATGTGGAATGGAAGTTGGAATGGAACGTGGAATGGAACGAGCAATGTAATGAAGAATGGAATGTGGAATGGAATTTGGAATGGAACGGAAAGGAATGCGGAATGGAATGTGCAATGGAATGTGGAATGCAGCGTGGAATGGAATGGAATGGAACGTGGAATGGAACATGGAATGGAACGGAATGGAACGTGGAATGGAACATGGAATGGAACGTGGAATGGAACATGGAATGGAAGGTGGAATTGAAAGGGCAATGGAATGTGGAATGTAACATGGAATGTAATGCAATGGAAACTGGAATGCAACTTGGAATGGAATGGAATGGATTGTGGAATGAAATCTGGAATGGAATGTGGAATGGAACCTGGATAGGAACATGGTATGTGGATTGGAATGTGGAATGGAATGGAATGGAATGTGGAATGGAATGTGAAATGGAAAGGAGAGTAATGTGGAACGGAATGTGGAATGGAATGTGGAATGCAATGGAATGGAATATGGAATGGAAAGGAAAGGAATGTGGAATATAATGGAATGGAATGGAATGGAATGGGAATGAAATAGAATGGAATGTGGACTGCAATGCAATGGAATGAAATAAGGAACAGAATGGAATGGAATGTGGAATGCAATGCAATGGAATGAAATGAGGAATTGAAAGGAATGGAATGTGGAATGGAATGGAATGGAATGTTAAATGGAATGGAACAGAACGTTGAATGGAATGTGGAATGGAATAGAATGGAATGTGGAATGAAATGGAAGGGAATGTGGAAAAGAATGTGGAATGAATGTGGAATGGAGAGTGGAATGGATTGGAATGGAATGTTCAATGGAATGGAAAGGAATGTGGAATAGAATGGAATCGGATAGAACGGAATGCGGAATGGAATGGAATAGAATGTGAAATGCAAAGGAATGGAGTGAAATGTGGAATTGAATGGAATGGAAAATGGAAAGGAATGGAATGGAATGTGGAATGGGATGGAATGGAACCTGGAATGGAACGTGGAATGGAATGTAGAATGGCATGAGGAATGGAATGTGGAATGCAATGGAATGGAATGTTGACTGTAAAGGAATGGAATATGGAATAGAATGGAATGGAATGCAATGTGGAATGGAATGGAAAGGAACGTGGAATTGAATGCAGTGGAATGTGGAAGGGAATGGAATGGAACGTGGAATAGAATGTGGAATGGAATGCAATGCAACGTGAAATGAAATGTGGAACGGAATGAGAAATGAAAAGTGGAATGGAACGTGAAAGGAAATGCAAAGGAACGTGAAATAGATTGAAATGGAACGTAGAATGTAATGTGGAATGGAATGCGGAATGGGACGTGGAACGGAATGGAATGCAACTTAAAATGGAATGTGGTAGAATGTGAAATGGAATGGAAAGGAATGTGGAATGGAATGGATTGGAATGTGGAAGGGAATGTACTGGAATGTGGAATGGAATGGAATGAAACGTGGAATGGAATGTGGAATGGTACGTGGAATGGATTGTTTAATGGAATGGAATGGAATGTGGAATAGAATGCAATGGAATGTAATGAAACGTGGAATGGACTGTGGAATGGTACGTTGAATGGATTGTTTAATGGAAGGGAATGGAATGTGGAATAGAATGGAATGGAACGGAGTGTGGAATGGAATGTGGAATGGAATGGAATGGAATGAGGAATGGAATTTGAAATGGAATGTGGAAAGGAAAGTTTAATGGAATGGAATGGAATGTGGAATCAAACATGGAATGAAATCGAATGGGATGTGGAATGGAAAGTGGAATGGAATGTGGAATGGAAAGTGGAATGGAATGGAATGGAATGTGGAATGGAATGTTGAAGGGAGTGTGGAATGGAATGGAATGGGATGTGGAATGGACTGTGTAATGAAATGAAATGGAATGTGGAATGGAACGTAATGGAAAGTGGAATGGAATGTGGAATGGAAAGGAATGAAATATGGAATGGAATGTGGAAACGAAAGTGGAAAGGAATGCAATGGAATTTGGCAGGGAACGTGGATTGGAATGGAATGGAAAGTGGAATTGAGCGTGTATTGTAAACTGGAATGGAATGGAATGGAATGTGGAATGGAATGGAATGGAATGTTGAATGGAATGTAATGGAATATGGAATAGAATGCAGTGGAATGGAATGTAGAATGGAATGTGGAATGGAACGTAAAATGGAATGTGGAATGGAATTTGGAATGCAATGGAATTGAATGTGGAATGGAATGTGGAATGAAATGGAATGGAATGGAATGTGGAATGGAATGCGGAATGGAATGGAATTGTATGTGGAATGGAACGTGGAATGGGACGTGAAATTGAATGAAATGGAATGTGGAAAGAAATATGGAATGTTATGGAATGGAGTGTGGAATGGAGTGTGGAATGGAATGTGGAATGGAATGGAAGGTGGAATGGAATGTGGAGTGGAATAGATTGCAATGTTAAAATGTAATGGAATGGAATGTGGATTGCAATGTGGATTACAATGGAATGCAATGTGGAATTGAATGGATTGGAATGTGGCATATAATTTTCAATGGAATGTGGCATGAAATATGGAGTGGAACGTTGAATGGAAAGTGGAATGGAATGGAATGGATCGTGGAATGGAACATGGAATGGAATGTGGAATGGAAGGTGGAATGGAGCGTGGAATGGAATCGAAAGGAGCGTGGAATGGAATGTGGAACGGAACGTGGAATGGAATGCGGAATGGAATGGATTGGAATGTGCAATGGAATGTGGAATGGAATGGACTGGAATGTGGAATGGAATGTGGAATGAAATGCAACGGAATGTGGAATGGAATGGAATGGAATGTGGAATGGAGTGGAATGGAATGTTGTATGGAATGAGGAATGGAATGTGGAGTGGCCCTCAGAATGGAACAGAGTGCAACGTGGAATGGAATGTGGAATGGAATGTGAAATGGAACGTGGAAGGAATGCAGTGAGGAATGGAACGTGGATTCGAATTTAATGGAACGTGGAATGGAACGTGGAATGGAATGTGGAATGGAAAGTGGAATGGAATGGAATGTGGAATGGATCGTGTAATGGAATGGAATGGAATGTGGAATGGAATGTGGAATGGAACGTGGAATGGAATGTGGAATGCAACGTTGAATGGAATGTGCAATTGAATGTGAAATGGAACGTGGAAAGGAATGGAATGGAAAGTGGAATGGTACGTGGAATGGAATGGAAAGGAACGTGGAATGGAATGTGGAATGGAACGTGGAATGGAATGGAATGGAATGTAGAATGGAATGTGGAATTTAATGTGGAAGAGAATGTGCAATGGAATTCAATGGAATGGAATGGAATGTGGTATGGAATGTGGAAAGGAATGTGGAATGGAAAGTGGAATGCAATGGAATTAAATGTGGAATGGAATGTGGAATGGAACGGGGAATGCAATGGAATAGAAAGTGGAATGGGATGGACTGGAATGTGGAATGGAAAGTGGAATGGAATGTGGAAGGCAATTTGGAATGGAACGTGGAATGGGATGGAATGTGAAACAGAATGGAATGGAATGTGGAATGGAATGCGGAATGGAATGTAGAATGGAATGGAATGGAATTTGGAATGGAGTGGAATGGAATGTTGATTCGAAGGTGGAAGGGAATCTGCTATGTAACGTGGAATGTAAAGGAATGGAATGTGGAATGGAATGCAGTGGAATGTGGAATGGAATGTAATGTAATGTGGAATGGAATGTGGAATGGAATGGAATGGAATGTGGAATAGAATGTGTAATGCAATGGAGTGGAATGCAAAATGGAATGGAGGGCAATGTGAAATGGAATGTGGAATGGAACGTGGAATGGAACTTGGAATGGAATGTGGAATGGAATGGAAAAGACTGAGAATGGAATGGTTTGGAATGTGGAATAAAATGTGGTATGCAATGGAATGGAATATTGAATGCAATAGAATGGAATGGTGTGGAATGTGGAATGGAATGGAAAGGAATGTGGAATGGAATGTGGAATGGAATGGAATGGAACATGGAAAGGAATGTGGAATGGAATGTGGAATGCGACGTGGAATAGAATGTGGAATGTAATTTGGAATGGAAAGTAGTGGAATGTGGAATGCAAAGGAATGGAATGTGGAATGGAATGCAACGGAATGTGCAATGGAATGTGGAAGAGAATGGAATGGAAGGTGGAATAGAATGCGGAATGGAATGGATAGGAATCCGGAATGGAATGGAATGGAATGGTATGGAATGTGGAATGGAATGTGGAATGGAAACTGGAATGGAATGTGGAATGGAAAGTGTAATGGAATGGAATTGAATGTGCTGTGGAATATGGAAGGAATCTGGAATACAACTTGGAAAGGAATGTGGAATTTAACGTGTAATGGAAGGTGGAATGGAATGGATTGGAACGTGCAATGGAATGTGAAGTGGAATGGAATGGAATGGAAGGTGCAATGGAAAGGAATGGAACGAGGAATGGAACATGGAATGGAACGAGGAATGGAACATGGAATGGAACGTGGAAAACAACGTGGAATTGAACGTGGAATGTCATGTTAAATGGAATGGAATGGAATGTGGAATAGAATGGAAAGGAATGTGGAATGGAATGGAATGGAATGGAGGGGAATGTGGAATGGAATGGAATGGAATGGAATGGAATGCGGAATGCAATGGAATTAATTGTGGAATGCAATGGAATGGAATGGAATGGAATCTAATGGAATTTGGAATAGAATGGGATGGAATGTGAAATGGAATGGAATGTAATGTGGAATGGAATGTGGAATAGAATGTGGAGTGGAAAGTGCAAAGGAAAGTGGAATGTAATGGAATGGACTGTGGAATGGAAAGTGGAATTGAATCGAAGGGAACGGGGAATGGAAAGTAGAACGGAATGGAGTAGAACGTGGAATCGAACGTGGATTCGAACATCGAATGGAATGGCCAATGGACTGTGGAATTGAACGTGGAATGGAATGGAATGGAAAGTGGAATGGGACGTGGAATGTAGTGAAACGGAATGGAATGGATTGTGGAATGGATCATGGAATTTAACGGAATGGAATGTGGAATGGAACTTGGAATGGAACGTGGAATGGAACGAGCAATGTAATGAAGAATGGAATGTGGAATGGAATTTGGAATGGAACGGAAAGGAATGCGGAATGGAATGTGCAATGGAATGTGGAATGCAGCGTGGAATGGAATGGAATGGAACGTGGAATGGAACATGGAATGGAACGGAATGGAACGTGGAATGGAACATGGAATGGAACGTGGAATGGAACATGGAATGGAAGGTGGAATTGAAAGGGCAATGGAATGTGGAATGTAACATGGAATGTAATGCAATGGAAACTGGAATGCAACTTGGAATGGAATGGAATGGATTGTGGAATGAAATCTGGAATGGAATGTGGAATGGAACCTGGATAGGAACATGGTATGTGGATTGGAATGTGGAATGGAATGGAATGGAATGTGGAATGGAATGTGAAATGGAAAGGAGAGTAATGTGGAACGGAATGTGGAATGGAATGTGGAATGCAATGGAATGGAATATGGAATGGAAAGGAAAGGAATGTGGAATATAATGGAATGGAATGGAATGGAATGGGAATGGAATAGAATGGAATGTGGACTGCAATGGAATGGAATGAAATGAGGAACAGAATGGAATGGAATGTGGAATGCAATGCAATGGAATGAAATGAGGAATTGAAAGGAATGGAATGTGGAATGGAATGTGAAATGGAATGGAACAGAACGTTGAATGGAATGTGGAATGGAATAGAATGGAATGTGGAATGAAATGGAAGGGAATGTGGAAAAGAATGTGGAATGAATGTGGAATGGAAAGTGAAATGGATTGGAATGGAATGTTCAATGGAATGGAAAGGAATGTGGAATAGAATGGAATCGGATAGAACGGAATGCGGAATGGAATGGAATAGAATGTGAAATGCAAAGGAATGGAGTGAAATGTGGAATTGAATGGAATGGAAAATGGAAAGGAATGGAATGGAATGTGGAATGGGATGGAATGGAACCTGGAATGGAACGTGGAATGGAATGTAGAATGGCATGAGGAATGGAATGTGGAATGCAATGGAATGGAATGTTGACTGTAAAGGAATGGAATATGGAATAGAATGGAATGGAATGCAATGTGGAATGGAATGGAAAGGAACGTGGAATTGAATGCAGTGGAATGTGGAAGGGAATGGAATGGAACGTGGAATAGAATGTGGAATGGAATGCAATGCAACGTGAAATGAAATGTGGAACGGAATGAGAAATGAAAAGTGGAATGGAACGTGAAACGAAATGCAAAGGAACGTGAAATAGATTGAAATGGAACGTAGAATGTAATGTGGAATGGAATGCGGAATGGGACGTGGAACGGAATGGAATGCAACTTAGAATGGAATGTGGTAGAATGTGAAATGGAATGGAAAGGAATGTGGAATGGAATGGATTGGAATGTGGAAGGGAATGTACTGGAATGTGGAATGGAATGGAATGAAACGTGGAATGGAATGTGGAATGGTACGTGGAATGGATTGTTTAATGGAATGGAATGGAATGTGGAATAGAATGCAATGGAATGTAATGAAACGTGCAATGGACTGTGGAATGGTACGTTGAATGGATTGTTTAATGGAAGGGAATGGAATGTGGAATAGAATGGAATGGAACGGAGTGTGGAATGGAATGTGGAATGGAATGGAATGGAATGAGGAATGGAATTTGAAATGGAATGTGGAAAGGAAAGTTTAATGGAATGGAATGGAATGTGGAATCAAACATGGAATGAAATCGAATGGGATGTGGAATGGAAAGTGGAATGGAATGTGGAATGGAAAGTGGAATGGAATGGAATGGAATGTGGAATGGAATGTTGAAGGGAGTGTGGAATGGAATGGAATGGGATGTGGAATGGACTGTGTAATGAAATGAAATGGAATGTGGAATGGAACGTAATGGAAAGTGGAATGGAATGTGGAATGGAATGTGGAATGGAAAGGAATGAAATATGGAATGGAATGTGGAAACGAAAGTGGAAAGGAATGCAATGGAATTTGGCAGGGAACGTGGATTGGAATGGAATGGAAAGTGGAATTGAGCGTGTATTGTAAACTGGAATGGAATGGAATGGAATGTGGAATGGAATGGAATGGAATGTTGAATGGAATGTAATGGAATATGGAATAGAATGCAGTGGAATGGAATGTAGAATGGAATGTGGAATGGAACGTAAAATGGAATGTGGAATGGAATTTGGAATGCAATGGAATTGAATGTGGAATGGAATGTGGAATGAAATGGAATGGAATGGAATGTGGAATGGAATGCGGAATGGAATGGAATTGTATGTGGAATGGAACGTGGAATGGGACGTGAAATTGAATGAAATGGAATGTGGAAAGAAATATGGAATGTTATGGAATGGAGTGTGGAATGGAGTGTGGAATGGAATGTGGAATGGAATGGAAGGTGGAATGGAATGTGGAGTGGAATAGATTGCAATGTTAAAATGTAATGGAATGGAATGTGGATTGCAATGTGGATTACAATGGAATGCAATGTGGAATTGAATGGATTGGAATGTGGCATATAATTTTCAATGGAATGTGGCATGAAATATGGAGTGGAACGTTGAATGGAAAGTGGAATGGAATGGAATGGATCGTGGAATGGAACATGGAATGGAATGTGGAATGGAAGGTGGAATGGAGCGTGGAATGGAATCGAAAGGAGCGTGGAGTGGAATGTGGAATGGAACGTGGAATGGAATGCGGAATGGAATGGATTGGAATGTGCAATGGAATGTGGAATGGAATGGACTGGAATGTGGAATGGAATGTGGAATGAAATGCAACGGAATGTGGAATGGAATGGAATGGAATGTGGAATGGAGTGGAATGGAACGTTGTATGGAATGAGGAATGGAATGTGGAGTGGCCCTCAGAATGGAACAGAGTGCAACGTGGAATGGAATGTGGAATGGAATGTAAAATGGAACGTGGAAGGAATGCAGTGAGGAATGGAACGTGGATTCGAATTTAATGGAACGTGGAATGGAACGTGGAATGGAATGTGGAATGGAAAGTGGAATGGAATGGAATGTGGAATGGATCGTGTAATGGAATGGAATGGAATGTGGAATGGAATGTGGAATGGAACGTGGAATGGAATGTGGCATGCAACGTTGAATGGAATGTGCAATTGAATGTGAAATGGAACGTGGAAAGGAATGGAATGGAAAGTGGAATGGTACGTGGAATGGAATGGAAAGGAACGTGGAATGGAATGTGGAATGGAACGTGGAATGGAATGGAATGGAATGTAGAATGGAATGTGGAATTTAATGTGGAAGAGAATGTGCAATGGAATTCAATGGAATGGAATGGAATGTGGTATGGAATGTGGAAAGGAATGTGGAATGGAAAGTGGAATGCAATGGAATTAAATGTGGAATGGAATGTGGAATGGAACGGGGAATGCAATGGAATAGAAAGTGGAATGGGATGGACTGGAATGTGGAATGGAAAGTGGAATGGAATGTGGAAGGCAATTTGGAATGGAACGTGGAATGGGATGGAATGTGAAACAGAATGGAATGGAATGTGGAATGGAATGCGGAATGGAATGTAGATTGGAATGGAATGGAATTTGGAATGGAGTGGAATGGAATGTTGATTCGAAGGTGGAAGGGAATCTGCTATGTAACGTGGAATGTAAAGGAATGGAATGTGGAATGGAATGCAGTGGAATGTGGAATGGAATGTAATGTAATGTGGAATGGAATGTGGAATGGAATGGAATGGAATGTGGAATAGAATGTGTAATGCAATGGAGTGGAATGCAAAATGGAATGGAGGGCAATGTGAAATGGAATGTGGAATGGAACGTGGAATGGAACTTGGAATGGAATGTGGAATGGAATGGAAAAGACTGAGAATGGAATGGTTTGGAATGTGGAATAAAATGTGGTATGCAATGGAATGGAATATTGAATGCAATAGAATGGAATGGTGTGGAATGTGGAATGGAATGGAAAGGAATGTGGAATGGAATGTGGAATGGAATGGAATGGAACATGGAAAGGAATGTGGAATGGAATGTGGAATGCGACGTGGAATAGAATGTGGAATGTAATTTGGAATGGAAAGTAGTGGAATGTGGAATGCAAAGGAATGGAATGTGGAATGGAATGCAACGGAATGTGCAATGGAATGTGGAAGAGAATGGAATGGAAGGTGGAATAGAATGCGGAATGGAATGGATAGGAATCCGGAATGGAATGGAATGGAATGGTATGGAATGTGGAATGGAATGTGGAATGGAAACTGGAATGGAATGTGGAATGGAAAGTGTAATGGAATGGAATTGAATGTGCTGTGGAATATGGAAGGAATCTGGAATACAACTTGGAAAGGAATGTGGAATTTAACGTGTAATGGAAGGTGGAATGGAATGGATTGGAACGTGCAATGGAATGTGAAGTGGAATGGAATGGAATGGAAGGTGCAATGGAAAGGAATGGAACGAGGAATGGAACATGGAATGGAACGAGGAATGGAACATGGAATGGAACGTGGAAAACAACGTGGAATTGAACGTGGAATGTCATGTTAAATGGAATGGAATGGAATGTGGAATAGAATGGAAAGGAATGTGGAATGGAATGGAATGGAATGGAGGGGAATGTGGAATGGAATGGAATGGAATGGAATGGAATGCGGAATGCAATGGAATTAATTGTGGAATGCAATGGAATGGAATGGAATGGAATCTAATGGAATTTGGAATAGAATGGGATGGAATGTGAAATGGAATGGAATGTAATGTGGAATGGAATGTGGAATAGAATGTGGAGTGGAAAGTGCAAAGGAAAGTGGAATGTAATGGAATGGACTGTGGAATGGAAAGTGGAATTGAATCGAAGGGAACGGGGAATGGAAAGTAGAACGGAATGGAGTAGAACGTGGAATCGAACGTGGATTCGAACATCGAATGGAATGGCCAATGGACTGTGGAATTGAACGTGGAATGGAATGGAATGGAAAGTGGAATGGGACGTGGAATGTAGTGAAACGGAATGGAATGGATTGTGGAATGGATCATGGAATTTAACGGAATGGAATGTGGAATGGAAGTTGGAATGGAACGTGGAATGGAACGAGCAATGTAATGAAGAATGGAATGTGGAATGGAATTTGGAATGGAACGGAAAGGAATGCGGAATGGAATGTGCAATGGAATGTGGAATGCAGCGTGGAATGGAATGGAATGGAACGTGGAATGGAACATGGAATGGAACGGAATGGAACGTGGAATGGAACATGGAATGGAACGTGGAATGGAACATGGAATGGAAGGTGGAATTGAAAGGGCAATGGAATGTGG
Source organism: Pongo pygmaeus (assembly GCF_028885625.2). Taxonomy (NCBI): domain Eukaryota; kingdom Metazoa; phylum Chordata; class Mammalia; order Primates; family Hominidae; genus Pongo; species Pongo pygmaeus. The sequence continues at coordinate 45,397,227 of NC_072397.2, read as the reverse complement.
AATGTAACATGGAATGTAATGCAATGGAAACTGGAATGCAACTTGGAATGGAATGGAATGGATTGTGGAATGAAATCTGGAATGGAATGTGGAATGGAACCTGGATAGGAACATGGTATGTGGATTGGAATGTGGAATGGAATGGAATGGAATGTGGAATGGAATGTGAAATGGAAAGGAGAGTAATGTGGAACGGAATGTGGAATGGAATGTGGAATGCAATGGAATGGAATATGGAATGGAAAGGAAAGGAATGTGGAATATAATGGAATGGAATGGAATGGAATGGGAATGAAATAGAATGGAATGTGGACTGCAATGCAATGGAATGAAATAAGGAACAGAATGGAATGGAATGTGGAATGCAATGCAATGGAATGAAATGAGGAATTGAAAGGAATGGAATGTGGAATGGAATGGAATGGAATGTGAAATGGAATGGAACAGAACGTTGAATGGAATGTGGAATGGAATAGAATGGAATGTGGAATGAAATGGAAGGGAATGTGGAAAAGAATGTGGAATGAATGTGGAATGGAGAGTGGAATGGATTGGAATGGAATGTTCAATGGAATGGAAAGGAATGTGGAATAGAATGGAATCGGATAGAACGGAATGCGGAATGGAATGGAATAGAATGTGAAATGCAAAGGAATGGAGTGAAATGTGGAATTGAATGGAATGGAAAATGGAAAGGAATGGAATGGAATGTGGAATGGGATGGAATGGAACCTGGAATGGAACGTGGAATGGAATGTAGAATGGCATGAGGAATGGAATGTGGAATGCAATGGAATGGAATGTTGACTGTAAAGGAATGGAATATGGAATAGAATGGAATGGAATGCAATGTGGAATGGAATGGAAAGGAACGTGGAATTGAATGCAGTGGAATGTGGAAGGGAATGGAATGGAACGTGGAATAGAATGTGGAATGGAATGCAATGCAACGTGAAATGAAATGTGGAAAGGAATGAGAAATGAAAAGTGGAATGGAACGTGAAAGGAAATGCAAAGGAACGTGAAATAGATTGAAATGGAACGTAGAATGTAATGTGGAATGGAATGCGGAATGGGACGTGGAACGGAATGGAATGCAACTTAGAATGGAATGTGGTAGAATGTGAAATGGAATGGAAAGGAATGTGGAATGGAATGGATTGGAATGTGGAAGGGAATGTACTGGAATGTGGAATGGAATGGAATGAAACGTGGAATGGAATGTGGAATGGTACGTGGAATGGATTGTTTAATGGAATGGAATGGAATGTGGAATAGAATGCAATGGAATGTAATGAAACGTGGAATGGACTGTGGAATGGTACGTTGAATGGATTGTTTAATGGAAGGGAATGGAATGTGGAATAGAATGGAATGGAACGGAGTGTGGAATGGAATGTGGAATGGAATGGAATGGAATGAGGAATGGAATTTGAAATGGAATGTGGAAAGGAAAGTTTAATGGAATGGAATGGAATGTGGAATCGAACATGGAATGAAATCGAATGGGATGTGGAATGGAAAGTGGAATGGAATGTGGAATGGAAAGTGGAATGGAATGGAATGGAATGTGGAATGGAATGTTGAATGGAGTGTGGAATGGAATGGAATGGGATGTGGAATGGACTGTGTAATGAAATGAAATGGAATGTGGAATGGAACGTAATGGAAAGTGGAATGGAATGTGGAATGGAAAGGAATGAAATATGGAATGGAATGTGGAAACGAAAGTGGAAAGGAATGCAATGGAATTTGGCAGGGAACGTGGATTGGAATGGAATGGAAAGTGGAATTGAGCGTGTATTGTAAACTGGAATGGAATGGAATGGAATGTGGAATGGAATGGAATGGAATGTTGAATGGAAAGTAATGGAATATGGAATAGAATGCAGTGGAATGGAATGTAGAATGGAATGTGGAATGGAACGTAAAATGGAATGTGGAATGGAATTTGGAATGCAATGGAATTGAATGTGGAATGGAATGTGGAATGAAATGGAATGGAATGGAATGTGGAATGGAATGCGGAATGGAATGGAATTGTATGTGGAATGGAACGTGGAATGGGACGTGAAATTGAATGAAATGGAATGTGGAAAGAAATATGGAATGTTATGGAATGGAGTGTGGAATGGAGTGTGGAATGGAATGTGGAATGGAATGGAAGGTGGAATGGAATGTGGAGTGGAATAGATTGCAATGTTAAAATGTAATGGAATGGAATGTGGATTGCAATGTGGATTACAATGGAATGCAATGTGGAATTGAATGGATTGGAATGTGGCATATAATTTTCAATGGAATGTGGCATGAAATATGGAGTGGAACGTTGAATGGAAAGTGGAATGGAATGGAATGGATCGTGGAATGGAACATGGAATGGAATGTGGAATGGAAGGTGGAATGGAGCGTGGAATGGAATCGAAAGGAGCGTGGAATGGAATGTGGAACGGAACGTGGAATGGAATGCGGAATGGAATGGATTGGAATGTGCAATGGAATGTGGAATGGAATGGACTGGAATGTGGAATGGAATGTGGAATGAAATGCAACGGAATGTGGAATGGAATGGAATGGAATGTGGAATGGAGTGGAATGGAATGTTGTATGGAATGAGGAATGGAATGTGGAGTGGCCCTCAGAATGGAACAGAGTGCAACGTGGAATGGAATGTGGAATGGAATGTGAAATGGAACGTGGAAGGAATGCAGTGAGGAATGGAACGTGGATTCGAATTTAATGGAACGTGGAATGGAACGTGGAATGGAATGTGGAATGGAAAGTGGAATGGAATGGAATGTGGAATGGATCGTGTAATGGAATGGAATGGAATGTGGAATGGAATGTGGAATGGAACGTGGAATGGAATGTGGAATGCAACGTTGAATGGAATGTGCAATTGAATGTGAAATGGAACGTGGAAAGGAATGGAATGGAAAGTGGAATGGTACGTGGAATGGAATGGAAAGGAACGTGGAATGGAATGTGGAATGGAACGTGGAATGGAATGGAATGGAATGTAGAATGGAATGTGGAATTTAATGTGGAAGAGAATGTGCAATGGAATTCAATGGAATGGAATGGAATGTGGTATGGAATGTGGAAAGGAATGTGGAATGGAAAGTGGAATGCAATGGAATTAAATGTGGAATGGAATGTGGAATGGAACGGGGAATGCAATGGAATAGAAAGTGGAATGGGATGGACTGGAATGTGGAATGGAAAGTGGAATGGAATGTGGAAGGCAATTTGGAATGGAACGTGGAATGGGATGGAATGTGAAACAGAATGGAATGGAATGTGGAATGGAATGCGGAATGGAATGTAGAATGGAATGGAATGGAATTTGGAATGGAGTGGAATGGAATGTTGATTCGAAGGTGGAAGGGAATCTGCTATGTAACGTGGAATGTAAAGGAATGGAATGTGGAATGGAATGCAGTGGAATGTGGAATGGAATGTAATGTAATGTGGAATGGAATGTGGAATGGAATGGAATGGAATGTGGAATAGAATGTGTAATGCAATGGAGTGGAATGCAAAATGGAATGGAGGGCAATGTGAAATGGAATGTGGAATGGAACGTGGAATGGAACTTGGAATGGAATGTGGAATGGAATGGAAAAGACTGAGAATGGAATGGTTTGGAATGTGGAATAAAATGTGGTATGCAATGGAATGGAATATTGAATGCAATAGAATGGAATGGTGTGGAATGTGGAATGGAATGGAAAGGAATGTGGAATGGAATGTGGAATGGAATGGAATGGAACATGGAAAGGAATGTGGAATGGAATGTGGAATGCGACGTGGAATAGAATGTGGAATGTAATTTGGAATGGAAAGTAGTGGAATGTGGAATGCAAAGGAATGGAATGTGGAATGGAATGCAACGGAATGTGCAATGGAATGTGGAAGAGAATGGAATGGAAGGTGGAATAGAATGCGGAATGGAATGGATAGGAATCCGGAATGGAATGGAATGGAATGGTATGGAATGTGGAATGGAATGTGGAATGGAAACTGGAATGGAATGTGGAATGGAAAGTGTAATGGAATGGAATTGAATGTGCTGTGGAATATGGAAGGAATCTGGAATACAACTTGGAAAGGAATGTGGAATTTAACGTGTAATGGAAGGTGGAATGGAATGGATTGGAACGTGCAATGGAATGTGAAGTGGAATGGAATGGAATGGAAGGTGCAATGGAAAGGAATGGAACGAGGAATGGAACATGGAATGGAACGAGGAATGGAACATGGAATGGAACGTGGAAAACAACGTGGAATTGAACGTGGAATGTCATGTTAAATGGAATGGAATGGAATGTGGAATAGAATGGAAAGGAATGTGGAATGGAATGGAATGGAATGGAGGGGAATGTGGAATGGAATGGAATGGAATGGAATGGAATGCGGAATGCAATGGAATTAATTGTGGAATGCAATGGAATGGAATGGAATGGAATCTAATGGAATTTGGAATAGAATGGGATGGAATGTGAAATGGAATGGAATGTAATGTGGAATGGAATGTGGAATAGAATGTGGAGTGGAAAGTGCAAAGGAAAGTGGAATGTAATGGAATGGACTGTGGAATGGAAAGTGGAATTGAATCGAAGGGAACGGGGAATGGAAAGTAGAACGGAATGGAGTAGAACGTGGAATCGAACGTGGATTCGAACATCGAATGGAATGGCCAATGGACTGTGGAATTGAACGTGGAATGGAATGGAATGGAAAGTGGAATGGGACGTGGAATGTAGTGAAACGGAATGGAATGGATTGTGGAATGGATCATGGAATTTAACGGAATGGAATGTGGAATGGAACTTGGAATGGAACGTGGAATGGAACGAGCAATGTAATGAAGAATGGAATGTGGAATGGAATTTGGAATGGAACGGAAAGGAATGCGGAATGGAATGTGCAATGGAATGTGGAATGCAGCGTGGAATGGAATGGAATGGAACGTGGAATGGAACATGGAATGGAACGGAATGGAACGTGGAATGGAACATGGAATGGAACGTGGAATGGAACATGGAATGGAAGGTGGAATTGAAAGGGCAATGGAATGTGGAATGTAACATGGAATGTAATGCAATGGAAACTGGAATGCAACTTGGAATGGAATGGAATGGATTGTGGAATGAAATCTGGAATGGAATGTGGAATGGAACCTGGATAGGAACATGGTATGTGGATTGGAATGTGGAATGGAATGGAATGGAATGTGGAATGGAATGTGAAATGGAAAGGAGAGTAATGTGGAATGGAATGTGGAATGGAATGTGGAATGCAATGGAATGGAATATGGAATGGAAAGGAAAGGAATGTGGAATATAATGGAATGGAATGGAATGGAATGGGAATGGAATAGAATGGAATGTGGACTGCAATGGAATGGAATGAAATGAGGAACAGAATGGAATGGAATGTGGAATGCAATGCAATGGAATGAAATGAGGAATTGAAAGGAATGGAATGTGGAATGGAATGTGAAATGGAATGGAACAGAACGTTGAATGGAATGTGGAATGGAATAGAATGGAATGTGGAATGAAATGGAAGGGAATGTGGAAAAGAATGTGGAATGAATGTGGAATGGAAAGTGAAATGGATTGGAATGGAATGTTCAATGGAATGGAAAGGAATGTGGAATAGAATGGAATCGGATAGAACGGAATGCGGAATGGAATGGAATAGAATGTGAAATGCAAAGGAATGGAGTGAAATGTGGAATTGAATGGAATGGAAAATGGAAAGGAATGGAATGGAATGTGGAATGGGATGGAATGGAACCTGGAATGGAACGTGGAATGGAATGTAGAATGGCATGAGGAATGGAATGTGGAATGCAATGGAATGGAATGTTGACTGTAAAGGAATGGAATATGGAATAGAATGGAATGGAATGCAATGTGGAATGGAATGGAAAGGAACGTGGAATTGAATGCAGTGGAATGTGGAAGGGAATGGAATGGAACGTGGAATAGAATGTGGAATGGAATGCAATGCAACGTGAAATGAAATGTGGAACGGAATGAGAAATGAAAAGTGGAATGGAACGTGAAACGAAATGCAAAGGAACGTGAAATAGATTGAAATGGAACGTAGAATGTAATGTGGAATGGAATGCGGAATGGGACGTGGAACGGAATGGAATGCAACTTAGAATGGAATGTGGTAGAATGTGAAATGGAATGGAAAGGAATGTGGAATGGAATGGATTGGAATGTGGAAGGGAATGTACTGGAATGTGGAATGGAATGGAATGAAACGTGGAATGGAATGTGGAATGGTACGTGGAATGGATTGTTTAATGGAATGGAATGGAATGTGGAATAGAATGCAATGGAATGTAATGAAACGTGGAATGGACTGTGGAATGGTACGTTGAATGGATTGTTTAATGGAAGGGAATGGAATGTGGAATAGAATGGAATGGAACGGAGTGTGGAATGGAATGTGGAATGGAATGGAATGGAATGAGGAATGGAATTTGAAATGGAATGTGGAAAGGAAAGTTTAATGGAATGGAATGGAATGTGGAATCGAACATGGAATGAAATCGAATGGGATGTGGAATGGAAAGTGGAATGGAATGTGGAATGGAAAGTGGAATGGAATGGAATGGAATGTGGAATGGAATGTTGAAGGGAGTGTGGAATGGAATGGAATGGGATGTGGAATGGACTGTGTAATGAAATGAAATGGAATGTGGAATGGAACGTAATGGAAAGTGGAATGGAATGTGGAATGGAATGTGGAATGGAAAGGAATGAAATATGGAATGGAATGTGGAAACGAAAGTGGAAAGGAATGCAATGGAATTTGGCAGGGAACGTGGATTGGAATGGAATGGAAAGTGGAATTGAGCGTGTATTGTAAACTGGAATGGAATGGAATGGAATGTGGAATGGAATGGAATGGAATGTTGAATGGAATGTAATGGAATATGGAATAGAATGCAGTGGAATGGAATGTAGAATGGAATGTGGAATGGAACGTAAAATGGAATGTGGAATGGAATTTGGAATGCAATGGAATTGAATGTGGAATGGAATGTGGAATGAAATGGAATGGAATGGAATGTGGAATGGAATGCGGAATGGAATGGAATTGTATGTGGAATGGAACGTGGAATGGGACGTGAAATTGAATGAAATGGAATGTGGAAAGAAATATGGAATGTTATGGAATGGAGTGTGGAATGGAGTGTGGAATGGAATGTGGAATGGAATGGAAGGTGGAATGGAATGTGGAGTGGAATAGATTGCAATGTTAAAATGTAATGGAATGGAATGTGGATTGCAATGTGGATTACAATGGAATGCAATGTGGAATTGAATGGATTGGAATGTGGCATATAATTTTCAATGGAATGTGGCATGAAATATGGAGTGGAACGTTGAATGGAAAGTGGAATGGAATGGAATGGATCGTGGAATGGAACATGGAATGGAATGTGGAATGGAAGGTGGAATGGAGCGTGGAATGGAATCGAAAGGAGCGTGGAGTGGAATGTGGAATGGAACGTGGAATGGAATGCGGAATGGAATGGATTGGAATGTGCAATGGAATGTGGAATGGAATGGACTGGAATGTGGAATGGAATGTGGAATGAAATGCAACGGAATGTGGAATGGAATGGAATGGAATGTGGAATGGAGTGGAATGGAACGTTGTATGGAATGAGGAATGGAATGTGGAGTGGCCCTCAGAATGGAACAGAGTGCAACGTGGAATGGAATGTGGAATGGAATGTGAAATGGAACGTGGAAGGAATGCAGTGAGGAATGGAACGTGGATTCGAATTTAATGGAACGTGGAATGGAACGTGGAATGGAATGTGGAATGGAAAGTGGAATGGAATGGAATGTGGAATGGATCGTGTAATGGAATGGAATGGAATGTGGAATGGAATGTGGAATGGAACGTGGAATGGAATGTGGAATGCAACGTTGAATGGAATGTGCAATTGAATGTGAAATGGAACGTGGAAAGGAATGGAATGGAAAGTGGAATGGTACGTGGAATGGAATGGAAAGGAACGTGGAATGGAATGTGGAATGGAACGTGGAATGGAATGGAATGGAATGTAGAATGGAATGTGGAATTTAATGTGGAAGAGAATGTGCAATGGAATTCAATGGAATGGAATGGAATGTGGTATGGAATGTGGAAAGGAATGTGGAATGGAAAGTGGAATGCAATGGAATTAAATGTGGAATGGAATGTGGAATGGAACGGGGAATGCAATGGAATAGAAAGTGGAATGGGATGGACTGGAATGTGGAATGGAAAGTGGAATGGAATGTGGAAGGCAATTTGGAATGGAACGTGGAATGGGATGGAATGTGAAACAGAATGGAATGGAATGTGGAATGGAATGCGGAATGGAATGTAGATTGGAATGGAATGGAATTTGGAATGGAGTGGAATGGAATGTTGATTCGAAGGTGGAAGGGAATCTGCTATGTAACGTGGAATGTAAAGGAATGGAATGTGGAATGGAATGCAGTGGAATGTGGAATGGAATGTAATGTAATGTGGAATGGAATGTGGAATGGAATGGAATGGAATGTGGAATAGAATGTGTAATGCAATGGAGTGGAATGCAAAATGGAATGGAGGGCAATGTGAAATGGAATGTGGAATGGAACGTGGAATGGAACTTGGAATGGAATGTGGAATGGAATGGAAAAGACTGAGAATGGAATGGTTTGGAATGTGGAATAAAATGTGGTATGCAATGGAATGGAATATTGAATGCAATAGAATGGAATGGTGTGGAATGTGGAATGGAATGGAAAGGAATGTGGAATGGAATGTGGAATGGAATGGAATGGAACATGGAAAGGAATGTGGAATGGAATGTGGAATGCGACGTGGAATAGAATGTGGAATGTAATTTGGAATGGAAAGTAGTGGAATGTGGAATGCAAAGGAATGGAATGTGGAATGGAATGCAACGGAATGTGCAATGGAATGTGGAAGAGAATGGAATGGAAGGTGGAATAGAATGCGGAATGGAATGGATAGGAATCCGGAATGGAATGGAATGGAATGGTATGGAATGTGGAATGGAATGTGGAATGGAAACTGGAATGGAATGTGGAATGGAAAGTGTAATGGAATGGAATTGAATGTGCTGTGGAATATGGAAGGAATCTGGAATACAACTTGGAAAGGAATGTGGAATTTAACGTGTAATGGAAGGTGGAATGGAATGGATTGGAACGTGCAATGGAATGTGAAGTGGAATGGAATGGAATGGAAGGTGGAATGGAAAGGAATGGAACGAGGAATGGAACATGGAATGGAACGTGGAAAACAACGTGGAATTGAACGTGGAATGTCATGTTAAATGGAATGGAATGGAATGTGGAATAGAATGGAAAGGAATGTGGAATGGAATGGAATGGAATGGAGGGGAATATGGAATGGAATGGAATGGAATGGAATGGAATGCGGAATGCAATGGAATTAATTGTGGAATGCAATGGAATGGAATGGAATGGAATCTAATGGAATTTGGAATAGAATGGGATGGAATGTGAAATGAAATGGAATGTAATGTGGAATGGAATGTGGAATAGAATGTGGAGTGGAAAGTGCAAAGGAAAGTGGAATGTAATGGAATGGAATGTGGAATGGAAAGTGGAATTGAATCGAAGGGAACGGGGAATGGAAAGTAGAACGGAATGGAGTAGAACGTGGAATCGAACGTGGATTCGAACATCGAATGGAATGGCCAATGGACTGTGGAATTGAACGTGGAATGGAATGGAATGGAAAGTGGAATGGGACGTGGAATGTAGTGAAACGGAATGGAATGGATTGTGGAATGGATCATGGAATTTAACGGAATGGAATGTGGAATGGAAGTTGGAATGGAACGTGGAATGGAACGAGCAATGTAATGAAGAATGGAATGTGGAATGGAATTTGGAATGGAACGGAAAGGAATGCGGAATGGAATGTGCAATGGAATGTGGAATGCAGCGTGGAATGGAATGGAATGGAACGTGGAATGGAACATGGAATGGAACGGAATGGAACGTGGAATGGAACATGGAATGGAACGTGGAATGGAACATGGAATGGAAGGTGGAATTGAAAGGGCAATGGAATGTGGAATGTAACATGGAATGTAATGCAATGGAAACTGGAATGCAACTTGGAATGGAATGGAATGGATTGTGGAATGAAATCTGGAATGGAATGTGGAATGGAACCTGGATAGGAACATGGTATGTGGATTGGAATGTGGAATGGAATGGAATGGAATGTGGAATGGAATGTGAAATGGAAAGGAGAGTAATGTGGAACGGAATGTGGAATGGAATGTGGAATGCAATGGAATGGAATATGGAATGGAAAGGAAAGGAATGTGGAATATAATGGAATGGAATGGAATGGAATGGGAATGAAATAGAATGGAATGTGGACTGCAATGCAATGGAATGAAATAAGGAACAGAATGGAATGGAATGTGGAATGCAATGCAATGGAATGAAATGAGGAATTGAAAGGAATGGAATGTGGAATGGAATGGAATGGAATGTGAAATGGAATGGAACAGAACGTTGAATGGAATGTGGAATGGAATAGAATGGAATGTGGAATGAAATGGAAGGGAATGTGGAAAAGAATGTGGAATGAATGTGGAATGGAGAGTGGAATGGATTGGAATGGAATGTTCAATGGAATGGAAAGGAATGTGGAATAGAATGGAATCGGATAGAACGGAATGCGGAATGGAATGGAATAGAATGTGAAATGCAAAGGAATGGAGTGAAATGTGGAATTGAATGGAATGGAAAATGGAAAGGAATGGAATGGAATGTGGAATGGGATGGAATGGAACCTGGAATGGAACGTGGAATGGAATGTAGAATGGCATGAGGAATGGAATGTGGAATGCAATGGAATGGAATGTTGACTGTAAAGGAATGGAATATGGAATAGAATGGAATGGAATGCAATGTGGAATGGAATGGAAAGGAACGTGGAATTGAATGCAGTGGAATGTGGAAGGGAATGGAATGGAACGTGGAATAGAATGTGGAATGGAATGCAATGCAACGTGAAATGAAATGTGGAAAGGAATGAGAAATGAAAAGTGGAATGGAACGTGAAAGGAAATGCAAAGGAACGTGAAATAGATTGAAATGGAACGTAGAATGTAATGTGGAATGGAATGCGGAATGGGACGTGGAACGGAATGGAATGCAACTTAGAATGGAATGTGGTAGAATGTGAAATGGAATGGAAAGGAATGTGGAATGGAATGGATTGGAATGTGGAAGGGAATGTACTGGAATGTGGAATGGAATGGAATGAAACGTGGAATGGAATGTGGAATGGTACGTGGAATGGATTGTTTAATGGAATGGAATGGAATGTGGAATAGAATGCAATGGAATGTAATGAAACGTGGAATGGACTGTGGAATGGTACGTTGAATGGATTGTTTAATGTAAGGGAATGGAATGTGGAATAGAATGGAATGGAACGGAGTGTGGAATGGAATGTGGAATGGAATGGAATGGAATGAGGAATGGAATTTGAAATGGAATGTGGAAAGGAAAGTTTAATGGAATGGAATGGAATGTGGAATCGAACATGGAATGAAATCGAATGGGATGTGGAATGGAAAGTGGAATGGAATGTGGAATGGAAAGTGGAATGGAATGGAATGGAATGTGGAATGGAATGTTGAATGGAGTGTGGAATGGAATGGAATGGGATGTGGAATGGACTGTGTAATGAAATGAAATGGAATGTGGAATGGAACGTAATGGAAAGTGGAATGGAATGTGGAATGGAAAGGAATGAAAAATGGAATGGAATGTGGAAACGAAAGTGGAAAGGAATGCAATGGAATTTGGCAGGGAACGTGGATTGGAATGGAATGGAAAGTGGAATTGAGCGTGTATTGTAAACTGGAATGGAATGGAATGGAATGTGGAATGGAATGGAATGGAATGTTGAATGGAATGTAATGGAATATGGAATAGAATGCAGTGGAATGGAATGTAGAATGGAATGTGGAATGGAACGTAAAATGGAATGTGGAATGGAATTTGGAATGCAATGGAATTGAATGTGGAATGGAATGTGGAATGAAATGGAATGGAATGGAATGTGGAATGGAATGCGGAATGGAATGGAATTGTATGTGGAATGGAACGTGGAATGGGACGTGAAATTGAATGAAATGGAATGTGGAAAGAAATATGGAATGTTATGGAATGGAGTGTGGAATGGAGTGTGGAATGGAATGTGGAATGGAATGGAAGGTGGAATGGAATGTGGAGTGGAATAGATTGCAATGTTAAAATGTAATGGAATGGAATGTGGATTGCAATGTGGATTACAATGGAATGCAATGTGGAATTGAATGGATTGGAATGTGGCATATAATTTTCAATGGAATGTGGCATGAAATATGGAGTGGAACGTTGAATGGAAAGTGGAATGGAATGGAATGGATCGTGGAATGGAACATGGAATGGAATGTGGAATGGAAGGTGGAATGGAGCGTGGAATGGAATCGAAAGGAGCGTGGAATGGAATGTGGAACGGAACGTGGAATGGAATGCGGAATGGAATGGATTGGAATGTGCAATGGAATGTGGAATGGAATGGACTGGAATGTGGAATGGAATGTGGAATGAAATGCAACGGAATGTGGAATGGAATGGAATGGAATGTGGAATGGAGTGGAATGGAACGTTGTATGGAATGAGGAATGGAATGTGGAGTGGCCCTCAGAATGGAACAGAGTGCAACGTGGAATGGAATGTGGAATGGAATGTGAAATGGAACGTGGAAGGAATGCAGTGAGGAATGGAACGTGGATTCGAATTTAATGGAACGTGGAATGGAACGTGGAATGGAATGTGGAATGGAAAGTGGAATGGAATGGAATGTGGAATGGATCGTGTAATGGAATGGAATGGAATGTGGAATGGAATGTGGAATGGAACGTGGAATGGAATGTGGCATGCAACGTTGAATGGAATGTGCAATTGAATGTGAAATGGAACGTGGAAAGGAATGGAATGGAAAGTGGAATGGTACGTGGAATGGAATGGAAAGGAACGTGGAATGGAATGTGGAATGGAACGTGGAATGGAATGGAATGGAATGTAGAATGGAATGTGGAATTTAATGTGGAAGAGAATGTGCAATGGAATTCAATGGAATGGAATGGAATGTGGTATGGAATGTGGAAAGGAATGTGGAATGGAAAGTGGAATGCAATGGAATTAAATGTGGAATGGAATGTGGAATGGAACGGGGAATGCAATGGAATAGAAAGTGGAATGGGATGGACTGGAATGTGGAATGGAAAGTGGAATGGAATGTGGAAGGCAATTTGGAATGGAACGTGGAATGGGATGGAATGTGAAACAGAATGGAATGGAATGTGGAATGGAATGCGGAATGGAATGTAGAATGGAATGGAATGGAATTTGGAATGGAGTGGAATGGAATGTTGATTCGAAGGTGGAAGGGAATCTGCTATGTAACGTGGAATGTAAAGGAATGGAATGTGGAATGGAATGCAGTGGAATGTGGAATGGAATGTAATGTAATGTGGAATGGAATGTGGAATGGAATGGAATGGAATGTGGAATAGAATGTGTAATGCAATGGAGTGGAATGCAAAATGGAATGGAGGGCAATGTGAAATGGAATGTGGAATGGAACGTGGAATGGAACTTGGAATGGAATGTGGAATGGAATGGAAAAGACTGAGAATGGAATGGTTTGGAATGTGGAATAAAATGTGGTATGCAATGGAATGGAATATTGAATGCAATAGAATGGAATGGTGTGGAATGTGGAATGGAATGGAAAGGAATGTGGAATGGAATGTGGAATGGAATGGAATGGAACATGGAAAGGAATGTGGAATGGAATGTGGAATGCGACGTGGAATAGAATGTGGAATGTAATTTGGAATGGAAAGTAGTGGAATGTGGAATGCAAAGGAATGGAATGTGGAATGGAATGCAACGGAATGTGCAATGGAATGTGGAAGAGAATGGAATGGAAGGTGGAATAGAATGCGGAATGGAATGGATAGGAATCCGGAATGGAATGGAATGGAATGGTATGGAATGTGGAATGGAATGTGGAATGGAAACTGGAATGGAATGTGGAATGGAAAGTGTAATGGAATGGAATTGAATGTGCTGTGGAATATGGAAGGAATCTGGAATACAACTTGGAAAGGAATGTGGAATTTAACGTGTAATGGAAGGTGGAATGGAATGGATTGGAACGTGCAATGGAATGTGAAGTGGAATGGAATGGAATGGAAGGTGCAATGGAAAGGAATGGAACGAGGAATGGAACATGGAATGGAACGAGGAATGGAACATGGAATGGAACGTGGAAAACAACGTGGAATTGAACGTGGAATGTCATGTTAAATGGAATGGAATGGAATGTGGAATAGAATGGAAAGGAATGTGGAATGGAATGGAATGGAATGGAGGGGAATGTGGAATGGAATGGAATGGAATGGAATGCGGAATGCAATGGAATTAATTGTGGAATGCAATGGAATGGAATGGAATGGAATCTAATGGAATTTGGAATAGAATGGGATGGAATGTGAAATGGAATGGAATGTAATGTGGAATGGAATGTGGAATAGAATGTGGAGTGGAAAGTGCAAAGGAAAGTGGAATGTAATGGAATGGACTGTGGAATGGAAAGTGGAATTGAATCGAAGGGAACGGGGAATGGAAAGTAGAACGGAATGGAGTAGAACGTGGAATCGAACGTGGATTCGAACATCGAATGGAATGGCCAATGGACTGTGGAATTGAACGTGGAATGGAATGGAATGGAAAGTGGAATGGGACGTGGAATGTAGTGAAACGGAATGGAATGGATTGTGGAATGGATCATGGAATTTAACGGAATGGAATGTGGAATGGAACTTGGAATGGAACGTGGAATGGAACGAGCAATGTAATGAAGAATGGAATGTGGAATGGAATTTGGAATGGAACGGAAAGGAATGCGGAATGGAATGTGCAATGGAATGTGGAATGCAGCGTGGAATGGAATGGAATGGAACGTGGAATGGAACATGGAATGGAACGGAATGGAACGTGGAATGGAACATGGAATGGAACGTGGAATGGAACATGGAATGGAAGGTGGAATTGAAAGGGCAATGGAATGTGGAATGTAACATGGAATGTAATGCAATGGAAACTGGAATGCAACTTGGAATGGAATGGAATGGATTGTGGAATGAAATCTGGAATGGAATGTGGAATGGAACCTGGATAGGAACATGGTATGTGGATTGGAATGTGGAATGGAATGGAATGGAATGTGGAATGGAATGTGAAATGGAAAGGAGAGTAATGTGGAACGGAATGTGGAATGGAATGTGGAATGCAATGGAATGGAATATGGAATGGAAAGGAAAGGAATGTGGAATATAATGGAATGGAATGGAATGGAATGGGAATGGAATAGAATGGAATGTGGACTGCAATGGAATGGAATGAAATGAGGAACAGAATGGAATGGAATGTGGAATGCAATGCAATGGAATGAAATGAGGAATTGAAAGGAATGGAATGTGGAATGGAATGTGAAATGGAATGGAACAGAACGTTGAATGGAATGTGGAATGGAATAGAATGGAATGTGGAATGAAATGGAAGGGAATGTGGAAAAGAATGTGGAATGAATGTGGAATGGAAAGTGAAATGGATTGGAATGGAATGTTCAATGGAATGGAAAGGAATGTGGAATAGAATGGAATCGGATAGAACGGAATGCGGAATGGAATGGAATAGAATGTGAAATGCAAAGGAATGGAGTGAAATGTGGAATTGAATGGAATGGAAAATGGAAAGGAATGGAATGGAATGTGGAATGGGATGGAATGGAACCTGGAATGGAACGTGGAATGGAATGTAGAATGGCATGAGGAATGGAATGTGGAATGCAATGGAATGGAATGTTGACTGTAAAGGAATGGAATATGGAATAGAATGGAATGGAATGCAATGTGGAATGGAATGGAAAGGAACGTGGAATTGAATGCAGTGGAATGTGGAAGGGAATGGAATGGAACGTGGAATAGAATGTGGAATGGAATGCAATGCAACGTGAAATGAAATGTGGAACGGAATGAGAAATGAAAAGTGGAATGGAACGTGAAACGAAATGCAAAGGAACGTGAAATAGATTGAAATGGAACGTAGAATGTAATGTGGAATGGAATGCGGAATGGGACGTGGAACGGAATGGAATGCAACTTAGAATGGAATGTGGTAGAATGTGAAATGGAATGGAAAGGAATGTGGAATGGAATGGATTGGAATGTGGAAGGGAATGTACTGGAATGTGGAATGGAATGGAATGAAACGTGGAATGGAATGTGGAATGGTACGTGGAATGGATTGTTTAATGGAATGGAATGGAATGTGGAATAGAATGCAATGGAATGTAATGAAACGTGCAATGGACTGTGGAATGGTACGTTGAATGGATTGTTTAATGGAAGGGAATGGAATGTGGAATAGAATGGAATGGAACGGAGTGTGGAATGGAATGTGGAATGGAATGGAATGGAATGAGGAATGGAATTTGAAATGGAATGTGGAAAGGAAAGTTTAATGGAATGGAATGGAATGTGGAATCAAACATGGAATGAAATCGAATGGGATGTGGAATGGAAAGTGGAATGGAATGTGGAATGGAAAGTGGAATGGAATGGAATGGAATGTGGAATGGAATGTTGAAGGGAGTGTGGAATGGAATGGAATGGGATGTGGAATGGACTGTGTAATGAAATGAAATGGAATGTGGAATGGAACGTAATGGAAAGTGGAATGGAATGTGGAATGGAATGTGGAATGGAAAGGAATGAAATATGGAATGGAATGTGGAAACGAAAGTGGAAAGGAATGCAATGGAATTTGGCAGGGAACGTGGATTGGAATGGAATGGAAAGTGGAATTGAGCGTGTATTGTAAACTGGAATGGAATGGAATGGAATGTGGAATGGAATGGAATGGAATGTTGAATGGAATGTAATGGAATATGGAATAGAATGCAGTGGAATGGAATGTAGAATGGAATGTGGAATGGAACGTAAAATGGAATGTGGAATGGAATTTGGAATGCAATGGAATTGAATGTGGAATGGAATGTGGAATGAAATGGAATGGAATGGAATGTGGAATGGAATGCGGAATGGAATGGAATTGTATGTGGAATGGAACGTGGAATGGGACGTGAAATTGAATGAAATGGAATGTGGAAAGAAATATGGAATGTTATGGAATGGAGTGTGGAATGGAGTGTGGAATGGAATGTGGAATGGAATGGAAGGTGGAATGGAATGTGGAGTGGAATAGATTGCAATGTTAAAATGTAATGGAATGGAATGTGGATTGCAATGTGGATTACAATGGAATGCAATGTGGAATTGAATGGATTGGAATGTGGCATATAATTTTCAATGGAATGTGGCATGAAATATGGAGTGGAACGTTGAATGGAAAGTGGAATGGAATGGAATGGATCGTGGAATGGAACATGGAATGGAATGTGGAATGGAAGGTGGAATGGAGCGTGGAATGGAATCGAAAGGAGCGTGGAGTGGAATGTGGAATGGAACGTGGAATGGAATGCGGAATGGAATGGATTGGAATGTGCAATGGAATGTGGAATGGAATGGACTGGAATGTGGAATGGAATGTGGAATGAAATGCAACGGAATGTGGAATGGAATGGAATGGAATGTGGAATGGAGTGGAATGGAACGTTGTATGGAATGAGGAATGGAATGTGGAGTGGCCCTCAGAATGGAACAGAGTGCAACGTGGAATGGAATGTGGAATGGAATGTGAAATGGAACGTGGAAGGAATGCAGTGAGGAATGGAACGTGGATTCGAATTTAATGGAACGTGGAATGGAACGTGGAATGGAATGTGGAATGGAAAGTGGAATGGAATGGAATGTGGAATGGATCGTGTAATGGAATGGAATGGAATGTGGAATGGAATGTGGAATGGAACGTGGAATGGAATGTGGCATGCAACGTTGAATGGAATGTGCAATTGAATGTGAAATGGAACGTGGAAAGGAATGGAATGGAAAGTGGAATGGTACGTGGAATGGAATAGAAAGGAACGTGGAATGGAATGTGGAATGGAACGTGGAATGGAATGGAATGGAATGTAGAATGGAATGTGGAATTTAATGTGGAAGAGAATGTGCAATGGAATTCAATGGAATGGAATGGAATGTGGTATGGAATGTGGAAAGGAATGTGGAATGGAAAGTGGAATGCAATGGAATTAAATGTGGAATGGAATGTGGAATGGAACGGGGAATGCAATGGAATAGAAAGTGGAATGGGATGGACTGGAATGTGGAATGGAAAGTGGAATGGAATGTGGAAGGCAATTTGGAATGGAACGTGGAATGGGATGGAATGTGAAACAGAATGGAATGGAATGTGGAATGGAATGCGGAATGGAATGTAGAATGGAATGGAATGGAATTTGGAATGGAGTGGAATGGAATGTTGATTCGAAGGTGGAAGGGAATCTGCTATGTAACGTGGAATGTAAAGGAATGGAATGTGGAATGGAATGCAGTGGAATGTGGAATGGAATGTAATGTAATGTGGAATGGAATGTGGAATGGAATGGAATGGAATGTGGAATAGAATGTGTAATGCAATGGAGTGGAATGCAAAATGGAATGGAGGGCAATGTGAAATGGAATGTGGAATGGAACGTGGAATGGAACTTGGAATGGAATGTGGAATGGAATGGAAAAGACTGAGAATGGAATGGTTTGGAATGTGGAATAAAATGTGGTATGCAATGGAATGGAATATTGAATGCAATAGAATGGAATGGTGTGGAATGTGGAATGGAATGGAAAGGAATGTGGAATGGAATGTGGAATGGAATGGAATGGAACATGGAAAGGAATGTGGAATGGAATGTGGAATGCGACGTGGAATAGAATGTGGAATGTAATTTGGAATGGAAAGTAGTGGAATGTGGAATGCAAAGGAATGGAATGTGGAATGGAATGCAACGGAATGTGCAATGGAATGTGGAAGAGAATGGAATGGAAGGTGGAATAGAATGCGGAATGGAATGGATAGGAATCCGGAATGGAATGGAATGGAATGGTATGGAATGTGGAATGGAATGTGGAATGGAAACTGGAATGGAATGTGGAATGGAAAGTGTAATGGAATGGAATTGAATGTGCTGTGGAATATGGAAGGAATCTGGAATACAACTTGGAAAGGAATGTGGAATTTAACGTGTAATGGAAGGTGGAATGGAATGGATTGGAACGTGCAATGGAATGTGAAGTGGAATGGAATGGAATGGAAGGTGCAATGGAAAGGAATGGAACGAGGAATGGAACATGGAATGGAACGAGGAATGGAACATGGAATGGAACGTGGAAAACAACGTGGAATTGAACGTGGAATGTCATGTTAAATGGAATGGAATGGAATGTGGAATAGAATGGAAAGGAATGTGGAATGGAATGGAATGGAATGGAGGGGAATGTGGAATGGAATGGAATGGAATGGAATGGAATGCGGAATGCAATGGAATTAATTGTGGAATGCAATGGAATGGAATGGAATGGAATCTAATGGAATTTGGAATAGAATGGGATGGAATGTGAAATGGAATGGAATGTAATGTGGAATGGAATGTGGAATAGAATGTGGAGTGGAAAGTGCAAAGGAAAGTGGAATGTAATGGAATGGACTGTGGAATGGAAAGTGGAATTGAATCGAAGGGAACGGGGAATGGAAAGTAGAACGGAATGGAGTAGAACGTGGAATCGAACGTGGATTCGAACATCGAATGGAATGGCCAATGGACTGTGGAATTGAACGTGGAATGGAATGGAATGGAAAGTGGAATGGGACGTGGAATGTAGTGAAACGGAATGGAATGGATTGTGGAATGGATCATGGAATTTAACGGAATGGAATGTGGAATGGAACTTGGAATGGAACGTGGAATGGAACGAGCAATGTAATGAAGAATGGAATGTGGAATGGAATTTGGAATGGAACGGAAAGGAATGCGGAATGGAATGTGCAATGGAATGTGGAATGCAGCGTGGAATGGAATGGAATGGAACGTGGAATGGAACATGGAATGGAACGGAATGGAACGTGGAATGGAACATGGAATGGAACGTGGAATGGAACATGGAATGGAAGGTGGAATTGAAAGGGCAATGGAATGTGGAATGTAACATGGAATGTAATGCAATGGAAACTGGAATGCAACTTGGAATGGAATGGAATGGATTGTGGAATGAAATCTGGAATGGAATGTGGAATGGAACCTGGATAGGAACATGGTATGTGGATTGGAATGTGGAATGGAATGGAATGGAATGTGGAATGGAATGTGAAATGGAAAGGAGAGTAATGTGGAACGGAATGTGGAATGGAATGTGGAATGCAATGGAATGGAATATGGAATGGAAAGGAAAGGAATGTGGAATATAATGGAATGGAATGGAATGGAATGGGAATGGAATAGAATGGAATGTGGACTGCAATGGAATGGAATGAAATGAGGAACAGAATGGAATGGAATGTGGAATGCAATGCAATGGAATGAAATGAGGAATTGAAAGGAATGGAATGTGGAATGGAATGTGAAATGGAATGGAACAGAACGTTGAATGGAATGTGGAATGGAATAGAATGGAATGTGGAATGAAATGGAAGGGAATGTGGAAAAGAATGTGGAATGAATGTGGAATGGAAAGTGAAATGGATTGGAATGGAATGTTCAATGGAATGGAAAGGAATGTGGAATAGAATGGAATCGGATAGAACGGAATGCGGAATGGAATGGAATAGAATGTGAAATGCAAAGGAATGGAGTGAAATGTGGAATTGAATGGAATGGAAAATGGAAAGGAATGGAATGGAATGTGGAATGGGATGGAATGGAACCTGGAATGGAACGTGGAATGGAATGTAGAATGGCATGAGGAATGGAATGTGGAATGCAATGGAATGGAATGTTGACTGTAAAGGAATGGAATATGGAATAGAATGGAATGGAATGCAATGTGGAATGGAATGGAAAGGAACGTGGAATTGAATGCAGTGGAATGTGGAAGGGAATGGAATGGAACGTGGAATAGAATGTGGAATGGAATGCAATGCAACGTGAAATGAAATGTGGAACGGAATGAGAAATGAAAAGTGGAATGGAACGTGAAACGAAATGCAAAGGAACGTGAAATAGATTGAAATGGAACGTAGAATGTAATGTGGAATGGAATGCGGAATGGGACGTGGAACGGAATGGAATGCAACTTAGAATGGAATGTGGTAGAATGTGAAATGGAATGGAAAGGAATGTGGAATGGAATGGATTGGAATGTGGAAGGGAATGTACTGGAATGTGGAATGGAATGGAATGAAACGTGGAATGGAATGTGGAATGGTACGTGGAATGGATTGTTTAATGGAATGGAATGGAATGTGGAATAGAATGCAATGGAATGTAATGAAACGTGGAATGGTACGTTGAATGGATTGTTTAATGGAAGGGAATGGAATGTGGAATAGAATGGAATGGAACGGAGTGTGGAATGGAATGTGGAATGGAATGGAATGGAATGAGGAATGGAATTTGAAATGGAATGTGGAAAGGAAAGTTTAATGGAATGGAATGGAATGTGGAATCCAACATGGAATGAAATCGAATGGGATGTGGAATGGAAAGTGGAATGGAATGTGGAATGGAAAGTGGAATGGAATGGAATGGAATGTGGAATGGAATGTTGAATGGAGTGTGGAATGGAATGGAATGAGATGTGGAATGGACTGTGTAATGAAATGAAATGGAATGTGGAATGGAACGTAATGGAAAGTGGAATGGAATGTGGAATGGAATGTGGAATGGAAAGGAATGAAATATGGAATGGAATGTGGAAACGAAAGTGGAAAGGAATGCAATGGAATTTGGCAGGGAACGTGGATTGGAATGGAATGGAAAGTGGAATTGAACGTGTATTGTAAACTGGAATGGAATGGAATGGAATGTGGAATGGAATGGAATGGAATGTTGAATGGAATGTAATGGAATCTGGAATAGAATGCAGTGGAATGGAATGTAGAATGGAATGTGGAATGGAACGTAAAATGGAATGTGGAATGGAATTTGGAATGCAATGGAATTGAATGTGGAATGGAATGTGGAATGAAATGGAATGGAATGGAATGTGGAATGGAATGCGGAATGGAATGGAATTGTATGTGGAATGGAACGTGGAATGGGACGTGAAATTGAATGAAATGGAATGTGGAAAGAAATATGGAATGTTATGGAATGGAGTGTTGAATGGAGTGTGGAATGGAATGTGGAATGGAATGGAAGGTGGAATGGAATGTGGAGTGCAATAGATTGCAATGTTAAAATGTAATGGAATGGAATGTGGATTGCAATGTGGATTACAATGGAATGCAATGTGGAATTGAATGGATTGGAATGTGGCATATAATTTTCAACGGAATGTGGCATGAAATATGGAGTGGAACGTTGAATGGAAAGTGGAATGGAATGGAATGGATCGTGGAATGGAACATGGAATGGAATGTGGAATGGAAGGTGGAATGGAGCGTGGAATGGAATCGAAAGGAGCGTGGAATGGAATGTGGAACGGAACGTGGAATGGAATGCGGAATGGAATGGATTGGAATGTGCAATGGAATGTGGAATGGAATGGACTGGAATGTGGAATGGAATGTGGAATGAAATGCAACGGAATGTGGAATGGAATGGAATGGAATGTGGAATGGAGTGGAATGGAATGTTGTATGGAATGAGGAATGGAATGTGGAGTGGCCCTCAGAATGGAACAGAGTGCAACGTGGAACGGAATGTGGAATGGAATGTGAAATGGAACGTGGAAGGAATGCAGTGAGGAATGGAACGTGGATTCGAATTTAATGGAACGTGGAATGGAACGTGGAATGGAATGTGGAATGGAAAGTGGAATGGAATGGAATGTGGAATGGATCGTGTAATGGAATGGAATGGAATGTGGAATGGAATGTGGAATGGAACGTGGAATGGAATGTGGAATGCAACGTTGAATGGAATGTGCAATTGAATGTGAAATGGAACGTGGAAAGGAATGGAATGGAAAGTGGAATGGTACGTGGAATGGAATGGAAAGGAACGTGGAATGGAATGTGGAATGGAACGTGGAATGGAATGGAATGGAATGTGGAATTTAATGTGGAAGAGAATGTGCAATGGAATTCAATGGAATGGAATGGAATGTGGTATGGAATGTGGAAAGGAATGTGGAATGGAAAGTGGAATGCAATGGAATTAAATGTGGAATGGAATGTGGAATGGAACGGGGAATGCAATGGAATAGAAAGTGGAATGGGATGGACTGGAATGTGGAATGGAAAGTGGAATGGAATGTGGAAGGCAATTTGGAATGGAACGTGGAATGGAACGTGGAATGGAATGGAATGTGAAACAGAATGGAATGGAATGTGGAATGGATTGCGGAATGGAATGTAGAATGGAATGGAATGGAATTTGGAATGGAGTGGAATGGAATGTTGATTCGAAGGTGGAAGGGAATCTGCTATGTAACGTGGAATGTGAAGGAATGGAATGTGGAATGGAATGCAGTGGAATGTGGAGTGGAATGTAATGTAATGTGGAATGGAATGTGGAATGGAATGGAATGGAATGTGGAATACAATGTGTAATGCAATGGAGTGGAATGCAAAATGGAATGGAGGGCAATGTGAAATGGAATGTGGAATGGAACGTGGAATGGAACTTGGAATGGAATGTGGAATGGAATGGAAAAGACTGAGAATGGAATGGTTTGGAATGTGGAATAAAATGTAGTATGCAATGGAATGGAATATTGAATGCAGTAGAATGGAATGGTGTGGAATGTGGAATGGAATGGAAAGGAATGTGGAATGGAATGTGGAATGGAATGGAATGGAACATGGAAAGGAATGTGGAATGGAATGTGGAATGCGACGTGGAATAGAATGTGGAATGTAATTTGGAATGGAAAGTAGTGGAATGTGGAATGCAAAGGAATGGAATGTGGAATGGAATGCAACGGAATGTGGAATGGAATGTGGAAGAGAATGGAATGGAAGGTGGAATTGAATGCGGAATGGAATGGATAGGAATCCGGAATGGAATGGAATGGAATGGTATGGAATGTGGAATGGAATGTGGAATGGAAACTGGAATGGAATGTGGAATGGAAAGTGTAATGGAATGGAATTGAATGTGCTGTGGAATATGGAAGGAATCTGGAATACAACTTGGAAAGGAATGTGGAATTTAACGTGTAATGGAAGGTGGAATGGAATGGATTGGAACGTGCAATGGAATGTGAAGTGGAATGGAATGGAATGGAAGGTGGAATGGAAAGGAATGGAACGAGGAATGGAACATGGAATGGAACGTGGAAAACAACGTGGAATTGAACGTGGAATGTAATGTTAAATAGAATGGAATGGAATGTGGAATAGAATGGAAAGGAATGTGGAATGGAATGGAATGGAATGGAGGGGAATGTGGAATGGAATGGAATGGAATGCGGAATGCAATGGAATTAATTGTGGAATGCAATGGAATGGAATGGAATGGAATCTAATGGAATTTGGAATAGAATGGAATGGAATGTGAAATGGAATGGAATGGAATGTGGAATGGAATGTGGAATAGAATGTGGAGTGGAAAGTGCAAAGGAAAGTGGAATGTAATGGAATGGAATGTGGAATGGAAAGTGGAATTGAATCGAAGGGAACGGGGAATGGAAAGTAGAACGGAATGGAGTAGAACGTGGAATCGAACGTGGATTCGAACATCAAATGGAATGGCCAATGGACTGTGGAATTGAACGTGGAATGGAATGGAATGGAAAGTGGAATGGGACGTGGAATGTTGTGAAATGGAATGCAATGGATTGTGAAATGGAACTTGGAATTTAACGGAATGGAATGTGGAATGGAACTTGGAATGGAACGTGGAATGGAACGAGCAATGTAATGAAGAATGGAATGTGGAATGATATTTGGAATGGAACGGAAAGGAATGCGGAATGGAATGTGCAATTGAATGTGGAATGCAGCGTGGAATGGAATGGAATGGAACGTGGAATGGAACATGGAATGGAACGGAATGGAACGTGGAATGGAAGGTGGAATTGAAAGGGCAATGGAATGTGGAAAGTAACATGGAATGTAATGCAATGGAAACTGGAATGCAACTTGGAATGGAATGGAATGGATTGTGGAATGAAATCTGGAATGGAATGTGGAATGGAACCTGGACAGGAACATGGTATGTGGATTGGAATGTGGAATGGAATGGAATGGAATGGAATGTGGAATGAAATGTGAAATGGAAAGGAGAGTAATGTGGAACGGAATGTGGAATGGAATGTGGAATGCAATGGAATGGAATATGGAATGGAAAGGAAAGGAATGTGGAATATAATGGAATGGAATGGAATGGAATGGGAATGGAATAGAATGGAATGTGGACTGCAATGGAATGGAATGAAATGAGGAACAGAATGGAATGGAATGTGGAATGCAATGCAATGGAATGAAATGAGGAATTGAAAGGAATGGAATGTGGAATGGAATGGAATGGAATGTGAAATGGAATGGAACAGAACGTTGAATGGAATGTGGAATGGAATAGAATGGAATGTGGAATGAAATGGAAGGGAATGTGGAAAAGAATGTGGAATGAATGTGGAATGGAAAGTGGAATGGATTGGAATGGAATGTTCAATGGAATGGAAAGGAATGTGGAATAGAATGGAATCGGATAGAACGGAATGCGGAATGGAATGGAATAGAATGTGAAATGCAAAGGAATGGAGTGAAATGTGGAATTGAATGGAAAGGAAAATGGAAAGGAATGGAATGGAATGTGGAATGGGATGGAATGGAACCTGGAATGGAACGTGGAATGGAATGTAGAATGGCATGAGGAATGGAATGTGGAATGCAATGGAATGGAATGTTGACTGTAAAGGAATGGAATATGGAATAGAATGGAATGGAATGCAATGTGGAATGGAATGGAAAGGAACGTGGAATTGAATGCAGTGGAATGTGGAAGGGAATGGAATGGAACGTGGAATAGAATGTGGAATGGAATGCAATGCAACGTGAAATGAAATGTGGAAAGGAATGAGAAATGAAAAGTGGAATGGAACGTGAAATGAAATGCAAAGGAACGTGAAATAGATTGGTATGGAACGTAGAATGTAATGTGGAATGGAATGCGGAATGGGACGTGGAACGGAATGGAATGCAACTTAGAATGTGATGTGGTAGAATGTGAAATGGAATGGAAAGGAATGTGGAATGGAATGGATTGGAACGTGGAAGGGAATGTACTGGAATATGGAATGGAATGGAATGAAACGTGGAATGGAATGTGGAATGGTACTTGGAATGGATTGTTTAATGGAATGGAATGGAATGAGGAATAGAATGTAATGGAATGTAATGAATCTTGGAATGGACTGTGGAATGGTACGTTGAATGGATTGTTTAAGGGAAGGGAATGGAATGTGGAATAGAATGGAATGGAATGGAGGGTGGAATGGAATGTGGAATGGAATGGAATGGAATGAGGAATGGAATTTGAAATGGAATGTGGAAAGGAAAGTTTAATGGAGTGGAATGGAATGTGGAATCGAACATGGAATGAAATCGAATGGGATGTGGAATGGAAAGTGGAATGGAATGTGGAATGGAAAGTGGAATGGAATGGAATGGAATGTGGAATGGAATGTTGAATGGAGTGTGGAATGGAATGGAATGGGATGTGGAATGGACTGTGTAATGAAATGAAATGGAATGTGGAATGGAACGTAATGGAAAGTGGAATGGAATGTGGAATGGAATGTGGAATGGAAAGGAATGAAATATGGAATGGAATGTGGAAACGAAAGTGGAAAGGAATGCAATGGAATTTGGCAGGGAACGTGGATTGGAATGGAAAGGAAAGTGGAATTGAACGTGTATTGTAAACTGGAATGGAATGGAATGGAATGTGGAATGGAATGGAATGGAATGTTGAATGGAATGTAATGGAATATGGAATAGAATGCAGTGGAATGGAATGTAGAATGGAATGTGGAATGGAACGTAAAATGGAATGTGGAATGGAATTTGGAATGCAATGGAATTGAATGTGGAATGGAATGTGGAATGAAATGGAATGGAATGGAATGTGGAATGGAATGCGGAATGGAATGGAATTGTATGTGGAATGGAACGTGGAATGGGACGTGAAATTGAATGAAATGGAATGTGGAAAGAAATATGGAATGTTATGGAATGGAGTGTGGAATGGAGTGTGGAATGGAATGTGGAATGGAATGGAAGGTGGAATGGAATGTGGAGTGGAATAGATTGCAATGTTAAAATGTAATGGAATGGAATGTGGATTGCAATGTGGATTACAATGGAATGCAATGTGGAATTGAATGGATTGGAATGTGGCATATAATTTTCAATGGAAAGTGGCATGAAATATGGAGTGGAACGTTGAATGGAAAGTGGAATGGAATGGAATGGATCGTGGAATGGAACATGGAATGGAATGTGGAATGGAAGGTGGAATGGAGCGTGGAATGGAATCGAAAGGAGCGTGGAATGGAATGTGGAACGGAACGTGGAATGGAATGCGGAATGGAAGGGATTG
Organism: Pongo pygmaeus; assembly: GCF_028885625.2. Taxonomy (NCBI): domain Eukaryota; kingdom Metazoa; phylum Chordata; class Mammalia; order Primates; family Hominidae; genus Pongo; species Pongo pygmaeus. Next base: position 45,369,414 of record NC_072397.2, on the reverse strand, counting down.
GAATGTGCAATGGAATGTGGAATGGAATGGACTGGAATGTGGAATGGAATGTGGAATGAAATGCAACGGAATGTGGAATGGAATGGAATGGAATGTGGAATGGAGTGGAATGGAATGTTGTATGGAATGAGGAATGGAATGTGGAGTGGCCCTCAGAATGGAACAGAGTGCAACGTGGAATGGAATGTGGAATGGAATGTGAAATGGAACGTGGAAGGAATGCAGTGAGGAATGGAACGTGGATTCGAATTTAATGGAACGTGGAATGGAATGTGGAATGGAATGTGGAATGGAAAGTGGAATGGAATGGAATGTGGAATGGATCGTGTAATGGAATGGAATGGAATGTGGAATGGAATGTGGAATGGAACGTGGAATGGAATGTGGAATGCAACGTTGAATGGAATGTGCAATTGAATGTGAAATGGAACGTGGAAAGGAATGGAATGGAAAGTGGAATGGTACGTGGAATGGAATGGAAAGGAACGTGGAATGGAATGTGGAATGGAACGTGGAATGGAATGGAATGGAATGTAGAATGGAATGTGGAATTTAATGTGGAAGAGAATGTTCAATGGAATTCAATGGAATGGAATGGAATGTGGTATGGAATGTGGAAAGGAATGTGGAATGGAAAGTGGAATGCAACGGAATTAAATGTGGAATGGAATGTGGAATGGAACGGGGAATGCAATGGAATAGAAAGTGGAATGGGATGGACTGGAATGTGGAATGGAAAGTGGAATGCAATGTGGAAGGCAATTTGGAATGGAACGTGGAATGGAATGGAATGTGAAACAGAATGGAATGGAATGTGGAATGGAATGCGGAATGGAATGTAGAATGGAATGGAATGGAATTTGGAATGGAGTGGAATGGAATGTTGATTCGAAGGTGGAAGGGAATCTGCTATGTAACGTGGAATGTAAAGGAATGGAATGTGGAATGGAATGCAGTGGAATGTGGAATGGAATGTAATGTAATGTGGAATGGAATGTGGAATGGAATGGAATGGAATGTGGAATAGAATGTGTAATGCAATGGAGTGGAATGCAAAATGGAATGGAGGGCAATGTGAAATGGAATGTGGAATGGAACGTGGAATGGAACTTGGAATGGAATGTGGAATGGAATGGAAAAGACTGAGAATGGAATGGTTTGGAATGTGGAATAAAATGTGGTATGCAATGGAATGGAATATTGAATGCAATAGAATGGAATGGTGTGGAATGTGGAATGGAATGGAAAGGAATGTGGAATGGAATGTGGAATGGAATGGAATGGAACATGGAAAGGAATGTGGAATGGAATGTGGAATGCGACGTGGAATAGAATGTGGAATGTAATTTGGAATGGAAAGTAGTGGAATGTGGAATGCAAAGGAATGGAATGTGGAATGGAATGCAACGGAATGTGCAATGGAATGTGGAAGAGAATGGAATGGAAGGTGGAATAGAATGCGGAATGGAATGGATAGGAATCCGAAATGGAATGGAATGGAATGGTATGGAATGTGGAATGGAATGTGGAATGGAAACTGGAATGGAAAGTGGAATGGAAAGTGTAATGGAATGGAATTGAATGTGCTGTGGAATATGGAAGGAATCTGGAATACAACTTATAAAGGAATGTGGAATTTAACGTGTAATGGAAGGTGGAATGGAATGGATTGGAACGTGCAATGGAATGTGAAGTGGAATGGAATGGAATGGAAGGTGGAATGGAAAGGAATGGAACGAGGAATGGAACATGGAATGGAACGTGGAAAACAACGTGGAATTGAACGTGGAATGTAATGTTAAATGGAATGGAAGGGAATGTGGAATAGAATGGAAAGGAATGTGGAATGGAATGGATTGGAATGGAGGGGAATGTGGAATGGAATGGAATGGAATGGAATGGAATGCGGAATGCAATGGAATTAATTGTGGAATGCAATGGAATGGAATGGAATGGAATCTAATGGAATTTGGAATAGAATGGAATGGAATGTGAAATGGAATGGAATGAAATTTGGAATGGAATGTGGAATAGAATGTGGAGTGGAAAGTGCAAGGGAAAGTGGAATGGAATGGAATGGAATGTGGAATTGAAAGTGGAATTGAATCGAAGGGAACGGGGAATGGAAAGTAGAACGGAATGGAGTAGAACGTGGAATCGAACGTGGATTCTAACATCGAATGGAATGGCCAATGGACTGTGGAATTGAACGTGGAATGGAATGGAATGGAAAGTGGAATGGGACGTGGAATGTAGTGAAACGGAATGGAATGGATTGTGGAATGGAACATGGAATTTAACGGAATGGAATGTGGAATGGAATTTGGAATGGAACGTGGAATGGAACGAGCAATGTAATGAAGAATGGAATGTGGAATGGAATTTGGAATGGAACGGAAAGGAATGCGGAATGGAATGTGCAATGGAATGTGGAATGCAGCGTGGAATGGAATGGAATGGAACGTGGAATGGAACATGGAATGGAACGGAATGGAACGTGGAATGGAACATGGAATGGAACGTGGAATGGAACATGGAATGGAAGGTGGAATTGAAAGGGCAATGGAATGTGGCATGTAACATGGAATGTAATGCAATGGAAACTGGAATGCAACTTGGAATGGAATGGAATGGATTGTGGAATGAAATCTGGAATGGAATGTGGAATGGAACCTGGATAGGAACATGGTATGTGGATTGGAATGTGGAATGGAATGGAATGCAATGTGGAATGGAATGTGAAATGGAAAGGAGAGTAATGTGGAACGGAATGTGGAATGGAATGTGGAATGCAATGGAATGGAATATGGAATGGAATGGAAAGGAATGTGGAATATAATGGAATGGAATGGAATGGAATGGGAATGGAATAGAATGGAATGTGGACTGCAATGGAACGGAATGAAATGAGGAACAGAATGGAATGGAATGTGGAATGCAATGCAATCGAATGAAATGAGGAATTGAAAGGAATGGAATGTGGAATGGAATGTGAAATGGAATGGAACAGAACGTTGAATGGAATGTGGAATGGAATAGAATGGAATGTGGAATGAAATGGAAGGGAATGTGGAAAAGAATGTGGAATGAATGTGGAATGGAAAGTGGAATGGATTGGAATGGAATGTTCAATGGAATGGAAAGGAATGTGGAATAGAATGGAATCGGATAGAACGGAATGCGGAATGGAATGGAAGAGAATGTGGAATGCAAAGGAATGGAGTGAAATGTGGAATTGAATGGAATGGAAAATGGAAAGGAATGGAATGGAATGTGGAATGGGATGGAATGGAACGTGGAATGGAACGTGGAATGGAATGTGGAATGGAATGTGGAATGGCATGAGGAATGGAATGTGGAATGCAGTGGAATGGAATGTTGACTGTAAAGGAATGGAATATGGAATAGAATGGAATGGAATGCAATGTGGAATGGAATGGAAAGGAACGTGGAATTGAATGCAGTGGAATGTGGAAGGGAATGGAATGGAACGTGGAATAGAATGTGGAATGGAATGCAATGCAACGTGAAATGAAATGTGGAAAGGAATGAGTAATGAAAAGTGGAATGGAACGTGAAATGAAATGCAAAGGAACGTGAAATAGATTGGAATGGAACGTAGAATGTAATGTGGAATGGGATGCAGAATGGGACGTGGAACGGAATGGAATACAACTTAGAATGGAATGTGGTAGAATGTGAAATGGAATGGAAAGGAATGTGGAATGGAATGGATTGGAATGTGGAAGGGAATGTACTGGAATGTGGAATGGAATGGAATGAAACGTGGAATGGAATGTGGAATGGTACGTGGAATGGATTGTTTAATATAATGGAATGGAATATGGAATAGAATGCAATGGAATGTAATGAAACGTGGAATGGACTGTGGAATGGTACGTTGAATGGATTGTTTAATGGAAGGGAATGGAATGTGGAATAGAATGGAATGGAACGGAGTGTGGAATGGAATGTGGAATGGTATGGAATGGAATGAGGAATGGAATTTGAAATGGAATGTGGAAAGGAAAGTTTAATGGAATGGAATGGAATGTGGAATCGAACATGGAATGAAATCAAATGGGATGTGGAATGGAAAGTGGAATGGAATGTGGAATGGAAAGTGGAATGGAATGGAATGGAATGTGGAATGGAATGTTGAAGGGAGTGTGGAATGGAATGGAATGGGATGTGGAATGGACTGTGTAATGAAATGAAATGGAATGTGGAATGGAACGTAATGGAAAGAGGAATGGAATGTGGAATGGAATGTGGAATGGAAAGGAATGAAATATGGAATGGAATGTGGAAACGAAAGTGGAAAGGAATGCAATGGAATTTGGCAGGGAACGTGGATTGGAATGGAATGGAAAGTGGAATTGAACGTGTATTGTAAACTGGAATGGAATGGAATGGAATGTGGAATGGAATGGAAAGGAATGTTGAATGGAATGTAATGGAATATGGAATAGAATGCAGTGGAATGGAATGTAGAATGGAATGTGGAATGGAACGTAAAATGGAATGTGGAATGGAATTTGGAATGCATTGGAATTGAATGTGGAATGGAATGTGGAATGAAATGGAATGGAATGGAATGTGGAATGGAATGCGGAATGGAATGGAATTGTATGTGGAATGGAACGTGGAATGGGACGTGAAATTGAAAGAAATGGAATGTGGAAAGAAATACGGAATGTTATGGAATGGAGTGTGGAATGGAATGTGGAATGGAATGTGGAATGGAATGGAAGGTGGAATGGAATGTGGAGTGGAATAGATTGCAATGTTAAAATGTAATGTAATGGAATGTGGATTGCAATGTGGATTACAATGGAATGCAATGTGGAATTGAATGGATTGGAATGTGGCATATAATTTTCAAAGGAATGTGGCATGAAATATGGAGTAGAACGTTGAATGGAAAGTGGAATGGAATGGAATGGATCGTGGAATGGAACATGGAATGGAATGTGGAATGGAAGGTGGAATGGAGCGTGGAATGGAATCGAAAGGAGCGTGGAATGGAATGTGGAACGGAACATGGAATGGAATGCGGAATGGAATGGATTGGAATGTGCAATGGAATGTGGAATGGAATGGACTGGAATGTGGAATGGAATGTGGAATGAAATGCAACGGAATGTGGAATGGAATGGAATGGAATGTGGAATGGAGTGGAATGGAATGTTGTATGGAATGAGGAATGGAATGTGGAGTGGCACTCAGAATGGAACAGAGTGCAACGTGGAATGGAATGTGGAATGGAATGTGAAATGGAACGTGGAAGGAATGCAGTGAGGAATGGAACGTGGATTCGAATTTAATGGAACGTGGAATGGAACGTGGAATGGAATGTGGAATGGAAAGTGGAATGGAATGGACTGTGGAATGGATCGTGTAATGGAATGGAATGGAATGTGGAATGGAAAGTGGAATGGAACGTGGAATGGAATGTGGAATGCAACGTTGAATGGAATGTGCAATTGAATATGAAATGGAACGTGGAAAGGAATGGAATGGAAAGTGGAATGGTACGTGGAATGGAATGGAAAGGAACGTGGAATGGAATGTGGAATGCAACGTGGAATGGAATGGAATGGAATGTGGTATGGAATGTAGAATGGAATGTGGAATTTAATGTGGAAGAGAATGTGCAATGGAATTCAATGGAATGGAATGGAATGTGGTATGGAATGTGGAAAGGAATGTGGAATGGAAAGTGGAATGCAACGGAATTAAATGTGGAATGGAATGTGGAATGGAACGGGGAATGCAATGGAATAGAAAGTGGAATGGGATGGACTGGAATGTGGAATGGAAAGTGGAATGGAATGTGGAAGACAATTTGGAATGGAACGTGGAATGGAACGTGGAATGGAATGGAATGTGAAACAGAATGGAATGGAATGTGGAATGGATTGCGGAATGGAATGTAGAATGGAATGGAATGGAATTTGGAATGGAGTGGAATGGAATGTTGATTCGAAGTTGGAAGGGAATCTGATATGTAACGTGGAATGTAAAGGAATGGAATGTGGAATGGAATGCAGTGGAATGTGGAATGGAATGTAATGTAATGTGTTATGCAATGTGGAATGGAATGGAATGGAATGTGGAATAGAATGTGTAATGCAATGGAGTGGAATGCAAAATGGAATGGAGGGCAATGTGAAATGGAATGTGGAATGGAACGTGGAATGGAACTTGGAATGGAATGTGGAATGGAATGGAAAAGAATGAGAATGGAATGGTTTGGAATGTGGAATAAAATGTGGTATGCAATGGAATGGAATATTGAATGCAATAGAATGGAATGGTGTAGAATGTGGAATGGAATGGGAAGGAATGTGGAATGGAACGTGGAATGGAATGGAATGGAACATGGAAAGGAATGTGGAATGGAATGTGGAATGCAACGTGGAAAAGAGTGTGGAATGTAATGTGGAATGGGAAGTAGTGGAATGTGGAATGCAAAGGAATGGAATGTGGACTGGAATGCAATGGAATGTGGAATGGAATGTGGAAGAGAATGGAATGGAAGTTGGACTAGAATGCGGAATGGAATGGATAGGAATCCGGAATGGAATGGAATGGAATGGTATGGAATGTGGAATGGAATGTGGAATGGAAACTGGAATGGAAAGTGGAATGGAAAGTGTAATGGAATGGAATTGAATGTGCTGTGGAATATGGAAGGAATCTGGAATACAACTTGAAAAGGAATGTGGAATTTAACGTGTAATGGAAGGTGGATTGGAATGGATTGGAACGTGCAATGGAATGTGAAGTGGAATGGAATGGAATGTGGAAAGGAATGGAATGGAAGGTGGAATGGAAAGGAATGGAACGAGGAATGGAACATGGAATGGAACGTGGAAAACAACGTGGAATTGAACGTGGAATGTAACGTTAAATGGAATGGAATGGAATGTGGAATAGAATGGAAAGGAATGTGGAATGGAATGGAATGGAATGGAGGGGAATGTGGAATGGAATGGAATGGAATGGAATGGAATGCGAAATGCAATGGAATTAATTGTGGAATGGAATGGAATGGAATGGAATGGAATGGAATGGAATTTGGAATAGAATGGAATGGAATGTGAAATGGAATGGAATGTAATGTGGAATGGAATGCGGAATAGAATGTGGAGTGGAAAGTGCAAAGGAAAGTGGAATGTAATGGAATGGAATGTGGAATGGAAAGTGGAATTGAATCGAAGGGAACGGGGAATGGAAAGTAGAACGGAATGGAGTGGAACGTGGAATCGAACGTGGATTCGAACATCGAATGGAATGGCCAATGGACTGTGGAATTGAACGTGGAATGGAATGGAATGGAAAGTGGAATGGGACGTGGAATGTAGTGAAACGGAATGGAATGGAATGTGGAATGGAACTTGGAATGGAACGTGGAATGGAAAGAGCAATGTAATGAAGAATGGAATGTGGAATGGAATTTGGAATGGAACGGAAAGGAATGCGGAATGGAATGTGCAATGGAATGTGGAATGCAGCGTGGAATGGAATGGAATGGAACATGGAATGGAACGGAATGGAACGTGGAATGGAACATGGAATGGAACACGGAATGGAACGTGGAATGGAACATGGAATGGAAGGTGGAATTGAAAGGGCAATGGAATGTGGAATGTAACATGGAATGTAATGCAATGGAAACTGGAATGCAACTTGGAATGGAATGGAATGGATTGTGGAATGAAATCTGGAATGGAATGTGGAATGGAACCTGGATAGGAACATGGTATGTGGATTGGAATGTGGAATGGAATGGAATGGAATGTGGAATGGAATGTGAAATGGAAAGGAGAGTAATGTGGAACGGAATGTGGAATGGAATGTGGAATGCAATGGAATGGAATATGGAATGGAATGGAAAGGAATGTGGAATATAATGGAATGGAATGGAATGGAATGGGAATGGAATAGAATGGAATGTGGACTGCAATGGAACGGAATGAAACGAGGAACAGAATGGAATGGAATGTGGAATGCAATGCAATGGAATGAAATGAGGAATTGAAAGGAATGGAATGTGGAATGGAATGGAATGGAATGTGAAATGGAATGGAACAGAACGTTGAATGGAATGTGGAATGGAATAGAATGGAATGTGGAATGAAATGGAAGGGAATGTGGAAAAGAATGTGGAATGAATGTGGAATGGAAAGTGGAATGGATTGGAATGGAATGTTCAATGGAATGGAAAGGAATGTGGAATAGAATGGAATCGGATAGAACGGAATGCGGAATGGAATGGAATAGAATGTGGAATGCAAAGGAATGGAGTGAAATGTGGAATTGAATGGAATGGAAAATGGAAAGGAATGGAATGGAATGTGGAATGGGATGGAATGGAACGTGGAATGGAACGTGGAATGGAATGTGGAATGGAATGTGGAATGGCATGAGGAATGGAATGTGGAATGCAATGGAATGGAATGTTGACTGTAAAGGAATGGAATATGGAATAGAATGGAATGGAATGCAATGTGGAATGGAATGGAAAGGAACGTGGAATTGAATGCAGTGGAATGTGGAAGGGAATGGAATGGAACGTGGAATAGAATGTGGAATGGAATGCAATGCAACGTGAAATGAAATGTGGAAAGAAATGAGTAATGAAAAGTGGAATGGAACGTGAAATGAAATGCAAAGGAACGTGAAATAGATTGGAATGGAACGTAGAATGTAATGTGAAATGGGATGCAGAATTGGACGTGGAACGGAATGGAATGCAACTTAGAATGGAATGTGGTAGAATGTGAAATGGAATGGAAAGGAATGTGGAATGGAATGGATTGGAATGTGGAAGGGAATGTACTGGAATGTGGAATGGAATGGAATGAAACGTGGAATGGAATGTGGAATGGTACGTGGAATGGATTGTTTAATGGAATGGAATGGAATGTGGAATAGAATGCAATGGAATGTAATGAAACGTGGAATGGACTGTGGAATGGTACGTAGAATGGACTGTTTAATGGAAGGGAATGGAATGTGGAATAGAATGGAATGGAACGGAGTGTGGAATGGAATGTGGATTGGTATGGAATGGAATGAGGAATGGAATTTGAAATGGAATGTGGAAAGGAAAGTTTAATGGAATGGAATGGAATGTGGAATCGAACATGGAATGAAATCAAATGGTATGTGGAATGGAAAGTGGAATGGAATGTGGAATGGAAAGTGGAATGGAATGGAATGGAATGTGGAATGGAATGTTGAAGGGAGTGTGGAATGGAATGGAATGGGATGTGGAATGGACTGTGTAATGAAATGAAATGGAATGTGGAATGGAACGTAATGGAAAGTGGAATGGAATGTGGAATGGAATGTGGAATGGAAAGGAATGAAATATGGAATGGAATGTGGAAACGAAAGTGGAAAGGAATGCAATGGAATTTGGCAGGGAACGTGGATTGGAATGGAATGGAAAGTGGAATTGAACGTGTATTGTAAACTGGAATGGAATGGAATGGAATGTGGAATGGAATGGAATGGAATGTTGAATGGAATGTAATGGAATATGGAATAGAATGCAGTGGAATGGAATGTAGAATGGAATGTGGAATGGAACGTAAAATGGAATGTGGAATGGAATTTGGAATGCAATGGAATTGAATGTGGAATGGAATGTGGAATGAAATGGAATGGAATGGAATGTGGAATGGAATGCAGAATGGAATGGAATTGTATGTGGAATGGAACGTGGAATGGGACGTGAAATTGAATGAAATGGAATGTGGAAAGAAATATGGAATGTTATGGAATGGAGTGTGGAATGGAGTGTGGAATGGAATGTGGAATGGAATGTGGAACGGAATGGAAGGTGGAATGGAATGTGGAGTGGAATAGATTGCAATGTTAAAATATAATGGAATGGAATGTGGATTGCAATGTGGATTACAATGGAATGCAATGTGGAATTGAATGGATTGGAATGTGGCATATAATTTTCAATGGAATGTGGCATGAAATATGGAGTGGAACGTTGAATGGAAAGTGGAATGGAATGGAATGGATCGTGGAATGGAACATGGAATGGAATGTGGAATGGAAGGTGGAATGGAGCGTGGAAAGGAATCGAAAGGAGCGTGGAAAGGAATGTGGAACGGAACGTGGAATGGAATGCGGAATGGAATGGATTGGAATGTGCAATGGAATGTGGAATGGAATGGACTGGATTGTGGAATGGAATGTGGAATGAAATGCAACGGAATGTGGAATGGAATGGAATGGAATGTGGAATGGAGTGGAATGGAATGTTTTATGGAATGAGGAATGGAATGTGGAGTGGCCCTCAGAATGGAACAGAGTGCAACGTGGAATGGAATGTGGAATGGAATGTGAAATGGAACGTGGAAGGAATGCAGTGAGGAATGGAACGTGGATTCGAATTTAATGGAACGTGGAATGGAACGTGGAATGGAATGTGGAATGGAAAGAGGAATGGAATGGAATGTGGAATGGATCGTGTAATGGAATGGAATGGAATGTGGAATGGAACGTGGAATAGAATGTGGAATGCAACGTTGAATGGAATGTGCAATTGAATGTGAAATGGAACGTGGAAAGGAATGGAATGGAAAGTGGAATGGTACGTGGAATGGAATGGAAAGGAACGTGGAATGGAATGTGGAATGGAACGTGGAATGGAATGGAATGGAATGTAGAATGGAATGTGGAATTTAATGTGGAAGAGAATGTGCAATGGAATTCAATGGAATGGAATGGAATGTGGTATGGAATGTGGAAAGGAATGTGGAATGGAAAGTGGAATGCAATGGAATTAAATGTGGAATGGAATGTGGAATTGAACGGGGAATGCAATGGAATAGAAAGTGGAATGGGATGGACTGGAATGTGGAATGGAAAGTGGAATGGAATGTGGAAGGCAATTTGGAATGGAACGTGGAATGGAATGGAATGTGAAACAGAATGGAATGGAATGTGGAATGGAATGCGGAATGGAATGTAGAATGGAATGGAATGGAATTTGGAATGGAGTGGAATGCAATGTTGATTCGAAGGTGGATGGGAATCTGCTATGTAACGTGGAATGTAAAGGAATGGAATGTGGAATGGAATGCAGTGGAATGTGGAATGGAATGTAATGTAATGTGGAATGGAATGTGGAATGGAATGGATTGGAATGTGGAATAGAATGTGTAATGCAATGGAGTGGAATGCAAAATGGAATGGAGGGCAATGTGAAATGGAATGTGGAATGGAACGTGGAATGGAACTTGGAATGGAATGTGGAATGGAATGGAAAAGAATGAGAATGGAATGGTTTGGAATGTGGAATAAAATGTGGTATGCAATGGAATGGAATATTGAATGCAATAGAATGGAATGGTGTGGAATGTGGAATGGAATGGAAAGGAATGTGGAATGGAATGTGGAATGGAATGGAATGGAACATGGAAAGGAATGTGGAATGGAATGTGGAATGCGACGTGGAATAGAATGTGGAATGTAATTTGGAATGGAAAGTAGTGGAATGTGGAATGCAAAGGAATGGAATGTGGAATGGAATGCAATGGAATGTGGAATGGAATGTGGAAGAGAATGGAATGGAAGGTGGAATAGAATGCGGAATGGAATGGTTAGGAATCCGGAATGGAATGGAATGGAATGGTATGGAATGTGGAATGGAATGTGGAATGGAAACTGGAATGGAATGTGGAATGGAAAGTGTAATGGAATGGAATTGAATGTGCTGTGGAATATGGAAGGAATCTGGAATACAACTTGGAAAGGAATGTGGAATTTAACGTGTAATGGAAGGTGGAATGGAATGGATTGGAACGTGCAACGGAATGTGAAGTGGAATGGAATGGAATGGAAGGTGGAATGGAAAGGAATGGAACGAGGAATGGAACATGGAATGGAACGTGGAAAACAACGTGGAATTGAACGTGGAATGTAATGTTAAATGGAATGGAATGGTATGTGGAATAGAATGGAAAGGAATGTGGAATGGAATGGAATGGAATGGAGGGGAATGTGGAATGGAATGGAATGGAATGCGGAATGCAATGGAATTAATTGTGGAATGCAATGGAATGGAATGGAATGGAATCTAATGGAATTTGGAATAGAATGGAATGGAATGTGAAATGGAATGGAATGTAAAGTGGAATGGAATGTGGAATAGAATGTGGATTGGAAAGTGCAAAGGAAAGTGGAATGTAATGGAATGGAATGTGGAATGGAAAGTGGAATTGAATCGAAGGGAACGGGGAATGGAAAGTAGAATGGAATGGAGTAGAACGTGGAATCGAACGTGGATTCGAACATCGGATGGAATGGCCAATGGACTGTGGAATTGAACGTGGAATGGAATGGAATGGAAAGTGGAATGGGACGTGGAATGTAGTGAAACGGAATGGAATGGATTGTGGAATGGAACATGGAATTTAACGGAATGGAATGTGGAATGGAAGTTGGAATGGAACGTGGAATGGAACGAGCAATGTAATGAAGAATGGAATGTGGAATGGAATTTGGAATGGAACGGAAAGGAATGCGGAATGGAATGTGCAATGGAATGTGGAATGCAGCGTGGAATGGAATGGAATGGAACGTGGAATGGAACATGGAATGGAACGGAATGGAACGTGGAATGGAACATGGAATGGAACGTGGAATGGAACATGGAATGGAAGGTGGAATTGAAAGGGCAATGGAATGTGGAATGTAACATGGAATGTAATGCAATGGAAACTGGAATGCAACTTGGATTGGAATGGAATGGATTGTGGAATGAAATCTGGAATGGAATGTGGAATGGAACCTGGATAGGAACACGGTATGTGGATTGGAATGTGGAATGGAATGGAATGGAATGTGGAATGGAATGTGAAATGGAAAGGAGAGTAATGTGGAACGGAATGTGGAATGGAATGTGGAATGCAATGGAATGGAATATGGAATGGAAAGGAAAGGAATGTGGAATATAATGGAATGGAATGGAATGGAATGGGAATGGAATAGAATGGAATGTGGACTGCAATGGAATGGAATGAAATGAGGAACAGATTGGAATGGAATGTTGAATGCAATGCAATGGAATGAAATGAGGAATTGAAAGGAATGGAATGTGGAATGGAATGGAATGGAATGTGAAATGGAATGGAACAGAACGTTGAATGGAATGTGGAATGGAATAGAATGGAATGTGGAATGAAATGGAAGGGCATGTGGAAAAGAATGTGGAATTAATGTGGAATGGAAAGTGGAATAGATTGGAACGGAATGTTCAATGGAATGGAAAGGAATGTGGAATAGAATGGAATCGGATAGAACGGAATGCGGAATGGAATGGAATAGAATGTGGAATGCAAAGGAATGGAGTGAAATGTGGAATTGAATGGAATGGAAAATGGAAAGGAATGGAATGGAATGTGGAATGGCATGGAATGGAACATGGAATGGAACGTGGAATGGAATGTGGAATGGAATGTAGAATGGCATGAGGAATGGAATGTGGAATGCAATGGAATGGAATGTTGACTGTAAAGGAATGGAATATGGAATAGAATGGAATGGAATGCAATGTGGAATGGAATGGAAAGGAACGTGGAATTGAATGCAGTGGAATGTGGAAGGGAATGGAATGGAACGTGGAATAGAATGTGGAATGGAATGCAATGCAACGTGAAATGAAATGTGGAAAAGAATGAGTAATGAAAAGTGGAATGGAACGTGAAATGAAATGCAAAGGAACGTGAAATAGATTGGAATGGAACGTAGAATGTAATGTGGAATGGAATGCGGAATGGGACGTTTAATGGAATGGAATGCAACTTAGAATGGAATGTGGTAGAATGTGAAATGGAATGGAAAGGAATGTTGAATGGAATGGATTGGAATGTGGAAGGGAATGTACTGGAATGTGGAATGGAATGGAATGAAACATGGAATGGAATGTGGAATGGTACGTGGAATGGATTGTTTAATGGAATGGAACGGAATGTGGAATAGAATGCAATGGAATGTAATGAAACGTGGAATGGAATGTGGAATGGTACGTTGAATGGATTGTTTAATGGAAGGGAATGGAATGTGCAATAGAATGGAATGGAACGGAGTGTGGAATGGAATGTGGAATGCAATGGAATGGAATATGGAATGGAATAAAAAGGAATGTGGAATATAATGGAATGGAATGGAATGGAATGGGAATGGAATAGAATGGAATGTGGATGGCAATGGAATGGAATGAAATGAGGAACAGAAGGGAATGAAATGTGGAATGCAATGCAATGGAATGAAATGGGAAATTGAAAGGAATGGAATGTGGAATGGAATGGAATGGAATGTGAAATGGAATGGAATAGAACGTTGAATGGAATGTGGAATGGAATAGAATGGAATGTGGAATGAAATGGAAGGGAATGTGGAAAAGAATGTGGAATGAATGTGGAATGGAAAGTGGAATGGATTGGAATGGAATGTTCAATGGAATGGAAAGGAATGTGGAATAGAATGGAATCGGATAGAACGGAATGCGGAATGGAATGGAATAGAATGTGGAATGCAAAGGAATGGAGTGAAATGTGGAATTGAATGGAATGGAAAATGGAAAGGAATGGAATGGAATGTGGAATGGGATGGAATGGAACGTGGAATGGAACGTGGAATGGAATGTGGAATGGAATGTGGAATGGAATGTGGAATGGCATGAGGAATGGAATGTGGAATGCAATGGAATGGAATGTTGACTGTAAAGGAATGGAATATGGAATAGAATGGAATGGAATGCAATGTGGAATGGAATGGAAAGGAACGTGGAATTGAATGCAGTGGAATGTGGAAGGGAATGGAATGGAACGTGGAATAGAATGTGGAATGGAATGCAATGCAACGTGAAATGAAATGTGGAAAGGAATGAGTAATGAAAAGTGGAATGGAACGTGAAATGAAATGCAAAGGAACGTGAAATAGATTGGAATGGAACGTAGAATGTAATGTGGAATGGAATGCAGAATGGGTCGTGGAATGGAAGGGAATACAACTTAGAATGGAATGTGGTAGAATGTGAAATGGAATGGAAAGGAATGTGGAATGGAATGGATTGGAATGTGGAATGGAATGTACTGGAATGTGGAATGGAATGGAATGAAACGTGGAATGGAATGTGGAATGGTACGTGGAATGGATTGTTTAATGGAATGGAATGGAATGTGGAATAGAATGCAATGGAATGTAATGAAACGTGGAATGGACTGTGGAATGGTACGTTGAATGGATTGTTTAATGGAAGGGAATGGAATGTGGAATAGAATGGAATGGAACGGAGTGTGGAATGGAATGTGGAATGGAATGGAATGGAATGAGGAATGGAAATTGAAATGGAGTGTGGAAAGGAAAGTTTAATGGAATGGAATGGAATGTGGAATCGAACATGGAAAGAAATCGAATGGGATGTGGAATGGAAAGTGGAATGGAATGTGGAATGGAAAGTGGAATGGAATGGAATCGAATGTGGAATGGAATGTTGAATGGAGTGTGGAATGGAATGGAATGGGATGTGGAATGGGCTGTGTAATGAAATGAAATGGAATGTGGAATGGAACGTAATGGAAAGTGGAATGGAATGTGGAATGGAATGTGGAATGGAAAGGAATGAAATATGGAATGCAATGTGGAAACGAAAGTAGAAAGGAATGCAATAGAATTTGGCAGGGAACGTGGATTGGAATGGAATGGAAAGTGGAATTGAACGTGTATTGTAAACTGGAATGGAATGGAATGGAATGTGGAATGGAATGGAATGGAATGTTGAATGGAATGTAATGGAATATGGAATAGAATGCAGTGGAATGGAATGTAGAATGGAATGTGGAATGGAACGTAAAATGGAATGTGGAATGGAATTTGGAATGCAATGGAATTGAATGTGGAATGGAATGTGGAATGAAATGGAATGGAATGGAATGTGGAATGGAATGCGGAATGGAATGGAATTGTATGTGGAATGGAACGTGGAATGGGACGTGAAATTGAATGAAATGGAATGTGGAAAGAAATATGGAATGTTATGGAATGGAGTGTGGAATGGAGTGTTGAATGGAATGTGGAATGGAATGGAAGGTGGAATGGAATGTGGAGCGGAATAGATTGCAATGTTAAAATGTAATGGAATGGAATGTGGATTGCAATGTGGATTACAATGGAATGCAATGTGGAATTGAATGGATTGGAATGTGGCATATAATTTTCAATGGAATGTGGCATGAAATATGGAGTGAAACGTTGAATGGAAAGTGGAATGGAATGGAATGTATCGTGGAATGGAACATGGAATGGAATGAGGAATGGAAGGTGGAATGGAGCGTGGAATGGAATCGAAAGGAGCGTGGAATGGAATGTGGAACGGAACGTGGAATGGAATGCGGAATGGAATGGATTGGAATGTGCAATGGAATGTGGAATGGAATGGACTGGAATGTGGAATGGAATGTGGAATGAAATGCAACGGAATGTGGAATGGAATGGAATGGAATGTGGAATGGAGTGGAATGGAATGTTGTATGGAATGAGGAATGGAATGTGGAGTGGCCCTCAGAATGGAACAGAGTGCAACGTGGAATGGAATGTGGAATGGAATGTGAAATGGAACGTGGAAGGAATGCAGTGAGGAATGGAACGTGGATTCGAATTTAATGGAACGTGGAATGGAACGTGGAATGGAATGTGGAATGGAAAGTGGAATGGAATGGAATGTGGAATGGATCTTGTAATGGAATGGAATGGAATGTGGAATGGAACGTGGAATGGAATGTGGAATGCAACGTTGAATGGAATGTGCAATTGAATGTGAAATGGAACGTGGAAAGGAATGGAATGGAAAGTGGAATGGTACGTGGAATGGAATGGAAAGGAACGTGGAATGGAATGTGGAATGGAACGTGGAATGGAATGGAATGGAATGTAGAATGGAATGTGGAATTTAATGTGGAAGAGAATGTGCAATGGAATTCAATGGAATGGAATGGAATGTGGTATGGAATGTGGAAAGGAATGTGGAATGGAAAGTGGAATGCAATGGAATTAAATGTGGAATGGAATGTGGAATGAACGGGGAATGCAATGGAAGAGAAAGTGGAATGGGATGGACTGGAATGTGGAAAGGAAAGTGGAATGGAATGTGGAAGGCAATTTGGAATGGAACGTGGAATGGAACGTGGAATGGAATGGAATGTGAAACAGAATGGAATGGAATGTGGAATGGAATGCGGAATGGAATGTAGAATGGAATGGAATGGAATTTGGAATGGAGTGGAATGGAATGTTGATTCGAAGGTGGAAGGGAATCTGCTATGTAACGTGGAATGTTAGGAATGGAATGTGGAATGGAATGCAGTGGAATGTGGAATGGAATGTAATGTAATGTGGAATGGAATGTGGAATGGAATGGAATGGAATGTGGAATAGAATGTGTAATGCAATGGAGTGGAATGCAAAATGGAATGGAGGGCAATGTGAAATGGAATGTGGAATGGAACGTGGAATGGAACTTGGAATGGAATGTGGAATGGAATGGAAAAGAATGAGAATGGAATGGTTTGGAATGTGGAATAAAATGTGGTATGCAATGGAATGGAATATTGAATGCAATAGAATGGAATGGTGTGGAATGTGGAATGGAATGGAAAGGAATGTGGAATGGAACGTGGAATGGAATGGAATGGAACATGGAAAGGAATGTGGAATGGAATGTGGAATGCGACGTGGAATAGAATGTGGAATGTAATTTGGAATGGAAAATAGTGGAATGTGGAATGCAAAGGAAAAGAATGTGGAATGGAATGCAACGGAATGTGCAATGGAATGTGGAAGAGAATGGAATGGAAGGTGGAATATAATGCGGAATGGAATGGATAGGAATCCGGAATGGAATGGAATGGAATGGTATGGAATGTGGAATGGAATGTGGAATGGAAACTGGAATGGAATGTGGAATGGAAAGTGTAATGGAATGGAATTGAATGTGCTGTGGAATATGGAAGGAATCTGGAATACAACTTGGAAAGGAATGTGGAATTTAACGTGTAATGGAAGGTGGAATGGAATGGATTGGAACGTGCAATGGAATGTGAAGTGGAATGGAATGGAATGGAAGGTGGAATGGAAAGGAATGGAACGAGGAATGGAACATGGAATGGAACGTGGAAAACAACGTGGAATTGAACGTGGAATGTCATGTTAAATGGAATGGAATGGAATGTGGAATAGAATGGAAAGGAATGTGGAATGGAATGGAATGGAATGGAGGGGAATGTGGAATGGAATGGAATGGAATGGAATGGAATGCGGAATGCAATGGAATTAATTGTGGAATGCAATGGAATGGAATGGAAGGGAATCTAATGGAATTTGGAAAAGAATGGAATGGAATGTGAAATGGAATGGAATGTAATATGGAATGGAATGTGGAATAGAATGTGGAGTGGAAAGTGGAAAGGAAAGTGGAATGTAATGGAATGGAATGTGGAATGGAAAGTGGAATTGAATCGAAGGGATCGGGGAATGGAAAGTAGAATGGAATGGAGTAGAACGTGGAATCGAACGTGGATTCGAACATCGAATGGAATGGCCAATGGACTGTAGAATTGAACGTGGAATGGAATGGAATGGAAAGTGGAATGGGACGTGGAATGTAGTGAAACGGAATGGAATGGATTGTGGAATGGAACATGGAATTTAACGGAATGGAATGTGGAATGGAAGTTGGAATGGAACGTGGAATGGAACGAGCAATGTAATGAAGAATGGAATGTGGAATGGAATTTGGAATGGAACGGAAAGGAATGCGGAATGGAATGTGCAATGGAATGTGGAATGGAATGGAATGGAACGTGGAATGGAACATGGAATGGAACGGAATGGAACGTGGAATGGAACATGGAATGGAACGTGGAATGGAACATGGAATGGAAGGTGGAATTGAAAGGGCAATGCAATGTGGAATGTAACATGGAATGTAATGCAATGGAAACTGGAATGCAACTTGGAATGGAATGGAATGGATTGTGGAATGAAATCTGGATTGGAATGTGGAATGGAACCTGGATAGGAACATGGTATGTGGATTGGAATGTGGAATGGAATGGAATGGAATGTGGAATGGAATGTGAAATGGAAAGGAGAGTAATGTGGAACGGAATGTGGAATGGAATGTGGAATGCAATGGAATGGAATATGGAATGGAAAGGAAAGGAATGTGGAATATAATGGAACGGAATGGAATGGAATGGGAATGGAATAGAATGGAATGTGGACTGCAATGGAATGGAATGAAATGAGGAAGAGAATGGAATGGAATGTGGAATGAAATGCAATGGAATGAAATGAGGAATTGAAAGGAATGGAATGTGGAATGAAATGGAATGGAATATGAAATGGAATGGAACAGAACGTTGAATGGAATGTGGAATGGAATAGAATGGAATGTGGAATGAAATGGAAGGGAATGTGGAAAAGAATGTGGAATGAATGTGGAATGGAAAGTGGAATGGATTGGAACGGAATGTTCTATGCAATGGAAAGGAATGTGGAATAGAATGGAATCGGATAGAACAGAATGCGGAATGGAATGGAATAGAATGTGGAATGCAAAGGAATGGAGTGAAATGTGGAATTGAATGGAATGGAAAATGGAAAGGAATGGAATGGAATGTGGAATGGCATGGAATGGAACGTGGAATGGAACGTGGAATGGAATGTGGAATGGAATGTAGAATGGCATGAGGAATGGAATGTGGAATGCAATGGAATGGAATGTTGACTGTAAAGGAATGGAATATGGAATAGAATGGAATGGAATGCAATGTGGAATGGAATGGAAAGGAATGTGGAATTGAATGCAGTGGAATGTGGAAGGGAATGGAATGGAACGTGGAATAGAATGTGGAATGGAATGCAATGCAACGTGAAATGAAATGTGGAAAGGAATGAGTAATGAAAAGTGGAATGGAACGTGAAATGAAATGCAAAGGAACGTGAAATAGATTGGAATGGAACGTAGAATGTAATGTGGAATGGAATGCGGAATGGGACGTGGAACGGAATGGAATGCAACTTAGAATGGAATGTGGTAGAATGTGAAATGGGATGGAAAGGAATGTGGAATGGAATGGATTGGAATGTGGAAGGGAATGTACTGGAATGTGGAATGGAATGGAATGAAACGTGGAATGGAATGTGGAATGGTATGTGGAATGGATTGTTTAATGGAATGGAATGGAATGTGGAATAGAATGCAATGGAATGTAATGAAACGTGCAATGGACTGTGGAATGGTACGTTGAATGGATTGTTTAATGGAAGGGAATGGAATGTGGAATAGAATGGAATGGAACGGAGTGTGGAATGGAATGTGGAATGGAATGGAATGGAATGAGGAATGGAATTTGAAATGGAATGTGGAAAGGAAAGTTTAATGGAATGGAATGGAATGTGGAATCGAACATGGAATGAAATCGAATGGGATGTGGAATGGAAAGTGGAATGGAATGTGGAATGGAAAGTGGAATGGAATGGAATGGAATGTGGAATGGAATGTTGAGTGGAGTGTGGAATGGAATGGAATGGGATGTGGAATGGACTGTGTAATGAAATGAAATGGAATGTGGAATGGAACGTAATGGAAAGTGGAATGGAATGTGGAATGGAATGTGGAATGGAAAGGAATGAAATACGGAATGGAATGTGGAAACGAAAGTGGAAAAGAATGCAATGGAATTTGGCAGGGAACGTGGATTGGAATGGAATGGAAAGTGGAATTGAACGTGTATTGTAAACTGGAATGGAATGGAATGGAATGTGGAATGGAATGGAATGGAATGTTGAATGGAATGTAATGGAATATGGAATAGAATGCAGTGGAATGGAATGTAGAATGGAATGTGGAATGGAACGTAAAATGGAATGTGGAATGGAATTTGGAATGCAATGGAATTGAATGTGGAATGGAATGTGGAATGAAATGGAATGGAATGGAATGTGGAATGGAATGCGGAATGGAATGGAATTGTATGTGGAATGGAACGTGGAATGGGACGTGAAATTGAATGAAATGGAATGTGGAAAGAAATATGGAATGTTATGGAATGGAGTGTGGAATGGAGTGTGGAATGGAATGTGGAATGGAATGGAAGGTGGAATGGAATGTGGAGTGGAATAGATTGCAATGTTAAAATGCAATGGAATGGAATGTGGATTGCAATGTGGATTACAGTGGAATGCAATGTGGAATTGAATGGATTGGAATGTGGCATATAATTTTCAATGGAATGTGGCATGAAATATGGAGTGGAACGTTGAATGGAAAGTGGAATGGAATGGAATGGATCGTGGAATGGAACATGGAATGGAATGTGGAATGGAAGGTGGAATGGAGCGTGGAATGGAATCGAAAGGAGCGTGGAATGGAATGTGGAACGGAACGTGGAATGGAATGCGGAATGGAATGTTTTGGAATGTGCAATGGAATGTGGAATGGAATGGACTGGAATGTGGAATGGAATGTGGAATGAAATGCAACGGAGTGTGGAATGGAATGGAATGGAATGTGGAATGGAGTGGAATGGAATGTTGTATGGAATGAGGAATGGAATGTGGAGTGGCCCTCAGAATGGAACAGAGTGCACAGTGGAATGGAATGAGGAATGGAATGTGAAATGGAACGTGGAAGGAATGCAGTGAGGAATGGAACGTGGATTCGAATTTAATGGAACGTGGAATGGAACGTGGAATGGAATGTGGAATGGAAAGTGGAATAGAATGGAATGTGGAATGGATCGTGTAATGGAATGGAATGGAATGTGGAATGGAACGTGGAATGGAATGTGGAATGCAACGTTGAATGGAATGTGCAATTGAATGTGAAATGGAACGTGGAAAGGAATGGAATGGAAAGTGGAATGGTACGTGGAATGGAATGGAAAGGAACGTGGAATGGAATGTGGAATGGAACGTGGAATGGAATGGAATGGAATGTAGAATGGAATGTGGAATTTAATGTGGAAGAGAATGTGCAATGGAATTCAATGGAATGGAATGGAATGTGGTATGGAATGTGGAAAGGAATGTGGAATGGAAAGTGGAATGCAATGGAATTAAATGTGGAATGGAATGTGGAATGGAACGGGGAATGCAATGGAATAGAAAGTGGAATGGGATGGACTGGAATGTGGAATGGAATGTGGAAGGCAATTTGGAATGGAACGTGGAATGGAATGGAATGTGAAACAGAATGGAATGGAATGTGGAATGGAATGCGGAATGGAATGTAGAATGGAATGGAATGGAATTTGGAATGGAGTGGAATGCAATGTTGATTCGAAGGTGGAAGGGAATCTGCTATGTAACGTGGAATGTAAAGGAATGGAATGTGGAATGGAATGCAGTGGAATGTGGAATGGAATGTAATGCAATGTGGAATGGAATGTGGAATGGAATGGATTGGAATGTGGAATAGAATGTGTAATGCAATGGAGTGGAATGCAAAATGGAATGGAGGGCAATGTGAAATGGAATGTGGAATGGAACGTGGAATGGAACTTGGAATGGAATGTGGAATGGAATGGAAAAGAATGAGAATGGAATGGTTTGGAATGTGGAATAAAATGTGGTATGCAATGGAATGGAATATTGAATGCAATAGAATGGAATGGTGTGGAATGTGGAATGGAATGGAAAGGAATGTGGAATGGAATGTGGAATGGAATGGAATGGAACATGGAAAGGAATGTGGAATGGAATGTGGAATGCGACGTGGAATAGAATGTGGAATGTAATTTGGAATGGAAAGTAGTGGAATGTGGAATGCAAAGGAATGGAATGTGGAATGGAATGCAATGGAATGTGGAATGGAATGTGGAAGAGAATGGAATGGAAGGTGGAATAGAATGCGGAATGGAATGGATAGGAATCCGGAATGGAATGGAATGGAATGGTATGGAATGTGGAATGGAATGTGGAATGGAAACTGGAATGGAATGTGGAATGGAAAGTGTAATGGAATGGAATTGAATGTGCTGTGGAATATGGAAGGAATCTGGAATACAACTTGGAAAGGAATGTGGAATTTAACGTGTAATGGAAGGTGGAATGGAATGGATTGAAACGTGCAACGGAATGTGAAGTGGAATGGAATGGAATGGATGGTGGAATGGAAAGGAATGGAACGAGGAATGGAACATGGAATGGAACGTGGAAAACAACGTGGAATTGAACGTGGAATGTAATGTTAAATGGAATGGAATGGAATGTGGAATAGAATGGAAAGGAATGTGGAATGGAATGGAATGGAATGGAGGGGAATGTGGAATGGAATGGAATGGAATGCGGAATTCAATGGAATTAATTGTGGAATGCAATGGAATGGAATGGAATGGAATCTAATGGAATTTGGAATAGAATGGAATGGAATGTGAAATGGAATGGAATACAATGTGGAATGGAATGTGGAATAGAATGTGGATTGGAAAGTGCAAAGGAAAGTGGAATGTAATGGAATGGAATGTGGAATGGAAAGTGGAATTGAATCGAAGGGAACGGGGAATGGAAAGTAGAACGGAATGGAGTAGAACGTGGAATCGAACGTGGATTCGAACATCGAATGGAATGGCCAATGGACTGTGGAATTGAACGTGGAATGGAATGGAATGGAAAGTGGAATGGGACGTGGAATGTAGTGAAACGGAATGGAATGGATTGTGGAATGGAACATGGAATTTAACGGAATGGAATGTGGAATGGAAGTTGGAATGGAACGTGGAATGGAACGAGCAATGTAATGAAGAATGGAATGTGGAATGGAATTTGGAATGGAACGGAAAGGAATGCGGAATGGAATGTGCAATGGAATGTGGAATGCAGCGTGGAATGGAATGGAATGGAACGTGGAATGGAACATGGAATGGAACGGAATGGAAAGTGGAATGGAACATGGAATGGAACGTGGAATGGAACATGGAATGGAAGGTGGAATTGAAAGGGCAATGGAATGTGGAATGTAACATGGAATGTATTGCAATGGAAACTGGAATGCAACTTGGAATGGAATGGAATGGATTGTGGAATGAAATCTGGAATGGAATATGGAATGGAACCTGGATAAGAACATGGTATGTGGATTGGAATGTGGAATGGAATGGAATGGAATGTGGAATGGAATGTGAAATGGAAAGGAGAGTAATGTGGAACGGAATGTGGAATGGAATGAGGAATGAAATGGAGTGGAATATGGAATGGAAAGGAAAGGAATGTGGAATATAATGGAATGGAATGGAATGGGAATGGA
The DNA here is from genome assembly GCF_028885625.2 of Pongo pygmaeus. NCBI lineage: Eukaryota > Metazoa > Chordata > Mammalia > Primates > Hominidae > Pongo > Pongo pygmaeus. The sequence continues at coordinate 45,345,068 of NC_072397.2, read as the reverse complement.
ATAGAATGGAATGTGGACTGCAATGGAATGGAATGAAATGAGGAACAGAATGGAATGGAATGTGGAATGCAATGCAATGGAATGAAATGAGGAATTGAAAGGAATGGAATGTGGAATGGAATGGAATGGAATGTGAAATGGAATGGAACAGAACGTTGAATGGAATGTGGAATGGAATAGAATGGAATGTGGAATGAAATGGAAGGGAATGTGGAAAAGAATGTGGAATGAATGTGGAATGGAAAGTGGAATGGATTGGAACGGAATGTTCAATGGAATGGAAAGGAATGTGGAATAGAATGGAATCGGATAGAACGGAATGCGGAATGGAATGGAATAGAATGTGGAATGCAAAGGAATGGAGTGAAATGTGGAATTGAATGGAATGGAAAATGGAAAGGAATGGAATGGAATGTGGAATGGCATGGAATGGAACGTGGAATGGAACGTGGAATGGAATGTGGAATGGAATGTAGAATGGCATGAGGAATGGAATGTGGAATGCAATGGAATGGAATGTTGACTGTAAAGGAATGGAATATGGAATAGAATGGAATGGAATGCAATGTGGAATGGAATGGAAAGGAACGTGGAATTGAATGCAGCGGAATGTGGAAGGGAATGGAATGGAACGTGGAATAGAATGTGGAATGGAATGCAATGCAACGTGAAATGAAATGTGGAAAGGAATGAGTAATGAAAAGTGGAATGGAACGTGAAATGAAATGCAAAGGAACGTGAAATAGATTGGAATGGAACGTAGAATGTAATGTGGAATGGAATGCGGAATGGGACGTGGAACGGAATGGAATGCAACTTAGAATGGAATGTGGTAGAATGTGAAATGGAATGGAAAGGAATGTGGAATGGAATGGATTGGAATGTGGAAGGGAATGTACTGGAATGTGGAATGGAATGGAATGAAACGTGGAATGGAATGTGGAATGGTATGTGGAATGGATTGTTTAATGGAATGGAATGGAATGTGGAATAGAATGCAATGGAATGTAATGAAACGTGCAATGGACTGTGGAATGGTACGTTGAATGGATTGTTTAATGGAAGGGAATGGAATGTGGAATAGAATGGAATGGAACGGACTGTGGAATGGAATGTGGAATGGAATGGAATGGAATGAGGAATGGAATTTGAAATGGAATGTGGAAAGGAAAGTTTAATGGAATGGAATGGAATGTGGAATCAAACATGGAATGAAATCGAATGGGATGTGGAATGGAAAGTGGAATGGAATGTGGAATGGAAAGTGGAATGGAATGGAATGGAATGTGGAATGGAATGTTGAATGGAGTGTGGAATGGAATGGAATGGGATGTGTAATGGACTGTGTAATGAAATGAAATGGAATGTGGAATGGAACGTAATGGAAAGTGGAATGGCATGTGGAATGGAATGTGGAATGGAAAGGAATGAAATATGGAATGGAATGTGGAAACGAAAGTGGAAAGGAATGCAATGGAATTTGGCAGGGAACGTGGATTGGAATGGAATGGAAAGTGGAATTGAACGTGTATTGTAAACTGGAATGGAATGGAATGGAATGTGGAATGGAATGGAATGGAATGTTGAATGGAATGTAATGGAATATGGAATACAATGCAGTGGAATGGAATGTAGAATGGAATGTGGAATGGAACGTAAAATGGAATGTGGAATGGAATTTGGAATGCAATGGAATTGAATGTGGAATGGAATGTGGAATGAAATGGAATGGAATGGAATGTGGAAAGGTATGCAGAATGGAATGGAATTGTATGTGGAATGGAACGTGGAATGGGACGTGAAATTGAATGAAATGGAATGCGGAAAGAAATATGGAATGTTATGGATTGGAGTGTGGAATGGAGTGTGGAATGGAATGTGGAATGGAATGGAAGGTGGAATGGAATGTGGAGTGGAATAGATTGCAATGTTAAAATGTAATGGAATGGAATGTGGATTGCAATGTGGATTACAATGGAATGCAATGTGGAATTGAATGGATTGGAATGTGGCATATAATTTTCAATGGAATGTGGCATGAAATATGGAGTGGAACGTTGAATGGTAAGTGGAATGGAATGGAATGGATCGTGGAATGGAACATGGAATGGAATGTGGAATGGAAGGTGGAATGGAGCGTGGAATGGAATCGAAAGGAGCGTGGAATGGAATGTGGAACGGAACGTGGAATGGAATGCGGAATGGAATGGATTGGAATGTGCAATGGAATGTGGAATGGAATGGACTGGAATGTGGAATGGAATGTGGAATGAAATGCAACGGAATGTGGAATGGAATGGAATGGAATGTGGAATGGAGTGGAATGGAATGTTGTATGGAATGAGGAATGGAATGTGGAGTGGCCCTCAGAATGGAACAGAGTGCAATGTGGAATGGAATGTGGAATGGAATGTGAAATGGAACGTTGAAGGAATGCAGTGAGGAATGGAACGTGGATTCGAATTTAATGGAACGTGGAATGGAATGTGGAATGGAATGTGGAATGGAAAGTGGAATGGAATGGAATGTGGAATGGATCGTGTAATGGAATGGAATGGAATGTGGAATGGAACGTGGAATGGAATGTGGAATGCAACGCTGAATGGAATGTGCAATTGAATGTGAAATGGAACGTGGAAAGGAATGGAATGGAAAGTGGAATGGTACGTGGAATGGAATGGAAAGGAACGTGGAATGGAATGTGGAATGGAACGTGGAATGGAATGGAATGGAATGTAGAATGGAATGTGGAATTTAATGTGGAAGAGAATGTGCAATGGAATTCAATGGAATGGAATGGAATGTGGTATGGAATGTGGAAAGGAATGTGGAATGGAAAGTGGATTGCAATGGAATTAAATGTGGAATGGAATGTGGAATGGAACGGGGAATGCAATGGAATAGAAAGTGGAATGGGATGGACTGGAATGTGGAATGGAAAGTGGAAAGGAATGTGGAAGGCAATTTGGAATGGAACGTGGAATGGAATGGAATGTGAAACAGAATGGAATGGAATGTGGAATGGAATGCGGAATGGAATGTAGAATGGAATGGAATGGAATTTGGAATGGAGTGGAATGCAATGTTGATTCGAAGGTGGAAGGGAATCTGCTATGTAACGTGGAATGTAAAGGAATGGAATGTGGAATGGAATGCAGTGGAATGTGGAATGGAATGTAATGTAATGTGGAATGGAATGTGGAATGGAATGGATTGGAATGTGGAATAGAATGTGTAATGCAATGGAGTGGAATGCAAAATGGAATGGAGGGCAATGTGAAATGGAATGTGGAATGGAACTTGGAATGGAATGTGGAATGGAATGGAAAAGAATGAGAATGGAATGGTTTGGAATGTGGAATAAAATGTGGTATGCAATGGAATGGAATATTGAATGCAATAGAATGGAATGGTGTGGAATGTGGAATGGAATGGAAAGGAATGTGGAATGGAATGTGGAATGGAATGGAATGGAACATGGAAAGGAATGTGGAATGGAATGTGGAATGCGACGTGGAATAGAATGTGGAATGTAATTTGGAATGGAAAGTAGTGGAATGTGGAATGCAAAGCAATGGAATGTGGAATGGAATGCAATGGAATGTGGAATGGAATGTGGAAGAGAATGGAATGGAAGGTGGAATCAAACATGGAATGAAATCGAATGGGATGTGGAATGGAAAGTGGAATGTAATGTGGAATGGAAAGTGGAATGGAATGGAATGGAATGTGGAATGGAATGTTGAATGGAGTGTGGAATGGAATGGAATGGGATGTGTAATGGACTGTGTAATGAGATGAAATGGAATGTGGAATGGAACGTAATGGAAAGTGGAATGGCATGTGGAATGGAATGTGGAATGGAAAGGAATGAAATATGGAATGGAATGTGGAAACGAAAGTGGAAAGGAATGCAATGGAATTTGGCAGGGAACGTGGATTGGAATGGAATGGAAAGTGGAATTGAACGTGTATTGTAAACTGGAACGGAATGGAATGGAATGTGGAATGGAATGGAATGGAATGTTGAATGGAATGTAATGGAATATGGAATACAATGCAGTGGAATGGAATGTAGAATGGAATGTGGAATGGAACGTAAAATGGAATGTGGAATGGAATTTGGAATGCAATGGAATTGAATGTGGAATGGAATGTGGAATGAAATGGAATGGAATGCAATGTGGAAAGGTATGCAGAATGGAATGGAATTGTATGTGGAATGGAACGTGGAATGGGACGTGAAATTGAATGAAATGGAATGTGGAAAGAAATATGGAATGTTATGGATTGGAGTGTGGAATGGAGTGTGGAATGGAATGTGGAATGGAATGGAAGGTGGAATGGAATGTGGAGTGGAATAGATTGCAATGTTAAAATGTAATGGAATGGAATATGGATTGCAATGTGGATTACAATGGAATGCAATGTGGAATTGAATGGATGGGAATGTGGCATATAATTTTCAATGGAATGTGGCATGAAATATGGAGTGGAACGTTGAATGGTAAGTGGAATGGAATGGAATGGATCGTGGAATGGAACATGGAATGGAATGTGGAATGGAAGGTGGAATGGAGCGTGGAATGGAATAGAAAGGAGCGTGGAATGGAATGTGGAATGGAACGTGGAATGGAATGCGGAATGGAATGGATTGGAATGTGCAATGGAATGTGGAATGGAATGGACTGGAATGTGGAATGGAATGTGGAATGAAATGCAACGGAATGTGGAATGGAATGGAATGGAATGTGGAATGGAGTGGAATGGAATGTTGTATGGAATGAGGAATGGAATGTGGAGTGGCCCTCAGAATGGAACAGAGTGCAATGTGGAATGGAATGTGGAATGGAATGTGAAATGGAACGTGGAAGGAATGCAGTGAGGAATGGAACGTGGATTCGAATTTAATGGAACGTGGAATGGAACGTGGAATGGAATGTGGAATGGAAAGTGGAATGGAATGGAATGTGGAATGGATCGTGTAATGGAATGGAATGGAATGTGGAATGGAACGTGGAATGGAATGTGGAATGCAACGTTGAATGGAATGTGCAATTGAATGTGAAATGGAACGTGGAAAGGAATGGAATGGAAAGTGGAATGGTACGTGGAATGGAATGGAAAGGAACGTGGAATGGAATGTGGAATGGAACGTGGAATGGAATGGAATGGAATGTAGAATGGAATGTGGAATTTAATGTGGAAGAGAATGTGCAATGGAATTCAATGGAATGGAATGGAATGTGGTATGGAATGTGGAAAGGAATGTGGAATGGAAAGTGGATTGCAATGGAATTAAATGTGGAATGGAATGTGGAATGGAACGGGGAATGCAATGGAATAGAAAGTGGAATGGGATGGACTGGAATGTGGAATGGAAAGTGGAAAGGAATGTGGAAGGCAATTTGGAATGGAACGTGGAATGGAATGGAATGTGAAACAGAATGGAATGGAATGTGGAATGGAATGCGGAATGGAATGTAGAATGGAATGGAATGGAATTTGGAATGGAGTGGAATGCAATGTTGATTCGAAGGTGGAAGGGAATCTGCTATGTAACGTGGAATGTAAAGGAATGGAATGTGGAATGGAATGCAGTGGAATGTGGAATGGAATGTAATGTAATGTGGAATGGAATGTGGAATGGAATGGATTGGAATGTGGAATAGAATGTGTAATGCAATGGAGTGGAATGCAAAATGGAATGGAGGGCAATGTGAAATGGAATGTGGAATGGAACGTGGAATGGAATGTGGAATGGATTGGAAAAGAATGAGAATGGAATGGTTTGGAATGTGGAATAAAATGTGGTATGCAATGGAATGGAATATTGAATGCAATAGAATGGAATGGTGTGGAATGTGGAATGGAATGGAAAGGAATGTGGAATGGAATGTGGAATGGAATGGAATGGAACATGGAAAGGAATGTGGAATGGAATGTGGAATGCGACGTGGAATAGAAGGTGGAATGTAATTTGGAATGGAAAGTAGTGGAATGTGGAATGCAAAGGAATGGAATGTGGAATGGAATGCAATGGAATGTGGAATGGAATGTGGAAGAGAATGGAATGGAAGGTGGAATAGAATGCGGAATGGAATGGTTAGGAATCCGGAATGGAATGGAATGGAATGGTATGGAATGTGGAATGGAATGTGGAATGGAAACTGGAATGGAATGTGGAATGGAAAGTGTAATGGAATGGAATTGAATGTGCTGTGGAATATGGAAGGAATCTGGAATACAACTTGGAAAGGAATGTGGAATTTAACGTGTAATGGAAGGTGGAATGGAATGGATTGGAACGTGCAACGGAATGTGAAGTGGAATGGAATGGAATGGAAGGTGGAATGGAAAGGAATGGAACGAGGAATGGAACATGGAATGGAACGTGGAAAACAACGTGGAATTGAACGTGGAATGTAATGTTAAATGGAATGGAATGGAATGTGGAATAGAATGGAAAGGAATGTGGAATGGAATGGAATGGAATGGAGGGGAATGTGGAATGGAATGGAATGGAATGCGGAATGCAATGGAATTAATTGTGGAATGCAATGGAATGGAATGGAATGGAATCTAATGGAATTTGGAATAGAATGGAATGGAATGTGAAATGGAATGGAATGTAATGTGGAATGGAATGTGGAATAGAATGTGGATTGGAAAGTGCAAAGGAAAGTGGAATGTAATGGAATGGAATGTGGAATGGAAAGTGGAATTGAATCGAAGGGAACGGGGAATGGAAAGTAGAACGGAATGGAGTAGAACGTGGAATCGAACGTGGATTCGAACATCGAATGGAATGGCCAATGGACTGTGGAATTGAACGTGGAATGGAATGGAATGGAAAGTGGAATGGGACGTGGAATGTAGTGAAACGGAATGGAATGGATTGTGGAATGGAACATGGAATTTAACGGAATGGAATGTGGAATGGAAGTTGGAATGGAACGTGGAATGGAACGAGCAATGTAATGAAGAATGGAATGTGGAATGGAATTTGGAATGGAACGGAAAGGAATGCGGAATGGAATGTGCAATGGAATGTGGAATGCAGCGTGGAATGGAATGGAATGGAACGTGGAATGGAACATGAATGGAACGGAATGGAACGTGGAATGGAACATGGAATGGAACGTGGAATGGAATATGGAATGGACGGTGGAATTGAAAGGGCAATGGAATGTGGCATGTAACATGGAATGTAATGCAATGGAAACTGGAATGCAACTTGGAATGGAATGGAATGGATTGTGGAATGAAATCTGGAATGGAATGTGGAATGGAACCTGGATAGGAACATGGTATGTGGATTGGAATGTGGAATGGAATGGAATGGAATGTGGAATGGAATGTGAAATGGAAAGGAGAGTAATGTGGAACGGAATGTGGAATGGAATGTGGAATGCAATGGAATGGAATATGGAATGGAAAGGAAAGGAATGTGGAATATAATGGAATGGAATGGAATGGAATGGGAATGGAATAGAATGGAATGTGGACTGCAATGGAATGGAATGAAATGAGGAACAGAATGGAATGGAATGTGGAGTGCAATGCAATGGAATGAAATGAGGAATTGAAAGGAATGGAATGTGGAATGGAATGGAATGGAATGTGAAATGGAATGGAACAGAACGTTGAATGGAATGTGGAATGAAATAGAATGGAATGTGGAATGAAATGGAAGGGAATGTGGAAAAGAATGTGGAATGAATGTGGAATGGAAAGTGGAATGGATTGGAACGGAATGTTCAATGGAATGGAAAGGAATGTGGAATTGAATGGAATCGGATAGAACGGAATGCGGAATGGAATGGAATAGAATGTGGAATGCAAAGGAATGGAGTGAAATGTGGAATTGAATGGAATGGAAAATGGAAAGGAATGGAATGGAATGTGGAATGGGATGGAATGGAACGTGGAATGGAACGTGGAATGGAATGTGGAATGGAATGTAGAATGGCATGAGGAATGGAATGTGGAATGCAATGGAATGGAATGTTGACTGTAAAGGAATGGAATATGGAATAGAATGGAATGGAATGCAATGTGGAATGGAATGGAAAGGAACGTGGAATTGAATGCAGTGGAATGTGGAAGGGAATGGAATGGAACGTGGAATAGAATGTGGAATGGAATGCAATGCAACGTGAAATGAAATGTGGAAAGGAATGAGTAATGAAAAGTGGAATGGAACGTGAAATGAAATGCAAAGGAACGTGAAATAGATTGGAATGGAACGTAGAATGTAATGTGGAATGGAATGCGGAATGGGACGTTTAACGGAATGGAATGCAACTTAGAATGGAATGTGGTAGAATGTGAAATGGAATGGAAAGGAATGTGGAATGGAATGGATTGGAATGTGGAAGGGAATGTACTGGAATGTGGAATGGAATGGAATGAAACGTGGAATGGAATGTGGAATGGTACGTGGAATGGATTGTTTAATGGAATGGAATGGAATGTGGAATAGAATGCAATGGAATGTAATGAAACGTGGAATGGACTGTGGAATGGTACGTGGAATGGATTGTTTAATGGAAGGGAATGGAATGTGGAATAGAATGGAATGGAACGGAGTGTGGAATGGAATGTGGAATGGAATGGAATGGAATGAGGAATGGAATTTGAAATGGAATGTGGAAAGGAAAGTTTAATGGAATGGAATGGAATGTGGAATCAAACATGGAATGAAATCGAATGGGATGTGGAATGGAAAGTGGAATGGAATGTGGAATGGAAAGTGGAATGGAATGGAATGGAATGTGGAATGGAATGTTGAATGGAGTGTGGAATGGAATGGAATGGGATGTGCAATGGACTGTGTAATGAAATGAAATGGAATGTGGAATGGAACGTAATGGAAAGTGGAATGGCATGTGGAATGGAATGTGGAATGGAAAGGAATGAAATATGGAATGGAATGTGGAAACGAAAGTGGAAAGGAATGCAATGGAATTTGGCAGGGAACGCGGATTGGAATGGAATGGAAAGTGGAATTGAACGTGTATTGTAAACTGGAATGGAATGGAATGGAATGTGGAATGGAATGGAATGGAATGTTGAATGGAATGTAATGGAATATGGAATACAATGCAGTGGAATGGAATGTAGAATGGAATGTGGAATGGAACGTAAAATGGAATGTGGAATGGAATTTGGAATGCAATGGAATTGAATGTGGAATGGAATGTGGAATGAAATGGAATGGAATGGAATGTGGAAAGGTATGCAGAATGGAATGGAATTGTATGTGGAATGGAACGTGGAATGGGACGTGAAATTGAATGAAATGGAATGCGGAAAGAAATATGGAATGTTATGGATTGGAGTGTGGAATGGAGTGTGGAATGGAATGTGGAATGGAATGGAAGGTGGAATGGAATGTGGAGTGGAATAGATTGCAATGTTAAAATGTAATGGAATGGAATGTGGATTGCAATGTGGATTACAATGGAATGCAATGTGGAATTGAATGGATTGGAATGTGGCATATAATTTTCAATGGAATGTGGCATGAAATATGGAGTGGAACGTTGAATGGTAAGTGGAATGGAATGGAATGGATCGTGGAATGGAACATGGAATGGAATGTGGAATGGAAGGTGGAATGGAGCGTGGAATGGAATCGAAAGGAGCGTGGAATGGAATGTGGAACGGAACGTGGAATGGAATGCGGAATGGAATGGATTGGAATGTGCAATGGAATGTGGAATGGAATGGACTGGAATGTGGAATGGAATGTGGAATGAAATGCAACGGAATGTGGAATGGAATGGAATGGAATGTGGAATGGAGTGGAATGGAATGTTGTATGGAATGAGGAATGGAATGTGGAGTGGCCCTCAGAATGGAACAGAGTGCAATGTGGAATGGAATGTGGAATGGAATGTGAAATGGAACGTTGAAGGAATGCAGTGAGGAATGGAACGTGGATTCGAATTTAATGGAACGTGGAATGGAATGTGGAATGGAATGTGGAATGGAAAGTGGAATGGAATGGAATGTGGAATGGATCGTGTAATGGAATGGAATGGAATGTGGAATGGAACGTGGAATGGAATGTGGAATGCAACGCTGAATGGAATGTGCAATTGAATGTGAAATGGAACGTGGAAAGGAATGGAATGGAAAGTGGAATGGTACGTGGAATGGAATGGAAAGGAACGTGGAATGGAATGTGGAATGGAACGTGGAATGGAATGGAATGGAATGTAGAATGGAATGTGGAATTTAATGTGGAAGAGAATGTGCAATGGAATTCAATGGAATGGAATGGAATGTGGTATGGAATGTGGAAAGGAATGTGGAATGGAAAGTGGATTGCAATGGAATTAAATGTGGAATGGAATGTGGAATGGAACGGGGAATGCAATGGAATAGAAAGTGGAATGGGATGGACTGGAATGTGGAATGGAAAGTGGAAAGGAATGTGGAAGGCAATTTGGAATGGAACGTGGAATGGAATGGAATGTGAAACAGAATGGAATGGAATGTGGAATGGAATGCGGAATGGAATGTAGAATGGAATGGAATGGAATTTGGAATGGAGTGGAATGCAATGTTGATTCGAAGGTGGAAGGGAATCTGCTATGTAACGTGGAATGTAAAGGAATGGAATGTGGAATGGAATGCAGTGGAATGTGGAATGGAATGTAATGTAATGTGGAATGGAATGTGGAATGGAATGGATTGGAATGTGGAATAGAATGTGTAATGCAATGGAGTGGAATGCAAAATGGAATGGAGGGCAATGTGAAATGGAATGTGGAATGGAACTTGGAATGGAATGTGGAATGGAATGGAAAAGAATGAGAATGGAATGGTTTGGAATGTGGAATAAAATGTGGTATGCAATGGAATGGAATATTGAATGCAATAGAATGGAATGGTGTGGAATGTGGAATGGAATGGAAAGGAATGTGGAATGGAATGTGGAATGGAATGGAATGGAACATGGAAAGGAATGTGGAATGGAATGTGGAATGCGACGTGGAATAGAATGTGGAATGTAATTTGGAATGGAAAGTAGTGGAATGTGGAATGCAAAGCAATGGAATGTGGAATGGAATGCAATGGAATGTGGAATGGAATGTGGAAGAGAATGGAATGGAAGGTGGAATCAAACATGGAATGAAATCGAATGGGATGTGGAATGGAAAGTGGAATGTAATGTGGAATGGAAAGTGGAATGGAATGGAATGGAATGTGGAATGGAATGTTGAATGGAGTGTGGAATGGAATGGAATGGGATGTGTAATGGACTGTGTAATGAGATGAAATGGAATGTGGAATGGAACGTAATGGAAAGTGGAATGGCATGTGGAATGGAATGTGGAATGGAAAGGAATGAAATATGGAATGGAATGTGGAAACGAAAGTGGAAAGGAATGCAATGGAATTTGGCAGGGAACGTGGATTGGAATGGAATGGAAAGTGGAATTGAACGTGTATTGTAAACTGGAACGGAATGGAATGGAATGTGGAATGGAATGGAATGGAATGTTGAATGGAATGTAATGGAATATGGAATACAATGCAGTGGAATGGAATGTAGAATGGAATGTGGAATGGAACGTAAAATGGAATGTGGAATGGAATTTGGAATGCAATGGAATTGAATGTGGAATGGAATGTGGAATGAAATGGAATGGAATGCAATGTGGAAAGGTATGCAGAATGGAATGGAATTGTATGTGGAATGGAACGTGGAATGGGACGTGAAATTGAATGAAATGGAATGTGGAAAGAAATATGGAATGTTATGGATTGGAGTGTGGAATGGAGTGTGGAATGGAATGTGGAATGGAATGGAAGGTGGAATGGAATGTGGAGTGGAATAGATTGCAATGTTAAAATGTAATGGAATGGAATATGGATTGCAATGTGGATTACAATGGAATGCAATGTGGAATTGAATGGATGGGAATGTGGCATATAATTTTCAATGGAATGTGGCATGAAATATGGAGTGGAACGTTGAATGGTAAGTGGAATGGAATGGAATGGATCGTGGAATGGAACATGGAATGGAATGTGGAATGGAAGGTGGAATGGAGCGTGGAATGGAATAGAAAGGAGCGTGGAATGGAATGTGGAATGGAACGTGGAATGGAATGCGGAATGGAATGGATTGGAATGTGCAATGGAATGTGGAATGGAATGGACTGGAATGTGGAATGGAATGTGGAATGAAATGCAACGGAATGTGGAATGGAATGGAATGGAATGTGGAATGGAGTGGAATGGAATGTTGTATGGAATGAGGAATGGAATGTGGAGTGGCCCTCAGAATGGAACAGAGTGCAATGTGGAATGGAATGTGGAATGGAATGTGAAATGGAACGTGGAAGGAATGCAGTGAGGAATGGAACGTGGATTCGAATTTAATGGAACGTGGAATGGAACGTGGAATGGAATGTGGAATGGAAAGTGGAATGGAATGGAATGTGGAATGGATCGTGTAATGGAATGGAATGGAATGTGGAATGGAACGTGGAATGGAATGTGGAATGCAACGTTGAATGGAATGTGCAATTGAATGTGAAATGGAACGTGGAAAGGAATGGAATGGAAAGTGGAATGGTACGTGGAATGGAATGGAAAGGAACGTGGAATGGAATGTGGAATGGAACGTGGAATGGAATGGAATGGAATGTAGAATGGAATGTGGAATTTAATGTGGAAGAGAATGTGCAATGGAATTCAATGGAATGGAATGGAATGTGGTATGGAATGTGGAAAGGAATGTGGAATGGAAAGTGGATTGCAATGGAATTAAATGTGGAATGGAATGTGGAATGGAACGGGGAATGCAATGGAATAGAAAGTGGAATGGGATGGACTGGAATGTGGAATGGAAAGTGGAAAGGAATGTGGAAGGCAATTTGGAATGGAACGTGGAATGGAATGGAATGTGAAACAGAATGGAATGGAATGTGGAATGGAATGCGGAATGGAATGTAGAATGGAATGGAATGGAATTTGGAATGGAGTGGAATGCAATGTTGATTCGAAGGTGGAAGGGAATCTGCTATGTAACGTGGAATGTAAAGGAATGGAATGTGGAATGGAATGCAGTGGAATGTGGAATGGAATGTAATGTAATGTGGAATGGAATGTGGAATGGAATGGATTGGAATGTGGAATAGAATGTGTAATGCAATGGAGTGGAATGCAAAATGGAATGGAGGGCAATGTGAAATGGAATGTGGAATGGAACGTGGAATGGAATGTGGAATGGATTGGAAAAGAATGAGAATGGAATGGTTTGGAATGTGGAATAAAATGTGGTATGCAATGGAATGGAATATTGAATGCAATAGAATGGAATGGTGTGGAATGTGGAATGGAATGGAAAGGAATGTGGAATGGAATGTGGAATGGAATGGAATGGAACATGGAAAGGAATGTGGAATGGAATGTGGAATGCGACGTGGAATAGAAGGTGGAATGTAATTTGGAATGGAAAGTAGTGGAATGTGGAATGCAAAGGAATGGAATGTGGAATGGAATGCAATGGAATGTGGAATGGAATGTGGAAGAGAATGGAATGGAAGGTGGAATAGAATGCGGAATGGAATGGTTAGGAATCCGGAATGGAATGGAATGGAATGGTATGGAATGTGGAATGGAATGTGGAATGGAAACTGGAATGGAATGTGGAATGGAAAGTGTAATGGAATGGAATTGAATGTGCTGTGGAATATGGAAGGAATCTGGAATACAACTTGGAAAGGAATGTGGAATTTAACGTGTAATGGAAGGTGGAATGGAATGGATTGGAACGTGCAACGGAATGTGAAGTGGAATGGAATGGAATGGAAGGTGGAATGGAAAGGAATGGAACGAGGAATGGAACATGGAATGGAACGTGGAAAACAACGTGGAATTGAACGTGGAATGTAATGTTAAATGGAATGGAATGGAATGTGGAATAGAATGGAAAGGAATGTGGAATGGAATGGAATGGAATGGAGGGGAATGTGGAATGGAATGGAATGGAATGCGGAATGCAATGGAATTAATTGTGGAATGCAATGGAATGGAATGGAATGGAATCTAATGGAATTTGGAATAGAATGGAATGGAATGTGAAATGGAATGGAATGTAATGTGGAATGGAATGTGGAATAGAATGTGGATTGGAAAGTGCAAAGGAAAGTGGAATGTAATGGAATGGAATGTGGAATGGAAAGTGGAATTGAATCGAAGGGAACGGGGAATGGAAAGTAGAACGGAATGGAGTAGAACGTGGAATCGAACGTGGATTCGAACATCGAATGGAATGGCCAATGGACTGTGGAATTGAACGTGGAATGGAATGGAATGGAAAGTGGAATGGGACGTGGAATGTAGTGAAACGGAATGGAATGGATTGTGGAATGGAACATGGAATTTAACGGAATGGAATGTGGAATGGAAGTTGGAATGGAACGTGGAATGGAACGAGCAATGTAATGAAGAATGGAATGTGGAATGGAATTTGGAATGGAACGGAAAGGAATGCGGAATGGAATGTGCAATGGAATGTGGAATGCAGCGTGGAATGGAATGGAATGGAACGTGGAATGGAACATGAATGGAACGGAATGGAACGTGGAATGGAACATGGAATGGAACGTGGAATGGAATATGGAATGGACGGTGGAATTGAAAGGGCAATGGAATGTGGCATGTAACATGGAATGTAATGCAATGGAAACTGGAATGCAACTTGGAATGGAATGGAATGGATTGTGGAATGAAATCTGGAATGGAATGTGGAATGGAACCTGGATAGGAACATGGTATGTGGATTGGAATGTGGAATGGAATGGAATGGAATGTGGAATGGAATGTGAAATGGAAAGGAGAGTAATGTGGAACGGAATGTGGAATGGAATGTGGAATGCAATGGAATGGAATATGGAATGGAAAGGAAAGGAATGTGGAATATAATGGAATGGAATGGAATGGAATGGGAATGGAATAGAATGGAATGTGGACTGCAATGGAATGGAATGAAATGAGGAACAGAATGGAATGGAATGTGGAGTGCAATGCAATGGAATGAAATGAGGAATTGAAAGGAATGGAATGTGGAATGGAATGGAATGGAATGTGAAATGGAATGGAACAGAACGTTGAATGGAATGTGGAATGAAATAGAATGGAATGTGGAATGAAATGGAAGGGAATGTGGAAAAGAATGTGGAATGAATGTGGAATGGAAAGTGGAATGGATTGGAACGGAATGTTCAATGGAATGGAAAGGAATGTGGAATTGAATGGAATCGGATAGAACGGAATGCGGAATGGAATGGAATAGAATGTGGAATGCAAAGGAATGGAGTGAAATGTGGAATTGAATGGAATGGAAAATGGAAAGGAATGGAATGGAATGTGGAATGGGATGGAATGGAACGTGGAATGGAACGTGGAATGGAATGTGGAATGGAATGTAGAATGGCATGAGGAATGGAATGTGGAATGCAATGGAATGGAATGTTGACTGTAAAGGAATGGAATATGGAATAGAATGGAATGGAATGCAATGTGGAATGGAATGGAAAGGAACGTGGAATTGAATGCAGTGGAATGTGGAAGGGAATGGAATGGAACGTGGAATAGAATGTGGAATGGAATGCAATGCAACGTGAAATGAAATGTGGAAAGGAATGAGTAATGAAAAGTGGAATGGAACGTGAAATGAAATGCAAAGGAACGTGAAATAGATTGGAATGGAACGTAGAATGTAATGTGGAATGGAATGCGGAATGGGACGTTTAACGGAATGGAATGCAACTTAGAATGGAATGTGGTAGAATGTGAAATGGAATGGAAAGGAATGTGGAATGGAATGGATTGGAATGTGGAAGGGAATGTACTGGAATGTGGAATGGAATGGAATGAAACGTGGAATGGAATGTGGAATGGTACGTGGAATGGATTGTTTAATGGAATGGAATGGAATGTGGAATAGAATGCAATGGAATGTAATGAAACGTGGAATGGACTGTGGAATGGTACGTGGAATGGATTGTTTAATGGAAGGGAATGGAATGTGGAATAGAATGGAATGGAACGGAGTGTGGAATGGAATGTGGAATGGAATGGAATGGAATGAGGAATGGAATTTGAAATGGAATGTGGAAAGGAAAGTTTAATGGAATGGAATGGAATGTGGAATCAAACATGGAATGAAATCGAATGGGATGTGGAATGGAAAGTGGAATGGAATGTGGAATGGAAAGTGGAATGGAATGGAATGGAATGTGGAATGGAATGTTGAATGGAGTGTGGAATGGAATGGAATGGGATGTGCAATGGACTGTGTAATGAAATGAAATGGAATGTGGAATGGAACGTAATGGAAAGTGGAATGGCATGTGGAATGGAATGTGGAATGGAAAGGAATGAAATATGGAATGGAATGTGGAAACGAAAGTGGAAAGGAATGCAATGGAATTTGGCAGGGAACGCGGATTGGAATGGAATGGAAAGTGGAATTGAACGTGTATTGTAAACTGGAATGGAATGGAATGGAATGTGGAATGGAATGGAATGGAATGTTGAATGGAATGTAATGGAATATGGAATAGAATGCAGTGGAATGGAATGTAGAATGGAATGTGGAATGGAACGTAAAATGGAACGTGGAATGGAATTTGGAATGCAATGGAATTGAATGTGGAATGGAATGTGGAATGGAATGGAATGGAATGGAATGTGGAAAGGTATGCAGAATGGAATGGAATTGTATGTGGAATGGAACGTGGAATGGGACGTGAAATTGAATGAAATGGAATGCGGAAAGAAATATGGAATGTTATGGAATGGAGTGTGGAATGGAGTGTGGAATGGAATGTGGAATGGAATGGAAGGTGGAATGGAATGTGGAGTGGAATAGATTGCAATGTTAAAATGTAATGGAATGGAATGTGGATTGCAATGTGGATTACAATGGAATGCAATGTGGAATTGAATGGATTGGAATGTGGCATATAATTTTCAATGGAATGTGGCATGAAATATGGAGTGGAACGTTGAATGGAAAGTGGAATGGAATGGAATGGATCGTGGAATGGAACATGGAATGGAATGTGGAATGGAAGGTGGAATGGAGCGTGGAATGGAATCGAAAGGAGCGTGGAATGGAATGTGGAACGGAACGTGGAATGGAATGCGGAATGGAATGGATTGGAATGTGCAATGGAATGTGGAATGGAATGGACTGGAATGTGGAATGGAATGTGGAATGAAATGCAACGGAATGTGGAATGGAATGGAATGGAATGCGGAATGGAGTGGAATGGAATGTTGTATGGAATGAGGAATGGAATGTGGAGTGGCCCTCAGAATGGAACAGAGTGCAATGTGGAATGGAATGTGGAATGGAATGTGAAATGGAATGTGGAAGGAATGCAGTGAGGAATGGAACGTGGATTCGAATTTAATGGAACGTGGAATGGAACGTGGAATGGAATGTGGAATGGAAAGAGGAATGGAATGGAATGTGGAATGGATCGTGTAATGGAATGGAATGGAATGTGGAATGGAACGTGGAATGGAATGTGGAATGCAACGTTGAATGGAATGTGCAATTGAATGTGAAATGGAACGTGGAAAGGAATGGAATGGAAAGTGGAATGGTACGTGGAATGGAATGGAAAGGAACGTGGAATGGAATGTGGAATGGAACGTGGAATGGAATGGAATGGAATGTAGAATGGAATGTGGAATTTAATGTGGAAGAGAATGTGCAATGGAATTCAATGGAATGGAATGGAATGTGGTATGGAATGTGGAAAGGAATGTGGAATGGAAAGTGGATTGCAATGGAATTAAATGTGGAATGGAATGTGGAATGGAACGGGGAATGCAATGGAATAGAAAGTGGAATGGGATGGACTGGAATGTGGAATGGAAAGTGGAAAGGAATGTGGAAGGCAATTTGGAATGGAACGTGGAATGGAATGGAATGTGAAACAGAATGGAATGGAATGTGGAATGGAATGCGGAATGGAATGTAGAATGGAATGGAATGGAATTTGGAATGGAGTGGAATGCAATGTTGATTCGAAGGTGGAAGGGAATCTGCTATGTAACGTGGAATGTAAAGGAATGGAATGTGGAATGGAATGCAGTGGAATGTGGAATGCAATGTAATGTAATGTGGAATGGAATGTGGAATGGAATGGATAGGAATGTGGAATAGAATGTGTAATGCAATGGAGTGGAATGCAAAATGGAATGGAGGGCAATGTGAAATGGAATGTGGAATGGAACGTGGAATGGAACTTGGAATGGAATGTGGAATGGAATGGAAAAGAATGAGAATGGAATGGTTTGGAATGTGGAATAAAATGTGGTATGCAATGGAATGGAATATTGAATGCAATAGAATGGAATGGTGAGGAATGTGGAATGGAATGGAAAGGAATGTGGAATGGAACGTGGAATGGAATGGAATGGAACATGGAAAGGAATGTGGAATGGAATGTGGAATGCGACGTGGAATAGATTGTGGAATGTAATTTGGAATGGAAAGTAGTGGAATGTGGAATGCAAAGGAATGGAATGTGGAATGGAATGCAATGGAATGTGGAATGGAATGTGGAAGAGAATGGAATGGAAGGTGGAATAGAATGCGGAATGGAATGGATAGGAATCCGGAATGGAATGGAATGGAATGGTATGGAATGTGGAATGGAATGTGGAATGGAAACTGGAATGGAATGTGGAATGGAAAGTGTAATGGAATGGAATTGAATGTGCTGTGGAATATGGAAGGAATCTGGAATACAACTTGGAAAGGAATGTGGAATTTAACGTGTAATGGAAGGTGGAATGGAATGGATTGGAACGTGCAACGGAATGTGAAGTGGAATGGAATGGAATGGAAGGTGGAATGGAAAGGAATGGAACGAGGAATGGAACATGGAATGGAACGTGGAAAACAACGTGGAATTGAACGTGGAATGTAATGTTAAATGGAATGGAATGGAATGTGGAATAGAATGGAAAGGAATGTGGAATGGAATGGAATGGAATGGAGGGGAATGTGGAATGGAATGGAATGGAACGCGGAATGCAATGGAATTAATTGTGGAATGGAATGGAATGGAATGGAATGGAATCTAATGGAATTTGGAATAGAATGGAATGGAATGTGAAATGGAATGGAATGGAATGTGGAATGGAATGTGGAATAGAATGTGGAGTGGAAAGTGCAAAGGAAAGTGGAATGTAATGGAATGGAATGTGGAATGGAAAGTGGAATTGAATCGAAGGGAACGGGGAATGGAAAGTAGAACGGAATGGAGTAGAACGTGGAATCGAACGTGGATTCGAACATCGAATGGAATGGCCAATGGACTGTGGAATTGAACGTGGAATGGAATGGAATGGAAAGTGGAATGGGACGTGGAATGTAGTGAAACGGAATGGAATGGATTGTGGAATGGAACATGGAGTTTAACGGAATGGAATTTGGAATGGAAGTTGGAATGGAACGTGGAATGGAACGAGCAATGTAATGAAGAATGGAATGTGGAATGGAATTTGGAATGGAACGGAAAGGAATGCGGAATGGAATGTGCAATGGAATGTGGAATGCAGCGTGGAATGGAATGGAATGGAACGTGGAATGGAACATGGAATGGAACGGAATGGAACGTGGAATGGAACATGGAATGGAACGTGGAATGGAACATGGAATGGAAGGTGGAATTGAAAGGGCAATGGAATGTGGCATGTAACATGGAATGTAATGCAATGGAAACTGGAATGCAACTTTGAATGGAATGGAATGGATTGTGGAATGAAATCTGGAATGGAATGTGGAATGGAACCTGGATAGGAACATGGTATGTGGATTGGAATGTGGAATGGAATGGAATGGAATGTGGAATGGAATGTGAAAAGGAAAGGAGAGTAATGTGGAATGGAATGTGGAATGGAATGTGGAATGCAATGGAATGGAATATCGAATGGAATGGAAAGGAATGTGGAATATAATGGAATGGAATGGAATGGAATGGGAATGGAATAGAATGGAATGTGGACTGCAATGGAATGGAATGAAATGAGGAACAGAATGGAATGGAATGTGGAATGCAATACAATAGAATGAAATGAGGAACTGAAAGGAATGGAATGTGGAATGGAATGGAATGGAATGTGAAATGGAATGGAACAGAACGTTGAATGGAATGTGGAATGGAATAGAATGGAATGTGGAATGAAATGGAAGGGCATGTGGAAAAGAATGTGGAATGAATGTGGAATGGAAAGTGGAATGGATTGGAATGGAATGTTCAATGGAATGGAAAGGAATGTGGAATAGAATGGAATCGGATAGAACGGAATGCGGAATGGAATGGAATAGAATGTGGAATGCAAAGGAATGGAGTGAAATGTGGAATTGAATGGAATGGAAAATGGAAAGGAATGGAATGGAATGTGGAATGGCATGGAATGGAACGTGGAATGGAACGTGGAATGGAATGTGGAATGGAATGTAGAATGGCATGAGGAATGGAATGTGGAATGCAATGGAATGGAATGTTGACTGTAAAGGAATGGAATATGGAATAGAATGGAATGGAATGCAATGTGGAATGGAATGGAAAGGAACGTGGAGTTGAATGCAGTGGAATGTGGAAGGGAATGGAATGGAACGTGGAATGGAATGTGGAATGGAATGCAATGCAACGTGAAATGAAATGTGGAAAGGAATGAGTAATGAAAAGTGGAATGGAACGTGAAATGAAATGCAAAGGAACGTGAAATAGATTGGAATGGAACGTAGAATGTAATGTGGAATGGAATGCGGAATGGGACGTTTAACGGAATGGAATGCAACTTAGAATGGAATGTGGTAGAATGTGAAATGGAATGGAAAGGAATGTGGAATGGAATGGATTGGAATGTGGAAGGGAATGTACTGGAATGTGGAATGGAATGGAATGAAACGTGGAATGGAATGTGGAATGGTACGTGGAATGGATTGTTTAATGGAATGGAATGGAATGTGGAATAGAATGCAATGGAATGTAATGAAACGTGGAATGGACTGTGGAATGGTACGTTGAATGGATTGTTTAATGGAAGGGAATGGAATGTGGAATAGAATGGAATGGAACGGAGTGTGGAATGGAATGTGGAATGGAATGGAATGGAATGAGGAATGGAATTTGAAATGGAACGTGGAAAGGAAAGTTTAATTTAATGGAATGGAATGTGGAATCGAACATGGAATGAAATCGAATGGGATGTGGAATGGAAAGTGGAATGGAATGTGGAATGGAAAGTGGAATGGAATGGAATGGAATGTGGAATGGAATGTTGAATGGAGTGTGGAATGGAATGGAATGGGATGTGGAATGGACTGTGTAATGAAATGAAATGGAATGTGGAATGGAACGTAATGGAAAGTGGAATGGCATGTGGAATGGAATGTGGAATGGAAAGGAATGAAATATGGAATGGAATGTGGAAACGAAAGTGGAAAGGAATGCAATGGAATTTGGCAGGGAACGTGGATTGGAATGGAATGGAAAGTGGAATTGAACGTGTATTGTAAACTGGAATGGAATGGAATGGAATGTGGAATGGAATGGAATGGAATGTTGAATGGAATGTAATGGAATATGGAATAGAATGCAGTGGAATGGAATGTAGAATGGAATGTGGAACGGAACATAAAATGGAATGTGGAATGGAATTTGGAATGCAATGGAATTGAATGTGGAATGGAAAGTGGAATGAAATGGAATGGAATGGAATGTGGAAAGGAATGCGGAATGGAATGGAATTGTATGTGGAATGGAACGTGGAATGGGACGTGAAATTGAATGAAATGGAATGTGGAAAGAAATATGGAATGTTATGGAATGGAGTGTGGAATGGAGTGTGGAATGGAATTTGGAATGGAATGGAAGGTGGAAAGGAATGTGGAGTGGAATAGATTGCAATGTTAAAATGTAATGGAATGGAATGTGGATTGCAATGTGGATTACAATGGAATGCAATGTGGAATTGAATGGATTGGAATGTGGCATATAATTTTCAATGGAATGTGGCATGAAATATGGAGTGGAACGTTGAATGGAAAGTGGAATGGAATGGAATGGATCGTGGAATGGAACATGGAATGGAATGTGGAATGGAAGGTGGAATGGAGCGTGGAATGGAATCGAAAGGAGCGTGGAATGGAATGTGGAACGGAACGTGG
This sequence comes from Pongo pygmaeus, assembly GCF_028885625.2. NCBI lineage: Eukaryota > Metazoa > Chordata > Mammalia > Primates > Hominidae > Pongo > Pongo pygmaeus. The sequence continues at coordinate 45,322,837 of NC_072397.2, read as the reverse complement.
AATGGAATGCGGAATGGAATGGATTGGAATGTGCAATGGAATGTGGAATGGAATGGACTGGAATGTGGAATGGAATGTGGAATGAAATGCAACGGAATGTGGAATGGAATGGAATGGAATGTGGAATGGAGTGGAATGGAATGTTGTATGGAATGAGGAATGGAATGTGGAGTGGCACTCAGAATGGAACAGAGTGCAACGTGGAATGGGATGTGGAATGGTATGTGAAATGGAACGTGGAAGGAATGCAGTGAGGAATGGAACGTGGATTCGAATTTAATGGAACGTGGAATGGAACGTGGAATGGAATGTGGAATGGAAAGTGGAATGGAATGGAATGTGGAATGGATCGTGTAATGGAATGGAATGGAATGTGGAATGGACTGTGGAATGGAACGTGGAATGGAATGTGGAATGCAACGTTGAATGGAATGTGCAATTGAGTGTGAAATGGAACGTGGAAAGGAATGGAATGGAAAGTGGAATGGTACGTGGAATGGAATGGAAAGGAACGTGGAATGGAATGTGGAATGGAACGTGGAATGGAATGGAATGGAATGTAGAATGGAATGTGGAATTTAATGTGGAAGAGAATGTGCAATGGAATTCAATGGAATGGAATGGAATGTGGTATGGAATGTGGAAAGGAATGTGGAATGGAAAGTGGAATGCAACGGAATTAAATGTGGAATGGAATGTGGAATGGAACGGGGAATGCAATGGAATAGAAAGTGGAATGGGATGGACTGGAATGTGGAATGGAAAGTGGAATGGAATGTGGAAGGCAATTTGGAATGGAACGTGGAATGGAATGGAATGTGAAACAGAATGGAATGGAATGTGGAATGGAATGCGGAATGGAATGTAGAATGGAATGGAATGGAATTTGGAATGGAGTGGAATGGAATGCTGATTCGAAGGTGGAAGGGGATCTGCTATGTAACGTGGAATGTAAAGGAATGGAATGTGGAATGGAATGCAGTGTAATGTGGAATGGAATGTGGAATGGAATGGAATGGAATGTGGAATAGAATGGAATGGAATGTGGAATAGAATGTGTAATGCAATGGAGTGGAATGCAAAATGGAATGGAGGGCAATGTGAAATGGAATGTGGAATGGAACGTGGAATGGAACTTGGAATGGAATGTGGAATGGAATGGAAAAGAATGAGAATGGAATGGTTTGGAATGTGGAATAAAATGTGGTATGCAATGGAATGGAATATTGAATGCAATAGAATGGAATGGTGTGGAATGTGGAATGGAATGGAAAGGAATGTGGAATGGAATGTGGAATGGAATGGAATGGAACATGGAAAGGAATGTGGAATGGAATGTGGAATGCGACGTGGAATAGAATGTGGAATGTAATTTGGAATGGAAAGTAGTGGAATGTGGAATGCAAAGGAATGGAATGTGGAATGGAATGCAACGGAATGTGGAATGGAATGTGGAAGAGAATGGAATGGAAGGTGGAATAGAATGCGGAATGGAATGGATAGGAATCCGAAATGGAATGGAATGGAATGGTATGGAATGTGGAATGGAATGTGGAATGGAAACTGGAATGGAATGTGGAATGGAAAGTGTAATGGAATGGAATTGAATGTGCTGTGGAATATGGAAGGAATCTGGAATACAACTTGGAAAGGAATGTGGAATTTAACGTGTAATGGAAGGTGGAATGGAATGGATTGGAACGTGCAATGGAATGTGAAGTGGAATGGAATGGAATGGAAGGTGGAATGGAAAGGAATGGAACGAGGAATGGAACATGGAATGGAACGTGGAAAACAACGTGGAATTGAGCGAGGAATGTAATGTTAAATGGAATGGAACGGAATGTGGAATAGAATGGAAAGCAATGTGGAATGGAATGGAATGGAATGGAGGGGAATGTGGAATGGAATGGAATGGAATGGAATGGAATGCGGAATCCAATGGAATTAATTGTGGAATGCAATGGAATGGAATGGAATGGAATCTAATGGAATTTGGAAAAGAATGGAATGGAATGTGAAATGGAATGGAATGTAATGTGGAATGGAATGTGGAATAGAATGTGGAGTGGAAAGTGCAAAGGAAAGTGGAATGTAATGGAATGGAATGTGCAATGGAAAGTGGAATTGAATCGAAGGGATCGGGGAATGGAAAGTAGAACGGAATGGAGTAGAACGTGGAATCGAACGTGGATTCGAACATCGAATGGAATGGCCAATGGACTGTGGAATTGAACGTGGAATGGATAGGAATGGAAAGTGGAATGGGACGTGGAATGTAGTGAAACGGAATGGAATGGATTGTGGAATGGAACATGGAATTTAACGGAATGGAATGTGGAATGGAAGTTGGAATGGAACGTGGAATGGAACGAGCAATGTAATGAAGAATGGAATGTGGAATGGAATTTGGAATGGAACGGAAAGGAATGCAGAATGGAATGTGCAATGGAATGTGGAATGCAGCGTGGAATGGAATGGAATGGAACGTGGAATGGAACATGGAATGGAACGGAATGGAACGTGGAATGGAACATGGAATGGAACGTGGAATGGAACATGGAATGGAAGGTGGAATTGAAAGGGCAATGGAATGTGGAATGTAACATGGAATGTAATGCAATGGAAACTGGAATGCAACTTGGAATGGAATGGAATGGATTGTGGAATGAAATCTGGAATGGAATGTGGAATGGAACCTGGATAGGAACATGGTATGTGGATTGGAATGTGGAATGGAATGGAATGGAATGTGGAATGGAATGTGAAATGGAAAGGAGAGTAATGTGGAACGGGATGTGGAATGGAAGGTGGAATGCAATGGAATGGAATATGGAATGGAAAGGAAAGGAATGTGGAATATAATGGAATGGAATGGAATGGAATGGGAATGGAATAGAATGGAATGTGGACTGCAATGGAATGGAATGAAATGAGGAACAGAATGGAATGGAATGTGGAATGCAATGCAATGGAATGAAATGAGGAATTGAAAGGAATGGAATGTGGAATGGAATGGAATGGAATGTGAAATGGAATGGAACAGAACGTTGAATGGAATGTGGAATGGAATAGAATGGAATGTGGAATGAAATGGAAGGGCATGTGGAAAAGAATGTGGAATGAATGTGGAATGGAAAGTGGAATGGATTGGAATGGAATGTTCAATGGAATGGAAAGGAATGTGGAATAGAATGGAATCGGATAGAACGGAATGCGGAATGGAATGGAATAGAATGTGGAATGCAAAGGAATGGAGTGAAATGTGGAATTGAATGGAATGGAAAATGGAAAGGAATGGAATGGAATGTGGAATGGGATGGAATGGAACGTGGAATGGAACGTGGAATGGAATGTGGAATGGAATGTAGAATGGCATGAGGAATGGAATGTGGAATGCAATGGAATGGAATGTTGACTGTAAAGGAATGGAATATGGAATAGAATGGAATGGAATGCAATGTGGAATGGAATGGAAAGGAACGTGGAATTGAATGCAGTGGAATGTGGAAGGGAATGGAATGGAACGTGGAATGGAATGTGGAATGGAATGCAATGCAACGTGAAATGAAATGTGGAAAGGAATGAGTAATGAAAAGTGGAATGGAACGTGAAATGAAATGCAAAGGAACGTGAAATAGATTGGAATGGAACGTAGAATGTAATGTGGAATGGAATGCGGAATGGGACGTTTAACGGAATGGAAAGCAACTTAGAATGGAATGTGGTAGAATGTGAAATGGAATGGAAAGGAATGTGGAATGGAATGGATTGGAATGTGGAAGGGAATGTACTGGAATGTGGAATGGAATGGAATGAAACGTGGAATGGAATGTGGAATGGTACGTGGAATGGATTGTTTAATGGAATGGAATGGAATGTGGAATAGAATGCAATGGAATGTAATGAAACGTGGAATGGACTGTGGAATGGTACGTTGAATGGATTGTTTAATGGAAGGGAATGGAATGTGGAATAGAATGGAATGGAACGGAGTGTGGAATGGAATGTGGAATGGAATGGAATGGAATGAGGAATGGAATTTGAAATGGAACGTGGAAAGGAAAGTTTAATTTAATGGAATGGAATGTGGAATCAAACATGGAATGAAATCGAATGGGATGTGGAATGGAAAGTGGAATGGAATGTGGAATGGAAAGTGGAATGGAATGGAATGGAATGTGGAATGGAATGTTGAATGGAGTGTGGAATGGAATGGAATGGGATGTGGAATGGACTGTGTAATGAAATGAAATGGAATGTGGAATGGAACGTAATGGAAAGTGGAATGGCATGTGGAATGGAATGTGGAATGGAAAGGAATGAAATATGGAATGGAATGTGGAAACGAAAGTGGAAAGGAATGCAATGGAATTTGGCAGGGAACGTGGATTGGAATGGAATGGAAAGTGGAATTGAACGTGTATTGTAAACTGGAATGGAATGGAATGGAATGTGGAATGGAATGGAATGGAATGTTGAATGGAATGTAATGGAATATGGAATAGAATGCAGTGGAATGGAATGTAGAATGGAATGTGGAACGGAACATAAAATGGAATGTGGAATGGAATTTGGAATGCAATGGAATTGAATGTGGAATGGAAAGTGGAATGAAATGGAATGGAATGGAATGTGGAAAGGAATGCGGAATGGAATGGAATTGTATGTGGAATGGAACGTGGAATGGGACGTGAAATTGAATGAAATGGAATGTGGAAAGAAATATGGAATGTTATGGAATGGAGTGTGGAATGGAGTGTGGAATGGAATTTGGAATGGAATGGAAGGTGGAAAGGAATGTGGAGTGGAATAGATTGCAATGTTAAAATGTAATGGAATGGAATGTGGATTGCAATGTGGATTACAATGGAATGCAATGTGGAATTGAATGGATTGGAATGTGGCATATAATTTTCAATGGAATGTGGCATGAAATATGGAGTGGAACGTTGAATGGAAAGTGGAATGGAATGGAATGGATCGTGGAATGGAACATGGAATGGAATGTGGAATGGAAGGTGGAATGGAGCGTGGAATGGAATCGAAAGGAGCGTGGAATGGAATGTGGAACGGAACGTGGAATGGAATGCGGAATGGAATGGATTGGAATGTGCAATGGAATGTGGAATGGAATGGACTGGAATGTGGAATGGAATGTGGAATGAAATGCAACGGAATGTGGAATGGAATGGAATGGAATGTGGAATGGAGTGGAATGGAATGTTGTATGGAATGAGGAATGGAATGTGGAGTGGCACTCAGAATGGAACAGAGTGCAACGTGGAATGGGATGTGGAATGGTATGTGAAATGGAACGTGGAAGGAATGCAGTGAGGAATGGAACGTGGATTCGAATTTAATGGAACGTGGAATGGAACGTGGAATGGAATGTGGAATGGAAAGTGGAATGGAGTGGAATGTGGAATGGATCGTGTAATGGAATGGAATGGAATGTGGAATGGACTGTGGAATGGAACGTGGAATGGAATGTGGAATGCAACGTTGAATGGAATGTGCAATTGAGTGTGAAATGGAACGTGGAAAGGAATGGAATGGAAAGTGGAATGGTACGTGGAATGGAATGGAAAGGAACGTGGAATGGAATGTGGAATGGAACGTGGAATGGAATGGAATGGAATGTAGAATGGAATGTGGAATTTAATGTGGAAGAGAATGTGCAATGGAATTCAATGGAATGGAATGGAATGTGGTATGGAATGTGGAAAGGAATGTGGAATGGAAAGTGGAATGCAACGGAATTAAATGTGGAATGGAATGTGGAATGGAACGGGGAATGCAATGGAATAGAAAGTGGAATGGGATGGACTGGAATGTGGAATGGAAAGTGGAATGGAATGTGGAAGGCAATTTGGAATGGAACGTGGAATGGAATGGAATGTGAAACAGAATGGAATGGAATGTGGAATGGAATGCGGAATGGAATGTAGAATGGAATGGAATGGAATTTGGAATGGAGTGGAATGGAATGCTGATTCGAAGGTGGAAGGGGATCTGCTATGTAACGTGGAATGTAAAGGAATGGAATGTGGAATGGAATGCAGTGTAATGTGGAATGGAATGTGGAATGGAATGGAATGGAATGTGGAATAGAATGTGTAATGCAATGGAGTGGAATGCAAAATGGAATGGAGGGCAATGTGAAATGGAATGTGGAATGGAACGTGGAATGGAACTTGGAATGGAATGTGGAATGGAATGGAAAAGAATGAGAATGGAATGGTTTGGAATGTGGAATAAAATGTGGTATGCAATGGAATGGAATATTGAATGCAATAGAATGGAATGGTGTGGAATGTGGAATGGAATGGAAAGGAATGTGGAATGGAATGTGGAATGGAATGGAATGGAACATGGAAAGGAATGTGGAATGGAATGTGGAATGCGACGTGGAATAGAATGTGGAATGTAATTTGGAATGGAAAGTAGTGGAATGTGGAATGCAAAGGAATGGAATGTGGAATGGAATGCAACGGAATGTGGAATGGAATGTGGAAGAGAATGGAATGGAAGGTGGAATAGAATGCGGAATGGAATGGATAGGAATCCGAAATGGAATGGAATGGAATGGTATGGAATGTGGAATGGAATGTGGAATGGAAACTGGAATGGAATGTGGAATGGAAAGTGTAATGGAATGGAATTGAATGTGCTGTGGAATATGGAAGGAATCTGGAATACAACTTGGAAAGGAATGTGGAATTTAACGTGTAATGGAAGGTGGAATGGAATGGATTGGAACGTGCAATGGAATGTGAAGTGGAATGGAATGGAATGGAAGGTGGAATGGAAAGGAATGGAACGAGGAATGGAACATGGAATGGAACGTGGAAAACAACGTGGAATTGAGCGAGGAATGTAATGTTAAATGGAATGGAACGGAATGTGGAATAGAATGGAAAGCAATGTGGAATGGAATGGAATGGAATGGAGGGGAATGTGGAATGGAATGGAATGGAATGGAATGGAATGCGGAATCCAATGGAATTAATTGTGGAATGCAATGGAATGGAATGGAATGGAATCTAATGGAATTTGGAAAAGAATGGAATGGAATGTGAAATGGAATGGAATGTAATGTGGAATGGAATGTGGAATAGAATGTGGAGTGGAAAGTGCAAAGGAAAGTGGAATGTAATGGAATGGAATGTGCAATGGAAAGTGGAATTGAATCGAAGGGATCGGGGAATGGAAAGTAGAACGGAATGGAGTAGAACGTGGAATCGAACGTGGATTCGAACATCGAATGGAATGGCCAATGGACTGTGGAATTGAACGTGGAATGGATAGGAATGGAAAGTGGAATGGGACGTGGAATGTAGTGAAACGGAATGGAATGGATTGTGGAATGGAACATGGAATTTAACGGAATGGAATGTGGAATGGAAGTTGGAATGGAACGTGGAATGGAACGAGCAATGTAATGAAGAATGGAATGTGGAATGGAATTTGGAATGGAACGGAAAGGAATGCAGAATGGAATGTGCAATGGAATGTGGAATGCAGCGTGGAATGGAATGGAATGGAACGTGGAATGGAACATGGAATGGAACGGAATGGAACGTGGAATGGAACATGGAATGGAACGTGGAATGGAACATGGAATGGAAGGTGGAATTGAAAGGGCAATGGAATGTGGAATGTAACATGGAATGTAATGCAATGGAAACTGGAATGCAACTTGGAATGGAATGGAATGGATTGTGGAATGAAATCTGGAATGGAATGTGGAATGGAACCTGGATAGGAACATGGTATGTGGATTGGAATGTGGAATGGAATGGAATGGAATGTGGAATGGAATGTGAAATGGAAAGGAGAGTAATGTGGAACGGGATGTGGAATGGAAGGTGGAATGCAATGGAATGGAATATGGAATGGAAAGGAAAGGAATGTGGAATATAATGGAATGGAATGGAATGGAATGGGAATGGAATAGAATGGAATGTGGACTGCAATGGAATGGAATGAAATGAGGAACAGAATGGAATGGAATGTGGAATGCAATGCAATGGAATGAAATGAGGAATTGAAAGGAATGGAATGTGGAATGGAATGGAATGGAATGTGAAATGGAATGGAACAGAACGTTGAATGGAATGTGGAATGGAATAGAATGGAATGTGGAATGAAATGGAAGGGCATGTGGAAAAGAATGTGGAATGAATGTGGAATGGAAAGTGGAATGGATTGGAATGGAATGTTCAATGGAATGGAAAGGAATGTGGAATAGAATGGAATCGGATAGAACGGAATGCGGAATGGAATGGAATAGAATGTGGAATGCAAAGGAATGGAGTGAAATGTGGAATTGAATGGAATGGAAAATGGAAAGGAATGGAATGGAATGTGGAATGGCATGGAATGGAACGTGGAATGGAACGTGGAATGGAATGTGGAATGGAATGTAGAATGGCATGAGGAATGGAATGTGGAATGCAATGGAATGGAATGTTGACTGTAAAGGAATGGAATATGGAATAGAATGGAATGGAATGCAATGTGGAATGGAATGGAAAGGAACGTGGAATTGAATGCAGTGGAATGTGGAAGGGAATGGAATGGAACGTGGAATAGAATGTGCAATGGAATGCAATGCAACATGAAATGAAATGTGGAAAGGAATGAGTAATGAAAAGTGGAATGGAACGTGAAATGAAATGCAAAGGAACGTGAAATAGATTGGAATGGAACGTAGAATGTAGTGTGGAATGGAATGCGGAATGGGACGTGGAACGGAATGGAATGCAACTTAGAATGGAATGTGGTAGAATGTGAAATGGAATGGAAAGGAATGTGGAATGGAATGGATTGGAATGTGGAAGGGAATGTACTGGAATGTGGAATGGAATGGAATGAAACGTGGAATGGAATGTGGAATGGTATGTGGAATGGATTGTTTAATGGAATGGAATGGAATGTGGAATAGAATGCAATGGAATGTAATGAAACGTGCAATGGACTGTGGAATGGTACGTTGAATGGATTGTTTAATGGAAGGGAATGGAATGTGGAATAGAATGGAATGGAACGGAGTGTGGAATGGAATGTGGAATGGAATGGAATGGAATGAGGAATGGAATTTGAAATGGAATGTGGAAAGGAAAGTTTATTGGAATGGAATGGAATGTGGAATGGATCGTGTAATAGAATGGAATGGAATGTGGAATGGAACGTGGAATGGAATGTGGAATGCAACGTTGAATGGAATGTGCAATTGAATGTGAAATGGAACGTGGAAAGAAATGGAATGGAAAGTGGAATGGTACGTGGAATGTAATGGAAAGGAACGTGGAATGGAATGTGGAATGGAACGTGGAATGGAATGGAATGGAATGCAGAATGGAATGTGGAATTTAATGTGGAAGAGAATGTGCAATGGAATTCAATGGAATGGAATGGAATGTGGTATGGAATGTGGAAAGGAATGTGGAATGGAAAGTGGAATGCAACGGAATTAAATGTGGAATGGAATGTGGAATGGAACGGGGAATGCAATGGAATAGAAAGTGGAATGGGATGGACTGGAACGTGGAATGGAAAGTGGAATGGAATGTGGAAGGCAATTTGGAATGGAACGTGGAATGGAACGTGGAATGGAATGGAATATGAAATAGAATGGAATGGAATGTGGAATGGAATGCTGAATGGAATGTAGAATGGAATGGAATGGAATTTGGAAAGGAGTGGAATGGAATGTTGATTCGAAGGTTGAAGGGAATCTGCTATGTAACGTGGAATGTAAAGGAATGGAATGTGGAATGGAATGCAGTGGAATGTGGAATGGAATGTAATGTAATGTGGAATGGAATGTGGAATGGAATGGAATGGAATGTGGAATAGAATGTGTAATGCAATGGAGTGGAATGCAAAATGGAATGGAGGGCCATGTGAAACGGAATGTGGAATGGAACATGGAATGGAACTTGGAATGGAATGTGGAATGGAATGGAAAAGAATGAGAATGGAATGGTTTGGAATGTGGAATAAAATGTGGTGTGCAATGGAATGGAATATTGAATGCAATAGAAAGGAATGGTGTGGATTGTGGAATGGAATGGAAAGGAATATGGAATGGAACGTGGAATGGAATGGAATGGAACATGGAAAGGAATGTGGAATGGAATGTGGAATGCGACGTGGAATAGAATGTGGAATGTAATTTGGAATGGAAAGTAGTGGAATGTGGAATGCAAAGGAATGGAATGTGGAATGGAATGAAATGGAATGTGGAATGGAATGTGGAAGAGAATGGAATGGAAGGTGGAATAGAATGCGGAATGGAATGGATAGGAATCCGGAATGGAATGGAATGGAATGGTGTGGAATGTGGAATGGAATGTGGAATGGAAACTGGAATGAAATGTGGAATGGCAAGTGTAATGGAGTGGAATTGAATGTGCTGTGGAATGTGGAAGGAATCTGGAATACAACTTGGAAAGGAATGTGGAATTTAACGTGTAATGGAAGGTGGAATGGAATGGATTGGAACGTGGAATGGAATGTGAAGTGGAATGGAATGGAATGTGGAATGGAATGGAATGGAAGGTGGAATGGAAAGCAATGGAACGAGGAATGGAACATGGAATGGAACGTGGAAAACATCGTGGAATTGAACGTGGAATGTAATGTTAAATGGAATGGAATGGAAGGTGGAATAGAATGGAAAGGAATGTGGAATGGAATGGAATGGAATGGAGGGGAATGTGGAATGGAATGGAATGGAATGGAATGGAATGCGGAATGCAATGGATTTAATTGTGGAATGGAATGGAATGGAATGGAATGGAATCTAATGGAATTTGGAATAGAATGGAATGGAATGTGAAATGGAATGGAATGGAATGTGGAATGGAATGTGGAAGAGAATGTGGATTGGAAAGTGCAAAGGAAAGTGGAATGTAATGGAATGGAATGTGGAATGGAAAGTGGAATTGAATCGAAGAGAACGGGGAATGGAAAGTAGAACGGAATGGAGTAGAATGTGGAATCGAACGTGGATTCGAACATCGAATGGAATGGCCAAAGGACTGTGGAATTGAACGTGGAATGGAATGGAATGGAAAGTGGAATGGGACGTGGAATGTAGTGAAACGGAATGGAATGGATTGTGGAATGGAACATGGAATTTAACGGAATGGAATGTGGAATGGAACTTGGAATGGAACGTGGAATGGAACGAGCAATGTAATGAAGAATGGAATGTGGAATGGAGTTTGGAATGGAATAGAAAGGAATGCGGAATGGAATGTGCAATGGAATGTGGAATGCAGCGTGGAATGGAATGGAATGGAACGTGGAATGGAACATGGAATGGAACGGAATGGATCGTTTAATGGAACATGGAATGGAACGTGGAATGGAACATGGAATGGAAGGTGGAATTGAAAGGGCAATGGAATGTGGCATGTAACATGGAATGTAATGCAATGGAAACTGGAATGCAACTTGGAATGGAATGGAATGGATTGTGGAATGAAATCTGGAATGGAATGTGGAATGGAACCTGGATAGGAACATGGTATGTGGATTGGAATGTGGAATGGAATGGAATGGAATGTGGAATGGAATGTGAAATGGAAAGGAGAGTAATGTGGAACGGAATGTGGAATGGAATGTGGAATGCAATGGAATGGAATATGGAATGGAAAGGAAAGGAATGTGGAATATAATGGAATGGAATGGAATGGAATGGGAATGGAATAGAATGGAATGTGGACTGCAATGGAATGGAATGAAATGAGGAACAGAATGGAATGGAATGTGGAATGCAATGCAATGGAATGAAATGAGGAATTGAAAGGAATGGAATGTGGAATGGAATGGAATGGAATGTGAAATGGAATGGAACAGAACGTTGAATGGAATGTGGAATGGAATAGAATGGAATGTGGAATGAAATGGAAGGGAATGTGGAAAAGAATGTGGAATGAATGTGGAATGGAAAGTGGAATGGATTGGAATGGAATGTTCAATGGAATGGAAAGGAATGTGGAATAGAATGGAATCGGATAGAACGGAATGCGGAATGGAATGGAATAGAATGTGGAATGCAAAGGAATGGAGTGAAATGTGGAATTGAATGGAATGGAAAATGGAAAGGAATGGAATGGAATGTGGAATGGGATGGAATGGAACGTGGAATGGAACGTGGAATGGAATGTGGAATGGAATGTAGAATGGCATGAGGAATGGAAAGTGGAATGCAATGGAATGGAATGTTGACTGTAAAGGAATGGAATATGGAATAGAATAGAATGGAATGCAATGTGGAATGGAATGGAATGCAATGTGGAATGGAATGGAAAGGAACGTGGAATTGAATGCAGTGGAATGTGGAAGGGAATGGAATGGAACGTGGAATAGAATGTGGAATGGAATGCAATGCAACGTGAAATGAAATGTGGAAAGGAATGAGTAATGAAAAGTGGAATGGAACGTGAAATGAAATGCAAAGGAACGTGAAATAGATTGGAATGGAACGTAGAATGTAATGTGGAATGGAATGCAGAATGGGACGTGGAACGGAAAGGAATGCAACTTAGAATGGAATGTGGTAGAAGGTGAAATGGAATGGAAAGGAATGTGGAATGGAATGGATTGGAATGTGGAAGGGAATGTACTGGAATGTGGAATGGAATGGAATGAAACGTGGAATGGAATGTGGAATGGTACGTGGAATGGATTGTTTAATGGAATGAAATGGAATGTGGAATAGAATGCAATGGAATGTAATGAAACGTGGAATGGACTGTGGAATGGTACGTTGAATGGATTGTTTAATGGAAGGGAATGGAATGTGGAATAGAATGGAATGGAACGGAGTGTGGAATGGAATGTGGAATGGAATGGAATGGAATGAGGAATGGAATTTGAAATGGAGTGTGGAAAGGAAAGTTTAATGGAATTTAATGGAATGTGGAATCGAACATGGAATGAAATCCAATGGGATGTGGAATGGAAAGTGGAATGTAATGTGGAATGGAAAGTGGAATGGAATGGAATCGAATGTGGAATGGAATGTTGAATGGAGTGTGGAATGGAATGGAATGGGATGTGGAATGGACTGTGTAATGAAATGAAATGGAATGTGGAATGGAACGTAATGGAAAGTGGAATGGCATGTGGAATGGAATGTGGAATGGAAAGGAATGAAATATGGAATGGAATGTGGAAATGAAAGTGGAAAGGAATGCAATAGAATTTGGCAGGGAACGTGGATTGGAATGGAATGGAAAGTGGAATTGAACGTGTATTGTAAACTGGAATGGAATGGAATGGAATGTGGAATGGAATGGAATGGAATGTTGAATGGAATGTAATGGAATATGGAATAGAATGCAGTGGAATGGAATGTAGAATGGAATGTGGAATGGAACGTAAAATGGAATGTGGAATGGAATTTTGAATGCAATGGAATTGTATGTGGAATGGAATGTGGAATGAAATGGAATGGAATGGAATGTGGAATGGAATGCGGAATGGAATGGAATTGTATGTGGAATGGAACGTGGAATGGGACGTGAAATTGAATGAAATGGAATGTGGAAAGAAATATGGAATGTTATGGAATGGAGTGTGGAATGGAGTGTGGAATGTAATGTGGAATGGAATGGAAGGTGGAAAGGAATGTGGAGAGGAATAGATTGCAATGTTAAAATGGAATGGAATGGAATGTGGATTGCAATGTGGATTACAATGGAATGCAATGTGGAATTGAATGGATTGGAATGTGGCATAAAATTTTCAATGGAATATGGCATGAAATATGGAGTGGAACGTTGAATGGAAAGTGGAATGGAATGGAATGGATCGTGGAATGGAACATGGAATGGAATGTGGAATGGAAGGTGGAATGGAGCGTGGAATGGAATCGAAAAGAGCGTGGAATGGAATGTGGAACGGAACGTGGAATGGAATGCGGAATGGAATGGATTGGAATGTGCAATGGAATGTGGAATGGAATGGACTGGAATGTGGAATGGAATGTGGAAAGAAATGCAACGGAATATGGAATGGAATGGAATGGAATGTGGAATGGAGTGGAATGGAATGTTGTATGGAATGAGGAATGGAATGTGGAGTGGCCCTCAGAATGGAACAGAGTGCAACGTGGAATGGAATGTGTAATGGAATGTGAAATGGAACGTGGAAGGAATGCAGTGAGGAATGGAACGTGGATTCGAATTTAATTGAACGTGGAATGGAACGTGGAATGGAATGTGGAATGGAAAGTGGAATGGAATGGAATGTGGAATGGATCGTGTAATGGAATGGAATGGAATGTGGAATGGACTGTGGAATGGAACGTGGAATGGAATGTGGAATGCAACGTTGAATGGAATGTGCAATTGAATGTGAAATGGAACGTGGAAAGGAATGGAATGGAAAGTGGAATGGTACGTGGAATGGAATGGAAAGGTACGTGGAATGGAATGTGGAATGGAACGTGGAATGGAATGGAATGGAATGTAGAATGGAATGTGGAATTTAATGTGGAAGAGAATGTGCAATGGAATTCAATGGAATGGAATGGAATGTGGTATGGAATGTGGAAAGGAATGTGGAATGGAAAGTGGAATGCAATGGAATTAAATGTGGAATGGAATGTGGAATGGAACGGGGAATGCAATGGAATAGAAAGTGGAATGGGATGGACTGGAATGTGGAATGGAAAGTGGAATGGAATGTGGAAGGCAATTTGGAATGGAACGTGGAATGGAATGGAATGTGAAACAGAATGGAATGGAATGTGGAATGGAATGCGGAATGGAATGTAGAATGGAATGGAATGGAATTTGGAATGGAGTGGAATGGAATGTTGATTCGAAGGTGGAAGGGAATCTGCTATGTAACGTGGAATGTAAAGGAATGGAATGTGGAATGGAATGCAGTGGAATGTGGAATGGAATGTAATGTAATGTGGAATGGAATGTGGAATGGAATGGAATGGAATGTGGAATAGAATGTGTAATGCAATGGAGTGGAATGCAAAATGGAATGGAGGGCAATGTGAAATGGAATGTGGAATGGAACGTGGAATGGAACTTGGAATGGAATGTGGAATGGAATGGAAAAGAATGAGAATGGAATGGTTTGGAATGTGGAATAAAATGTGGTATGCAATGGAATGGAATATTGAATGCAATAGAATGGAATGGTGTGGAATGTGGAATGGAATGGAAAGGAATGTGGAATGGAATGTGGAATGGAATGGAATGGAACATGGAAAGGAATGTGGAATGGAATGTGGAATGCGACGTGGAATAGAATGTGGAATGTAATTTGGAATGGAAATTAGTGGAATGTGGAATGCAAAGGAATGGAATGTGGAATGGAATGCAATGGAATGTGGAATGGAATGTGGAAGAGAATGGAATGGAAGGTGGAATAGAATGCGGAATGGAATGGATAGGAATCCGGAATGGAATGGAATGGAATGGTATGGAATGTGGAATGCAATGTGGAATGGAAACTGGAATGGAATGTGGAATGGAAAGTGTAATGGAATGGAATTGAATGTGCTGTGGAATATGGAAGGAATCTGGAATACAACTTGGAAAGGAATGTGGAATTTAACGTGTAATGGAAGGTGGAATGGAATGGATTGGAACGCGCTATGGAATGTGAAGTGGAATGGAATGGAATGGAAGGTGGAATGGAAAGGAATGGAACGAGGAATGGAACATGGAATGGAACGTGGAAAACAACGTGGAATTGAACGTGGAATGTAATGTTAAATGGAATGGAATGGAATGTGGAATAGAATGGAAAGGAATGTGGAATGGAATGGAATGGAATGGAGGGGAATGTGGAATGGAATGGAATGGAATGGAATGGAATGCGGAATGCAATGGAATTAATTGTGGAATGCAATGGAATGGAATGGAATGGAATCTAATGGAATTTGGAAAAGAATGGAATGGAATGTGAAATGGAATGGAATGTAATGTGGAATGGAATGTGGAATAGAATGTGGAGTGGAAAGTGGAAAGGAAAGTGGAATGTAATGGAATGGAATGTGGAATGGAAAGTGGAATTGAATCGTAGGGAACGGGGAATGGAAAGTAGAACGGAATGGAGTAGAACGTGGAATCGAATGTGGATTCGAACATCGAATGGAATGGCCAATGGACTGTGGAATTGAACGTGGAATGGAATGGAATGGAAAGTGGAATGGGACGTGGAATGTAGTGAAACGGAATGGAATGGATTGTGGAATGGAACATGGAATTTAACGGAATGGAATGTGGAATGGAAGTTGGAATGGAACGTGGAATGGAACGAGCAATGTAATGAAGAATGGAATGTGGAATGGAATTTGGAATGGAACGGAAAGGAATGCGGAATGGAATGTGCAATGGAATGTGGAATGCAGCGTGGAATGGAATGGAATGGAACGTGGAATGGAACATGGAATGGAACGGAATGGAACGTGGAATGGAACATGGAATGGAACGTGGAATGGAACATGGAATGGAAGGTGGAATTGAAAGGGCAATGGAATGTGGCATGTAACATGGAATGTAATGCAATGGAAACTGGAATGCAACTTGGAATGGAATGGAATGGATTGTGGAATGAAATCTGGAATGGAATGTGGAATGGAACCTGGATAGGAACATGGTATGTGGATTGGAATGTGGAATGGAATGGAATGGAATGTGGAATGGAATGTGAAATGGAAAGGAGAGTAATGTGGAACGGAATGTGGAATGGAATGTGGAATGCAATGGAATGGAATATGGAATGGAAAGGAAAGGAATGTGGAACATAATGGAATGGAATGGAATGGAATGGGAATGGAATAGAATGGAATGTGGACTGCAATGGAATGGAATGAAATGAGGAACAGAATGGAATGGAATGTGGAATGCAATGCAATGGAATGAAATGAGGAATTGAAAGGAATGGAATG
Source organism: Pongo pygmaeus (assembly GCF_028885625.2). Classification (NCBI taxonomy): domain Eukaryota; kingdom Metazoa; phylum Chordata; class Mammalia; order Primates; family Hominidae; genus Pongo; species Pongo pygmaeus. The sequence goes on along the minus strand of NC_072397.2, from coordinate 45,305,898 downwards.
TGGAATGGAATGGAATGGAATGTGAAATGGAATGGAACAGAACGTTGAATGGAATGTGGAATGGAATAGAATGGAATGTGGAATGAAATGGAAGGGAATGTGGAAAAGAATGTTGAATGAATGTGGAATGGAAAGTGGAATGGATTGGAATGGAATGTTCAATGGAATGGAAAGGAATGTGGAATAGAATGGAATCGGATAGAACGGAATGCGGAATGGAATGGAATAGAATGTGGAATGCAAAGGAATGGAGTGAAATGTGGAATTGAATGGAATGGAAAATGGAAAGGAATGGAATGGAATGTGGAATGGGATGGAATGGAACGTGGAATGGAACGTGGAATGGAACGTGGAATGGAATGTGGAATGGAATGTAGAATGGCATGAGGAATGGAATGTGGAATGCAATGGAATGGAATGTTGACTGTAAAGGAATGGAATATGGAATAGAATGGAATGGAATGCAATGTGGAATGGAATGGAAAGGAACGTGGAATTGAATGCAGTGGAATGTGGAAGGGAATGGAATGGAACGTGGAATGGAATGTGGAATGGAATGCAATGCAACGTGAAATGAAATGTGGAAAGGAATGAGTAATGAAAAGTGGAATGGAACGTGAAATGAAATGCAAAGGAACGTGAAATAGATTGGAATGGAACGTAGAATGTAATGTGGAATGGAATGCGGAATGGGACGTTTAACGGAATGGAATGCAACTTAGAATGGAATGTGGTAGAATGTGAAATGGAATGGAAAGGAATGTGGAATGGAATGGATTGGAATGTGGAAGGGAATGTACTGGAATGTGGAATGGAATGGAATGAAACGTGGAATGGAATGTGGAATGGTACGTGGAATGGATTGTTTAATGGAATGGAATGGAATGTGGAATAGAATGCAATGGAATGTAATGAAACGTGGAATGGACTGTGGAATGGTACGTTGAATGGATTGTTTAATGGAAGGGAATGGAATGTGGAATAGAATGGAATGGAACGGAGTGTGGAATGGAATGTGGAATGGAATGGAATGGAATGAGGAATGGAATTTGAAATGGAACGTGGAAAGGAAAGTTTAATTTAATGGAATGGAATGTGGAATCAAACATGGAATGAAATCGAATGGGATGTGGAATGGAAAGTGGAATGGAATGTGGAATGGAAAGTGGAATGGAATGGAATGGAATGTGGAATGGAATGTTGAATGGAGTGTGGAATGGAATGGAATGGGATGTGGAATGGACTGTGTAATGAAATGAAATGGAATGTGGAATGGAACGTAATGGAAAGTGGAATGGCATGTGGAATGGAATGTGGAATGGAAAGGAATGAAATATGGAATGGAATGTGGAAACGAAAGTGGAAAGGAATGCAATGGAATTTGGCAGGGAACGTGGATTGGAATGGAATGGAAAGTGGAATTGAACGTGTATTGTAAACTGGAATGGAATGGAATGGAATGTGGAATGGAATGGAATGGAATGTTGAATGGAATGTAATGGAATATGGAATAGAATGCAGTGGAATGGAATGTAGAATGGAATGTGGAACGGAACATAAAATGGAATGTGGAATGGAATTTGGAATGCAATGGAATTGAATGTGGAATGGAAAGTGGAATGAAATGGAATGGAATGGAATGTGGAAAGGAATGCGGAATGGAATGGAATTGTATGTGGAATGGAACGTGGAATGGGACGTGAAATTGAATGAAATGGAATGTGGAAAGAAATATGGAATGTTATGGAATGGAGTGTGGAATGGAGTGTGGAATGGAATTTGGAATGGAATGGAAGGTGGAAAGGAATGTGGAGTGGAATAGATTGCAATGTTAAAATGTAATGGAATGGAATGTGGATTGCAATGTGGATTACAATGGAATGCAATGTGGAATTGAATGGATTGGAATGTGGCATATAATTTTCAATGGAATGTGGCATGAAATATGGAGTGGAACGTTGAATGGAAAGTGGAATGGAATGGAATGGATCGTGGAATGGAACATGGAATGGAATGTGGAATGGAAGGTGGAATGGAGCGTGGAATGGAATCGAAAGGAGCGTGGAATGGAATGTGGAACGGAACGTGGAATGGAATGCGGAATGGAATGGATTGGAATGTGCAATGGAATGTGGAATGGAATGGACTGGAATGTGGAATGGAATGTGGAATGAAATGCAACGGAATGTGGAATGGAATGGAATGGAATGTGGAATGGAGTGGAATGGAATGTTGTATGGAATGAGGAATGGAATGTGGAGTGGCACTCAGAATGGAACAGAGTGCAACGTGGAATGGGATGTGGAATGGTATGTGAAATGGAACGTGGAAGGAATGCAGTGAGGAATGGAACGTGGATTCGAATTTAATGGAACGTGGAATGGAACGTGGAATGGAATGTGGAATGGAAAGTGGAATGGAGTGGAATGTGGAATGGATCGTGTAATGGAATGGAATGGAATGTGGAATGGACTGTGGAATGGAACGTGGAATGGAATGTGGAATGCAACGTTGAATGGAATGTGCAATTGAGTGTGAAATGGAACGTGGAAAGGAATGGAATGGAAAGTGGAATGGTACGTGGAATGGAATGGAAAGGAACGTGGAATGGAATGTGGAATGGAACGTGGAATGGAATGGAATGGAATGTAGAATGGAATGTGGAATTTAATGTGGAAGAGAATGTGCAATGGAATTCAATGGAATGGAATGGAATGTGGTATGGAATGTGGAAAGGAATGTGGAATGGAAAGTGGAATGCAACGGAATTAAATGTGGAATGGAATGTGGAATGGAACGGGGAATGCAATGGAATAGAAAGTGGAATGGGATGGACTGGAATGTGGAATGGAAAGTGGAATGGAATGTGGAAGGCAATTTGGAATGGAACGTGGAATGGAATGGAATGTGAAACAGAATGGAATGGAATGTGGAATGGAATGCGGAATGGAATGTAGAATGGAATGGAATGGAATTTGGAATGGAGTGGAATGGAATGCTGATTCGAAGGTGGAAGGGGATCTGCTATGTAACGTGGAATGTAAAGGAATGGAATGTGGAATGGAATGCAGTGTAATGTGGAATGGAATGTGGAATGGAATGGAATGGAATGTGGAATAGAATGTGTAATGCAATGGAGTGGAATGCAAAATGGAATGGAGGGCAATGTGAAATGGAATGTGGAATGGAACGTGGAATGGAACTTGGAATGGAATGTGGAATGGAATGGAAAAGAATGAGAATGGAATGGTTTGGAATGTGGAATAAAATGTGGTATGCAATGGAATGGAATATTGAATGCAATAGAATGGAATGGTGTGGAATGTGGAATGGAATGGAAAGGAATGTGGAATGGAATGTGGAATGGAATGGAATGGAACATGGAAAGGAATGTGGAATGGAATGTGGAATGCGACGTGGAATAGAATGTGGAATGTAATTTGGAATGGAAAGTAGTGGAATGTGGAATGCAAAGGAATGGAATGTGGAATGGAATGCAACGGAATGTGGAATGGAATGTGGAAGAGAATGGAATGGAAGGTGGAATAGAATGCGGAATGGAATGGATAGGAATCCGAAATGGAATGGAATGGAATGGTATGGAATGTGGAATGGAATGTGGAATGGAAACTGGAATGGAATGTGGAATGGAAAGTGTAATGGAATGGAATTGAATGTGCTGTGGAATATGGAAGGAATCTGGAATACAACTTGGAAAGGAATGTGGAATTTAACGTGTAATGGAAGGTGGAATGGAATGGATTGGAACGTGCAATGGAATGTGAAGTGGAATGGAATGGAATGGAAGGTGGAATGGAAAGGAATGGAACGAGGAATGGAACATGGAATGGAACGTGGAAAACAACGTGGAATTGAGCGAGGAATGTAATGTTAAATGGAATGGAACGGAATGTGGAATAGAATGGAAAGCAATGTGGAATGGAATGGAATGGAATGGAGGGGAATGTGGAATGGAATGGAATGGAATGGAATGGAATGCGGAATCCAATGGAATTAATTGTGGAATGCAATGGAATGGAATGGAATGGAATCTAATGGAATTTGGAAAAGAATGGAATGGAATGTGAAATGGAATGGAATGTAATGTGGAATGGAATGTGGAATAGAATGTGGAGTGGAAAGTGCAAAGGAAAGTGGAATGTAATGGAATGGAATGTGCAATGGAAAGTGGAATTGAATCGAAGGGATCGGGGAATGGAAAGTAGAACGGAATGGAGTAGAACGTGGAATCGAACGTGGATTCGAACATCGAATGGAATGGCCAATGGACTGTGGAATTGAACGTGGAATGGATAGGAATGGAAAGTGGAATGGGACGTGGAATGTAGTGAAACGGAATGGAATGGATTGTGGAATGGAACATGGAATTTAACGGAATGGAATGTGGAATGGAAGTTGGAATGGAACGTGGAATGGAACGAGCAATGTAATGAAGAATGGAATGTGGAATGGAATTTGGAATGGAACGGAAAGGAATGCAGAATGGAATGTGCAATGGAATGTGGAATGCAGCGTGGAATGGAATGGAATGGAACGTGGAATGGAACATGGAATGGAACGGAATGGAACGTGGAATGGAACATGGAATGGAACGTGGAATGGAACATGGAATGGAAGGTGGAATTGAAAGGGCAATGGAATGTGGAATGTAACATGGAATGTAATGCAATGGAAACTGGAATGCAACTTGGAATGGAATGGAATGGATTGTGGAATGAAATCTGGAATGGAATGTGGAATGGAACCTGGATAGGAACATGGTATGTGGATTGGAATGTGGAATGGAATGGAATGGAATGTGGAATGGAATGTGAAATGGAAAGGAGAGTAATGTGGAACGGGATGTGGAATGGAAGGTGGAATGCAATGGAATGGAATATGGAATGGAAAGGAAAGGAATGTGGAATATAATGGAATGGAATGGAATGGAATGGGAATGGAATAGAATGGAATGTGGACTGCAATGGAATGGAATGAAATGAGGAACAGAATGGAATGGAATGTGGAATGCAATGCAATGGAATGAAATGAGGAATTGAAAGGAATGGAATGTGGAATGGAATGGAATGGAATGTGAAATGGAATGGAACAGAACGTTGAATGGAATGTGGAATGGAATAGAATGGAATGTGGAATGAAATGGAAGGGCATGTGGAAAAGAATGTGGAATGAATGTGGAATGGAAAGTGGAATGGATTGGAATGGAATGTTCAATGGAATGGAAAGGAATGTGGAATAGAATGGAATCGGATAGAACGGAATGCGGAATGGAATGGAATAGAATGTGGAATGCAAAGGAATGGAGTGAAATGTGGAATTGAATGGAATGGAAAATGGAAAGGAATGGAATGGAATGTGGAATGGCATGGAATGGAACGTGGAATGGAACGTGGAATGGAATGTGGAATGGAATGTAGAATGGCATGAGGAATGGAATGTGGAATGCAATGGAATGGAATGTTGACTGTAAAGGAATGGAATATGGAATAGAATGGAATGGAATGCAATGTGGAATGGAATGGAAAGGAACGTGGAATTGAATGCAGTGGAATGTGGAAGGGAATGGAATGGAACGTGGAATAGAATGTGCAATGGAATGCAATGCAACATGAAATGAAATGTGGAAAGGAATGAGTAATGAAAAGTGGAATGGAACGTGAAATGAAATGCAAAGGAACGTGAAATAGATTGGAATGGAACGTAGAATGTAGTGTGGAATGGAATGCGGAATGGGACGTGGAACGGAATGGAATGCAACTTAGAATGGAATGTGGTAGAATGTGAAATGGAATGGAAAGGAATGTGGAATGGAATGGATTGGAATGTGGAAGGGAATGTACTGGAATGTGGAATGGAATGGAATGAAACGTGGAATGGAATGTGGAATGGTATGTGGAATGGATTGTTTAATGGAATGGAATGGAATGTGGAATAGAATGCAATGGAATGTAATGAAACGTGCAATGGACTGTGGAATGGTACGTTGAATGGATTGTTTAATGGAAGGGAATGGAATGTGGAATAGAATGGAATGGAACGGAGTGTGGAATGGAATGTGGAATGGAATGGAATGGAATGAGGAATGGAATTTGAAATGGAATGTGGAAAGGAAAGTTTAATGGAATGGAATGGAATGTGGAATGGATCGTGTAATAGAATGGAATGGAATGTGGAATGGAACGTGGAATGGAATGTGGAATGCAACGTTGAATGGAATGTGCAATTGAATGTGAAATGGAACGTGGAAAGAAATGGAATGGAAAGTGGAATGGTACGTGGAATGTAATGGAAAGGAACGTGGAATGGAATGTGGAATGGAACGTGGAATGGAATGGAATGGAATGCAGAATGGAATGTGGAATTTAATGTGGAAGAGAATGTGCAATGGAATTCAATGGAATGGAATGGAATGTGGTATGGAATGTGGAAAGGAATGTGGAATGGAAAGTGGAATGCAACGGAATTAAATGTGGAATGGAATGTGGAATGGAACGGGGAATGCAATGGAATAGAAAGTGGAATGGGATGGACTGGAACGTGGAATGGAAAGTGGAATGGAATGTGGAAGGCAATTTGGAATGGAACGTGGAATGGAACGTGGAATGGAATGGAATATGAAATAGAATGGAATGGAATGTGGAATGGAATGCTGAATGGAATGTAGAATGGAATGGAATGGAATTTGGAAAGGAGTGGAATGGAATGTTGATTCGAAGGTTGAAGGGAATCTGCTATGTAACGTGGAATGTAAAGGAATGGAATGTGGAATGGAATGCAGTGGAATGTGGAATGGAATGTAATGTAATGTGGAATGGAATGTGGAATGGAATGGAATGGAATGTGGAATAGAATGTGTAATGCAATGGAGTGGAATGCAAAATGGAATGGAGGGCCATGTGAAACGGAATGTGGAATGGAACATGGAATGGAACTTGGAATGGAATGTGGAATGGAATGGAAAAGAATGAGAATGGAATGGTTTGGAATGTGGAATAAAATGTGGTGTGCAATGGAATGGAATATTGAATGCAATAGAAAGGAATGGTGTGGATTGTGGAATGGAATGGAAAGGAATGTGGAATGGAACGTGGAATGGAATGGAATGGAACATGGAAAGGAATGTGGAATGGAATGTGGAATGCGACGTGGAATAGAATGTGGAATGTAATTTGGAATGGAAAGTAGTGGAATGTGGAATGCAAAGGAATGGAATGTGGAATGGAATGAAATGGAATGTGGAATGGAATGTGGAAGAGAATGGAATGGAAGGTGGAATAGAATGCGGAATGGAATGGATAGGAATCCGGAATGGAATGGAATGGAATGGTGTGGAATGTGGAATGGAATGTGGAATGGAAACTGGAATGAAATGTGGAATGGCAAGTGTAATGGAGTGGAATTGAATGTGCTGTGGAATGTGGAAGGAATCTGGAATACAACTTGGAAAGGAATGTGGAATTTAACGTGTAATGGAAGGTGGAATGGAATGGATTGGAACGTGGAATGGAATGTGAAGTGGAATGGAATGGAATGTGGAATGGAATGGAATGGAAGGTGGAATGGAAAGCAATGGAACGAGGAATGGAACATGGAATGGAACGTGGAAAACATCGTGGAATTGAACGTGGAATGTAATGTTAAATGGAATGGAATGGAATGTGGAATAGAATGGAAAGGAATGTGGAATGGAATGGAATGGAATGGAGGGGAATGTGGAATGGAATGGAATGGAATGGAATGGAATGCGGAATGCAATGGATTTAATTGTGGAATGGAATGGAATGGAATGGAATGGAATCTAATGGAATTTGGAATAGAATGGAATGGAATGTGAAATGGAATGGAATGGAATGTGGAATGGAATGTGGAAGAGAATGTGGATTGGAAAGTGCAAAGGAAAGTGGAATGTAATGGAATGGAATGTGGAATGGAAAGTGGAATTGAATCGAAGAGAACGGGGAATGGAAAGTAGAACGGAATGGAGTAGAATGTGGAATCGAACGTGGATTCGAACATCGAATGGAATGGCCAAAGGACTGTGGAATTGAACGTGGAATGGAATGGAATGGAAAGTGGAATGGGACGTGGAATGTAGTGAAACGGAATGGAATGGATTGTGGAATGGAACATGGAATTTAACGGAATGGAATGTGGAATGGAACTTGGAATGGAACGTGGAATGGAACGAGCAATGTAATGAAGAATGGAATGTGGAATGGAGTTTGGAATGGAATAGAAAGGAATGCGGAATGGAATGTGCAATGGAATGTGGAATGCAGCGTGGAATGGAATGGAATGGAACGTGGAATGGAACATGGAATGGAACGGAATGGATCGTTTAATGGAACATGGAATGGAACGTGGAATGGAACATGGAATGGAAGGTGGAATTGAAAGGGCAATGGAATGTGGCATGTAACATGGAATGTAATGCAATGGAAACTGGAATGCAACTTGGAATGGAATGGAATGGATTGTGGAATGAAATCTGGAATGGAATGTGGAATGGAACCTGGATAGGAACATGGTATGTGGATTGGAATGTGGAATGGAATGGAATGGAATGTGGAATGGAATGTGAAATGGAAAGGAGAGTAATGTGGAACGGAATGTGGAATGGAATGTGGAATGCAATGGAATGGAATATGGAATGGAAAGGAAAGGAATGTGGAATATAATGGAATGGAATGGAATGGAATGGGAATGGAATAGAATGGAATGTGGACTGCAATGGAATGGAATGAAATGAGGAACAGAATGGAATGGAATGTGGAATGCAATGCAATGGAATGAAATGAGGAATTGAAAGGAATGGAATGTGGAATGGAATGGAATGGAATGTGAAATGGAATGGAACAGAACGTTGAATGGAATGTGGAATGGAATAGAATGGAATGTGGAATGAAATGGAAGGGAATGTGGAAAAGAATGTGGAATGAATGTGGAATGGAAAGTGGAATGGATTGGAATGGAATGTTCAATGGAATGGAAAGGAATGTGGAATAGAATGGAATCGGATAGAACGGAATGCGGAATGGAATGGAATAGAATGTGGAATGCAAAGGAATGGAGTGAAATGTGGAATTGAATGGAATGGAAAATGGAAAGGAATGGAATGGAATGTGGAATGGGATGGAATGGAACGTGGAATGGAACGTGGAATGGAATGTGGAATGGAATGTAGAATGGCATGAGGAATGGAAAGTGGAATGCAATGGAATGGAATGTTGACTGTAAAGGAATGGAATATGGAATAGAATAGAATGGAATGCAATGTGGAATGGAATGGAATGCAATGTGGAATGGAATGGAAAGGAACGTGGAATTGAATGCAGTGGAATGTGGAAGGGAATGGAATGGAACGTGGAATAGAATGTGGAATGGAATGCAATGCAACGTGAAATGAAATGTGGAAAGGAATGAGTAATGAAAAGTGGAATGGAACGTGAAATGAAATGCAAAGGAACGTGAAATAGATTGGAATGGAACGTAGAATGTAATGTGGAATGGAATGCAGAATGGGACGTGGAACGGAAAGGAATGCAACTTAGAATGGAATGTGGTAGAAGGTGAAATGGAATGGAAAGGAATGTGGAATGGAATGGATTGGAATGTGGAAGGGAATGTACTGGAATGTGGAATGGAATGGAATGAAACGTGGAATGGAATGTGGAATGGTACGTGGAATGGATTGTTTAATGGAATGAAATGGAATGTGGAATAGAATGCAATGGAATGTAATGAAACGTGGAATGGACTGTGGAATGGTACGTTGAATGGATTGTTTAATGGAAGGGAATGGAATGTGGAATAGAATGGAATGGAACGGAGTGTGGAATGGAATGTGGAATGGAATGGAATGGAATGAGGAATGGAATTTGAAATGGAGTGTGGAAAGGAAAGTTTAATGGAATTTAATGGAATGTGGAATCGAACATGGAATGAAATCCAATGGGATGTGGAATGGAAAGTGGAATGTAATGTGGAATGGAAAGTGGAATGGAATGGAATCGAATGTGGAATGGAATGTTGAATGGAGTGTGGAATGGAATGGAATGGGATGTGGAATGGACTGTGTAATGAAATGAAATGGAATGTGGAATGGAACGTAATGGAAAGTGGAATGGCATGTGGAATGGAATGTGGAATGGAAAGGAATGAAATATGGAATGGAATGTGGAAATGAAAGTGGAAAGGAATGCAATAGAATTTGGCAGGGAACGTGGATTGGAATGGAATGGAAAGTGGAATTGAACGTGTATTGTAAACTGGAATGGAATGGAATGGAATGTGGAATGGAATGGAATGGAATGTTGAATGGAATGTAATGGAATATGGAATAGAATGCAGTGGAATGGAATGTAGAATGGAATGTGGAATGGAACGTAAAATGGAATGTGGAATGGAATTTTGAATGCAATGGAATTGTATGTGGAATGGAATGTGGAATGAAATGGAATGGAATGGAATGTGGAATGGAATGCGGAATGGAATGGAATTGTATGTGGAATGGAACGTGGAATGGGACGTGAAATTGAATGAAATGGAATGTGGAAAGAAATATGGAATGTTATGGAATGGAGTGTGGAATGGAGTGTGGAATGTAATGTGGAATGGAATGGAAGGTGGAAAGGAATGTGGAGAGGAATAGATTGCAATGTTAAAATGGAATGGAATGGAATGTGGATTGCAATGTGGATTACAATGGAATGCAATGTGGAATTGAATGGATTGGAATGTGGCATAAAATTTTCAATGGAATATGGCATGAAATATGGAGTGGAACGTTGAATGGAAAGTGGAATGGAATGGAATGGATCGTGGAATGGAACATGGAATGGAATGTGGAATGGAAGGTGGAATGGAGCGTGGAATGGAATCGAAAAGAGCGTGGAATGGAATGTGGAACGGAACGTGGAATGGAATGCGGAATGGAATGGATTGGAATGTGCAATGGAATGTGGAATGGAATGGACTGGAATGTGGAATGGAATGTGGAAAGAAATGCAACGGAATATGGAATGGAATGGAATGGAATGTGGAATGGAGTGGAATGGAATGTTGTATGGAATGAGGAATGGAATGTGGAGTGGCCCTCAGAATGGAACAGAGTGCAACGTGGAATGGAATGTGTAATGGAATGTGAAATGGAACGTGGAAGGAATGCAGTGAGGAATGGAACGTGGATTCGAATTTAATTGAACGTGGAATGGAACGTGGAATGGAATGTGGAATGGAAAGTGGAATGGAATGGAATGTGGAATGGATCGTGTAATGGAATGGAATGGAATGTGGAATGGAATGTGGAATGGAACGTGGAATGGAATGTGGAATGCAACGTTGAATGGAATGTGCAATTGAATGTGAAATGGAACGTGGAAAGGAATGGAATGGAAAGTGGAATGGTACGTGGAATGGAATGGAAAGGTACGTGGAATGGAATGTGGAATGGAACGTGGAATGGAATGGAATGGAATGTAGAATGGAATGTGGAATTTAATGTGGAAGAGAATGTGCAATGGAATTCAATGGAATGGAATGGAATGTGGTATGGAATGTGGAAAGGAATGTGGAATGGAAAGTGGAATGCAATGGAATTAAATGTGGAATGGAATGTGGAATGGAACGGGGAATGCAATGGAATAGAAAGTGGAATGGGATGGACTGGAATGTGGAATGGAAAGTGGAATGGAATGTGGAAGGCAATTTGGAATGGAACGTGGAATGGAATGGAATGTGAAACAGAATGGAATGGAATGTGGAATGGAATGCGGAATGGAATGTAGAATGGAATGGAATGGAATTTGGAATGGAGTGGAATGGAATGTTGATTCGAAGGTGGAAGGGAATCTGCTATGTAACGTGGAATGTAAAGGAATGGAATGTGGAATGGAATGCAGTGGAATGTGGAATGGAATGTAATGTAATGTGGAATGGAATGTGGAATGGAATGGAATGGAATGTGGAATAGAATGTGTAATGCAATGGAGTGGAATGCAAAATGGAATGGAGGGCAATGTGAAATGGAATGTGGAATGGAACGTGGAATGGAACTTGGAATGGAATGTGGAATGGAATGGAAAAGAATGAGAATGGAATGGTTTGGAATGTGGAATAAAATGTGGTATGCAATGGAATGGAATATTGAATGCAATAGAATGGAATGGTGTGGAATGTGGAATGGAATGGAAAGGAATGTGGAATGGAATGTGGAATGGAATGGAATGGAACATGGAAAGGAATGTGGAATGGAATGTGGAATGCGACGTGGAATAGAATGTGGAATGTAATTTGGAATGGAAATTAGTGGAATGTGGAATGCAAAGGAATGGAATGTGGAATGGAATGCAATGGAATGTGGAATGGAATGTGGAAGAGAATGGAATGGAAGGTGGAATAGAATGCGGAATGGAATGGATAGGAATCCGGAATGGAATGGAATGGAATGGTATGGAATGTGGAATGGAATGTGGAATGGAAACTGGAATGGAATGTGGAATGGAAAGTGTAATGGAATGGAATTGAATGTGCTGTGGAATATGGAAGGAATCTGGAATACAACTTGGAAAGGAATGTGGAATTTAACGTGTAATGGAAGGTGGAATGGAATGGATTGGAACGCGCTATGGAATGTGAAGTGGAATGGAATGGAATGGAAGGTGGAATGGAAAGGAATGGAACGAGGAATGGAACATGGAATGGAACGTGGAAAACAACGTGGAATTGAACGTGGAATGTAATGTTAAATGGAATGGAATGGAATGTGAAATAGAATGGAAAGGAATGTGGAATGGAATGGAATGGAATGGAGGGGAATGTGGAATGGAATGGAATGGAATGGAATGGAATGCGGAATGCAATGGAATTAATTGTGGAATGCAATGGAATGGAATGGAATGGAATCTAATGGAATTTGGAAAAGAATGGAATGGAATGTGAAATGGAATGGAATGTAATGTGGAATGGAATGTGGAATAGAATGTGGAGTGGAAAGTGGAAAGGAAAGTGGAATGTAATGGAATGGAATGTGGAATGGAAAGTGGAATTGAATCGTAGGGAACGGGGAATGGAAAGTAGAACGGAATGGAGTAGAACGTGGAATCGAATGTGGATTCGAACATCGAATGGAATGGCCAATGGACTGTGGAATTGAACGTGGAATGGAATGGAATGGAAAGTGGAATGGGACGTGGAATGTAGTGAAACGGAATGGAATGGATTGTGGAATGGAACATGGAATTTAACGGAATGGAATGTGGAATGGAAGTTGGAATGGAACGTGGAATGGAACGAGCAATGTAATGAAGAATGGAATGTGGAATGGAATTTGGAATGGAACGGAAAGGAATGCGGAATGGAATGTGCAATGGAATGTGGAATGCAGCGTGGAATGGAATGGAATGGAACGTGGAATGGAACATGGAATGGAACGGAATGGAACGTGGAATGGAACATGGAATGGAACGTGGAATGGAACATGGAATGGAAGGTGGAATTGAAAGGGCAATGGAATGTGGCATGTAACATGGAATGTAATGCAATGGAAACTGGAATGCAACTTGGAATGGAATGGAATGGATTGTGGAATGAAATCTGGAATGGAATGTGGAATGGAACCTGGATAGGAACATGGTATGTGGATTGGAATGTGGAATGGAATGGAATGGAATGTGGAATGGAATGTGAAATGGAAAGGAGAGTAATGTGGAACGGAATGTGGAATGGAATGTGGAATGCAATGGAATGGAATATGGAATGGAAAGGAAAGGAATGTGGAATATAATGGAATGGAATGGAATGGAATGGGAATGGAATAGAATGGAATGTGGACTGCAATGCAATGGAATGAAATGAGGAATTGAAAGGAATGGAATGTGGAATGGAATGGAATGGAATGTGAAATGGAATGGAACAGAACGTTGAATGGAATGTGGAATGGAATAGAATGGAATGTGGAATGAAATGGAAGGGAATGTGGAAAAGAATGTTGAATGAATGTGGAATGGAAAGTGGAATGGATTGGAATGGAATGTTCAATGGAATGGAAAGGAATGTGGAATAGAATGGAATCGGATAGAACGGAATGCGGAATGGAATGGAATAGAATGTGGAATGCAAAGGAATGGAGTGAAATGTGGAATTGAATGGAATGGAAAACGGAAAGGAATGGAATGGAATGTGGAATGGCATGGAATGGAACGTGGAATGGAACGTGGAATGGAATGTGGAATGGAATGTAGAATGGCATGAGGAATGGAATGTGGAATGCAATGGAATGGAATGTTGACTGTAAAGGAATGGAATATGGAATAGAATGGAATGGAATTCAATGTGGAATGGAATGGAAAGGAAAGTGGAATTGAATGCAGTGGAATGTGGAAGGGAATGGAATGGAACGTGGAATAGAATGTTTAATGGAATGAAATGCAACGTGAAATGAAATGTGGAAAGGAATGAGTAATGAAAAGTGGAATGGAACGTGAAATGAAATGCAAAGGAACGTGAAATTGATTGGAATGGAACGTAGAATGTAATGTGGAATGGAATGCGGAATGGGACGTGGAACGGAATGGAATGCAACTTAGAATGGAATGTGGTAGAATGTGAAATGGAATGGAAAGGAATGTGGAATGGAATGGATTGGAATGTGGAAGGGAATGTACTGGAATGTGGAATGGAATGGAATGAAACGTGGAATGGAATGTGGAATGGTACGTGGAATGGATTGTTTAATGGAATGGAATGGAATGTGGAATAGAATGCAATGGAATGTAATGAAACGTGGAATGGACTGTGGAATGGTATGTTGAATGTATTGTTTAATGGAAGGGAATGGAATGTGGAATAGAATGGAATGGAACGGAGTGTGGAATGGAATGTGGAATGGAATGGAATGGAATGAGGAATGGAATTTGAAATGGAATGTGGAAAGGAAAGTTTAATGGAATGGAATGGAATGTGGAATCGAACATGGAATGAAATCGAATGGGATGTGGAATGGAAAGTGGAATGGAATGTGGAATGGAAAGTAGAATGGAATGGAATGTAATGTGGAATGGAATGTTGAATGGAGTGTGGAATGGAATGGAATGGGATGTGGAATGGACTGTGTAATGAAATGAAATGGAATGTGGAATGGAACGTAATGGAAAGTGGAATGGAATGTGGAATGGAATGTGGAATGGAAAGGAATGAAATATGGAATGGAATGTGGAAACGAAAGTGGAAAGGAATGCAATGGAATTTGGCAGGGAACATGGATTGGAATGGAATGGAAAGTGGAATTGAACGTGTATTGTAAACTGGAATGGAATGGAATGGAATGTGGAATGGAATGGAATGGAATGTTGAATGGAATGTAATGGAATATGGAATACAATGCAGTGGAATGGAATGTAGAATGGAATGTGGAATGGAACGTAAAATGGAATGTGGAATGGAATTTGGAATGCAATGGAATTGAATGTGGAATGGAATGTGGAATGAAATGGAATGGAATGGAATGTGGAATGGAATGCGGAATGGAATGGAATTGTATGTGGAATGGAACGTGGAATGGGACGTGAAATTGAAAGAAATGGAATGTGGAAAGAAATATGGAATGTTATGGAATGGAGTGTGGAATGGAGTGTGGAATGGAATGTGGAATGGAATGGAAGGTGGAATGGAATGTGGAGTGGAATAGATTGCAATGTTAAAATGTAATGGAATGGAATGTGGATTGCAATGTGGATTACAATGGAATGCAATGTGGAATTGAATGGATTGGAATGTGGCATATAATTTTCAATGGAATGTGGCATGAAATATGGAGTGGAACGTTGAATGGAAAGTGGAATGGAATGGAATGGATCGTGGAATGGAACATGGAATGGAATGTGGAATGGAAGGTGGAATGGAGCGTGGAATGGAATCGAAAGGAGCGTGGAAAGGAATGTGGAACGGAACGTGGAATGGAATGCGGAATGGAATGGATTGGAATGTGCAACGGAATGTGGAATGGAATGGACTGGAATGTGGAATGGAATGTGGAATGAAATGCATCGGAATGTGGAATGGAATGGAATGGAATGTGGAATGGAGTGGAATGGAATGTTGTATGGAATGAGGAATGGAATGTGGAGTGGCACTCAGAATGGAACAGAGTGCAACGTGGAATGGAATGTGGAATGGAATGTGAAATGGAACGTGGAAGGAATGCAGTGAGGAATGGAACGTGGATTCGAATTTAATGGAACGTGGAATGGAACGTGGAATGGAATGTGGAATGGAAAGTGGAATGGAATGGAATGTGGAATGGATCGTGTAATGGAATGGAATGGAATGTGGAATGGACTGTGGAATGGAACGTGGAATGGAATGTGGAATGCAACGTTGAATGGAATGTGCAATTGAGTGTGAAATGGAACGTGGAAAGGAATGGAATGGAAAGTGGAATGGTACGTGGAATGGAATGGAAAGGAACGTGGAATGGAATGTGGAATGGAACGTGGAATGGAATGGAATGGAATGTAGAATGGAATGTGGAATTTAATGTGGAAGAGAATGTGCAATGGAATTCAATGGAATGGAATGGAATGTGGTATGGAATGTGGATAGGAATGTGGAATGGAAAGTGGAATGCAACGGAATTAAATGTGGAATGGAATGTGGAATGGAACGGGGAATGCAATGGAATAGAAAGTGGAATGGGATGGACTGGAATGTGGAATGGAAAGTGGAATGGAATGTGGAAGGCAATTTGGAATGGAACGTGGAATGGAATGGAATGTGAAACAGAATGGAATGGAATGTGGAATGGAATGCGGAATGGAATGTAGAATGGAATGGAATGGAATTTGGAATGGAGTGGAATGGAATGCTGATTCGAAGGTGGAAGGGGATCTGCTATGTAACGTGGAATGTAAAGGAATGGAATGTGGAATGGAATGCAGTGTAATGTGGAATGGAATGTGGAATGGAATGGAATGGAATGTGGAATAGAATGTGTAATGCAATGGAGTGGAATGCAAAATGGAATGGAGGGCAATGTGAAATGGAATGTGGAATGGAACGTGGAATGGAACTTGGAATGGAATGTGGAATGGAATGGAAAAGAATGAGAATGGAATGGTTTGGAATGTGGAATAAAATGTGGTATGCAATGGAATGGAATATTGAATGCAATAGAATGGAATGGTGTGGAATGTGGAATGGAATGGAAAGGAATGTGGAATGGAATGTGGAATGGAATGGAATGGAACATGGAAAGGAATGTGGAATGGAATGTGGAATGCGACGTGGAATAGAATGTGGAATGTAATTTGGAATGGAAAGTAGTGGAATGTGGAATGCAAAGGAATGGAATGTGGAATGGAATGCAACGGAATGTGGAATGGAATGTGGAAGAGAATGGAATGGAAGGTGGAATAGAATGCGGAATGGAATGGATAGGAATCCGAAATGGAATGGAATGGAATGGTATGGAATGTGGAATGGAATGTGGAATGGAAACTGGAATGGAATGTGGAATGGAAAGTGTAATGGAATGGAATTGAATGTGCTGTGGAATATGGAAGGAATCTGGAATACAACTTGGAAAGGAATGTGGAATTTAACGTGTAATGGAAGGTGGAATGGAATGGATTGGAACGTGCAATGGAATGTGAAGTGGAATGGAATGGAATGGAAGGTGGAATGGAAAGGAATGGAACGAGGAATGGAACATGGAATGGAACGTGGAAAACAACGTGGAATTGAGCGAGGAATGTAATGTTAAATGGAATGGAACGGAATGTGGAATAGAATGGAAAGCAATGTGGAATGGAATGGAATGGAATGGAGGGGAATGTGGAATGGAATGGAATGGAATGGAATGGAATGCGGAATCCAATGGAATTAATTGTGGAATGCAATGGAATGGAATGGAATGGAATCTAATGGAATTTTGAAAAGAATGGAATGGAATGTGAAATGGAATGGAATGTAATGTGGAATGGAATGTGGAATAGAATGTGGAGTGGAAAGTGCAAAGGAAAGTGGAATGTAATGGAATGGAATGTGGAATGGAAAGTGGAATTGAATCGAAGGGATCGGGGAATGGAAAGTAGAACGGAATGGAGTAGAACGTGGAATCGAACGTGGATTCGAACATCGAATGGAATGGCCAATGGACTGTGGAATTGAACGTGGAATGGATAGGAATGGAAAGTGGAATGGGACGTGGAATGTAGTGAAACGGAATGGAATGGATTGTGGAATGGAACATGGAATTTAACGGAATGGAATGTGGAATGGAAGTTGGAATGGAACGTGGAATGGAACGAGCAATGTAATGAAGAATGGAATGTGGAATGGAATTTGGAATGGAACGGAAAGGAATGCAGAATGGAATGTGCAATGGAATGTGGAATGCAGCGTGGAATGGAATGGAATGGAACGTGGAATGGAACATGGAATGGAACGGAATGGAACGTGGAATGGAACATGGAATGGAACGTGGAATGGAACATGGAATGGAAGGTGGAATTGAAAGGGCAATGGAATGTGGAATGTAACATGGAATGTAATGCAATGGAAACTGGAATGCAACTTGGAATGGAATGGAATGGATTGTGGAATGAAATCTGGAATGGAATGTGGAATGGAACCTGGATAGGAACATGGTATGTGGATTGGAATGTGGAATGGAATGGAATGGAATGTGGAATGGAATGTGAAATGGAAAGGAGAGTAATGTGGAACGGGATGTGGAATGGAAGGTGGAATGCAATGGAATGGAATATGGAATGGAAAGGAAAGGAATGTGGAATATAATGGAATGGAATGGAATGGAATGGGAATGGAATAGAATGGAATGTGGACTGCAATGGAATGGAATGAAATGAGGAACAGAATGGAATGGAATGTGGAATGCAATGCAATGGAATGAAATGAGGAATTGAAAGGAATGGAATGTGGAATGGAATGGAATGGAATGTGAAATGGAATGGAACAGAACGTTGAATGGAATGTGGAATGGAATAGAATGGAATGTGGAATGAAATGGAAGGGAATGTGGAAAAGAATCTGGAATGAATGTGGAATGGAAAGTGGAATGGATTGGAATGGAATGTTCAATGGAATGGAAAGGAATGTGGAATAGAATGGAATCGGATAGAACGGAATGCGGAATGGAATGGAATAGAATGTGGAATGTAAAGGAATGGAGTGAAATGTGGAATTGAATGGAATGGAAAATGGAAAGGAATGGAATGGAATGTGGAATGGCATGGAATGGAACGTGGAATGGAACGTGGAATGGAATGTGGAATGGAATGTAGAATGGCATGAGGAATGGAATGTGGAATGCAATGGAATGGAATGTTGACTGTAAAGGAATGGAATATGGAATAGAATGGAATGGAATGCAATGTGGAATGGAATGGAAAGGAACGTGGAATTGAATGCAGTGGAATGTGGAAGGGAATGGAATGGAACGTGGAATAGAATGTGCAATGGAATGCAATGCAACATGAAATGAAATGTGGAAAGGAATGAGTAATGAAAAGTGGAATGGAACGTGAAATGAAATGCAAAGGAACGTGAAATAGATTGGAATGGAACGTAGAATGTAGTGTGGAATGGAATGCGGAATGGGACGTGGAACGGAATGGAATGCAACTTAGAATGGAATGTGGTAGAATGTGAAATGGAATGGAAAGGAATGTGGAATGGAATGGATTGGAATGTGGAAGGGAATGTACTGGAATGTGGAATGGAATGGAATGAAACGTGGAATGGAATGTGGAATGGTATGTGGAATGGATTGTTTAATGGAATGGAATGGAATGTGGAATAGAATGCAATGGAATGTAATGAAACGTGCAATGGACTGTGGAATGGTACGTTGAATGGATTGTTTAATGGAAGGGAATGGAATGTGGAATAGAATGGAATGGAACGGAGTGTGGAATGGAATGTGGAATGGAATGGAATGGAATGAGGAATGGAATTTGAAATGGAATGTGGAAAGGAAAGTTTAATGGAATGGAATGGAATGTGGAATCGAACATGGAATGAAATCGAATGGGATGTGGAATGGAAAGTGGAATGGAATGTGGAATGGAAAGTGGAATGGAATGGAATGGAATGTGGAATGGAATGTTGAGTGGAGTGTGGAATGGAATGGAATGGGATGTGGAATGGACTGTGTAATGAAATGAAATGGAATGTGGAATGGAACGTAATGGAAAGTGGAATGGAATGTGGAATGGAATGTGGAATGGAAAGGAATGAAATATGGAATGGAATGTGGAAACCAAAGTGGAAAGGAATGCAATGGAATTTGGCAGGGAACGTGGATTGGAATGGAATGGAAAGTGGAATTGAACGTGTATTGTAAACTGGAATGGAATGGAATGGAATGTGGAATGGAATGGAATGGAATGTTGAATGGAATGTAATGGAATATGGAATAGAATGCAGTGGAATGGAATGTAGAATGGAATGTGGAATGGAACGTAAAATGGAATGTGGAATGGAATTTTGAATGCAATGGAATTGAATGTGGAATGGAATGTGGAATGAAATGGAATGGAATGGAATGTGGAATGGAATGCGGAATGGAATGGAATTGTATGTGGAATGGAACGTGGAATGGGACGTGAAATTGAATGAAATGGAATGTGGAAAGAAATATGGAATGTTATGGAATGGAGTGTGGAATGGAGTGTGGAATGGAATGTGGAATGGAATGGAAGGTGGAATGGAATGTGGAGTGGAATAGATTGCAATGTTAAAATGTAATGGAATGGAATGTGGATTGCAATGTGGATTATAATGGAATGCAATGTGGAATTGAATGGATTGGAATGTGGCATATAATTTTCAATGGAATGTGGCATGAAATATGGAGTGGAACGTTGAATGGAAAGTGGAATGGAATGGAATGGATCGCGGAATGGAACATGGAATGGAATGTGGAATGGAAGGTGGAATGGAGCGTGGAATGGAATCGAAAGGAGCGTGGAATGGAATGTGGAACGGAACGTGGAATGGAATGCGGAATGGAATGGATTGGAATGTGCAATGGAATGTGGAATGGAATGGACTGGAATGTGGAATGGAATGTGGAATGAAATGCAACGGAATGCGGAATGGAATGGAATGGAATGTGGAATGGAGTGGAATGGAATGTTGTATGGAATGAGGAATGGAATGTGGAGTGGCCCTCAGAATGGAACAGAGTGCAACGTGGAATGGAATGTGGAATGGAATGTGAAATGGAACGTGGAAGGAATGCAGTGAGGAATGGAACGTGGATTCGAATTTAATGGAACGTGGAATGGAACGTGGAATGGAATGTGGAATGGAAAGTGGAATGGAATGGAATGTGGAATGGATCGTGTAATAGAATGGAATGGAATGTGGAATGGAACGTGGAATGGAATGTGGAATGCAACGTTGAATGGAATGTGCAATTGAATGTGAAATGGAACGTGGAAAGAAATGGAATGGAAAGTGGAATGGTACGTGGAATGGAATGGAAAGGAACGTGGAATGGAATGTGGAATGGAACGTGGAATGGAATGGAATGGAATGTAGAATGGAAGGTGGAATTTAATGTGGAAGAGAATGTGCAATGGAATTCAATGGAATGGAATGGAATGTGGTATGGAATGTGGAAAGGAATGTGGAATGGAAAGTGGAATGCAGCGGAATTAAATGTGGAATGGAATGGGGAATGGAACGGGGAATGCAATGGAATAGAAAGTGGAATGGGATGGACTGGAACGTGGAATGGAAAGTGGAATGGAATGTGGAAGGCAATTTGGAATGGAACGTGGAATGGAACGTGGAATGGAATGGAATATGAAATAGAATGGAATGGAATGTGGAATGGAATGCTGAATGGAATGTAGAATGGAATGGAATGGAATTTGGAAAGGAGTGGAATGGAATGTTGATTCGAAGGTTGAAGGGAATCTGCTATGTAACGTGGAATGTAAAGGAATGGAATGTGGAATGGAATGCAGTGGAATGTGGAATGGAATGTAATGTAATGTGGAATGGAATGTGGAATGGAATGGAATGGAATGTGGAATAGAATGTGTAATGCAATGGAGTGGAATGCAAAATGGAATGGAGGGCAATGTGAAACGGAATGTGGAATGGAACATGGAATGGAACTTGGAATGGAATGTGGAATGGAATGGAAAAGAATGAGAATGGAATGGTTTGGAATGTGGAATAAAATGTGGTGTGCAATGGAATGGAATATTGAATGCAATAGAAAGGAATGGTGTGGATTGTGGAATGGAATGGAAAGGAATGTGGAATGGAACGTGGAATGGAATGGAATGGAACATGGAAAGGAATGTGGAATGGAATGTGGAATGCGACGTGGAATAGAATGTGGAATGTAATTTGGAATGGAAAGTAGTGGAATGTGGAATGCAAAGGAATGGAATGTGGAATGGAATGAAATGGAATGTGGAATGGAATGTGGAAGAGAATGGAATGGAAGGTGGAATAGAATGCGGAATGGAATGGATAGGAATCCGGAATGGAATGGAATGGAATGGTGTGGAATGTGGAATGGAATGTGGAATGGAAACTGGAATGAAATGTGGAATGGCAAGTGTAATGGAGTGGAATTGAATGTGCTGTGGAATGTGGAAGGAATCTGGAATACAACTTGGAAAGGAATGTGGAATTTAACGTGTAATGGAAGGTGGAATGGAATGGATTGGAACGTGCAATGGAATGTGAAGTGGAATGGAATGGAATGTGGAATGGAATGGAATGGAAGGTGGAATGGAAAGCAATGGAACGAGGAATGGAACATGGAATGGAACGTGGAAAACATCGTGGAATTGAACGTGGAATGTAATGTTAAATGGAATGGAATGGAATGTGGAATAGAATGGAAAGGAATGTGGAATGGAATGGAATGGAATGGAGGGGAATGTGGAATGGAATGGAATGGAATGGAATGGAATGCGGAATGCAATGGATTTAATTGTGGAATGGAATGGAATGGAATGGAATGGAATCTAATGGAATTTGGAATAGAATGGAATGGAATGTGAAATGGAATGGAATGGAATGTGGAATGGAATGTGGAAGAGAATGTGGATTGGAAAGTGCAAAGGAAAGTGGAATGTAATGGAATGGAATGTGGAATGGAAAGTGGAATTGAATCGAAGAGAACGGGGAATGGAAAGTAGAACGGAATGGAGTAGAACGTGGAATCGAACGTGGATTCGAACATCGAATGGAATGGCCAAAGGACTGTGGAATTGAACGTGGAATGGAATGGAATGGAAAGTGGAATGGGACGTGGAATGTAGTGAAACGGAATGGAATGGATTGTGGAATGGAACATGGAATTTAACGGAATGGAATGTGGAATGGAACTTGGAATGGAACGTGGAATGGAACGAGCAATGTAATGAAGAATGGAATGTGGAATGGAGTTTGGAATGGAATAGAAAGGAATGCGGAATGGAATGTGCAATGGAATGTGGAATGCAGCGTGGAATGGAATGGAATGGAACGTGGAATGGAACATGGAATGGAACGGAATGGATCGTTTAATGGAACATGGAATGGAACGTGGAATGGAACATGGAATGGAAGGTGGAATTGAAAGGGCAATGGAATGTGGCATGTAACATGGAATGTAATGCAATGGAAACTGGAATGCAACTTGGAATGGAATGGAATGGATTGTGGAATGAAATCTGGAATGGAATGTGGAATGGAACCTGGATAGGAACATGGTATGTGGATTGGAATGTGGAATGGAATGGAATGGAATGTGGAATGGAATGTGAAATGGAAAGGAGAGTAATGTGGAACGGAATGTGGAATGGAATGTGGAATGCAATGGAATGGAATATGGAATGGAAAGGAAAGGAATGTGGAATATAATGGAATGGAATGGAATGGAATGGGAATGGAATAGAATGGAATGTGGACTGCAATGGAATGGAATGAAATGAGGAACAGAATGGAATGGAATGTGGAATGCAATGCAATGGAATGAAATGAGGAATTGAAAGGAATGGAATGTGGAATGGAATGGAATGGAATGTGAAATGGAATGGAACAGAACGTTGAATGGAATGTGGAATGGAATAGAATGGAATGTGGAATGAAATGGAAGGGAATGTGGAAAAGAATGTGGAATGAATGTGGAATGGAAAGTGGAATGGATTGGAATGGAATGTTCAATGGAATGGAAAGGAATGTGGAATAGAATGGAATCGGATAGAACGGAATGCGGAATGGAATGGAATAGAATGTGGAATGCAAAGGAATGGAGTGAAATGTGGAATTGAATGGAATGGAAAATGGAAAGGAATGGAATGGAATGTGGAATGGGATGGAATGGAACGTGGAATGGAACGTGGAATGGAATGTGGAATGGAATGTAGAATGGCATGAGGAATGGAAAGTGGAATGCAATGGAATGGAATGTTGACTGTAAAGGAATGGAATATGGAATAGAATAGAATGGAATGCAATGTGGAATGGAATGGAATGCAATGTGGAATGGAATGGAAAGGAACGTGGAATTGAATGCAGTGGAATGTGGAAGGGAATGGAATGGATCGTGGAATAGAATGTGGAATGGAATGCAATGCAACGTGAAATGAAATGTGGAAAGGAATGAGTAATGAAAAGTGGAATGGAACGTGAAATGAAATGCAAAGGAACGTGAAATAGATTGGAATGGAACGTAGAATGTAATGTGGAATGGAATGCAGAATGGGACGTGGAACGGAAAGGAATGCAACTTAGAATGGAATGTGGTAGAATGTGAAATGGAATGGAAAGGAATGTGGAATGGAATGGATTGGAATGTGGAAGGGAATGTACTGGAATGTGGAATGGAATGGAATGAAACGTGGAATGGAATGTGGAATGGTACGTGGAATGGATTGTTTAATGGAATGAAATGGAATGTGGAATAGAATGCAATGGAATGTAATGAAACGTGGAATGGACTGTGGAATGGTACGTTGAATGGATTGTTTAATGGAAGGGAATGGAATGTGGAATAGAATGGAATGGAACGGAGTGTGGAATGGAATGTGGAATGGAATGGAATGGAATGAGGAATGGAATTTGAAATGGAGTGTGGAAAGGAAAGTTTAATGGAATTTAATGGAATGTGGAATCGAACATGGAATGAAATCGAATGGGATGTGGAATGGAAAGTGGAATGTAATGTGGAATGGAAAGTGGAATGGAATGGAATCGAATGTGGAATGGAATGTTGAATGGAGTGTGGAATGGAATGGAATGGGATGTGGAATGGACTGTGTAATGAAATGAAATGGAATGTGGAATGGAACGTAATGGAAAGTGGAATGGCATGTGGAATGGAATGTGGAATGGAAAGGAATGAAATATGGAATGGAATGTGGAAATGAAAGTGGAAAGGAATGCAATAGAATTTGGCAGGGAACGTGGATTGGAATGGAATGGAAAGTGGAATTGAACGTGTATTGTAAACTGGAATGGAATGGAATGGAATGTGGAATGGAATGGAATGGAATGTTGAATGGAATGTAATGGAATATGGAATAGAATGCAGTGGAATGGAATGTAGAATGGAATGTGGAATGGAACGTAAAATGGAATGTGGAATGGAATTTTGAATGCAATGGAATTGTATGTGGAATGGAATGTGGAATGAAATGGAATGGAATGGAATGTGGAATGGAATGCGGAATGGAATGGAATTGTATGTGGAATGGAACGTGGAATGGGACGTGAAATTGAATGAAATGGAATGTGGAAAGAAATATGGAATGTTATGGAATGGAGTGTGGAATGGAGTGTGGAATGTAATGTGGAATGGAATGGAAGGTGGAAAGGAATGTGGAGAGGAATAGATTGCAATGTTAAAATGGAATGGAATGGAATGTGGATTGCAATGTGGATTACAATGGAATGCAATGTGGAATTGAATGGATTGGAATGTGGCATAAAATTTTCAATGGAATATGGCATGAAATATGGAGTGGAACGTTGAATGGAAAGTGGAATGGAATGGAATGGATCGTGGAATGGAACATGGAATGGAATGTGGAATGGAAGGTGGAATGGAGCGTGGAATGGAATCGAAAAGAGCGTGGAATGGAATGTGGAACGGAACGTGGAATGGAATGCGGAATGGAATGGATTGGAATGTGCAATGGAATGTGGAATGGAATGGACTGGAATGTGGAATGGAATGTGGAAAGAAATGCAACGGAATATGGAATGGAATGGAATGGAATGTGGAATGGAGTGGAATGGAATGTTGTATGGAATGAGGAATGGAATGTGGAGTGGCCCTCAGAATGGAACAGAGTGCAACGTGGAATGGAATGTGTAATGGAATGTGAAATGGAACGTGGAAGGAATGCAGTGAGGAATGGAACGTGGATTCGAATTTAATTGAACGTGGAATGGAACGTGGAATGGAATGTGGAATGGAAAGTGGAATGGAATGGAATGTGGAATGGATCGTGTAATGGAATGGAATGGAATGTGGAATGGAATGTGGAATGGAACGTGGAATGGAATGTGGAATGCAACGTTGAATGGAATGTGCAATTGAATGTGAAATGGAACGTGGAAAGGAATGGAATGGAAAGTGGAATGGTACGTGGAATGGAATGGAAAGGTACGTGGAATGGAATGTGGAATGGAACGTGGAATGGAATGGAATGGAATGTAGAATGGAATGTGGAATTTAATGTGGAAGAGAATGTGCAATGGAATTCAATGGAATGGAATGGAATGTGGTATGGAATGTGGAAAGGAATGTGGAATGGAAAGTGGAATGCAATGGAATTAAATGTGGAATGGAATGTGGAATGGAACGGGGAATGCAATGGAATAGAAAGTGGAATGGGATGGACTGGAATGTGGAATGGAAAGTGGAATGGAATGTGGAAGGCAATTTGGAATGGAACGTGGAATGGAATGGAATGTGAAACAGAATGGAATGGAATGTGGAATGGAATGCGGAATGGAATGTAGAATGGAATGGAATGGAATTTGGAATGGAGTGGAATGGAATGTTGATTCGAAGGTGGAAGGGAATCTGCTATGTAACGTGGAATGTAAAGGAATGGAATGTGGAATGGAATGCAGTGGAATGTGGAATGTAATGTAATGTAATGTGGAATGGAATGTGGAATGGAATGGATTGGAATGTGGAATAGAATGTGTAATGCAATGGAGTGGAATGCAAAATGGAATGGAGGGCAATGTGAAATGGAATGTGGAATGGAACGTGGAATGGAACTTGGAATGGAATGTGGAATGGAATGGAAAAGAATGAGAATGGAATGGTTTGGAATGTGGAATAAAATGTGGTATGCAATGGAATGGAATATTGAATGCAATAGAATGGAATGGTGTGGAATGTGGAATGGAATGGAAAGGAATGTGGAATGGAATGTGGAATGGAATGGAATGGAACATGGAAAGGAATGTGGAATGGAATGTGGAATGCGACGTGGAATAGAATGTGGAATGTAATTTGGAATGGAAATTAGTGGAATGTGGAATGCAAAGGAATGGAATGTGGAATGGAATGCAATGGAATGTGGAATGGAATGTGGAAGAGAATGGAATGGAAGGTGGAATAGAATGCGGAATGGAATGGATAGGAATCCGGAATGGAATGGAATGGAATGGTATGGAATGTGGAATGCAATGTGGAATGGAAACTGGAATGGAATGTGGAATGGAAAGTGTAATGGAATGGAATTGAATGTGCTGTGGAATATGGAAGGAATCTGGAATACAACTTGGAAAGGAATGTGGAATTTAACGTGTAATGGAAGGTGGAATGGAATGGATTGGAACGTGCAATGGAATGTGAAGTGGAATGGAATGGAATGGAAGGTGGAATGGAAAGGAATGGAACGAGGAATGGAACATGGAATGGAACGAGGAATGGAACATGGAATGGAACGTGGAATGTAATGTTAAATGGAATGGAATGGAATGTGGAATAGAATGGAAAGGAATGTGGAATGGAATGGAATGGAATGGAGGGGAATGTGGAATGGAATGGAATGGAATGGAATGGAATGCGGAATGCAATGGAATTAATTGTGGAATGCAATGGAATGGAATGGAATGGAATCTAATGGAATTTGGAAAAGAATGGAATGGAATGTGAAATGGAATGGAATGTAATGTGGAATGGAATGTGGAATAGAATGTGGAGTGGAAAGTGGAAAGGAAAGTGGAATGTAATGGAATGGAATGTGGAATGGAAAGTGGAATTGAATCGTAGGGAACAGGGAATGGAAAGTAGAACGGAATGGAGTAGAACGTGGAATCGAATGTGGATTCGAACATCGAATGGAATGGCCAATGGACTGTGGAATTGAACGTGGAATGGAATGGAATGGAAAGTGGAATGGGACGTGGAATGTAGTGAAACGGAATGGAATGGATTGTGGAATGGAACATGGAATTTAACGGAATGGAATGTGGAATGGAAGTTGGAATGGAACGTGGAATGGAACGAGCAATGTAATGAAGAATGGAATGTGGAATGGAATTTGGAATGGAACGGAAAGGAATGCGGAATGGAATGTGCAATGGAATGTGGAATGCAGCGTGGAATGGAATGGAATGGAACGTGGAATGGAACATGGAATGGAACGGAATGGAACGTGGAATGGAACATGGAATGGAACGTGGAATGGAACATGGAATGGAAGGTGGAATTGAAAGGGCAATGGAATGTGGCATGTAACATGGAATGTAATGCAATGGAAACTGGAATGCAACTTGGAATGGAATGGAATGGATTGTGGAATGAAATCTGGAATGGAATGTGGAATGGAACCTGGATAGGAACATGGTATGTGGATTGGAATGTGGAATGGAATGGAATGGAATGTGGAATGGAATGTGAAATGGAAAGGAGAGTAATGTGGAACGGAATGTGGAATGGAATGTGGAATGCAATGGAATGGAATATGGAATGGAAAGGAAAGGAATGTGGAATATAATGGAATGGAATGGAATGGAATGGGAATGGAATAGAATGGAATGTGGACTGCAATGGAATGGAATGAAATGAGGAACAGAATGGAATGGAATGTGGAATGCAATGCAATGGAATGAAATGAGGAATTGAAAGGAATGGAATGTGGAATGGAATGGAATGGAATGTGAAATGGAATGGAACAGAACGTTGAATGGAATGTGGAATGGAATAGAATGGAATGTGGAATGAAATGGAAGGGAATGTGGAAAAGAATGTTGAATGAATGTGGAATGGAAAGTGGAATGGATTGGAATGGAATGTTCAATGGAATGGAAAGGAATGTGGAATAGAATGGAATCGGATAGAACGGAATGCGGAATGGAATGGAATAGAATGTGGAATGCAAAGGAATGGAGTGAAATGTGGAATTGAATGGAATGGAAAACGGAAAGGAATGGAATGGAATGTGGAATGGCATGGAATGGAACGTGGAATGGAACGTGGAATGGAATGTGGAATGGAATGTAGAATGGCATGAGGAATGGAATGTGGAATGCAATGGAATGGAATGTTGACTGTAAAGGAATGGAATATGGAATAGAATGGAATGGAATTCAATGTGGAATGGAATGGAAAGGAAAGTGGAATTGAATGCAGTGGAATGTGGAAGGGAATGGAATGGAACGTGGAATAGAATGTTTAATGGAATGAAATGCAACGTGAAATGAAATGTGGAAAGGAATGAGTAATGAAAAGTGGAATGGAACGTGAAATGAAATGCAAAGGAACGTGAAATTGATTGGAATGGAACGTAGAATGTAATGTGGAATGGAATGCGGAATGGGACGTGGAACGGAATGGAATGCAACTTAGAATGGAATGTGGTAGAATGTGAAATGGAATGGAAAGGAATGTGGAATGGAATGGATTGGAATGTGGAAGGGAATGTACTGGAATGTGGAATGGAATGGAATGAAACGTGGAATGGAATGTGGAATGGTACGTGGAATGGATTGTTTAATGGAATGGAATGGAATGTGGAATAGAATGCAATGGAATGTAATGAAACGTGGAATGGACTGTGGAATGGTATGTTGAATGTATTGTTTAATGGAAGGGAATGGAATGTGGAATAGAATGGAATGGAACGGAGTGTGGAATGGAATGTGGAATGGAATGGAATGGAATGAGGAATGGAATTTGAAATGGAATGTGGAAAGGAAAGTTTAATGAAATGGAATGGAATGTGGAATCGAACATGGAATGAAATCGAATGGGATGTGGAATGGAAAGTGGAATGGAATGTGGAATGGAAAGTAGAATGGAATGGAATGGAATGTGGAATGGAATGTTGAATGGAGTGTGGAATGGAATGGAATGGGATGTGGAATGGACTGTGTAATGAAATGAAATGGAATGTGGAATGGAACGTAATGGAAAGTGGAATGGAATGTGGAATGGAATGTGGAATGGAAAGGAATGAAATATGGAATGGAATGTGGAAACGAAAGTGGAAAGGAATGCAATGGAATTTGGCAGGGAACATGGATTGGAATGGAATGGAAAGTGGAATTGAACGTGTATTGTAAACTGGAATGGAATGGAATGGAATGTGGAATGGAATGGAATGGAATGTTGAATGGAATGTAATGGAATATGGAATACAATGCAGTGGAATGGAATGTAGAATGGAATGTGGAATGGAACGTAAAATGGAATGTGGAATGGAATTTGGAATGCAATGGAATTGAATGTGGAATGGAATGTGGAATGAAATGGAATGGAATGGAATGTGGAATGGAATGCGGAATGGAATGGAATTGTATGTGGAATGGAACGTGGAATGGGACGTGAAATTGAAAGAAATGGAATGTGGAAAGAAATATGGAATGTTATGGAATGGAGTGTGGAATGGAGTGTGGAATGGAATGTGGAATGGAATGGAAGGTGGAATGGAATGTGGAGTGGAATAGATTGCAATGTTAAAATGTAATGGAATGGAATGTGGATTGCAATGTGGATTACAATGGAATGCAATGTGGAATTGAATGGATTGGAATGTGGCATATAATTTTCAATGGAATGTGGCATGAAATATGGAGTGGAACGTTGAATGGAAAGTGGAATGGAATGGAATGGATCGTGGAATGGAACATGGAATGGAATGTGGAATGGAAGGTGGAATGGAGCGTGGAATGGAATCGAAAGGAGCGTGGAAAGGAATGTGGAACGGAACGTGGAATGGAATGCGGAATGGAATGGATTGGAATGTGCAACGGAATGTGGAATGGAATGGACTGGAATGTGGAATGGAATGTGGAATGAAATGCATCGGAATGTGGAATGGAATGGAATGGAATGTGGAATGGAGTGGAATGGAATGTTGTATGGAATGAGGAATGGAATGTGGAGTGGCACTCAGAATGGAACAGAGTGCAACGTGGAATGGAATGTGGAATGGAATGTGAAATGGAACGTGGAAGGAATGCAGTGAGGAATGGAACGTGGATTCGAATTTAATGGAACGTGGAATGGAACGTGGAATGGAATGTGGAATGGAAAGTGGAATGGAATGGAATGTGGAATGGATCGTGTAATGGAATGGAATGGAATGTGGAATGGACTGTGGAATGGAACGTGGAATGGAATGTGGAATGCAACGTTGAATGGAATGTGCAATTGAGTGTGAAATGGAACGTGGAAAGGAATGGAATGGAAAGTGGAATGGTACGTGGAATGGAATGGAAAGGAACGTGGAATGGAATGTGGAATGGAACGTGGAATGGAATGGAATGGAATGTAGAATGGAATGTGGAATTTAATGTGGAAGAGAATGTGCAATGGAATTCAATGGAATGGAATGGAATGTGGTATGGAAAGTGGAAAGGAATGTGGAATGGAAAGTGGAATGCAACGGAATTAAATGTGGAATGGAATGTGGAATGGAACGGGGAATGCAATGGAATAGAAAGTGGAATGGGATGGACTGGAATGTGGAATGGAAAGTGGAATGGAATGTGGAAGGCAATTTGGAATGGAACGTGGAATGGAATGGAATGTGAAACAGAATGGAATGGAATGTGGAATGGAATGCGGAATGGAATGTAGAATGGAATGGAATGGAATTTGGAATGGAGTGGAATGGAATGCTGATTCGAAGGTGGAAGGGGATCTGCTATGTAACGTGGAATGTAAAGGAATGGAATGTGGAATGGAATGCAGTGTAATGTGGAATGGAATGTGGAATGGAATGGAATGGA
This sequence comes from Pongo pygmaeus, assembly GCF_028885625.2. Lineage (NCBI taxonomy): Eukaryota > Metazoa > Chordata > Mammalia > Primates > Hominidae > Pongo > Pongo pygmaeus. The sequence goes on along the minus strand of NC_072397.2, from coordinate 45,273,639 downwards.
ATGTGGAATAGAATGTCTAATGCAATGGAGTGGAATGCAAAATGGAATGGAGGGCAATGTGAAATGGAATGTGGAATGGAACGTGGAATGGAACTTGGAATGGAATGTGGAATGGAATGGAAAAGAATGAGAATGGAATGGTTTGGAATGTGGAATAAAATGTGGTATGCAATGGAATGGAATATTGAATGCAATAGAATGGAATGGTGTGGAATGTGGAATGGAATGGAAAGGAATGTGGAATGGAATGTGGAATGGAATGGAATGGAACATGGAAAGGAATGTGGAATGGAATGTGGAATGCGACGTGGAATAGAATGTGGAATGTAATTTGGAATGGAAAGTAGTGGAATGTGGAATGCAAAGGAATGGAATGTGGAATGGAATGCAACGGAATGTGGAATGGAATGTGGAAGAGAATGGAATGGAAGGTGGAATAGAATGCGGAATGGAATGGATAGGAATCCGAAATGGAATGGAATGGAATGGTATGGAATGTGGAATGGAATGTGGAATGGAAACTGGAATGGAATGTGGAATGGAAAGTGTAATGGAATGGAATTGAATGTGCTGTGGAATATGGAAGGAATCTGGAATACAACTTGGAAAGGAATGTGGAATTTAACGTGTAATGGAAGGTGGAATGGAATGGATTGGAACGTGCAATGGAATGTGAAGTGGAATGGAATGGAATGGAAGGTGGAATGGAAAGGAATGGAACGAGGAATGGAACATGGAATGGAACGTGGAAAACAACGTGGAATTGAGCGAGGAATGTAATGTTAAATGGAATGGAACGGAATGTGGAATAGAATGGAAAGCAATGTGGAATGGAATGGAATGGAATGGAGGGGAATGTGGAATGGAATGGAATGGAATGGAATGGAATGCGGAATCCAATGGAATTAATTGTGGAATGCAATGGAATGGAATGGAATGGAATCTAATGGAATTTGGAAAAGAATGGAATGGAATGTGAAATGGAATGGAATGTAATGTGGAATGGAATGTGGAATAGAATGTGGAGTGGAAAGTGCAAAGGAAAGTGGAATGTAATGGAATGGAATGTGGAATGGAAAGTGGAATTGAATCGAAGGGATCGGGGAATGGAAAGTAGAACGGAATGGAGTAGAACGTGGAATCGAACGTGGATTCGAACATCGAATGGAATGGCCAATGGACTGTGGAATTGAACGTGGAATGGATAGGAATGGAAAGTGGAATGGGACGTGGAATGTAGTGAAACGGAATGGAATGGATTGTGGAATGGAACATGGAATTTAACGGAATGGAATGTGGAATGGAAGTTGGAATGGAACGTGGAATGGAACGAGCAATGTAATGAAGAATGGAATGTGGAATGGAATTTGGAATGGAACGGAAAGGAATGCAGAATGGAATGTGCAATGGAATGTGGAATGCAGCGTGGAATGGAATGGAATGGAACGTGGAATGGAACATGGAATGGAACGGAATGGAACGTGGAATGGAACATGGAATGGAACGTGGAATGGAACATGGAATGGAAGGTGGAATTGAAAGGGCAATGGAATGTGGAATGTAACATGGAATGTAATGCAATGGAAACTGGAATGCAACTTGGAATGGAATGGAATGGATTGTGGAATGAAATCTGGAATGGAATGTGGAATGGAACCTGGATAGGAACATGGTATGTGGATTGGAATGTGGAATGGAATGGAATGGAATGTGGAATGGAATGTGAAATGGAAAGGAGAGTAATGTGGAACGGGATGTGGAATGGAAGGTGGAATGCAATGGAATGGAATATGGAATGGAAAGGAAAGGAATGTGGAATATAATGGAATGGAATGGAATGGAATGGGAATGGAATAGAATGGAATGTGGACTGCAATGGAATGGAATGAAATGAGGAACAGAATGGAATGGAATGTGGAATGCAATGCAATGGAATGAAATGAGGAATTGAAAGGAATGGAATGTGGAATGGAATGGAATGGAATGTGAAATGGAATGGAACAGAACGTTGAATGGAATGTGGAATGGAATAGAATGGAATGTGGAATGAAATGGAAGGGAATGTGGAAAAGAATCTGGAATGAATGTGGAATGGAAAGTGGAATGGATTGGAATGGAATGTTCAATGGAATGGAAAGGAATGTGGAATAGAATGGAATCGGATAGAACGGAATGCGGAATGGAATGGAATAGAATGTGGAATGCAAAGGAATGGAGTGAAATGTGGAATTGAATGGAATGGAAAATGGAAAGGAATGGAATGGAATGTGGAATGGCATGGAATGGAACGTGGAATGGAACGTGGAATGGAATGTGGAATGGAATGTAGAATGGCATGAGGAATGGAATGTGGAATGCAATGGAATGGAATGTTGACTGTAAAGGAATGGAATATGGAATAGAATGGAATGGAATGCAATGTGGAATGGAATGGAAAGGAACGTGGAATTGAATGCAGTGGAATGTGGAAGGGAATGGAATGGAACGTGGAATAGAATGTGCAATGGAATGCAATGCAACATGAAATGAAATGTGGAAAGGAATGAGTAATGAAAAGTGGAATGGAACGTGAAATGAAATGCAAAGGAACGTGAAATAGATTGGAATGGAACGTAGAATGTAGTGTGGAATGGAATGCGGAATGGGACGTGGAACGGAATGGAATGCAACTTAGAATGGAATGTGGTAGAATGTGAAATGGAATGGAAAGGAATGTGGAATGGAATGGATTGGAATGTGGAAGGGAATGTACTGGAATGTGGAATGGAATGGAATGAAACGTGGAATGGAATGTGGAATGGTATGTGGAATGGATTGTTTAATGGAATGGAATGGAATGTGGAATAGAATGCAATGGAATGTAATGAAACGTGCAATGGACTGTGGAATGGTACGTTGAATGGATTGTTTAATGGAAGGGAATGGAATGTGGAATAGAATGGAATGGAACGGAGTGTGGAATGGAATGTGGAATGGAATGGAATGGAATGAGGAATGGAATTTGAAATGGAATGTGGAAAGGAAAGTTTAATGGAATGGAATGGAATGTGGAATCGAACATGGAATGAAATCGAATGGGATGTGGAATGGAAAGTGGAATGGAATGTGGAATGGAAAGTGGAATGGAATGGAATGGAATGTGGAATGGAATGTTGAGTGGAGTGTGGAATGGAATGGAATGGGATGTGGAATGGACTGTGTAATGAAATGAAATGGAATGTGGAATGGAACGTAATGGAAAGTGGAATGGAATGTGGAATGGAATGTGGAATGGAAAGGAATGAAATATGGAATGGAATGTGGAAACGAAAGTGGAAAGGAATGCAATGGAATTTGGCAGGGAACGTGGATTGGAATGGAATGGAAAGTGGAATTGAACGTGTATTGTAAACTGGAATGGAATGGAATGGAATGTGGAATGGAATGGAATGGAATGTTGAATGGAATGTAATGGAATATGGAATAGAATGCAGTGGAATGGAATGTAGAATGGAATGTGGAATGGAACGTAAAATGGAATGTGGAATGGAATTTTGAATGCAATGGAATTGAATGTGGAATGGAATGTGGAATGAAATGGAATGGAATGGAATGTGGAATGGAATGCGGAATGGAATGGAATTGTATGTGGAATGGAACGTGGAATGGGACGTGAAATTGAATGAAATGGAATGTGGAAAGAAATATGGAATGTTATGGAATGGAGTGTGGAATGGAGTGTGGAATGGAATGTGGAATGGAATGGAAGGTGGAATGGAATGTGGAGTGGAATAGATTGCAATGTTAAAATGTAATGGAATGGAATGTGGATTGCAATGTGGATTATAATGGAATGCAATGTGGAATTGAATGGATTGGAATGTGGCATATAATTTTCAATGGAATGTGGCATGAAATATGGAGTGGAACGTTGAATGGAAAGTGGAATGGAATGGAATGGATCGTGGAATGGAACATGGAATGGAATGTGGAATGGAAGGTGGAATGGAGCGTGGAATGGAATCGAAATTAGCGTGGAATGGAATGTGGAACGGAACGTGGAATGGAATGCGGAATGGAATGGATTGGAATGTGCAATGGAATGTGGAATGGAATGGACTGGAATGTGGAATGGAATGTGGAATGAAATGCAACGGAATGCGGAATGGAATGGAATGGAATGTGGAATGGAGTGGAATGGAATGTTGTATGGAATGAGGAATGGAATGTGGAGTGGCCCTCAGAATGGAACAGAGTGCAACGTGGAATGGAATGTGGAATGGAATGTGAAATGGAACGTGGAAGGAATGCAGTGAGGAATGGAACGTGGATTCGAATTTAATGGAACGTGGAATGGAACGTGGAATGGAATGTGGAATGGAAAGTGGAATGGAATGGAATGTGGAATGGATCGTGTAATAGAATGGAATGGAATGTGGAATGGAACGTGGAATGGAATGTGGAATGCAACGTTGAATGGAATGTGCAATTGAATGTGAAATGGAACGTGGAAAGAAATGGAATGGAAAGTGGAATGGTACGTGGAATGGAATGGAAAGGAACGTGGAATGGAATGTGGAATGGAACGTGGAATGGAATGGAATGGAATGTAGAATGGAAGGTGGAATTTAATGTGGAAGAGAATGTGCAATGGAATTCAATGGAATGGAATGGAATGTGGTATGGAATGTGGAAAGGAATGTGGAATGGAAAGTGGAATGCAGCGGAATTAAATGTGGAATGGAATGGGGAATGGAACGGGGAATGCAATGGAATAGAAAGTGGAATGGGATGGACTGGAACGTGGAATGGAAAGTGGAATGGAATGTGGAAGGCAATTTGGAATGGAACGTGGAATGGAACGTGGAATGGAATGGAATATGAAATAGAATGGAATGGAATGTGGAATGGAATGCTGAATGGAATGTAGAATGGAATGGAATGGAATTTGGAAAGGAGTGGAATGGAATGTTGATTCGAAGGTTGAAGGGAATCTGCTATGTAACGTGGAATGTAAAGGAATGGAATGTGGAATGGAATGCAGTGGAATGTGGAATGGAATGTAATGTAATGTGGAATGGAATGTGGAATGGAATGGAATGGAATGTGGAATAGAATGTGTAATGCAATGGAGTGGAATGCAAAATGGAATGGAGGGCAATGTGAAACGGAATGTGGAATGGAACATGGAATGGAACTTGGAATGGAATGTGGAATGGAATGGAAAAGAATGAGAATGGAATGGTTTGGAATGTGGAATAAAATGTGGTGTGCAATGGAATGGAATATTGAATGCAATAGAAAGGAATGGTGTGGATTGTGGAATGGAATGGAAAGGAATGTGGAATGGAACGTGGAATGGAATGGAATGGAACATGGAAAGGAATGTGGAATGGAATGTGGAATGCGACGTGGAATAGAATGTGGAATGTAATTTGGAATGGAAAGTAGTGGAATGTGGAATGCAAAGGAATGGAATGTGGAATGGAATGAAATGGAATGTGGAATGGAATGTGGAAGAGAATGGAATGGAAGGTGGAATAGAATGCGGAATGGAATGGATAGGAATCCGGAATGGAATGGAATGGAATGGTGTGGAATGTGGAATGGAATGTGGAATGGAAACTGGAATGAAATGTGGAATGGCAAGTGTAATGGAGTGGAATTGAATGTGCTGTGGAATGTGGAAGGAATCTGGAATACAACTTGGAAAGGAATGTGGAATTTAACGTGTAATGGAAGGTGGAATGGAATGGATTGGAACGTGCAATGGAATGTGAAGTGGAATGGAATGGAATGTGGAATGGAATGGAATGGAAGGTGGAATGGAAAGCAATGGAACGAGGAATGGAACATGGAATGGAACGTGGAAAACATCGTGGAATTGAACGTGGAATGTAATGTTAAATGGAATGGAATGGAATGTGGAATAGAATGGAAAGGAATGTGGAATGGAATGGAATGGAATGGAGGGGAATGTGGAATGGAATGGAATGGAATGGAATGGAATGCGGAATGCAATGGATTTAATTGTGGAATGGAATGGAATGGAATGGAATGGAATCTAATGGAATTTGGAATAGAATGGAATGGAATGTTAAATGGAATGGAATGGAATGTGGAATGGAATGTGGAAGAGAATGTGGATTGTAAAGTGCAAAGGAAAGTGGAATGTAATGGAATGGAATGTGGAATGGAAAGTGGAATTGAATCGAAGAGAACGGGGAATGGAAAGTAGAACGGAATGGAGTAGAACGTGGAATCGAACGTGGATTCGAACATCGAATGGAATGGCCAAAGGACTGTGGAATTGAACGTGGAATGGAATGGAATGGAAAGTGGAATGGGACGTGGAATGTAGTGAAACGGAATGGAATGGATTGTGGAATGGAACATGGAATTTAACGGAATGGAATGTGGAATGGAACTTGGAATGGAACGTGGAATGGAACGAGCAATGTAATGAAGAATGGAATGTGGAATGGAGTTTGGAATGGAATAGAAAGGAATGCGGAATGGAATGTGCAATGGAATGTGGAATGCAGCGTGGAATGGAATGGAATGGAACGTGGAATGGAACATGGAATGGAACGGAATGGATCGTTTAATGGAACATGGAATGGAACGTGGAATGGAACATGGAATGGAAGGTGGAATTGAAAGGGCAATGGAATGTGGCATGTAACATGGAATGTAATGCAATGGAAACTGGAATGCAACTTGGAATGGAATGGAATGGATTGTGGAATGAAATCTGGAATGGAATGTGGAATGGAACCTGGATAGGAACATGGTATGTGGATTGGAATGTGGAATGGAATGGAATGGAATGTGGAATGGAATGTGAAATGGAAAGGAGAGTAATGTGGAACGGAATGTGGAATGGAATGTGGAATGCAATGGAATGGAATATGGAATGGAAAGGAAAGGAATGTGGAATATAATGGAATGGAATGGAATGGAATGGGAATGGAATAGAATGGAATGTGGACTGCAATGGAATGGAATGAAATGAGGAACAGAATGGAATGGAATGTGGAATGCAATGCAATGGAATGAAATGAGGAATTGAAAGGAATGGAATGTGGAATGGAATGGAATGGAATGTGAAATGGAATGGAACAGAACGTTGAATGGAATGTGGAATGGAATAGAATGGAATGTGGAATGAAATGGAAGGGAATGTGGAAAAGAATGTGGAATGAATGTGGAATGGAAAGTGGAATGGATTGGAATGGAATGTTCAATGGAATGGAAAGGAATGTGGAATAGAATGGAATCGGATAGAACGGAATGCGGAATGGAATGGAATAGAATGTGGAATGCAAAGGAATGGAGTGAAATGTGGAATTGAATGGAATGGAAAATGGAAAGGAATGGAATGGAATGTGGAATGGGATGGAATGGAACGTGGAATGGAACGTGGAATGGAATGTGGAATGGAATGTAGAATGGCATGAGGAATGGAAAGTGGAATGCAATGGAATGGAATGTTGACTGTAAAGGAATGGAATATGGAATAGAATAGAATGGAATGCAATGTGGAATGGAATGGAATGCAATGTGGAATGGAATGGAAAGGAACGTGGAATTGAATGCAGTGGAATGTGGAAGGGAATGGAATGGATCGTGGAATAGAATGTGGAATGGAATGCAATGCAACGTGAAATGAAATGTGGAAAGGAATGAGTAATGAAAAGTGGAATGGAACGTGAAATGAAATGCAAAGGAACGTGAAATAGATTGGAATGGAACGTAGAATGTAATGTGGAATGGAATGCAGAATGGGACGTGGAACGGAAAGGAATGCAACTTAGAATGGAATGTGGTAGAATGTGAAATGGAATGGAAAGGAATGTGGAATGGAATGGATTGGAATGTGGAAGGGAATGTACTGGAATGTGGAATGGAATGGAATGAAACGTGGAATGGAATGTGGAATGGTACGTGGAATGGATTGTTTAATGGAATGAAATGGAATGTGGAATAGAATGCAATGGAATGTAATGAAACGTGGAATGGACTGTGGAATGGTACGTTGAATGGATTGTTTAATGGAAGGGAATGGAATGTGGAATAGAATGGAATGGAACGGAGTGTGGAATGGAATGTGGAATGGAATGGAATGGAATGAGGAATGGAATTTGAAATGGAGTGTGGAAAGGAAAGTTTAATGGAATTTAATGGAATGTGGAATCGAACATGGAATGAAATCGAATGGGATGTGGAATGGAAAGTGGAATGTAATGTGGAATGGAAAGTGGAATGGAATGGAATCGAATGTGGAATGGAATGTTGAATGGAGTGTGGAATGGAATGGAATGGGATGTGGAATGGACTGTGTAATGAAATGAAATGGAATGTGGAATGGAACGTAATGGAAAGTGGAATGGCATGTGGAATGGAATGTGGAATGGAAAGGAATGAAATATGGAATGGAATGTGGAAATGAAAGTGGAAAGGAATGCAATAGAATTTGGCAGGGAACGTGGATTGGAATGGAATGGAAAGTGGAATTGAACGTGTATTGTAAACTGGAATGGAATGGAATGGAAGGTGGAATGGAATGGAATGGAATGTAGAATGGAATGTAATGGAATATGGAATAGAATGCAGTGGAATGGAATGTAGAATGGAATGTGGAATGGAACGTAAAATGGAATGTGGAATGGAATTTTGAATGCAATGGAATTGTATGTGGAATGGAATGTGGAATGAAATGGAATGGAATGGAATGTGGAATGGAATGCGGAATGGAATGGAATTGTATGTGGAATGGAACGTGGAATGGGACGTGAAATTGAATGAAATGGAATGTGGAAAGAAATATGGAATGTTATGGAATGGAGTGTGGAATGGAGTGTGGAATGTAATGTGGAATGGAATGGAAGGTGGAAAGGAATGTGGAGAGGAATAGATTGCAATGTTAAAATGGAATGGAATGGAATGTGGATTGCAATGTGGATTACAATGGAATGCAATGTGGAATTGAATGGATTGGAATGTGGCATAAAATTTTCAATGGAATATGGCATGAAATATGGAGTGGAACGTTGAATGGAAAGTGGAATGGAATGGAATGGATCGTGGAATGGAACATGGAATGGAATGTGGAATGGAAGGTGGAATGGAGCGTGGAATGGAATCGAAAAGAGCGTGGAATGGAATGTGGAACGGAACGTGGAATGGAATGCGGAATGGAATGGATTGGAATGTGCAATGGAATGTGGAATGGAATGGACTGGAATGTGGAATGGAATGTGGAAAGAAATGCAACGGAATATGGAATGGAATGGAATGGAATGTGGAATGGAGTGGAATGGAATGTTGTATGGAATGAGGAATGGAATGTGGAGTGGCCCTCAGAATGGAACAGAGTGCAACGTGGAATGGAATGTGTAATGGAATGTGAAATGGAACGTGGAAGGAATGCAGTGAGGAATGGAACGTGGATTCGAATTTAATTGAACGTGGAATGGAACGTGGAATGGAATGTGGAATGGAAAGTGGAATGGAATGGAATGTGGAATGGATCGTGTAATGGAATGGAATGGAATGTGGAATGGAATGTGGAATGGAACGTGGAATGGAATGTGGAATGCAACGTTGAATGGAATGTGCAATTGAATGTGAAATGGAACGTGGAAAGGAATGGAATGGAAAGTGGAATGGTACGTGGAATGGAATGGAAAGGTACGTGGAATGGAATGTGGAATGGAACGTGGAATGGAATGGAATGGAATGTAGAATGGAATGTGGAATTTAATGTGGAAGAGAATGTGCAATGGAATTCAATGGAATGGAATGGAATGTGGTATGGAATGTGGAAAGGAATGTGGAATGGAAAGTGGAATGCAATGGAATTAAATGTGGAATGGAATGTGGAATGGAACGGGGAATGCAATGGAATAGAAAGTGGAATGGGATGGACTGGAATGTGGAATGGAAAGTGGAATGGAATGTGGAAGGCAATTTGGAATGGAACGTGGAATGGAATGGAATGTGAAACAGAATGGAATGGAATGTGGAATGGAATGCGGAATGGAATGTAGAATGGAATGGAATGGAATTTGGAATGGAGTGGAATGGAATGTTGATTCGAAGGTGGAAGGGAATCTGCTATGTAACGTGGAATGTAAAGGAATGGAATGTGGAATGGAATGCAGTGGAATGTGGAATGGAATGTAATGTAATGTGGAATGGAATGTGGAATGGAATGGAATGGAATGTGGAATAGAATGTGTAATGCAATGGAGTGGAATGCAAAATGGAATGGAGGGCAATGTGAAATGGAATGTGGAATGGAACGTGGAATGGAACTTGGAATGGAATGTGGAATGGAATGGAAAAGAATGAGAATGGAATGGTTTGGAATGTGGAATAAAATGTGGTATGCAATGGAATGGAATATTGAATGCAATAGAATGGAATGGTGTGGAATGTGGAATGGAATGGAAAGGAATGTGGAATGGAATGTGGAATGGAATGGAATGGAACATGGAAAGGAATGTGGAATGGAATGTGGAATGCGACGTGGAATAGAATGTGGAATGTAATTTGGAATGGAAAGTAGTGGAATGTGGAATGCAAAGGAATGGAATGTGGAATGGAATGCAACGGAATGTGGAATGGAATGTGGAAGAGAATGGAATGGAAGGTGGAATAGAATGCGGAATGGAATGGATAGGAATCCGAAATGGAATGGAATGGAATGGTATGGAATGTGGAATGGAATGTGGAATGGAAACTGGAATGGAATGTGGAATGGAAAGTGTAATGGAATGGAATTGAATGTGCTGTGGAATATGGAAGGAATCTGGAATACAACTTGGAAAGGAATGTGGAATTTAACGTGTAATGGAAGGTGGAATGGAATGGATTGGAACGTGCAATGGAATGTGAAGTGGAATGGAATGGAATGGAAGGTGGAATGGAAAGGAATGGAACGAGGAATGGAACATGGAATGGAACGTGGAAAACAACGTGGAATTGAGCGAGGAATGTAATGTTAAATGGAATGGAACGGAATGTGGAATAGAATGGAAAGCAATGTGGAATGGAATGGAATGGAATGGAGGGGAATGTGGAATGGAATGGAATGGAATGGAATGGAATGCGGAATCCAATGGAATTAATTGTGGAATGCAATGGAATGGAATGGAATGGAATCTAATGGAATTTGGAAAAGAATGGAATGGAATGTGAAATGGAATGGAATGTAATGTGGAATGGAATGTGGAATAGAATGTGGAGTGGAAAGTGCAAAGGAAAGTGGAATGTAATGGAATGGAATGTGGAATGGAAAGTGGAATTGAATCGAAGGGATCGGGGAATGGAAAGTAGAACGGAATGGAGTAGAACGTGGAATCGAACGTGGATTCGAACATCGAATGGAATGGCCAATGGACTGTGGAATTGAACGTGGAATGGATAGGAATGGAAAGTGGAATGGGACGTGGAATGTAGTGAAACGGAATGGAATGGATTGTGGAATGGAACATGGAATTTAACGGAATGGAATGTGGAATGGAAGTTGGAATGGAACGTGGAATGGAACGAGCAATGTAATGAAGAATGGAATGTGGAATGGAATTTGGAATGGAACGGAAAGGAATGCAGAATGGAATGTGCAATGGAATGTGGAATGCAGCGTGGAATGGAATGGAATGGAACGTGGAATGGAACATGGAATGGAACGGAATGGAACGTGGAATGGAACATGGAATGGAACGTGGAATGGAACATGGAATGGAAGGTGGAATTGAAAGGGCAATGGAATGTGGAATGTAACATGGAATGTAATGCAATGGAAACTGGAATGCAACTTGGAATGGAATGGAATGGATTGTGGAATGAAATCTGGAATGGAATGTGGAATGGAACCTGGATAGGAACATGGTATGTGGATTGGAATGTGGAATGGAATGGAATGGAATGTGGAATGGAATGTGAAATGGAAAGGAGAGTAATGTGGAACGGGATGTGGAATGGAAGGTGGAATGCAATGGAATGGAATATGGAATGGAAAGGAAAGGAATGTGGAATATAATGGAATGGAATGGAATGGAATGGGAATGGAATAGAATGGAATGTGGACTGCAATGGAATGGAATGAAATGAGGAACAGAATGGAATGGAATGTGGAATGCAATGCAATGGAATGAAATGAGGAATTGAAAGGAATGGAATGTGGAATGGAATGGAATGGAATGTGAAATGGAATGGAACAGAACGTTGAATGGAATGTGGAATGGAATAGAATGGAATGTGGAATGAAATGGAAGGGAATGTGGAAAAGAATCTGGAATGAATGTGGAATGGAAAGTGGAATGGATTGGAATGGAATGTTCAATGGAATGGAAAGGAATGTGGAATAGAATGGAATCGGATAGAACGGAATGCGGAATGGAATGGAATAGAATGTGGAATGCAAAGGAATGGAGTGAAATGTGGAATTGAATGGAATGGAAAATGGAAAGGAATGGAATGGAATGTGGAATGGCATGGAATGGAACGTGGAATGGAACGTGGAATGGAATGTGGAATGGAATGTAGAATGGCATGAGGAATGGAATGTGGAATGCAATGGAATGGAATGTTGACTGTAAAGGAATGGAATATGGAATAGAATGGAATGGAATGCAATGTGGAATGGAATGGAAAGGAACGTGGAATTGAATGCAGTGGAATGTGGAAGGGAATGGAATTGAACGTGGAATAGAATGTGCAATGGAATGCAATGCAACATGAAATGAAATGTGGAAAGGAATGAGTAATGAAAAGTGGAATGGAACGTGAAATGAAATGCAAAGGAACGTGAAATAGATTGGAATGGAACGTAGAATGTAGTGTGGAATGGAATGCGGAATGGGACGTGGAACGGAATGGAATGCAACTTAGAATGGAATGTGGTAGAATGTGAAATGGTATGGAAAGGAATGTGGAATGGAATGGATTGGAATGTGGAAGGGAATGTACTGGAATGTGGAATGGAATGGAATGAAACGTGGAATGGAATGTGGAATGGTATGTGGAATGGATTGTTTAATGGAATGGAATGGAATGTGGAATAGAATGCAATGGAATGTAATGAAACGTGCAATGGACTGTGGAATGGTACGTTGAATGGATTGTTTAATGGAAGGGAATGGAATGTGGAATAGAATGGAATGGAACGGAGTGTGGAATGGAATGTGGAATGGAATGGAATGGAATGAGGAATGGAATTTGAAATGGAATGTGGAAAGGAAAGTTTAATGGAATGGAATGGAATGTGGAATCGAACATGGAATGAAATCGAATGGGATGTGGAATGGAAAGTGGAATGGAATGTGGAATGGAAAGTGGAATGGAATGGAATGGAATGTGGAATGGAATGTTGAGTGGATTGTGGAATGGAATGGAATGGGATGTGGAATGGACTGTGTAATGAAATGAAATGGAATGTGGAATGGAACGTAATGGAAAGTGGAATGGAATGTGGAATGGAATGTGGAATGGAAAGGAATGAAATATGGAATGGAATGTGGAAACGAAAGTGGAAAGGAATGCAATGGAATTTGGCAGGGAACGTGGATTGGAATGGAATGGAAAGTGGAATTGAACGTGTATTGTAAACTGGAATGGAATGGAATGGAATGTGGAATGGAATGGAATGGAATGTTGAATGGAATGTAATGGAATATGGAATAGAATGCAGTGGAATGGAATGTAGAATGGAATGTGGAATGGAACGTAAAATGGAATGTGGAATGGAATTTGGAATGCAATGGAATTGAATGTGGAATGGAATGTGGAATGAAATGGAATGGAATGGAATGTGGAATGGAATGCGGAATGGAATGGAATTGTATGTGGAATGGAACGTGGAATGGGACGTGAAATTGAATGAAATGGAATGTGGAAAGAAATATGGAATGTTATGGAATGGAGTGTGGAATGGAGTGTGGAATGGAATGTGGAATGGAATGGAAGGTGGAATGGAATGTGGAGTGGAATAGATTGCAATGTTAAAATGTAATGGAATGGAATGTGGATTGCAATGTGGATTATAATGGAATGCAATGTGGAATTGAATGGATTGGAATGTGGCATATAATTTTCAATGGAATGTGGCATGAAATATGGAGTGGAACGTTGAATGGAAAGTGGAATGGAATGGAATGGATCGTGGAATGGAACATGGAATGGAATGTGGAATGGAAGGTGGAATGGAGCGTGGAATGGAATCGAAAGGAGCGTGGAATGGAATGTGGAACGGAACGTGGAATGGAATGCGGAATGGAATGGATTGGAATGTGCAATGGAATGTGGAATGGAATGGACTGGAATGTGGAATGGAATGTGGAATGAAATGCAACGGAATGCGGAATGGAATGGAATGGAATGTGGAATGGAGTGGAATGGAATGTTGTATGGAATGAGGAATGGAATGTGGAGTGGCCCTCAGAATGGAACAGAGTGCAACGTGGAATGGAATGTGGAATGGAATGTGAAATGGAACGTGGAAGGAATGCAGTGAGGAATGGAACGTGGATTCGAATTTAATGGAACGTGGAATGGAACGTGGAATGGAATGTGGAATGGAAAGTGGAATGGAATGGAATGTGGAATGGATCGTGTAATAGAATGGAATGGAATGTGGAATGGAACGTGGAATGGAATGTGGAATGCAACGTTGAATGGAATGTGCAATTGAATGTGAAATGGAACGTGGAAAGAAATGGAATGGAAAGTGGAATGGTACGTGGAATGGAATGGAAAGGAACGTGGAATGGAATGTGGAATGGAACGTGGAATGGAATGGAATGGAATGTAGAATGGAAGGTGGAATTTAATGTGGAAGAGAATGTGCAATGGAATTCAATGGAATGGAATGGAATGTGGTATGGAATGTGGAAAGGAATGTGGAATGGAAAGTGGAATGCAGCGGAATTAAATGTGGAATGGAATGGGGAATGGAACGGGGAATGCAATGGAATAGAAAGTGGAATGGGATGGACTGGAACGTGGAATGGAAAGTGGAATGGAATGTGGAAGGCAATTTGGAATGGAACGTGGAATGGAACGTGGAATGGAATGGAATATGAAATAGAATGGAATGGAATGTGGAATGGAATGCTGAATGGAATGTAGAATGGAATGGAATGGAATTTGGAAAGGAGTGGAATGGAATGTTGATTCGAAGGTTGAAGGGAATCTGCTATGTAACGTGGAATGTAAAGGAATGGAATGTGGAATGGAATGCAGTGGAATGTGGAATGGAATGTAATGTAATGTGGAATGGAATGTGGAATGGAATGGAATGGAATGTGGAATAGAATGTGTAATGCAATGGAGTGGAATGCAAAATGGAATGGAGGGCAATGTGAAACGGAATGTGGAATGGAACATGGAATGGAACTTGGAATGGAATGTGGAATGGAATGGAAAAGAATGAGAATGGAATGGTTTGGAATGTGGAATAAAATGTGGTGTGCAATGGAATGGAATATTGAATGCAACAGAAAGGAATGGTGTGGATTGTGGAATGGAATGGAAAGGAATGTGGAATGGAACGTGGAATGGAATGGAATGGAACATGGAAAGGAATGTGGAATGGAATGTGGAATGCGACGTGGAATAGAATGTGGAATGTAATTTGGAATGGAAAGTAGTGGAATGTGGAATGCAAAGGAATGGAATGTGGAATGGAATGAAATGGAATGTGGAATGGAATGTGGAAGAGAATGGAATGGAAGGTGGAATAGAATGCGGAATGGAATGGATAGGAATCCGGAATGGAATGGAATGGAATGGTGTGGAATGTGGAATGGAATGTGGAATGGAAACTGGAATGAAATGTGGAATGGCAAGTGTAATGGAGTGGAATTGAATGTGCTGTGGAATGTGGAAGGAATCTGGAATACAACTTGGAAAGGAATGTGGAATTTAACGTGTAATGGAAGGTGGAATGGAATGGATTGGAACGTGCAATGGAATGTGAAGTGGAATGGAATGGAATGTGGAATGGAATGGAATGGAAGGTGGAATGGAAAGCAATGGAACGAGGAATGGAACATGGAATGGAACGTGGAAAACATCGTGGAATTGAACGTGGAATGTAATGTTAAATGGAATGGAATGGAATGTGGAATAGAATGGAAAGGAATGTGGAATGGAATGGAATGGAATGGAGGGGAATGTGGAATGGAATGGAATGGAATGGAATGGAATGCGGAATGCAATGGATTTAATTGTGGAATGGAATGGAATGGAATGGAATGGAATCTAATGGAATTTGGAATAGAATGGAATGGAATGTGAAATGGAATGGAATGGAATGTGGAATGGAATGTGGAAGAGAATGTGGATTGGAAAGTGCAAAGGAAAGTGGAATGTAATGGAATGGAATGTGGAATGGAAAGTGGAATTGAATCGAAGAGAACGGGGAATGGAAAGTAGAACGGAATGGAGTAGAACGTGGAATCGAACGTGGATTCGAACATCGAATGGAATGGCCAAAGGACTGTGGAATTGAACGTGGAATGGAATGGAATGGAAAGTGGAATGGGACGTGGAATGTAGTGAAACGGAATGGAATGGATTGTGGAATGGAACATGGAATTTAACGGAATGGAATGTGGAATGGAACTTGGAATGGAACGTGGAATGGAACGAGCAATGTAATGAAGAATGGAATGTGGAATGGAGTTTGGAATGGAATAGAAAGGAATGCGGAATGGAATGTGCAATGGAATGTGGAATGCAGCGTGGAATGGAATGGAATGGAACGTGGAATGGAACATGGAATGGAACGGAATGGATCGTTTAATGGAACATGGAATGGAACGTGGAATGGAACATGGAATGGAAGGTGGAATTGAAAGGGCAATGGAATGTGGCATGTAACATGGAATGTAATGCAATGGAAACTGGAATGCAACTTGGAATGGAATGGAATGGATTGTGGAATGAAATCTGGAATGGAATGTGGAATGGAACCTGGATAGGAACATGGTATGTGGATTGGAATGTGGAATGGAATGGAATGGAATGTGGAATGGAATGTGAAATGGAAAGGAGAGTAATGTGGAACGGAATGTGGAATGGAATGTGGAATGCAATGGAATGGAATATGGAATGGAAAGGAAAGGAATGTGGAATATAATGGAATGGAATGGAATGGAATGGGAATGGAATAGAATGGAATGTGGACTGCAATGGAATGGAATGAAATGAGGAACAGAATGGAATGGAATGTGGAATGCAATGCAATGGAATGAAATGAGGAATTGAAAGGAATGGAATGTGGAATGGAATGGAATGGAATGTGAAATGGAATGGAACAGAACGTTGAATGGAATGTGGAATGGAATAGAATGGAATGTGGAATGAAATGGAAGGGAATGTGGAAAAGAATGTGGAATGAATGTGGAATGGAAAGTGGAATGGATTGGAATGGAATGTTCAATGGAATGGAAAGGAATGTGGAATAGAATGGAATCGGATAGAACGGAATGCGGAATGGAATGGAATAGAATGTGGAATGCAAAGGAATGGAGTGAAATGTGGAATTGAATGGAATGGAAAATGGAAAGGAATGGAATGGAATGTGGAATGGGATGGAATGGAACGTGGAATGGAACGTGGAATGGAATGTGGAATGGAATGTAGAATGGCATGAGGAATGGAAAGTGGAATGCAATGGAATGGAATGTTGACTGTAAAGGAATGGAATATGGAATAGAATAGAATGGAATGCAATGTGGAATGGAATGGAATGCAATGTGGAATGGAATGGAAAGGAACGTGGAATTGAATGCAGTGGAATGTGGAAGGGAATGGAATGGATCGTGGAATAGAATGTGGAATGGAATGCAATGCAACGTGAAATGAAATGTGGAAAGGAATGAGTAATGAAAAGTGGAATGGAACGTGAAATGAAATGCAAAGGAACGTGAAATAGATTGGAATGGAACGTAGAATGTAATGTGGAATGGAATGCAGAATGGGACGTGGAACGGAAAGGAATGCAACTTAGAATGGAATGTGGTAGAATGTGAAATGGAATGGAAAGGAATGTGGAATGGAATGGATTGGAATGTGGAAGGGAATGTACTGGAATGTGGAATGGAATGGAATGAAACGTGGAATGGAATGTGGAATGGTACGTGGAATGGATTGTTTAATGGAATGAAATGGAATGTGGAATAGAATGCAATGGAATGTAATGAAACGTGGAATGGACTGTGGAATGGTACGTTGAATGGATTGTTTAATGGAAGGGAATGGAATGTGGAATAGAATGGAATGGAACGGAGTGTGGAATGGAATGTGGAATGGAATGGAATGGAATGAGGAATGGAATTTGAAATGGAGTGTGGAAAGGAAAGTTTAATGGAATTTAATGGAATGTGGAATCGAACATGGAATGAAATCGAATGGGATGTGGAATGGAAAGTGGAATGTAATGTGGAATGGAAAGTGGAATGGAATGGAATCGAATGTGGAATGGAATGTTGAATGGAGTGTGGAATGGAATGGAATGGGATGTGGAATGGACTGTGTAATGAAATGAAATGGAATGTGGAATGGAACGTAATGGAAAGTGGAATGGCATGTGGAATGGAATGTGGAATGGAAAGGAATGAAATATGGAATGGAATGTGGAAATGAAAGTGGAAAGGAATGCAATAGAATTTGGCAGGGAACGTGGATTGGAATGGAATGGAAAGTGGAATTGAACGTGTATTGTAAACTGGAATGGAATGGAATGGAATGTGGAATGGAATGGAATGGAATGTTGAATGGAATGTAATGGAATATGGAATAGAATGCAGTGGAATGGAATGTAGAATGGAATGTGGAATGGAACGTAAAATGGAATGTGGAATGGAATTTTGAATGCAATGGAATTGTATGTGGAATGGAATGTGGAATGAAATGGAATGGAATGGAATGTGGAATGGAATGCGGAATGGAATGGAATTGTATGTGGAATGGAACGTGGAATGGGACGTGAAATTGAATGAAATGGAATGTGGAAAGAAATATGGAATGTTATGGAATGGAGTGTGGAATGGAGTGTGGAATGTAATGTGGAATGGAATGGAAGGTGGAAAGGAATGTGGAGAGGAATAGATTGCAATGTTAAAATGGAATGGAATGGAATGTGGATTGCAATGTGGATTACAATGGAATGCAATGTGGAATTGAATGGATTGGAATGTGGCATAAAATTTTCAATGGAATATGGCATGAAATATGGAGTGGAACGTTGAATGGAAAGTGGAATGGAATGGAATGGATCGTGGAATGGAACATGGAATGGAATGTGGAATGGAAGGTGGAATGGAGCGTGGAATGGAATCGAAAAGAGCGTGGAATGGAATGTGGAACGGAACGTGGAATGGAATGCGGAATGGAATGGATTGGAATGTGCAATGGAATGTGGAATGGAATGGACTGGAATGTGGAATGGAATGTGGAAAGAAATGCAACGGAATATGGAATGGAATGGAATGGAATGTGGAATGGGGTGGAATGGAATGTTGTATGGAATGAGGAATGGAATGTGGAGTGGCCCTCAGAATGGAACAGAGTGCAACGTGGAATGGAATGTGTAATGGAATGTGAAATGGAACGTGGAAGGAATGCAGTGAGGAATGGAACGTGGATTCGAATTTAATTGAACGTGGAATGGAACGTGGAATGGAATGTGGAATGGAAAGTGGAATGGAATGGAATGTGGAATGGATCGTGTAATGGAATGGAATGGAATGTGGAATGGAATGTGGAATGGAACGTGGAATGGAATGTGGAATGCAACGTTGAATGGAATGTGCAATTGAATGTGAAATGGAACGTGGAAAGGAATGGAATGGAAAGTGGAATGGTACGTGGAATGGAATGGAAAGGTACGTGGAATGGAATGTGGAATGGAACGTGGAATGGAATGGAATGGAATGTAGAATGGAATGTGGAATTTAATGTGGAAGAGAATGTGCAATGGAATTCAATGGAATGGAATGGAATGTGGTATGGAATGTGGAAAGGAATGTGGAATGGAAAGTGGAATGCAATGGAATTAAATGTGGAATGGAATGTGGAATGGAACGGGGAATGCAATGGAATAGAAAGTGGAATGGGATGGACTGGAATGTGGAATGGAAAGTGGAATGGAATGTGGAAGGCAATTTGGAATGGAACGTGGAATGGAATGGAATGTGAAACAGAATGGAATGGAATGTGGAATGGAATGCGGAATGGAATGTAGAATGGAATGGAATGGAATTTGGAATGGAGTGGAATGGAATGTTGATTCGAAGGTGGAAGGGAATCTGCTATGTAACGTGGAATGTAAAGGAATGGAATGTGGAATGGAATGCAGTGGAATGTGGAATGTAATGTAATGTAATGTGGAATGGAATGTGGAATGGAATGGATTGGAATGTGGAATAGAATGTGTAATGCAATGGAGTGGAATGCAAAATGGAATGGAGGGCAATGTGAAATGGAATGTGGAATGGAACGTGGAATGGAACTTGGAATGGAATGTGGAATGGAATGGAAAAGAATGAGAATGGAATGGTTTGGAATGTGGAATAAAATGTGGTATGCAATGGAATGGAATATTGAATGCAATAGAATGGAATGGTGTGGAATGTGGAATGGAATGGAAAGGAATGTGGAATGGAATGTGGAATGGAATGGAATGGAACATGGAAAGGAATGTGGAATGGAATGTGGAATGCGACGTGGAATAGAATGTGGAATGTAATTTGGAATGGAAATTAGTGGAATGTGGAATGCAAAGGAATGGAATGTGGAATGGAATGCAATGGAATGTGGAATGGAATGTGGAAGAGAATGGAATGGAAGGTGGAATAGAATGCGGAATGGAATGGATAGGAATCCGGAATGGAATGGAATGGAATGGTATGGAATGTGGAATGCAATGTGGAATGGAAACTGGAATGGAATGTGGAATGGAAAGTGTAATGGAATGGAATTGAATGTGCTGTGGAATATGGAAGGAATCTGGAATACAACTTGGAAAGGAATGTGGAATTTAACGTGTAATGGAAGGTGGAATGGAATGGATTGGAACGCGCTATGGAATGTGAAGTGGAATGGAATGGAATGGAAGGTGGAATGGAAAGGAATGGAACGAGGAATGGAACATGGAATGGAACGTGGAAAACAACGTGGAATTGAACGTGGAATGTAATGTTAAATGGAATGGAATGGAATGTGGAATAGAATGGAAAGGAATGTGGAATGGAATGGAATGGAATGGAGGGGAATGTGGAATGGAATGGAATGGAATGGAATGGAATGCGGAATGCAATGGAATTAATTGTGGAATGCAATGGAATGGAATGGAATGGAATCTAATGGAATTTGGAAAAGAATGGAATGGAATGTGAAATGGAATGGAATGTAATGTGGAATGGAATGTGGAATAGAATGTGGAGTGGAAAGTGGAAAGGAAAGTGGAATGTAATGGAATGGAATGTGGAATGGAAAGTGGAATTGAATCGTAGGGAACAGGGAATGGAAAGTAGAACGGAATGGAGTAGAACGTGGAATCGAATGTGGATTCGAACATCGAATGGAATGGCCAATGGACTGTGGAATTGAACGTGGAATGGAATGGAATGGAAAGTGGAATGGGACGTGGAATGTAGTGAAACGGAATGGAATGGATTGTGGAATGGAACATGGAATTTAACGGAATGGAATGTGGAATGGAAGTTGGAATGGAACGTGGAATGGAACGAGCAATGTAATGAAGAATGGAATGTGGAATGGAATTTGGAATGGAACGGAAAGGAATGCGGAATGGAATGTGCAATGGAATGTGGAATGCAGCGTGGAATGGAATGGAATGGAACGTGGAATGGAACATGGAATGGAACGGAATGGAACGTGGAATGGAACATGGAATGGAACGTGGAATGGAACATGGAATGGAAGGTGGAATTGAAAGGGCAATGGAATGTGGCATGTAACATGGAATGTAATGCAATGGAAACTGGAATGCAACTTGGAATGGAATGGAATGGATTGTGGAATGAAATCTGGAATGGAATGTGGAATGGAATCTGGATAGGAACATGGTATGTGGATTGGAATGTGGAATGGAATGGAATGGAATGTGGAATGGAATGTGAAATGGAAAGGAGAGTAATGTGGAACGGAATGTGGAATGGAATGTGGAATGCAATGGAATGGAATATGGAATGGAAAGGAAAGGAATGTGGAATATAATGGAATGGAATGGAATGGAATGGGAATGGAATAGAATGGAATGTGGACTGCAATGGAATGGAATGAAATGAGGAACAGAATGGAATGGAATGTGGAATGCAATGCAATGGAATGAAATGAGGAATTGAAAGGAATGGAATGTGGAATGGAATGGAATGGAATGTGAAATGGAATGGAACAGAACGTTGAATGGAATGTGGAATGGAATAGAATGGAATGTGGAATGAAATGGAAGGGAATGTGGAAAAGAATGTGGAATGAATGTGGAATGGAAAGTGGAATGGATTGGAATGGAATGTTCAATGGAATGGAAAGGAATGTGGAATAGAATGGAATCGGATAGAACGGAATGCGGAATGGAATGGAATAGAATGTGGAATGCAAAGGAATGGAGTGAAATGTGGAATTGAATGGAATGGAAAACGGAAAGGAATGGAATGGAATGTGGAATGGCATGGAATGGAACGTGGAATGGAACGTGGAATGGAATGTGGAATGGAATGTAGAATGGCATGAGGAATGGAATGTGGAATGCAATGGAATGGAATGTTGACTGTAAAGGAATGGAATATGGAATAGAATGGAATGGAATTCAATGTGGAATGGAATGGAAAGGAAAGTGGAATTGAATGCAGTGGAATGTGGAAGGGAATGGAATGGAACGTGGAATAGAATGTTTAATGGAATGAAATGCAACGTGAAATGAAATGTGGAAAGGAATGAGTAATGAAAAGTGGAATGGAACGTGAAATGAAATGCAAAGGAACGTGAAATTGATTGGAATGGAACGTAGAATGTAATGTGGAATGGAATGCGGAATGGGACGTGGAACGGAATGGAATGCAACTTAGAATGGAATGTGGTAGAATGTGAAATGGAATGGAAAGGAATGTGGAATGGAATGGATTGGAATGTGGAAGGGAATGTACTGGAATGTGGAATGGAATGGAATGAAACGTGGAATGGAATGTGGAATGGTACGTGGAATGGATTGTTTAATGGAATGGAATGGAATGTGGAATAGAATGCAATGGAATGTAATGAAACGTGGAATGGACTGTGGAATGGTATGTTGAATGTATTGTTTAATGGAAGGGAATGGAATGTGGAATAGAATGGAATGGAACGGAGTGTGGAATGGAATGTGGAATGGAATGGAATGGAATGAGGAATGGAATTTGAAATGGAATGTGGAAAGGAAAGTTTAATGAAATGGAATGGAATGTGGAATCGAACATGGAATGAAATCGAATGGGATGTGGAATGGAAAGTGGAATGGAATGTGGAATGGAAAGTAGAATGGAATGGAATGGAATGTGGAATGGAATGTTGAATGGAGTGTGGAATGGAATGGAATGGGATGTGGAATGGACTGTGTAATGAAATGAAATGGAATGTGGAATGGAACGTAATGGAAAGTGGAATGGAATGTGGAATGGAATGTGGAATGGAAAGGAATGAAATATGGAATGGAATGTGGAAACGAAAGTGGAAAGGAATGCAATGGAATTTGGCAGGGAACATGGATTGGAATGGAATGGAAAGTGGAATTGAACGTGTATTGTAAACTGGAATGGAATGGAATGGAATGTGGAATGGAATGGAATGGAATGTTGAATGGAATGTAATGGAATATGGAATACAATGCAGTGGAATGGAATGTAGAATGGAATGTGGAATGGAACGTAAAATGGAATGTGGAATGGAATTTGGAATGCAATGGAATTGAATGTGGAATGGAATGTGGAATGAAATGGAATGGAATGGAATGTGGAATGGAATGCGGAATGGAATGGAATTGTATGTGGAATGGAACGTGGAATGGGACGTGAAATTGAAAGAAATGGAATGTGGAAAGAAATATGGAATGTTATGGAATGGAGTGTGGAATGGAGTGTGGAATGGAATGTGGAATGGAATGGAAGGTGGAATGGAATGTGGAGTGGAATAGATTGCAATGTTAAAATGTAATGGAATGGAATGTGGATTGCAATGTGGATTACAATGGAATGCAATGTGGAATTGAATGGATTGGAATGTGGCATATAATTTTCAATGGAATGTGGCATGAAATATGGAGTGGAACGTTGAATGGAAAGTGGAATGGAATGGAATGGATCGTGGAATGGAACATGGAATGGAATGTGGAATGGAAGGTGGAATGGAGCGTGGAATGGAATCGAAAGGAGCGTGGAAAGGAATGTGGAACGGAACGTGGAATGGAATGCGGAATGGAATGGATTGGAATGTGCAACGGAATGTGGAATGGAATGGACTGGAATGTGGAATGGAATGTGGAATGAAATGCATCGGAATGTGGAATGGAATGGAATGGAATGTGGAATGGAGTGGAATGGAATGTTGTATGGAATGAGGAATGGAATGTGGAGTGGCACTCAGAATGGAACAGAGTGCAACGTGGAATGGAATGTGGAATGGAATGTGAAATGGAACGTGGAAGGAATGCAGTGAGGAATGGAACGTGGATTCGAATTTAATGGAACGTGGAATGGAACGTGGAATGGAATGTGGAATGGAAAGTGGAATGGAATGGAATGTGGAATGTATCGTGTAATGGAATGGAATGGAATGTGGAATGGACTGTGGAATGGAACGTGGAATGGAATGTGGAATGCAACGTTGAATGGAATGTGCAATTGAGTGTGAAATGGAACGTGGAAAGGAATGGAATGGAAAGTGGAATGGTACGTGGAATGGAATGGAAAGGAACGTGGAATGGAATGTGGAATGGAACGTGGAATGGAATGGAATGGAATGTAGAATGGAATGTGGAATTTAATGTGGAAGAGAATGTGCAATGGAATTCAATGGAATGGAATGGAATGTGGTATGGAAAGTGGAAAGGAATGTGGAATGGAAAGTGGAATGCAACGGAATTAAATGTGGAATGGAATGTGGAATGGAACGGGGAATGCAATGGAATAGAAAGTGGAATGGGATGGACTGGAATGTGGAATGGAAAGTGGAATGGAATGTGGAAGGCAATTTGGAATGGAACGTGGAATGGAATGGAATGTGAAACAGAATGGAATGGAATGTGGAATGGAATGCGGAATGGAATGTAGAATGGAATGGAATGGAATTTGGAATGGAGTGGAATGGAATGCTGATTCGAAGGTGGAAGGGGATCTGCTATGTAACGTGGAATGTAAAGGAATGGAATGTGGAATGGAATGCAGTGTAATGTGGAATGGAATGTGGAATGGAATGGAATGGAATGTGGAATAGAATGTGTAATGCAATGGAGTGGAATGCAAAATGGAATGGAGGGCAATGTGAAATGGAATGTGGAATGGAACGTGGAATGGAACTTGGAATGGAATGTGGAATGGAATGGAAAAGAATGAGAATGGAATGGTTTGGAATGTGGAATAAAATGTGGTATGCAATGGAATGGAATATTGAATGCAATAGAATGGAATGGTGTGGAATGTGGAATGGAATGGAAAGGAATGTGGAATGGAATGTGGAATGGAATGGAATGGAACATGGAAAGGAATGTGGAATGGAATGTGGAATGCGACGTGGAATAGAATGTGGAATGTAATTTGGAATGGAAAGTAGTGGAATGTGGAATGCAAAGGAATGGAATGTGGAATGGAATGCAACGGAATGTGGAATGGAATGTGGAAGAGAATGGAATGGAAGGTGGAATAGAATGCGGAATGGAATGGATAGGAATCCGAAATGGAATGGAATGGAATGGTATGGAATGTGGAATGGAATGTGGAATGGAAACTGGAATGGAATGTGGAATGGAAAGTGTAATGGAATGGAATTGAATGTGCTGTGGAATATGGAAGGAATCTGGAATACAACTTGGAAAGGAATGTGGAATTTAACGTGTAATGGAAGGTGGAATGGAATGGATTGGAACGTGCAATGGAATGTGAAGTGGAATGGAATGGAATGGAAGGTGGAATGGAAAGGAATGGAACGAGGAATGGAACATGGAATGGAACGTGGAAAACAACGTGGAATTGAGCGAGGAATGTAATGTTAAATGGAATGGAACGGAATGTGGAATAGAATGGAAAGCAATGTGGAATGGAATGGAATGGAATGGAGGGGAATGTGGAATGGAATGGAATGGAATGGAATGGAATGCGGAATCCAATGGAATTAATTGTGGAATGCAATGGAATGGAATGGAATGGAATCTAATGGAATTTGGAAAAGAATGGAATGGAATGTGAAATGGAATGGAATGTAATGTGGAATGGAATGTGGAATAGAATGTGGAGTGGAAAGTGCAAAGGAAAGTGGAATGTAATGGAATGGAATGTGGAATGGAAAGTGGAATTGAATCGAAGGGATCGGGGAATGGAAAGTAGAACGGAATGGAGTAGAACGTGGAATCGAACGTGGATTCGAACATCGAATGGAATGGCCAATGGACTGTGGAATTGAACGTGGAATGGATAGGAATGGAAAGTGGAATGGGACGTGGAATGTAGTGAAACGGAATGGAATGGATTGTGGAATGGAACATGGAATTTAACGGAATGGAATGTGGAATGGAAGTTGGAATGGAACGTGGAATGGAACGAGCAATGTAATGAAGAATGGAATGTGGAATGGAATTTGGAATGGAACGGAAAGGAATGCAGAATGGAATGTGCAATGGAATGTGGAATGCAGCGTGGAATGGAATGGAATGGAACGTGGAATGGAACATGGAATGGAACGGAATGGAACGTGGAATGGAACATGGAATGGAACGTGGAATGGAACATGGAATGGAAGGTGGAATTGAAAGGGCAATGGAATGTGGAATGTAACATGGAATGTAATGCAATGGAAACTGGAATGCAACTTGGAATGGAATGGAATGGATTGTGGAATGAAATCTGGAATGGAATGTGGAATGGAACCTGGATAGGAACATGGTATGTGGATTGGAATGTGGAATGGAATGGAATGGAATGTGGAATGGAATGTGAAATGGAAAGGAGAGTAATGTGGAACGGGATGTGGAATGGAAGGTGGAATGCAATGGAATGGAATATGGAATGGAAAGGAAAGGAATGTGGAATATAATGGAATGGAATGGAATGGAATGGGAATGGAATAGAATGGAATGTGGACTGCAATGGAATGGAATGAAATGAGGAACAGAATGGAATGGAATGTGGAATGCAATGCAATGGAATGAAATGAGGAATTGAAAGGAATGGAATGTGGAATGGAATGGAATGGAATGTGAAATGGAATGGAACAGAACGTTGAATGGAATGTGGAATGGAATAGAATGGAATGTGGAATGAAATGGAAGGGAATGTGGAAAAGAATCTGGAATGAATGTGGAATGGAAAGTGGAATGGATTGGAATGGAATGTTCAATGGAATGGAAAGGAATGTGGAATAGAATGGAATCGGATAGAACGGAATGCGGAATGGAATGGAATAGAATGTGGAATGCAAAGGAATGGAGTGAAATGTGGAATTGAATGGAATGGAAAATGGAAAGGAATGGAATGGAATGTGGAATGGCATGGAATGGAACGTGGAATGGAACGTGGAATGGATTGTGGAATGGAATGTAGAATGGCATGAGGAATGGAATGTGGAATGCAATGGAATGGAATGTTGACTGTAAAGGAATGGAATATGGAATAGAATGGAATGGAATGCAATGTGGAATGGAATGGAAAGGAACGTGGAATTGAATGCAGTGGAATGTGGAAGGGAATGGAATGGAACGTGGAATAGAATGTGCAATGGAATGCAATGCAACATGAAATGAAATGTGGAAAGGAATGAGTAATGAAAAGTGGAATGGAACGTGAAATGAAATGCAAAGGAACGTGAAATAGATTGGAATGGAACGTAGAATGTAGTGTGGAATGGAATGCGGAATGGGACGTGGAACGGAATGGAATGCAACTTAGAATGGAATGTGGTAGAATGTGAAATGGAATGGAAAGGAATGTGGAATGGAATGGATTGGAATGTGGAAGGGAATGTACTGGAATGTGGAATGGAATGGAATGAAACGTGGAATGGAATGTGGAATGGTATGTGGAATGGATTGTTTAATGGAATGGAATGGAATGTGGAATAGAATGCAATGGAATGTAATGAAACGTGCAATGGACTGTGGAATGGTACGTTGAATGGATTGTTTAATGGAAGGGAATGGAATGTGGAATAGAATGGAATGGAACGGAGTGTGGAATGGAATGTGGAATGGAATGGAATGGAATGAGGAATGGAATTTGAAATGGAATGTGGAAAGGAAAGTTTAATGGAATGGAATGGAATGTGGAATCGAACATGGAATGAAATCGAATGGGATGTGGAATGGAAAGTGGAATGGAATGTGGAATGGAAAGTGGAATGGAATGGAATGGAATGTGGAATGGAATGTTGAGTGGAGTGTGGAATGGAATGGAATGGGATGTGGAATGGACTGTGTAATGAAATGAAATGTAATGTGGAATGGAACGTAATGGAAAGTGGAATGGCATGTGGAATGGAATGTGGAATGGAAAGGAATGAAATATGGAATGGAATGTGGAAACGAAAGTGGAAAGGAATGCAATGGAATTTGGCAGGGAACGTGGATTGGAATGGAATGGAAAGTGGAATTGAACGTGTATTGTAAACTGGAATGGAATGGAATGGAATGTGGAATGGAATGGAATGGAATGTTGAATGGAATGTAATGGAATATGGAATAGAATGCAGTGGAATGGAATGTAGAATGGAATGTGGAATGGAACGTAAAATGGAATGTGGAATGGAATTTTGAATGCAATGGAATTGAATGTGGAATGGAATGTGGAATGAAATGGAATGGAATGGAATGTGGAATGGAATGCGGAATGGAATGGAATTGTATGTGGAATGGAACGTGGAATGGGACGTGAAATTGAATGAAATGGAATGTGGAAAGAAATATGGAATGTTATGGAATGGAGTGTGGAATGGAGTGTGGAATGGAATGTGGAATGGAATGGAAGGTGGAATGGAATGTGGAGTGGAATAGATTGCAATGTTAAAATGTAATGGAATGGAATGTGGATTGCAATGTGGATTATAATGGAATGCAATGTGGAATTGAATGGATTGGAATGTGGCATATAATTTTCAATGGAATGTGGCATGAAATATGGAGTGGAACGTTGAATGGAAAGTGGAATGGAATGGAATGGATCGTGGAATGGAACATGGAATGGAATGTGGAATGGAAGGTGGAATGGAGCGTGGAATGGAATCGAAATTAGCGTGGAATGGAATGTGGAACGGAACGTGGAATGGAATGCGGAATGGAATGGATTGGAATGTGCAATGGAATGTGGAATGGAATGGACTGGAATGTGGAATGGAATGTGGAATGAAATGCAACGGAATGCGGAATGGAATGGAATGGAATGTGGAATGGAGTGGAATGGAATGTTGTATGGAATGAGGAATGGAATGTGGAGTGGCCCTCAGAATGGAACAGAGTGCAACGTGGAATGGAATGTGGAATGGAATGTGAAATGGAACGTGGAAGGAATGCAGTGAGGAATGGAACGTGGATTCGAATTTAATGGAACGTGGAATGGAACGTGGAATGGAATGTGGAATGGAAAGTGGAATGGAATGGAATGTGGAATGGATCGTGTAATAGAATGGAATGGAATGTGGAATGGAACGTGGAATGGAATGTGGAATGCAACGTTGAATGGAATGTGCAATTGAATGTGAAATGGAACGTGGAAAGAAATGGAATGGAAAGTGGAATGGTACGTGGAATGGAATGGAAAGGAACGTGGAATGGAATGTGGAATGGAACGTGGAATGGAATGGAATGGAATGTAGAATGGAAGGTGGAATTTAATGTGGAAGAGAATGTGCAATGGAATTCAATGGAATGGAATGGAATGTGGTATGGAATGTGGAAAGGAATGTGGAATGGAAAGTGGAATGCAGCGGAATTAAATGTGGAATGGAATGGGGAATGGAACGGGGAATGCAATGGAATAGAAAGTGGAATGGGATGGACTGGAACGTGGAATGGAAAGTGGAATGGAATGTGGAAGGCAATTTGGAATGGAACGTGGAATGGAATGGAATATGAAATAGAATGGAATGGAATGTGGAATGGAATGCTGAATGGAATGTAGAATGGAATGGAATGGAATTTGGAAAGGAGTGGAATGGAATGTTGATTCGAAGGTTGAAGGGAATCTGCTATGTAACGTGGAATGTAAAGGAATGGAATGTGGAATGGAATGCAGTGGAATGTGGAATGGAATGTAATGTAATGTGGAATGGAATGTGGAATGGAATGGAATGGAATGTGGAATAGAATGTGTAATGCAATGGAGTGGAATGCAAAATGGAATGGAGGGCAATGTGAAACGGAATGTGGAATGGAACATGGAATGGAACTTGGAATGGAATGTGGAATGGAATGGAAAAGAATGAGAATGGAATGGTTTGGAATGTGGAATAAAATGTGGTGTGCAATGGAATGGAATATTGAATGCAATAGAAAGGAATGGTGTGGATTGTGGAATGGAATGGAAAGGAATGTGGAATGGAACGTGGAATGGAATGGAATGGAACATGGAAAGGAATGTGGAATGGAATGTGGAATGCGACGTGGAATAGAATGTGGAATGTAATTTGGAATGGAAAGTAGTGGAATGTGGAATGCAAAGGAATGGAATGTGGAATGGAATGAAATGGAATGTGGAATGGAATGTGGAAGAGAATGGAATGGAAGGTGGAATAGAATGCGGAATGGAATGGATAGGAATCCGGAATGGAATGGAATGGAATGGTGTGGAATGTGGAATGGAATGTGGAATGGAAACTGGAATGAAATGTGGAATGGCAAGTGTAATGGAGTGGAATTGAATGTGCTGTGGAATGTGGAAGGAATCTGGAATACAACTTGGAAAGGAATGTGGAATTTAACGTGTAATGGAAGGTGGAATGGAATGGATTGGAACGTGCAATGGAATGTGAAGTGGAATGGAATGGAATGTGGAATGGAATGGAATGGAAGGTGGAATGGAAAGCAATGGAACGAGGAATGGAACATGGAATGGAACGTGGAAAACATCGTGGAATTGAACGTGGAATGTAATGTTAAATGGAATGGAATGGAATGTGGAATAGAATGGAAAGGAATGTGGAATGGAATGGAATGGAATGGAGGGGAATGTGGAATGGAATGGAATGGAATGGAATGGAATGCGGAATGCAATGGATTTAATTGTGGAATGGAATGGAATGGAATGGAATGGAATCTAATGGAATTTGGAATAGAATGGAATGGAATGTGAAATGGAATGGAATGGAATGTGGAATGGAATGTGGAAGAGAATGTGGATTGGAAAGTGCAAAGGAAAGTGGAATGTAATGGAATGGAATGTGGAATGGAAAGTGGAATTGAATCGAAGAGAACGGGGAATGGAAAGTAGAACGGAATGGAGTAGAACGTGGAATCGAACGTGGATTCGAACATCGAATGGAATGGCCAAAGGACTGTGGAATTGAACGTGGAATGGAATGGAATGGAAAGTGGAATGGGACGTGGAATGTAGTGAAACGGAATGGAATGGATTGTGGAATGGAACATGGAATTTAACGGAATGGAATGTGGAATGGAACTTGGAATGGAACGTGGAATGGAACGAGCAATGTAATGAAGAATGGAATGTGGAATGGAGTTTGGAATGGAATAGAAAGGAATGCGGAATGGAATGTGCAATGGAATGTGGAATGCAGCGTGGAATGGAATGGAATGGAACGTGGAATGGAACATGGAATGGAACGGAATGGATCGTTTAATGGAACATGGAATGGAACGTGGAATGGAACATGGAATGGAAGGTGGAATTGAAAGGGCAATGGAATGTGGCATGTAACATGGAATGTAATGCAATGGAAACTGGAATGCAACTTGGAATGGAATGGAATGGATGGTGGAATGAAATCTGGAATGGAATGTGGAATGGAACCTGGATAGGAACATGGTATGTGGATTGGAATGTGGAATGGAATGGAATGGAATGTGGAATGGAATGTGAAATGGAAAGGAGAGTAATGTGGAACGGAATGTGGAATGGAATGTGGAATGCAATGGAATGGAATATGGAATGGAAAGGAAAGGAATGTGGAATATAATGGAATGGAATGGAATGGAATGGGAATGGAATAGAATGGAATGTGGACTGCAATGGAATGGAATGAAATGAGGAACAGAATGGAATGGAATGTGGAATGCAATGCAATGGAATGAAATGAGGAATTGAAAGGAATGGAATGTGGAATGGAATGGAATGGAATGTGAAATGGAATGGAACAGAACGTTGAATGGAATGTGGAATGGAATAGAATGGAATGTGGAATGAAATGGAAGGGAATGTGGAAAAGAATGTGGAATGAATGTGGAATGGAAAGTGGAATGGATTGGAATGGAATGTTCAATGGAATGGAAAGGAATGTGGAATAGAATGGAATCGGATAGAACGGAATGCGGAATGGAATGGAATAGAATGTGGAATGCAAAGGAATGGAGTGAAATGTGGAATTGAATGGAATGGAAAATGGAAAGGAATGGAATGGAATGTGGAATGGGATGGAATGGAACGTGGAATGGAACGTGGAATGGAATGTGGAATGGAATGTAGAATGGCATGAGGAATGGAAAGTGGAATGCAATGGAATGGAATGTTGACTGTAAAGGAATGGAATATGGAATAGAATAGAATGGAATGCAATGTGGAATGGAATGGAATGCAATGTGGAATGGAATGGAAAGGAACGTGGAATTGAATGCAGTGGAATGTGGAAGGGAATGGAATGGATCGTGGAATAGAATGTGGAATGGAATGCAATGCAACGTGAAATGAAATGTGGAAAGGAATGAGTAATGAAAAGTGGAATGGAACGTGAAATGAAATGCAAAGGAACGTGAAATAGATTGGAATGGAACGTAGAATGTAATGTGGAATGGAATGCAGAATGGGACGTGGAACGGAAAGGAATGCAACTTAGAATGGAATGTGGTAGAATGTGAAATGGAATGGAAAGGAATGTGGAATGGAATGGATTGGAATGTGGAAGGGAATGTACTGGAATGTGGAATGGAATGGAATGAAACGTGGAATGGAATGTGGAATGGTACGTGGAATGGATTGTTTAATGGAATGAAATGGAATGTGGAATAGAATGCAATGGAATGTAATGAAACGTGGAATGGACTGTGGAATGGTACGTTGAATGGATTGTTTAATGGAAGGGAATGGAATGTGGAATAGAATGGAATGGAACGGAGTGTGGAATGGAATGTGGAATGGAATGGAATGGAATGAGGAATGGAATTTGAAATGGAGTGTGGAAAGGAAAGTTTAATGGAATTTAATGGAATGTGGAATCGAACATGGAATGAAATCGAATGGGATGTGGAATGGAAAGTGGAATGTAATGTGGAATGGAAAGTGGAATGGAATGGAATCGAATGTGGAATGGAATGTTGAATGGAGTGTGGAATGGAATGGAATGGGATGTGGAATGGACTGTGTAATGAAATGAAATGGAATGTGGAATGGAACGTAATGGAAAGTGGAATGGCATGTGGAATGGAATGTGGAATGGAAAGGAATGAAATATGGAATGGAATGTGGAAATGAAAGTGGAAAGGAATGCAATAGAATTTGGCAGGGAACGTGGATTGGAATGGAATGGAAAGTGGAATTGAACGTGTATTGTAAACTGGAATGGAATGGAATGGAAGGTGGAATGGAATGGAATGGAATGTAGAATGGAATGTAATGGAATATGGAATAGAATGCAGTGGAATGGAATGTAGAATGGAATGTGGAATGGAACGTAAAATGGAATGTGGAATGGAATTTTGAATGCAATGGAATTGTATGTGGAATGGAATGTGGAATGAAATGGAATGGAATGGAATGTGGAATGGAATGCGGAATGGAATGGAATTGTATGTGGAATGGAACGTGGAATGGGACGTGAAATTGAATGAAATGGAATGTGGAAAGAAATATGGAATGTTATGGAATGGAGTGTGGAATGGAGTGTGGAATGTAATGTGGAATGGAATGGAAGGTGGAAAGGAATGTGGAGAGGAATAGATTGCAATGTTAAAATGGAATGGAATGGAATGTGGATTGCAATGTGGATTACAATGGAATGCAATGTGGAATTGAATGGATTGGAATGTGGCATAAAATTTTCAATGGAATATGGCATGAAATATGGAGTGGAACGTTGAATGGAAAGTGGAATGGAATGGAATGGATCGTGGAATGGAACATGGAATGGAATGTGGAATGGAAGGTGGAATGGAGCGTGGAATGGAATCGAAAAGAGCGTGGAATGGAATGTGGAACGGAACGTGGAATGGAATGCGGAATGGAATGGATTGGAATGTGCAATGGAATGTGGAATGGAATGGACTGGAATGTGGAATGGAATGTGGAAAGAAATGCAACGGAATATGGAATGGAATGGAATGGAATGTGGAATGGAGTGGAATGGAATGTTGTATGGAATGAGGAATGGAATGTGGAGTGGCCCTCAGAATGGAACAGAGTGCAACGTGGAATGGAATGTGTAATGGAATGTGAAATGGAACGTGGAAGGAATGCAGTGAGGAATGGAACGTGGATTCGAATTTAATTGAACGTGGAATGGAACGTGGAATGGAATGTGGAATGGAAAGTGGAATGGAATGGAATGTGGAATGGATCGTGTAATGGAATGGAATGGAATGTGGAATGGAATGTGGAATGGAACGTGGAATGGAATGTGGAATGCAACGTTGAATGGAATGTGCAATTGAATGTGAAATGGAACGTGGAAAGGAATGGAATGGAAAGTGGAATGGTACGTGGAATGGAATGGAAAGGTACGTGGAATGGAATGTGGAATGGAACGTGGAATGGAATGGAATGGAATGTAGAATGGAATGTGGAATTTAATGTGGAAGAGAATGTGCAATGGAATTCAATGGAATGGAATGGAATGTGGTATGGAATGTGGAAAGGAATGTGGAATGGAAAGTGGAATGCAATGGAATTAAATGTGGAATGGAATGTGGAATGGAACGGGGAATGCAATGGAATAGAAAGTGGAATGGGATGGACTGGAATGTGGAATGGAAAGTGGAATGGAATGTGGAAGGCAATTTGGAATGGAACGTGGAATGGAATGGAATGTGAAACAGAATGGAATGGAATGTGGAATGGAATGCGGAATGGAATGTAGAATGGAATGGAATGGAATTTGGAATGGAGTGGAATGGAATGTTGATTCGAAGGTGGAAGGGAATCTGCTATGTAACGTGGAATGTAAAGGAATGGAATGTGGAATGGAATGCAGTGGAATGTGGAATGGAATGTAATGTAATGTGGAATGGAATGTGGAATGGAATGGAATGGAATGTGGAATAGAATGTGTAATGCAATGGAGTGGAATGCAAAATGGAATGGAGGGCAATGTGAAATGGAATGTGGAATGGAACGTGGAATGGAACTTGGAATGGAATGTGGAATGGAATGGAAAAGAATGAGAATGGAATGGTTTGGAATGTGGAATAAAATGTGGTATGCAATGGAATGGAATATTGAATGCAATAGAATGGAATGGTGTGGAATGTGGAATGGAATGGAAAGGAATGTGGAATGGAATGTGGAATGGAATGGAATGGAACATGGAAAGGAATGTGGAATGGAATGTGGAATGCGACGTGGAATAGAATGTGGAATGTAATTTGGAATGGAAAGTAGTGGAATGTGGAATGCAAAGGAATGGAATGTGGAATGGAATGCAACGGAATGTGGAATGGAATGTGGAAGAGAATGGAATGGAAGGTGGAATAGAGTGCGGAATGGAATGGATAGGAATCCGAAATGGAATGGAATGGAATGGTATGGAATGTGGAATGGAATGTGGAATGGAAACTGGAATGGAATGTGGAATGGAAAGTGTAATGGAATGGAATTGAATGTGCTGTGGAATATGGAAGGAATCTGGAATACAACTTGGAAAGGAATGTGGAATTTAACGTGTAATGGAAGGTGGAATGGAATGGATTGGAACGTGCAATGGAATGTGAAGTGGAATGGAATGGAATGGAAGGTGGAATGGAAAGGAATGGAACGAGGAATGGAACATGGAATGGAACGTGGAAAACAACGTGGAATTGAGCGAGGAATGTAATGTTAAATGGAATGGAACGGAATGTGGAATAGAATGGAAAGCAATGTGGAATGGAATGGAATGGAATGGAGGGGAATGTGGAATGGAATGGAATGGAATGGAATGGAATGCGGAATCCAATGGAATTAATTGTGGAATGCAATGGAATGGAATGGAATGGAATCTAATGGAATTTGGAAAAGAATGGAATGGAATGTGAAATGGAATGGAATGTAATGTGGAATGGAATGTGGAATAGAATGTGGAGTGGAAAGTGCAAAGGAAAGTGGAATGTAATGGAATGGAATGTGGAATGGAAAGTGGAATTGAATCGAAGGGATCGGGGAATGGAAAGTAGAACGGAATGGAGTAGAACGTGGAATCGAACGTGGATTCGAACATCGAATGGAATGGCCAATGGACTGTGGAATTGAACGTGGAATGGATAGGAATGGAAAGTGGAATGGGACGTGGAATGTAGTGAAACGGAATGGAATGGATTGTGGAATGGAACATGGAATTTAACGGAATGGAATGTGGAATGGAAGTTGGAATGGAACGTGGAATGGAACGAGCAATGTAATGAAGAATGGAATGTGGAATGGAATTTGGAATGGAACGGAAAGGAATGCAGAATGGAATGTGCAATGGAATGTGGAATGCAGCGTGGAATGGAATGGAATGGAACGTGGAATGGAACATGGAATGGAACGGAATGGAACGTGGAATGGAACATGGAATGGAACGTGGAATGGAACATGGAATGGAAGGTGGAATTGAAAGGGCAATGGAATGTGGAATGTAACATGGAATGTAATGCAATGGAAACTGGAATGCAACTTGGAATGGAATGGAATGGATTGTGGAATGAAATCTGGAATGGAATGTGGAATGGAACCTGGATAGGAACATGGTATGTGGATTGGAATGTGGAATGGAATGGAATGGAATGTGGAATGGAATGTGAAATGGAAAGGAGAGTAATGTGGAACGGGATGTGGAATGGAAGGTGGAATGCAATGGAATGGAATATGGAATGGAAAGGAAAGGAATGTGGAATATAATGGAATGGAATGGAATGGAATGGGAATGGAATAGAATGGAATGTGGACTGCAATGGAATGGAATGAAATGAGGAACAGAATGGAATGGAATGTGGAATGCAATGCAATGGAATGAAATGAGGAATTGAAAGGAATGGAATGTGGAATGGAATGGAATGGAATGTGAAATGGAATGGAACAGAACGTTGAATGGAATGTGGAATGGAATAGAATGGAATGTGGAATGAAATGGAAGGGAATGTGGAAAAGAATCTGGAATGAATGTGGAATGGAAAGTGGAATGGATTGGAATGGAATGTTCAATGGAATGGAAAGGAATGTGGAATAGAATGGAATCGGATAGAACGGAATGCGGAATGGAATGGAATAGAATGTGGAATGCAAAGGAATGGAGTGAAATGTGGAATTGAATGGAATGGAAAATGGAAAGGAATGGAATGGAATGTGGAATGGCATGGAATGGAACGTGGAATGGAACGTGGAATGGAATGTGGAATGGAATGTAGAATGGCATGAGGAATGGAATGTGGAATGCAATGGAATGGAATGTTGACTGTAAAGGAATGGAATATGGAATAGAATGGAATGGAATGCAATGTGGAATGGAATGGAAAGGAACGTGGAATTGAATGCAGTGGAATGTGGAAGGGAATGGAATGGAACGTGGAATAGAATGTGCAATGGAATGCAATGCAACATGAAATGAAATGTGGAAAGGAATGAGTAATGAAAAGTGGAATGGAACGTGAAATGAAATGCAAAGGAACGTGAAATAGATTGGAATGGAACGTAGAATGTAGTGTGGAATGGAATGCGGAATGGGACGTGGAACGGAATGGAATGCAACTTAGAATGGAATGTGGTAGAATGTGAAATGGTATGGAAAGGAATGTGGAATGGAATGGATTGGAATGTGGAAGGGAATGTACTGGAATGTGGAATGGAATGGAAT
Source organism: Pongo pygmaeus (assembly GCF_028885625.2). NCBI lineage: Eukaryota > Metazoa > Chordata > Mammalia > Primates > Hominidae > Pongo > Pongo pygmaeus. Next base: position 45,235,200 of record NC_072397.2, on the reverse strand, counting down.
GAAACGTGGAATGGAATGTGGAATGGTATGTGGAATGGATTGTTTAATGGAATGGAATGGAATGTGGAATAGAATGCAATGGAATGTAATGAAACGTGCAATGGACTGTGGAATGGTACGTTGAATGGATTGTTTAATGGAAGGGAATGGAATGTGGAATAGAATGGAATGGAACGGAGTGTGGAATGGAATGTGGAATGGAATGGAATGGAATGAGGAATGGAATTTGAAATGGAATGTGGAAAGGAAAGTTTAATGGAATGGAATGGAATGTGGAATCGAACATGGAATGAAATCGAATGGGATGTGGAATGGAAAGTGGAATGGAATGTGGAATGGAAAGTGGAATGGAATGGAATGGAATGTGGAATGGAATGTTGAGTGGATTGTGGAATGGAATGGAATGGGATGTGGAATGGACTGTGTAATGAAATGAAATGGAATGTGGAATGGAACGTAATGGAAAGTGGAATGGAATGTGGAATGGAATGTGGAATGGAAAGGAATGAAATATGGAATGGAATGTGGAAACGAAAGTGGAAAGGAATGCAATGGAATTTGGCAGGGAACGTGGATTGGAATGGAATGGAAAGTGGAATTGAACGTGTATTGTAAACTGGAATGGAATGGAATGGAATGTGGAATGGAATGGAATGGAATGTTGAATGGAATGTAATGGAATATGGAATAGAATGCAGTGGAATGGAATGTAGAATGGAATGTGGAATGGAACGTAAAATGGAATGTGGAATGGAATTTGGAATGCAATGGAATTGAATGTGGAATGGAATGTGGAATGAAATGGAATGGAATGGAATGTGGAATGGAATGCGGAATGGAATGGAATTGTATGTGGAATGGAACGTGGAATGGGACGTGAAATTGAATGAAATGGAATGTGGAAAGAAATATGGAATGTTATGGAATGGAGTGTGGAATGGAGTGTGGAATGGAATGTGGAATGGAATGGAAGGTGGAATGGAATGTGGAGTGGAATAGATTGCAATGTTAAAATGTAATGGAATGGAATGTGGATTGCAATGTGGATTATAATGGAATGCAATGTGGAATTGAATGGATTGGAATGTGGCATATAATTTTCAATGGAATGTGGCATGAAATATGGAGTGGAACGTTGAATGGAAAGTGGAATGGAATGGAATGGATCGTGGAATGGAACATGGAATGGAATGTGGAATGGAAGGTGGAATGGAGCGTGGAATGGAATTGAAAGGAGCGTGGAATGGAATGTGGAACGGAACGTGGAATGGAATGCGGAATGGAATGGATTGGAATGTGCAATGGAATGTGGAATGGAATGGACTGGAATGTGGAATGGAATGTGGAATGAAATGCAACGGAATGCGGAATGGAATGGAATGGAATGTGGAATGGAGTGGAATGGAATGTTGTATGGAATGAGGAATGGAATGTGGAGTGGCCCTCAGAATGGAACAGAGTGCAACGTGGAATGGAATGTGGAATGGAATGTGAAATGGAACGTGGAAGGAATGCAGTGAGGAATGGAACGTGGATTCGAATTTAATGGAACGTGGAATGGAACGTGGAATGGAATGTGGAATGGAAAGTGGAATGGAATGGAATGTGGAATGGATCGTGTAATAGAATGGAATGGAATGTGGAATGGAACGTGGAATGGAATGTGGAATGCAACGTTGAATGGAATGTGCAATTGAATGTGAAATGGAACGTGGAAAGAAATGGAATGGAAAGTGGAATGGTACGTGGAATGGAATGGAAAGGAACGTGGAATGGAATGTGGAATGGAACGTGGAATGGAATGGAATGGAATGTAGAATGGAAGGTGGAATTTAATGTGGAAGAGAATGTGCAATGGAATTCAATGGAATGGAATGGAATGTGGTATGGAATGTGGAAAGGAATGTGGAATGGAAAGTGGAATGCAGCGGAATTAAATGTGGAATGGAATGGGGAATGGAACGGGGAATGCAATGGAATAGAAAGTGGAATGGGATGGACTGGAACGTGGAATGGAAAGTGGAATGGAATGTGGAAGGCAATTTGGAATGGAACGTGGAATGGAACGTGGAATGGAATGGAATATGAAATAGAATGGAATGGAATGTGGAATGGAATGCTGAATGGAATGTAGAATGGAATGGAATGGAATTTGGAAAGGAGTGGAATGGAATGTTGATTCGAAGGTTGAAGGGAATCTGCTATGTAACGTGGAATGTAAAGGAATGGAATGTGGAATGGAATGCAGTGGAATGTGGAATGGAATGTAATGTAATGTGGAATGGAATGTGGAATGGAATGGAATGGAATGTGGAATAGAATGTGTAATGCAATGGAGTGGAATGCAAAATGGAATGGAGGGCAATGTGAAACGGAATGTGGAATGGAACATGGAATGGAACTTGGAATGGAATGTGGAATGGAATGGAAAAGAATGAGAATGGAATGGTTTGGAATGTGGAATAAAATGTGGTGTGCAATGGAATGGAATATTGAATGCAACAGAAAGGAATGGTGTGGATTGTGGAATGGAATGGAAAGGAATGTGGAATGGAACGTGGAATGGAATGGAATGGAACATGGAAAGGAATGTGGAATGGAATGTGGAATGCGACGTGGAATAGAATGTGGAATGTAATTTGGAATGGAAAGTAGTGGAATGTGGAATGCAAAGGAATGGAATGTGGAATGGAATGAAATGGAATGTGGAATGGAATGTGGAAGAGAATGGAATGGAAGGTGGAATAGAATGCGGAATGGAATGGATAGGAATCCGGAATGGAATGGAATGGAATGGTGTGGAATGTGGAATGGAATGTGGAATGGAAACTGGAATGAAATGTGGAATGGCAAGTGTAATGGAGTGGAATTGAATGTGCTGTGGAATGTGGAAGGAATCTGGAATACAACTTGGAAAGGAATGTGGAATTTAACGTGTAATGGAAGGTGGAATGGAATGGATTGGAACGTGCAATGGAATGTGAAGTGGAATGGAATGGAATGTGGAATGGAATGGAATGGAAGGTGGAATGGAAAGCAATGGAACGAGGAATGGAACATGGAATGGAACGTGGAAAACATCGTGGAATTGAACGTGGAATGTAATGTTAAATGGAATGGAATGGAATGTGGAATAGAATGGAAAGGAATGTGGAATGGAATGGAATGGAATGGAGGGGAATGTGGAATGGAATGGAATGGAATGGAATGGAATGCGGAATGCAATGGATTTAATTGTGGAATGGAATGGAATGGAATGGAATGGAATCTAATGGAATTTGGAATAGAATGGAATGGAATGTGAAATGGAATGGAATGGAATGTGGAATGGAATGTGGAAGAGAATGTGGATTGGAAAGTGCAAAGGAAAGTGGAATGTAATGGAATGGAATGTGGAATGGAAAGTGGAATTGAATCGAAGAGAACGGGGAATGGAAAGTAGAACGGAATGGAGTAGAACGTGGAATCGAACGTGGATTCGAACATCGAATGGAATGGCCAAAGGACTGTGGAATTGAACGTGGAATGGAATGGAATGGAAAGTGGAATGGGACGTGGAATGTAGTGAAACGGAATGGAATGGATTGTGGAATGGAACATGGAATTTAACGGAATGGAATGTGGAATGGAAGTTGGAATGGAACGTGGAATGGAACGAGCAATGTAATGAAGAATGGAATGTGGAATGGAGTTTGGAATGGAATAGAAAGGAATGCGGAATGGAATGTGCAATGGAATGTGGAATGCAGCGTGGAATGGAATGGAATGGAACGTGGAATGGAACATGGAATGGAACGGAATGGATCGTTTAATGGAACATGGAATGGAAAGTGGAATGGAACATGGAATGGAAGGTGGAATTGAAAGGGCAATGGAATGTGGCATGTAACATGGAATGTAATGCAATGGAAACTGGAATGCAACTTGGAATGGAATGGAATGGATTGTGGAATGAAATCTGGAATGGAATGTGGAATGGAACCTGGATAGGAACATGGTATGTGGATTGGAATGTGGAATGGAATGGAATGGAATGTGGAATGGAATGTGAAATGGAAAGGAGAGTAATGTGGAACGGAATGTGGAATGGAATGTGGAATGCAATGGAATGGAATATGGAATGGAAAGGAAAGGAATGTGGAATATAATGGAATGGAATGGAATGGAATGGGAATGGAATAGAATGGAATGTGGACTGCAATGGAATGGAATGAAATGAGGAACAGAATGGAATGGAATGTGGAATGCAATGCAATGGAATGAAATGAGGAATTGAAAGGAATGGAATGTGGAATGGAATGGAATGGAATGTGAAATGGAATGGAACAGAACGTTGAATGGAATGTGGAATGGAATAGAATGGAATGTGGAATGAAATGGAAGGGAATGTGGAAAAGAATGTGGAATGAATGTGGAATGGAAAGTGCAATGGATTGGAATGGAATGTTCAATGGAATGGAAAGGAATGTGGAATAGAATGGAATCGGATAGAACGGAATGCGGAATGGAATGGAATAGAATGTGGAATGCAAAGGAATGGAGTGAAATGTGGAATTGAATGGAATGGAAAATGGAAAGGAATGGAATGGAATGTGGAATGGCATGGAATGGAACGTGGAATGGAACGTGGAATGGAATGTGGAATGGAATGTAGAATGGCATGAGGAATGGAATGTGGAATGCAATGGAATGGAATGTTGACTGTAAAGGAATGGAATATGGAATAGAATGGAATGGAATGCAATGTGGAATGGAATGGAAAGGAACGTGGAATTGAATGCAGTGGAATGTGGAAGGGAATGGAATGGAACGTGGAATAGAATGTGGAATGGAATGCAATGCAACGTGAAATGAAATGTGGAAAGGAATGAGTAATGAAAAGTGGAATGGAACGTGAAACAAAATGCAAAGGAACGTGAAATAGATTGGAATGGAACGTAGAATGTAATGTGGAATGGAATGCGGAATGGGACGTGGAACGGAATGGAATGCAACTTAGAATGGAATGTGGTAGAATGTGAAATGGAATGGAAAGGAATGTGGAATGGAATGGATTGGAATGTGGAAGGGAATGTACTGGAATGTGGAATGGAATGGAATGAAACGTGGAATGGAATGTGGAATGGTACGTGGAATGGATTGTTTAATGGAATGGAAGGGAATGTGGAATAGAATGCAATGGAATGTAATGAAACGTGGAATGGACTGTGGAATGGTACGTTGAATGGATTGTTTAATGGAAGGGAATGGAATGTGGAATAGAATGGAATGGAACGGAGTGTGGAATGGAATGTGGAATGGAATGGAATGGAATGAGGAATGGAATTTGAAATGGAATGTGGAAAGGAAAGTTTAATTGAATGAAATGGAATGTGGAATCCAACATGGAATGAAATCGAATGGGATGTGGAATGGAAAGTGGAATGGAATGTGGAATGGAAAGTGGAATGGAATGGAATGGAATGTGGAATGGAATGTTGAATGGAGTGTGGAATGGAATGGAATGAGATGTGGAATGGACTGTGTAATGAAATGAAATGGAATGTAGAATGGAACGTAATGGAAAGTGGAATGGAATGTGGAATGGAATGTGGAATGGAAAGGAATGAAATATGGAATGGAATGTGGAAACGAAAGTGGAAAGGAATGCAATGGAATTTGGCAGGGAACGTGGATTGGAATGGAATGGAAAGTGGAATTGAACGTGTATTGTAAACTGGAATGGAATGGAATGGAATGTGGAATGGAATGGAATGGAATGTTGAATGGAATGTAATGGAATATGGAATAGAATGCAGTGGAATGGAATGTAGAATGGAATGTGGAATGGAACGTAAAATGGAATGTGGAAAGGAATTTGGAATGCAATGGAATTGAATGTGGAATGGAATGTGGAATGAAATGGAATGGAATGGAATGTGGAATGGAATGCGGAATGGAATGGAATTGTATGTGGAATGGAACGTGGAATGGGACGTGAAATTGAATGAAATGGAATGTGGAAAGAAATATGGAATGTTATGGAATGGAGTGTGGAATGGAGTGTGGAATGGAATGTGGAATGGAATGGAAGGTGGAATGGAATGTGGAGTGGAATAGATTGCAATGTTAAAATGTAATGGAATGGAATGTGGATTGCAATGTGGATTACAATGGAATGCAATGTGGAATTGAATGGATTGGAATGTGGCATATAATTTTCAATGGAATGTGGCATGAAATATGGAGTGGAACGTTGAATGGAAAGTGGAATGGAATGGAATGGATCGTGGAATGGAACATGGAATGGAATGTGGAATGGAAGGTGGAATGGAGCGTGGAATGGAATCGAAAGGAGCGTGGAATGGAATGTGGAACGGAACGTGGAATGGAATGCGGAATGGAATGGATTGGAATGTGCAATGGAATGTGGAATGGAATGGACTGGAATGTGGAATGGAATGTGGAATGAAATGGAATGGAATGTGGAATGGAGTGGAATGGAATGTTGTATGGAATGAGGAATGGAATGTGGAGTGGCCCTCAGAATGGAACAGAGTGCAACGTGGAATGGAATGTGGAATGGAATGTGAAATGGAACGTGGAAGGAATGCAGTGAGGAATGGAACGTGGATTCGAATTTAATGGAACGTGGAATGGAACGTGGAATGGAATGTGGAATGGAAAGTGGAATGGAATGGAATGTGGAATGGATCGTGTAATGGAATGGAATGGAATGTGGAATGGAACGTGGAATGGAATGTGGAATGCAACGTTGAATGGAATGTGCAATTGAATGTGAAATGGAACGTGGAAAGGAATGGAATGGAAAGTGGAATGGAACGTGGAATGGAACGGAAAGGAACGTGGAATGGAATGTGGAATGGAACGTGGAATGGAATGGAATGGAATGTAGAATGGAAGGTGGAATTTAATGTGGAAGAGAATGTGCAATGGAATTCAATGGAATGGAATGGAATGTGGTATGGAATGTGGAAAGGAATGTGGAATGGAAAGTGGAATGCAATGGAATTAAATGTGGAATGGAATGTGGAATGGAACGGGGAATGCAATGGAATAGAAAGTGGAATGGGATGGACTGGAATGTGGAATGGAAAGTGGAATGGAATGTGGAAGGCAATTTGGAATGGAACGTGGAATGGAATGGAATGTGAAACAGAATGGAATGGAATGTGGAATGGAATGCGGAATGGAATGTAGAATGGAATGGAATGGAATTTGGAATGGAGTGGAATGCAATGTTGATTCGAAGGTGGAAGGGAATCTGCTATGTAAGGTGGAATGTAAAGGAATGGAATGTGGAATGGAATGCAGTGGAATGTGGAATGGAATGTAATGTAATGTGGAATGGAATGTGGAATGGAATTAATTGGAATGTGGAATAGAATGTGTAATGCAATGGAGTGGAATGCAAAATGGAATGGAGGGCAATGTGAAATGGAATGTGGAATGGAACGTGGAATGGAACTTGGAATGGAATGTGGAATGGAATGGAAAAGACTGAGAATGGAATGGTTTGGAATGTGGAATAAAATGTGGTATGCAATGGAATGGAATATTGAATGCAATAGAATGGAATGGTGTGGAATGTGGAATGGAATGGAAAGGAATGTGGAATGGAATGTGGAATGGAATGGAATGGAACATGGAAAGGAATGTGGAATGGAATGTGGAATGCGACGTGGAATAGAATGTGGAATGTAATTTGGAATGGAAAGTAGTGGAATGTGGAATGCAAAGGAATGGAATGTGGAATGGAATGCAATGGAATGTGGAATGGAATGTGGAAGAGAATGGAATGGAAGGTGGAATAGAATGCGGAATGGAATGGTTAGGAATCCGGAATGGAATGGAATGGAATGGTATGGAATGTGGAATGGAATGTGGAATGGAAACTGGAATGGAATGTGGAATGGAAAGTGTAATGGAATGGAATTGAATGTGCTGTGGAATATGGAAGGAATCTGGAATACAACTTGGAAAGGAATGTGGAATTTAACGTGTAATGGAAGGTGGAATGGAATGGATTGGAACGTGCAACGGAATGTGAAGTGGAATGGAATGGAATGGAAGGTGGAATGGAAAGGAATGGAACGAGGAATGGAACATGGAATGGAACGTGGAAAACAACGTGGAATTGAACGTGGAATGTAATGTTAAATGGAATGGAATGGAATGTGGAATAGAATGGAAAGGAATGTGGAATGGAATGGAATGGAATGGAGGGGAATGTGGAATGGAATGGAATGGAATGCGGAATGCAATGGAATTAATTGTGGAATGCAATGGAATGGAATGGAATGGAATCTAATGGAATTTGGAATAGAATGGAATGGAATGTGAAATTTAATGGAATGGAATGTGGAATGGAATGTGGAATAGAATGTGGATTGGAAAGTGCAAAGGAAAGTGGAATGTAATGGAATGGAATGTGGAATGGAAAGTGGAATTGAATCGAAGGGAACGGGGAATGGAAAGTAGAATGGAATGGAGTAGAACGTGGAATCGAACGTGGATTCGAACATCGAATGGAATGGCCAATGGACTGTGGAATTGAACGTGGAATGGAATGGAATGGAAAGTGGAATGGGACGTGGAATGTAGTGAAACGGAATGGAATGGATTGTGGAATGGAACATGGAATTTAACGGAATGGAATGTGGAATGGAAGTTGGAATGGAACGTGGAATGGAACGAGCAATGTAATGAAGAATGGAATGTGGAATGGAATTTGGAATGGAACGGAAAGGAATGCGGAATGGAATGTGCAATGGAATGTGGAATGCAGCGTGGAATGGAATGGAATGGAACGTGGAATGGAACATGGAATGGAACGGAATGGAACGTGGAATGGAACATGGAATGGAACGTGGAATGGAACATCGAATGGAATGTGGAATGGAAGGTGGAATGGAGCATGGAATGGAATCGAAAGGAGCGTGGAATGGAATGTGGAACGGAACGTGGAATGGAATGCGGAATGGAATGGATTGGAATGTGCAATGGAATGTGGAATGGAATGGACTGGAATGTGGAATGGAATGTGGAATGAAATGCAACGGAATGCGGAATGGAATGGAATGGAATGTGGAATGGAGTGGAATGGAATGTTGTATGGAATGAGGAATGGAATGTGGAGTGGCCCTCAGAATGGAACAGAGTGCAACGTGGAATGGAATGTGGAATGGAATGTGAAATGGAACGTGGAAGGAATGCAGTGAGGAATGGAACGTGGATTCGAATTTAATGGAACGTGGAATGGAACGTGGAATGGAATGTGGAATGGAAAGTGGAATGGAATGGAATGTGGAATGGATCGTGTAATAGAATGGAATGGAATGTGGAATGGAACGTGGAATGGAATGTGGAATGCAACGTTGAATGGAATGTGCAATTGAATGTGAAATGGAACGTGGAAAGAAATGGAATGGAAAGTGGAATGGTACGTGGAATGGAATGGAAAGGAACGTGGAATGGAATGTGGAATGGAACGTGGAATGGAATGGAATGGAATGTAGAATGGAAGGTGGAATTTAATGTGGAAGAGAATGTGCAATGGAATTCAATGGAATGGAATGGAATGTGGTATGGAATGTGGAAAGGAATGTGGAATGGAAAGTGGAATGCAGCGGAATTAAATGTGGAATGGAATGGGGAATGGAACGGGGAATGCAATGGAATAGAAAGTGGAATGGGATGGACTGGAACGTGGAATGGAAAGTGGAATGGAATGTGGAAGGCAATTTGGAATGGAACGTGGAATGGAACGTGGAATGGAATGGAATATGAAATAGAATGGAATGGAATGTGGAATGGAATGCTGAATGGAATGTAGAATGGAATGGAATGGAATTTGGAAAGGAGTGGAATGGAATGTTGATTCGAAGGTTGAAGGGAATCTGCTATGTAACGTGGAATGTAAAGGAATGGAATGTGGAATGGAATGCAGTGGAATGTGGAATGGAATGTAATGTAATGTGGAATGGAATGTGGAATGGAATGGAATGGAATGTGGAATAGAATGTGTAATGCAATGGAGTGGAATGCAAAATGGAATGGAGGGCAATGTGAAACGGAATGTGGAATGGAACATGGAATGGAACTTGGAATGGAATGTGGAATGGAATGGAAAAGAATGAGAATGGAATGGTTTGGAATGTGGAATAAAATGTGGTGTGCAATGGAATGGAATATTGAATGCAATAGAAAGGAATGGTGTGGATTGTGGAATGGAATGGAAAGGAATGTGGAATGGAACGTGGAATGGAATGGAATGGAACATGGAAAGGAATGTGGAATGGAATGTGGAATACGACGTGGAATAGAATGTGGAATGTAATTTGGAATGGAAAGTAGTGGAATGTGGAATGCAAAGGAATGGAATGTGGAATGGAATGAAATGGAATGTGGAATGGAATGTGGAAGAGAATGGAATGGAAGGTGGAATAGAATGCGGAATGGAATGGATAGGAATCCGGAATGGAATGGAATGGAATGGTGTGGAATGTGGAATGGAATGTGGAATGGAAACTGGAATGAAATGTGGAATGGCAAGTGTAATGGAGTGGAATTGAATGTGCTGTGGAATGTGGAAGGAATCTGGAATACAACTTGGAAAGGAATGTGGAATTTAACGTGTAATGGAAGGTGGAATGGAATGGATTGGAACGTGCAATGGAATGTGAAGTGGAATGGAATGGAATGTGGAATGGAATGGAATGGAAGGTGGAATGGAAAGCAATGGAACGAGGAATGGAACATGGAATGGAACGTGGAAAACATCGTGGAATTGAACGTGGAATGTAATGTTAAATGGAATGGAATGGAATGTGGAATAGAATGGAAAGGAATGTGGAATGGAATGGAATGGAATGGAGGGGAATGTGGAATGGAATGGAATGGAATGGAATGGAATGCGGAATGCAATGGATTTAATTGTGGAATGGAATGGAATGGAATGGAATGGAATCTAATGGAATTTGGAATAGAATGGAATGGAATGTGAAATGGAATGGAATGGAATGTGGAATGGAATGTGGAAGAGAATGTGGATTGGAAAGTGCAAAGGAAAGTGGAATGTAATGGAATGGAATGTGGAATGGAAAGTGGAATTGAATCGAAGAGAACGGGGAATGGAAAGTAGAACGGAATGGAGTAGAACGTGGAATCGAACGTGGATTCGAACATCGAATGGAATGGCCAAAGGACTGTGGAATTGAACGTGGAATGGAATGGAATGGAAAGTGGAATGGGACGTGGAATGTAGTGAAACGGAATGGAATGGATTGTGGAATGGAACATGGAATTTAACGGAATGGAATGTGGAATGGAAGTTGGAATGGAACGTGGAATGGAACGAGCAATGTAATGAAGAATGGAATGTGGAATGGAGTTTGGAATGGAATAGAAAGGAATGCGGAATGGAATGTGCAATGGAATGTGGAATGCAGCGTGGAATGGAATGGAATGGAACGTGGAATGGAACATGGAATGGAACGGAATGGATCGTTTAATGGAACATGGAATGGAAAGTGGAATGGAACATGGAATGGAAGGTGGAATTGAAAGGGCAATGGAATGTGGCATGTAACATGGAATGTAATGCAATGGAAACTGGAATGCAACTTGGAATGGAATGGAATGGATTGTGGAATGAAATCTGGAATGGAATGTGGAATGGAACCTGGATAGGAACATGGTATGTGGATTGGAATGTGGAATGGAATGGAATGGAATGTGGAATGGAATGTGAAATGGAAAGGAGAGTAATGTGGAACGGAATGTGGAATGGAATGTGGAATGCAATGGAATGGAATATGGAATGGAAAGGAAAGGAATGTGGAATATAATGGAATGGAATGGAATGGAATGGGAATGGAATAGAATGGAATGTGGACTGCAATGGAATGGAATGAAATGAGGAACAGAATGGAATGGAATGTGGAATGCAATGCAATGGAATGAAATGAGGAATTGAAAGGAATGGAATGTGGAATGGAATGGAATGGAATGTGAAATGGAATGGAACAGAACGTTGAATGGAATGTGGAATGGAATAGAATGGAATGTGGAATGAAATGGAAGGGAATGTGGAAAAGAATGTGGAATGAATGTGGAATGGAAAGTGCAATGGATTGGAATGGAATGTTCAATGGAATGGAAAGGAATGTGGAATAGAATGGAATCGGATAGAACGGAATGCGGAATGGAATGGAATAGAATGTGGAATGCAAAGGAATGGAGTGAAATGTGGAATTGAATGGAATGGAAAATGGAAAGGAATGGAATGGAATGTGGAATGGCATGGAATGGAACGTGGAATGGAACGTGGAATGGAATGTGGAATGGAATGTAGAATGGCATGAGGAATGGAATGTGGAATGCAATGGAATGGAATGTTGACTGTAAAGGAATGGAATATGGAATAGAATGGAATGGAATGCAATGTGGAATGGAATGGAAAGGAACGTGGAATTGAATGCAGTGGAATGTGGAAGGGAATGGAATGGAACGTGGAATAGAATGTGGAATGGAATGCAATGCAACGTGAAATGAAATGTGGAAAGGAATGAGTAATGAAAAGTGGAATGGAACGTGAAACAAAATGCAAAGGAACGTGAAATAGATTGGAATGGAACGTAGAATGTAATGTGGAATGGAATGCGGAATGGGACGTGGAACGGAATGGAATGCAACTTAGAATGGAATGTGGTAGAATGTGAAATGGAATGGAAAGGAATGTGGAATGGAATGGATTGGAATGTGGAAGGGAATGTACTGGAATGTGGAATGGAATGGAATGAAACGTGGAATGGAATGTGGAATGGTACGTGGAATGGATTGTTTAATGGAATGGAAGGGAATGTGGAATAGAATGCAATGGAATGTAATGAAACGTGGAATGGACTGTGGAATGGTACGTTGAATGGATTGTTTAATGGAAGGGAATGGAATGTGGAATAGAATGGAATGGAACGGAGTGTGGAATGGAATGTGGAATGGAATGGAATGGAATGAGGAATGGAATTTGAAATGGAATGTGGAAAGGAAAGTTTAATTGAATGAAATGGAATGTGGAATCCAACATGGAATGAAATCGAATGGGATGTGGAATGGAAAGTGGAATGGAATGTGGAATGGAAAGTGGAATGGAATGGAATGGAATGTGGAATGGAATGTTGAATGGAGTGTGGAATGGAATGGAATGAGATGTGGAATGGACTGTGTAATGAAATGAAATGGAATGTAGAATGGAACGTAATGGAAAGTGGAATGGAATGTGGAATGGAATGTGGAATGGAAAGGAATGAAATATGGAATGGAATGTGGAAACGAAAGTGGAAAGGAATGCAATGGAATTTGGCAGGGAACGTGGATTGGAATGGAATGGAAAGTGGAATTGAACGTGTATTGTAAACTGGAATGGAATGGAATGGAATGTGGAATGGAATGGAATGGAATGTTGAATGGAATGTAATGGAATATGGAATAGAATGCAGTGGAATGGAATGTAGAATGGAATGTGGAATGGAACGTAAAATGGAATGTGGAAAGGAATTTGGAATGCAATGGAATTGAATGTGGAATGGAATGTGGAATGAAATGGAATGGAATGGAATGTGGAATGGAATGCGGAATGGAATGGAATTGTATGTGGAATGGAACGTGGAATGGGACGTGAAATTGAATGAAATGGAATGTGGAAAGAAATATGGAATGTTATGGAATGGAGTGTGGAATGGAGTGTGGAATGGAATGTGGAATGGAATGGAAGGTGGAATGGAATGTGGAGTGGAATAGATTGCAATGTTAAAATGTAATGGAATGGAATGTGGATTGCAATGTGGATTACAATGGAATGCAATGTGGAATTGAATGGATTGGAATGTGGCATATAATTTTCAATGGAATGTGGCATGAAATATGGAGTGGAACGTTGAATGGAAAGTGGAATGGAATGGAATGGATCGTGGAATGGAACATGGAATGGAATGTGGAATGGAAGGTGGAATGGAGCGTGGAATGGAATCGAAAGGAGCGTGGAATGGAATGTGGAACGGAACGTGGAATGGAATGCGGAATGGAATGGATTGGAATGTGCAATGGAATGTGGAATGGAATGGACTGGAATGTGGAATGGAATGTGGAATGAAATGGAATGGAATGTGGAATGGAGTGGAATGGAATGTTGTATGGAATGAGGAATGGAATGTGGAGTGGCCCTCAGAATGGAACAGAGTGCAACGTGGAATGGAATGTGGAATGGAATGTGAAATGGAACGTGGAAGGAATGCAGTGAGGAATGGAACGTGGATTCGAATTTAATGGAACGTGGAATGGAACGTGGAATGGAATGTGGAATGGAAAGTGGAATGGAATGGAATGTGGAATGGATCGTGTAATGGAATGGAATGGAATGTGGAATGGAACGTGGAATGGAATGTGGAATGCAACGTTGAATGGAATGTGCAATTGAATGTGAAATGGAACGTGGAAAGGAATGGAATGGAAAGTGGAATGGTACGTGGAATGGAACGGAAAGGAACGTGGAATGGAATGTGGAATGGAACGTGGAATGGAATGGAATGGAATGTAGAATGGAATGTGGAATTTAATGTGGAAGAGAATGTGCAAGGGAATTCAGTGGAATGGAATGGAATGTGGTATGGAATGTGGAAAGGAATGTGGAATGGAAAGTGGAATGCAATGGAATTAAATGTGGAATGGAATGTGGAATGGAACGGGGAATGCAATGGAATAGAAAGTGGAATGGGATGGACTGGAATGTGGAATGGAAAGTGGAATGGAATGTGGAAGGCAATTTGGAATGGAACGTGGAATGGAATGGAATGTGAAACAGAATGGAATGGAATGTGGAATGGAATGCGGAATGGAATGTAGAATGGAATGGAATGGAATTTGGAATGGAGTGGAATGCAATGTTGATTCGAAGGTGGAAGGGAATCTGCTATGTAAGGTGGAATGTAAAGGAATGGAATGTGGAATGGAATGCAGTGGAATGTGGAATGGAATGTAATGTAATGTGGAATGGAATGAGGAATGGAATGGATTGGAATGTGGAATAGAATGTGTAATGCAATGGAGTGGAATGCAAAATGGAATGGAGGGCAATGTGAAATGGAATGTGGAATGGAACGTGGAATGGAACTTGGAATGGAATGTGGAATGGAATGGAAAAGAATGAGAATGGAATGGTTTGGAATGTGGAATAAAATGTGGTATGCAATGGAATGGAATATTGAATGCAATAGAATGGAATGGTGTGGAATGTGGAATGGAATGGAAAGGAATGTGGAATGGAATGTGGAATGGAATGGAATGGAACATGGAAAGGAATGTGGAATGGAATGTGGAATGCGACGTGGAATAGAATGTGGAATGTAATTTGGAATGGAAAGTAGTGGAATGTGGAATGCAAAGGAATGGAATGTGGAATGGAATGCAATGGAATGTGGAATGGAATGTGGAAGAGAATGGAATGGAAGGTGGAATAGAATGCGGAATGGAATGGTTAGGAATCCGGAATGGAATGGAATGGAATGGTATGGAATGTGGAATGGAATGTGGAATGGAAACTGGAATGGAATGTGGAATGGAAAGTGTAATGGAATGGAATTGAATGTGCTGTGGAATATGGAAGGAATCTGGAATACAACTTGGAAAGGAATGTGGAATTTAACGTGTAATGGAAGGTGGAATGGAATGGATTGGAACGTGCAACGGAATGTGAAGTGGAATGGAATGGAATGGAAGGTGGAATGGAAAGGAATGGAATGAGGAATGGAACCTGGAATGGAACGTGGAAAACAACGTGGAATTGAACGTGGAATGTAATGTTAAATGGAATGGAATGGAATGTGGAATAGAATGGAAAGGAATGTGGAATGGAATGGAATGGAATGGAGGGGAATGTGGAATGGAATGGAATGGAATGCGGAATGCAATGGAATTAATTGTGGAATGCAATGGAATGGAATGGAATGGAATCTAATGGAATTTGGAATAGAATGGAATGGAATGTGAAATGGAATGGAATGTAATGTGGAATGGAATGTGGAATAGAATGTGGATTGGAAAGTGCAAAGGAAAGTGGAATGTAATGGAATGGAATGTGGAATGGAAAGTGGAATTGAATCGAAGGAAACGGGGAATGGAAAGTAGAATGGAATGGAGTAGAACGTGGAATCGAACGTGGATTCGAACATCGAATGGAATGGCCAATGGACTGTGGAATTGAACGTGGAATGGAATGGAATGGAAAGTGGAATGGGACGTGGAATGTAGTGAAACGGAATGGAATGGATTGTGGAATGGAACATGGAATTTAACGGAATGGAATGTGGAATGGAAGTTGGAATGGAACGTGGAATGGAACGAGCAATGTAATGAAGAATGGAATGTGGAATGGAATTTGGAATGGAACGGAAAGGAATGCGGAATGGAATGTGCAATGGAATGTGGAATGCAGCGTGGAATGGAATGGAATGGAACGTGGAATGGAATGGAATGGAACGTGGAATGGAACATGGAATGGAAGGTGGAATTGAAAGGGCAATGGAATGTGGACTGTAACATGGAATGTAATGCAATGGAAACTGGAATGCAACTTGGAATGGAATGGAATGGATTGTGGAATGAAATCTGGAATGGAATGTGGAATGGAACCTGGATAGGAACATGGTATGTGGATTGGAATGTGGAATGGAATGGAATGGAATGTGGAATGGAATGTGAAATGGAAAGGAGAGTAATGTGGAACGGAATGTGGAATGGAATGTGGAATGCAATGGAATGGAATATGGAATGGAAAGGAAAGGAATGTGGAATATAATGGAATGGAATGGAATGGAAAGGGAATGGAATAGAATGGAATGTGGACTGCAATGGAATGGAATGAAATGAGGAACAGAATGGAATGGAATGTGGAATGCAATGCAATGGAATGAAATGAGGAATTGAAAGGAATGGAATGTGGAATGGAATGGAATGGAATGTGAAATGGAATGGAACAGAACGTTGAATGGAATGTGGAATGGAATAGAATGGAATGTGGAATGAAATGGAAGGGCATGTGGAAAAGAATGTGGAATGAATGTGGAATGGAAAGTGGAATGGATTGGAATGGAATGTTCAATGGAATGGAAAGGAATGTGGAATAGAATGGAATCGGATAGAACGGAATGCGGAATGGAATGGAATAGAATGTGGAATGCAAAGGAATGGAGTGAAATGTGGAATTGAATGGAATGGAAAATGGAAAGGAATGGAATGGAATGTGGAATGGCATGGAATGGAACGTGGAATGGAACGTGGAATGGAATGTGGAATGGAATGTAGAATGGCATGAGGAATGGAATGTGGAATGCAATGGAATGGAATGTTGACTGTAAAGGAATGGAATATGGAATAGAATGGAATGGAATGCAATGTGGAATGGAATGGAAAGGAACGTGGAATTGAATGCAGTGGAATGTGGAAGGGAATGGAATGGAACGTGGAATAGAATGTGGAATGGAATGCAATGCAACGTGAAATGAAATGTGGAAAGGAATGAGTAATGAAAAGTGGAATGGAACGTGAAATGAAATGCAAAGGAACGTGAAATAGATTGGAATGGAACGTAGAATGTAATGTGGAATGGAATGCGGAATGGGACGTGGAACGGAATGGAATGCAACTTAGAATGGAATGTGGTAGAATGTGAAATGGAATGGAAAGGAATGTGGAATGGAATGGATTGGAATGTGGAAGGGAATGTACTGGAATGTGGAATGGAATGGAATGAAACGTGGAATGGAATGTGGAATGGTATGTGGAATGGATTGTTTAATGGAATGGAATGGAATGTGGAATAGAATGCAATGGAATGTAATGAAACGTGCAATGGACTGTGGAATGGTACGTTGAATGGATTGTTTAATGGAAGGGAATGGAATGTGGAATAGAATGGAATGGAATGGAGTGTGGAATGGAATGTGGAATGGAATGGAATGGAATGAGGAATGGAATTTGAAATGGAATGTGGAAAGGAAAGTTTAATGGAATGGAATGGAATGTGGAATCGAACATGGAATGAAATAGAATGGGATGTGGAATGGAAAGTGGAATGGAATGTGGAATGGAAAGTGGAATGGAATGGAATGGAATGTGGAATGGAATGTTGAGTGGAGTGTGGAATGGAATGGAATGGGATGTGGAATGGACTGTGTAATGAAATGAAATGGAATGTGGAATGGAACGTAATGGAAAGTGGAATGGAATGTGGAATGGAATGTGGAATGGAAAGGAATGAAATATGGAATGGAATGTGGAAACGAAAGTGGAAAGGAATGCAATGGAATTTGGCAGGGAACGTGGATTGGAATGGAATGGAAAGTGGAATTGAACGTGTATTGTAAACTGGAATGGAATGGAATGGAATGTGGAATGGAATGGAATGGAATGTTGAATGGAATGTAATGGAATATGGAATAGAATGCAGTGGAATGGAATGTAGAATGGAATGTGGAATGGAACGTAAAATGGAATGTGGAATGGAATTTGGAATGCAATGGAATTGAATGTGGAATGGAATGTGGAATGAAATGGAATGGAATGGAATGTGGAATGGAATGCGGAATGGAATGGAATTGTATGTGGAATGGAACGTGGAATGGGACGTGAAATTGAATGAAATGGAATGTGGAAAGAAATATGGAATGTTATGGAATGGAGTGTGGAATGGAGTGTGGAATGGAATGTGGAATGGAATGGAAGGTGGAATGGAATGTGGAGTGGAATAGATTGCAATGTTAAAATGTAATGGAATGGAATGTGGATTGCAATGTGGATTACAATGGAATGCAATGTGGAATTGAATGGATTGGAATGTGGCATATAATTTTCAATGGAATGTGGCATGAAATATGGAGTGGAACGTTGAATGGAAAGTGGAATGGAATGGAATGGATCGTGGAATGGAACATGGAATGGAATGTGGAATGGAAGGTGGAATGGAGCGTGGAATGGAATCGAAAGGAGCGTGGAATGGAATGTGGAACGGAACGTGGAATGGAATCCGGAATGGAATGGATTGGAATGTGCAATGGAATGTGGAATGGAATGGACTGGAAAGTGGAATGGAATGTGGAATGAAATGCAACGGAATGTGGAATGGAATGGAATGGAATGTGGAATGGAGTGGAATGGAATGTTGTATGGAATGAGGAATGGAATGTGGAGTGGCCCTCAGAATGGAACAGAGTGCAACGTGGAATGGAATGTGAAATGGAACGTGGAAGGAATGCAGTGAGGAATGGAACGTGGATTCGAATTTAATGGAACGTGGAATGGAACGTGGAATGGAATGTGGAATGGAAAGTGGAATGGAATGAAATGTGGAATGGATCGTGTAATGGAATGGAATGGAATGTGGAATGGAACGTGGAATGGAATGTGGAATGCAACGTTGAATGGAATGTGCCATTGAATGTGAAATGGAACGTGGAAAGGAATGGAATGGAAAGTGGAATGGTACGTGGAATGGAATGGAAAGGAACGTGGAATGGAATGTGGAATGGAACGTGGAATGGAATGGAATGGAATGTAGAATGGAATGTGGAATTTAATGTGGAAGAGAATGTGCAATGGAATTCAATGGAATGGAATGGAATGTGGTATGGAATGTGGAAAGGAATGTGGAATGGAAAGTGGAATGCAATGGAATTAAATGTGGAATGGAATGTGGAATGGAACGGGGAATGCAATGGAATAGAAAGTGGAATGGGATGGACTGGAATGTGGAATGGAAAGTGGAATGGAATGTGGAAGGCAATTTGGAATGGAACGTGGAATGGAATGGAATGTGAAACAGAATGGAATGGAATGTGGAATGGAATGCGGAATGGAATGTAGAATGGAATGGAATGGAATTTGGAATTGAGTGGAATGCAATGTTGATTCGAAGGTGGAAGGGAATCTGCTATGTAAGGTGGAATGTAAAGGAATGGAATGTGGAATGGAATGCAATGGAATGTGGAATGGAATGTAATGTAATGTGGAATGGAATGTGGAATGGAATGGATTGGAATGTGGAATAGAATGTGTAATGCAATGGAGTGGAATGCAAAATGGAATGGAGGGCAATGTGAAATGGAATGTGGAATGGAACGTGGAATGGAACTTGGAATGGAATGTGGAATGGAATGGAAAAGAATGAGAATGGAATGGTTTGGAATGTGGAATAAAATGTGGTATGCAATGGAATGGAATATTGAATGCAATAGAATGGAATGGTGTGGAATGTGGAATGGAATGGAAAGGAATGTGGAATGGAATGTGGAATGGAATGGAATGGAACATGGAAAGGAATGTGGAATGGAATGTGGAATGCGACGTGGAATAGAATGTGGAATGTAATTTGGAATGGAAAGTAGTGGAATGTGGAATGCAAAGGAATGGAATGTGGAATGGAATGCAATGGAATGTGGAATGGAATGTGGAAGAGAATGGAATGGAAGGTGGAATAGAATGCGGAATGGAATGGTTAGGAATCCGGAATGGAATGGAATGGAATGGTATGGAATGTGGAATGGAATGTGGAATGGAAACTGGAATGGAATGTGGAATGGAAAGTGTAATGGAATGGAATTGAATGTGCTGTGGAATATGGAAGGAATCTGGAATACAACTTGGAAAGGAATGTGGAATTTAACGTGTAATGGAAGGTGGAATGGAATGGATTGGAACGTGCAACGGAATGTGAAGTGGAATGGAATGGAATGGAAGGTGGAAAGGAAAGGAATGGAACGAGGAATGGAACATGGAATGGAACGTGGAAAACAACGTGGAATTGAACGTGGAATGTAATGTTAAATGGAATGGAATGGAATGTGGAATAGAATGGAAAGGAATGTGGAATGGAATGGAATGGAATGGAGGGGAATGTGGAATGGAATGGAATGGAATGCGGAATGCAATGGAATTAATTGTGGAATGCAATGGAATGGAATGGAATGGAATCTAATGGAATTTGGAATAGAATGGAATGGAATGTGAAATTTAATGGAATGGAATGTGGAATGGAATGTGGAATAGAATGTGGATTGGAAAGTGCAAAGGAAAGTGGAATGTAATGGAATGGAATGTGGAATGGAAAGTGGAAT
Organism: Pongo pygmaeus; assembly: GCF_028885625.2. Lineage (NCBI taxonomy): Eukaryota > Metazoa > Chordata > Mammalia > Primates > Hominidae > Pongo > Pongo pygmaeus. The sequence goes on along the minus strand of NC_072397.2, from coordinate 45,214,036 downwards.
TGAATCGAAGGGAACGGGGAATGGAAAGTAGAATGGAATGGAGAAGAACGTGGAATCGAACGTGGATTCGAACATCGAATGGAATGGCCAATGGACTGTGGAATTGAACGTGGAATGGAATGGAATGGAAAGTGGAATGGGACGTGGAATGTAGTGAAACGGAATGGAATGGATTGTGGAATGGAACATGGAATTTAACGGAATGGAATGTGGAATGGAATTTGGAATGGAACGTGGAATGGAACGAGCAATGTAATGAAGAATGGAATGTGGAATGGAATTTGGAATGGAACGGAAAGTAATGCGGAATGGAATGTGCAATGGAATGTGGAATGCAGCGTGGAATGGAATGGAATGGAACGTGGAATGGAACATGGAATGGAACGGAATGGAACGTGGAATGGAACATGGAATGGAACGTGGAATGGAACATGGAATGGAAGGTGGAATTGAAAGGGCAATGGAATGTGGAATGTAACATGGAATGTAATGCAATGGAAACTGGAATGCAACTTGGAATGGAATGGAATGGAGTGTGGAATGAAATCTGGAATGGAATGTGGAATGGAACCTGGATAGGAACATGGTATGTGGATTGGAATGTGGAATGGAATGGAATGGAATGTGGAATGGAATGTGAAATGGAAAGGAGAGTAATGTGGAACGGAATGTGGAATGGAATGTGGAATGCAATGGAATGGAATATGGAATGGAAAGGAAAGGAATGTGGAATATAATGGAATGGAATGGGAATGGAATAGAATGGAATGTGGACTGCAATGGAATGGAATGAAATGAGGAACAGAATGGAATGGAATGTGGAATGCAATGCAATGGAATGAAATGAGGAATTGAAAGGAATGGAATGTGGAATGGAATGGAATGGAATGTGAAATGGAATGGAACAGAACGTTGAATGGAATGTGGAATGGAATAGAATGGAATGTGGAATGAAATGGAAGGGCATGTGGAAAAGAATGTGGAATGAATGTGGAATGGAAAGTGGAATGGATTGGAACGGAATGTTCAATGGAATGGAAAGGAATGTGGAATAGAATGGAATCGGATAGAACGGAATGCGGAATGGAATGGAATAGAATGTGGAATGCAAAGGAATGGAGTGAAATGTGGAATTGAATGGAATGGAAAATGGAAAGGAATGGAATGGAATGTGGAATGGCATGGAATGGAACGTGGAATGGAACGTGGAATGGAATGTGGAATGGAATGTAGAATGGCATGAGGAATGGAATGTGGAATGCAATGGAATGGAATGTTGACTGTAAAGGAATGGAATATGGAATAGAATGGAATGGAATGCAATGTGGAATGGAATGGAAAGGAACGTGGAATTGAATGCAGTGGAATGTGGAAGGGAATGGAATGGAACGTGGAATAGAATGTGGAATGGAATGCAATGCAACGTGAAATGAAATGTGGAAAGGAATGAGTAATGAAAAGTGGAATGGAACGTGAAATGAAATGCAAAGGAACGTGAAATAGATTGGAATGGAACGTAGAATGTAATGTGGAATGGAATGCGGAATGGGACGTGGAACGGAATGGAATGCAACTTAGAATGGAATGTGGTAGAATGTGAAATGGAATGGAAAGCAATGTGGAATGGAATGGATTGGAATGTGGAAGGGAATGTACTGGAATGTGGAATGGAATGGAATGAAACGTGGAATGGAATGTGGAATGGTATGTGGAATGGATTGTTTAATGGAATGGAATGGAATGTGGAATAGAATGCAATGGAATGTAATGAAACGTGCAATGGACTGTGGAATGGTACGTTGAATGGATTGTTTAATGGAAGGGAATGGAATGTGGAATAGAATGGAATGGAACGGAGTGTGGAATGGAATGTGGAATGGAATGGAATGGAATGAGGAATGGAATTTGAAATGGAATGTGGAAAGGAAAGTTTAATGGAATGGAATGGAATGTGGAATCGAACATGGAATGAAATCGAATGGGATGTGGAATGGAAAGTGGAATGGAATGTGGAATGGAAAGTGGAATGGAATGGAATGGAATGTGGAATGGAATGTTGAGTGGAGTGTGGAATGGAATGGAATGGGATGTGGAATGGACTGTGTAATGAAATGAAATGGAATGTGGAATGGAACGTAATGGAAAGTGGAATGGAATGTGGAATGGAATGTGGAATGGAAAGGAATGAAATATGGAATGGAATGTGGAAACGAAAGTGGAAAGGAATGCAATGGAATTTGGCAGGGAACGTGGATTGGAATGGAATGGAAAGTGGAATTGAACGTGTATTGTAAACTGGAATGGAATGGAATGGAATGTGGAATGGAATGGAATGGAATGTTGAATGGAATGTAATGGAATATGGAATAGAATGCAGTGGAATGGAATGTAGAATGGAATGTGGAATGGAACGTAAAATGGAATGTGGAATGGAATTTGGAATGCAATGGAATTGAATGTGGAATGGAATGTGGAATGAAATGGAATGGAATGGAATGTGGAATGGAATGCGGAATGGAATGGAATTGTATGTGGAATGGAACGTGGAATGGGACGTGAAATTGAATGAAATGGAATGTGGAAAGAAATATGGAATGTTATGGAATGGAGTGTGGAATGGAGTGTGGAATGGAATGTGGAATGGAAGGGAAGGTGGAATGGAATGTGGAGTGGAATAGATTGCAATGTTAAAATGTAATGGAATGGAATGTGGATTGCAATGTGGATTACAATGGAATGCAATGTGGAATTGAATGGATTGGAATGTGGCATATAATTTTCAATGGAATGTGGCATGAAATATGGAGTGGAACGTTGAATGGAAAGTGGAATGGAATGGAATGGATCGTGGAATGGAACATGGAATGGAATGTGGAATGGAAGGTGGAATGGAGCGTGGAATGGAATCAAAAGGAGCGTGGAATGGAATGTGGAACGGAACGTGGAATGGAATGCGGAATGGAATGGATTGGAATGTGCAATGGAATGTGGAATGGAATGGACTGGAATGTGGAATGGAATGTGGAATGAAATGCAACGGAATGTGGAATGGAATGGAATGGAATGTGGAATGGAGTGGAATGGAATGTTGTATGGAATGAGGAATGGAATGTGGAGTGGCCCTCAGAATGGAACAGAGTGCAACGTGGAATGGAATGTGAAATGGAACGTGGAAGGAATGCAGTGAGGAATGGAACGTGGATTCGAATTTAATGGAACGTGGAATGGAACGTGGAATGGAATGTGGAATGGAAAGTGGAATGGAATGGAATGTGGAATGGATCGTGTAATGGAATGGAATGGAATGTGGAATGGAACGTGGAATGGAATGTGGAATGCAACGTTGAATGGAATGTGCAATTGAATGTGAAATGGAACGTGGAAAGGAATGGAATGGAAAGTGGAATGGTACGTGGAATGGAATGGAAAGGAACGTGGAATGGAATGTGGAATGGAACGTGGAATGGAATGGAATGGAATGTAGAATGGAATGTGGAATTTAATGTGGAAGAGAATGTGCAATGGAATTCAATGGAATGGAATGGAATGTGGTATGGAATGTGGAAAGGAATGTGGAATGGAAAGTGGAATGCAATGGAATTAAATGTGGAATGGAATGTGGAATGGAACGGGGAATGCAATGGAATAGAAAGTGGAATGGGATGGACTGGAATGTGGAATGGAAAGTGGAATGGAATGTGGAAGGCAATTTGGAATGGAACGTGGAATGGAACGGAATGTGAAACAGAATGGAATGGAATGTGGAATGGAATGCGGAATGGAATGTAGAATGGAATGGAATGGAATTTGGAATGGAGTGGAATGCAATGTTGATTCGAAGGTGGAAGGGAATCTGCTATGTAAGGTGGAATGTAAAGGAATGGAATGTGGAATGGAATGCAGTGGAATGTGGAATGGAATGTAATGTAATGTGGAATGGAATGTGGAATGGAATGGATTGGAATGTGGAATAGAATGTGTAATGCAATGGAGTGGAATGCAAAATGGAATGGAGGGCAATGTGAAATGGAATGTGGAATGGAACGTGGAATGGAACTTGGAATGGAATGTGGAATGGAATGGAAAAGAATGAGAATGGAATGGTTTGGAATGTGGAATAAAATGTGGTATGCAATGGAATGGAATATTGAATGCAATAGAATGGAATGGTGTGGAATGTGGAATGGAATGGAAAGGAATGTGGAATGGAATGTGGAATGGAATGGAATGGAACATGGAAAGGAATGTGGAATGGAATGTGGAATGCGACGTGGAATAGAATGTGGAATGTAATTTGGAATGGAAAGTAGTGGAATGTGGAATGCAAAGGAATGGAATGTGGAATGGAATGCAATGGAATGTGGAATGGAATGTGGAAGAGAATGGAATGGAAGGTGGAATAGAATGCGGAATGGAATGGTTAGGAATCCGGAATGGAATGGAATGGAATGGTATGGAATGTGGAATGGAATGTGGAATGGAAACTGGAATGGAATGTGGAATGGAAAGTGTAATGGAATGGAATTGAATGTGCTGTGGAATATGGAAGGAATCTGGAATACAACTTGGAAAGGAATGTGGAATTTAACGTGTAATGGAAGGTGGAATGGAATGGATTGGAACGTGCAACGGAATGTGAAGTGGAATGGAATGGAATGGAAGGTGGAATGGAAAGGAATGGAACGAGGAATGGAACATGGAATGGAACGTGGAAAACAACGTGGAATTGAACGTGGAATGTAATGTTAAATGGAATGGAATGGAATGTGGAATAGAATGGAAAGGGATGTGGAATGGAATGGAATGGAATGGAGGGGAATGTGGAATGGAATGGAATGGAATGGAATGGAATGCGGAATGCAATGGAATTAATTGTGGAATGGAATGGAATGGAATGGAATGGAATCTAATGGAATTTGTAATAGAATGGAATGGAATGTGAAATGGAGTGGAATGTAATGTGGAATGGAATGTGGAATAGAATGTGGAGTGGAAAGTGCAAAGGAAAGTGGAATGTAATGGAATGGAATGTGGAATGGAAAGTGGAATTGAATCGAAGGGAACGGGGAATGGAAAGTAGAACTGAATGGAGTAGAACATGGAATCGAACGTGGATTCGAACATCGAATGGAATGGCCAATGGACTGTGGAATTGAACGTGGAATGGAATGGAATGGAAAGTGGAATGGGACGTGGAATGTAGTGAAACGGAATGGAATGGATTGTGGAATGGAACATGGAGTTTAACGGAATGGAATGTGGAATGGAACTTGGAATGGAACGTGGAATGGAACGAGCAATGTAATGAAGAATGGAATGTGGAATGGAATTTGGAATGGAACGGAAAGGAATGCGGAATGGAATGTGCAATGGAATGTGGAATGCAGCGTGGAATGGAATTGAATGGAACGTGGAATGGAACATGGAATGGAACGGAATGGAACGTGGAATGGAACATGGAATGGAACGTGGAATGGAACATGGAATGGAAGGTGGAATTGAAAGGGCAATGGAATGTGGCATGTAACATGCAATGTAATGCAATGGAAACTGGAATGCAACTTGGAATGGAATGGAATGGATTGTGGAATGAAATCTGGAATGGAATGTGGAATGGAACCTGGATAGGAACATGGTATGTGGATTGGAATGTGGAATGGAATGGAATGGAATGTGGAATGGAATGTGAAATGGAAAGGAAAGTAATGTGGAACGGAATGTGGAATGGAATGTGGAATGCAATGGAATGGAATATGGAATGGAATGGAAAGGAATGTGGAATATAATGGAATGGAATGGAATGGAATGGGAATGGAATAGAATGGAATGTGGACTGCAATGGAATAGAATGAAATGAGGAACAGAATGGAATGGAATGTGGAATGCAATACAATAGAATGAAATGAGGAATTGAAAGGAATGGAATGTGGAATGGAATGGAATGGAATGCGAAATGGAATGGAACAGAACGTTGAATGGAATGTGGAATGGAATAGAATGGAATGTGGAATGAAATGGAAGGGAATGTGGAAAAGAATGTGGAATGAATGTGGAATGGAAAGTGGAATGGATTGGAATGGAATGTTCAATGGAATGGAAAGGAATGTGGAATAGAATGGAATCGGATAGAACGGAATGCGGACTGGAATGGAATAGAATGTGGAATGCAAAGGAATGGAGTGAAATGTGGAATTGAATGGAATGGAAAATGGAAAGGAATGGAATGGAATGTGGAATGGGATGGAATGGAACGTGGAATGGAACGTGGAATGGAATGTGGAATGGAATGTTGAATGGAATGTGGAATGGCATGAGGAATGGAATGTGGAATGCAATGGAATGGAATGTTGACTGTAAAGGAATGGAATATGGAATAGAATGGAATGGAATGCAATGTGGAATGGAATGGAAAGGAACGTGGAATTGAATGCAGTGGAATGTGGAAGGGAATGGAATGGAACGTGGAATAGAATGTGGAATGGAATGCAATGCAACGTGAAATGAAATGTGGAAAGGAATGAGTAATGAAAAGTGGAATGGAACGTGAAATGAAATGCAAAGGAACGTGAAATAGATTGGAATGGAACGTAGAATGTAATGTGGAATGGAATGCGGAATGGGACGTGGAACGGAATGGAATGCAACTTAGAATGGAATGTGGTAGAATGTGAAATGGAATGGAAAGGAATGTGGAATGGAATGGATTGGAATGTGGAAGGGAATGTACTGGAATGTGGAATGGAATGGAATGAAACGTGGAATGGAATGTGGAATGGTACGTGGAATGGATTGTTTAATGGAATGGAATGGAATGTGGAATAGAATGCAATGGAATGTAATGAAACGTGGAATGGAATGTGGAATGGTACGTTGAATGGATTGTTTAATGGAAGGGAATGGAATGTGCAATAGAATGGAATGGAACGGAGTGTGGAATGGAATGTGGAATGCAATGGAATGGAATATGGAATGGAATAGAAAGGAATGTGGAATATAATGGAATGGAATGGGAATGGAATAGAATGGAATGTGGATGGCAATGGAATGGAATGAAATGAGGAACAGAATGGAATGAAATGTGGAATGCAATGCAATGGAATGAAATGGGAAATTGAAAGGAATGGAATGTGGAATGGAATGGAATGGAATGTGAAATGGAATGGAACAGAACGTTGAATGGAAGGTGGAATGGAATAGAATGGAATGTGGATTGAAATGGAAGGGAATGTGGAAAAGAATGTGGAATGAATGTGGAATGGAAAGTGGAATGGATTGGATTGGAATGTTCAATGGAATGGAAAGGAATGTGGAATAGAATGGAATCGGATAGAACGGAATGCGGAATGGAATGGAATAGAATGTGGAATGCAAAGGAATGTAGTGAAATGTGGAATTGAATGGAATGGAAAATGGAAAGGAATGGAATGGAATGTGGAATGGGATGGAATGGAACGTGGAATGGAACGTGGAATGGAATGTGGAATGGAATGTGGAATGGAATGTGGAATGGCATGAGGAATGGAATGTGGAATGCAATGGAATGGAATGTTGACTGTAAAGGAATGGAATATGGAATAGAATGGAATGGAATGCAATGTGGAATGGAATGGAAAGGAACGTGGAATTGAATGCAGTGGAATGTGGAAGGGAATGGAATGGAACGTGGAATAGAATGTGGAATGGAATGCAATGCAACGTGAAATGAAATGTGGAAAGGAATGAGTAATGAAAAGTGGAATGGAACGTGAAATGAAATGCAAAGGAACGTGAAATAGATTGGAATGGAACGTAGAATGTAATGTGGAATGGAATGCAGAATGGGTCGTGGAACGGAATGGAATACAACTTAGAATGGAATGTGGTAGAATGTGAAATGGAATGGAAAGGAATGTGGAATGGAATGGATTGGAATGTGGAATGGAATGTACTGGAATGTGGAATGGAATGGAATGAAACGTGGAATGGAATGTGGAATGGTACGTGGAATGGATTGTTTAATGGAATGGAATGGAATGTGGAATAGAATGCAATGGAATGTAATGAAACGTGGAATGGACTGTGGAATGGTACGTTGAATGGATTGTTTAATGGAAGGGAATGGAATGTGGAATAGAATGGACTGGAACGGAGTGTGGAATGGAATGTGGAATGGAATGGAATGGAATGAGGAATGGAATTTGAAATGGAGTGTGGAAAGGAAAGTTTAATGGAATGGAATGGAATGAGGAATCGAACATGGAATGAAATCGAATGGGATGTGGAATGGAATGTGGAATGGAAAGGAATGAAATATGGAATGGAATGTGGAAACAAAAGTGGAAAGGAATGCAATAGAATTTGGCAGGGAACGTGGATTGGAATGGAATGGAAAGTGGAATTGAACGTGTATTGTAAACTGGAATGGAATGGAATGGAATGTGGAATGGAATGGAATGGAATGTTGAATGGAATGTAATGGAATATGGAATAGAATGCAGTGGAATGGAATGTAGAATGGAATGTGGAATGGAACGTAAAATGGAATGTGGAATGGAATTTGGAATGCAATGGAATTGAATGTGGAATGGAATGTGGAATGAAATGGAATGGAATGGAATGTGGAATGGAATGCGGAATGGAATGGAATTGTATGTGGAATGGAACGTGGAATGGGACGTGAAATTGAATGAAATGGAATGTGGAAAGAAATATGGAATGTTATGGAATGGAGTGTGGAATGGAATGTGGAATGGAAGGGAAGGTGGAATGGAATGTGGAGTGGAATAGATTGCAATGTTAAAATGTAATGGAATGGAATGTGCATTGCAATGTGGATTACAATGGAATGCAATGTGGAATTGAATGGATTGGAATGTGGCATATAATTTTCAATGGAATGTGGCATGAAATATGGAGTGGAACGTTGAATGGAAAGTGGAATGGAATGGAATGGATCGTGGAATGGAACATGGAATGGAATGTGGAATGGAAGGTGGAATGGAGCGTGGAATGGAATCGAAAGGAGCATGGAATGGAATGTGGAACGGAACGTGGAATGGAATGCGGAATGGAATGGATTGGAATGTGCAATGGAATGTGGAATGGAATAGACTGGAATGTGGAATGGAATGTGGAATGAAATGCAACGGAATGTGGAATGGAATGGAATGGAATGTGGAATGGAGTGGAATGGAATGTTGTATGGAATGAGGAATGGAATGTGGAGTGGCCCTCAGAATGGAACAGAGTGCAACGTGGAATGGAATGTGGAATGGAATGTGAAATGGAACGTGGAAGGAATGCAGTGAGGAATGGAACGTGGATTCGAATTTAATGGAACGTGGAATGGAACGTGGAATGGAATGTGGAATGGAAAGTGGAATGGAATGGAATGTGGAATGGATCGTGTAATGGAATGGAATGGAATGTGGAATGGAATGTGGAATGGAACGTGGAATGGAATGTGGAATGCAACGTTGAATGGAATGTGCAATTGAATGTGAAATGGAACGTGGAAAGGAATGGAATGGAAAGTGGAATGGTACGTGGAATGGAATGGAAAGGAACGTGGAATGGAATGTGGAATGGAACGTGGAATGGAATGGAATGGAATGTAGAATGGAATGTGGAATTTAATGTGGAAGAGAATGTGCAATGGAATTCAATGGAATGGAATGGAATGTGGTATGGAATGTGGAAAGGAATGTTTAATGGAAAGTGGAATGCAATGGAATTAAATGTGGAATGGAATGTGGAATGGAACGGTGAATGCAATGGAATAGAAAGTGGAATGGGATGGACTGGAATGTGGAATGGAAAGTGGAATGGAATGTGGAAGGCAATTTGGAATGGAACGTGGAATGGAATGGAATGTGAAACAGAATGGAATGGAATGTGGAATGGAATGCGGGATGGAATGTAGAATGGAATGGAATGGAATTTGGAATGGAGTGGAATGGAATGTTGATTCGAAGGTGGAAGGGAATCTGCTATGTAACGTGGAATGTAAAGGAATGGAATGTGGAATGGAATGCAGTGGAATGTGGAATGGAATGTAATGTAATGTGGAATGGAATGTGGAATGGAATGGAATGGAATGTGGAATAGAATGTGTAATGCAATGGAGTGGAATGCAAAATGGAATGGAGGGCAATGTGAAATGGAATGTGGAATGGAACATGGAATGGAACTTGGAATGGAATGTGGAATGGAATGGAAAAGAATGAGAATGGAATGGTTCGGAATGTGGAATAAAATGTGGTATGCAATGGAATGGAATATTGAATGCAATAGAATGGAATGGTGTGGAATGTGGAATGGAATGGAAAGGAATGTGGAATTGAATGTGGAATGGAATGGAATGGAACATGGAAAGGAATGTGGAATGGAATGTGGAATGCGACGTGGAATAGAATGTGGAATGTAATTTGGAATGGAAAGTAGTGGAATGTGGAATGCAAAGGAATGGAATGTGGAATGGAATGCAACGGAATGTGGAATGGAATGTGGAAGAGAATGGAATGGAAGGTGGAATAGAATGTGGAATGGAATGGATAGGAATCCGAAATGGAATGGAATGGAATGGTATGGAATGTGGAATGGAATGTGGAATGGAAACCGGAATGGAATGTGGAATGGAAAGTGTAATGGAATGGAATTGAATGTGCTGTGGAATATGGAAGGAATCTGGAATACAACTTGGAAAGGAATGTGGAATTTAACGTGTAATGGAAGGTGGAATGGAATGGATTGGAACGTGCAATGGAATGTGAAGTGGAATGGAATGGAATGGAAGGTGGAATGGAAAGGAATGGAACGAGGAATGGAACATGGAATGGAACTTGGAAAACAACGTGGAATTGAACGTGGAATGTAATGTTAAATGGAATGGAATGGAATGTGGAATAGAATGGAAAGGAATGTGGAATGGAATGGAATGGAATGGAGGGGAATGTGGAATGGAATGGAATGGAATGGAATGCAGAATGCAGTGGAATTAATTGTGGAATGCAATGGAATGGAAAGGAATGGAATCTAATGGAATTTGGAATAGAATGGAATGGAATGTGAAATGGAATGGAATGTAATGTGGAATGGAATGTGGAATAGAATGTGGAGTGGAAAGTGCAAGGGAAAGTGGAATGTAATGGAATGGAATGTGGAATGGAAAGTGGAATTGAATCGAAGGGAACGGGGAATGGAAAGCAGAACGGAATGGAGTAGAACGTGGAATCGAACGTGGATTCGAACATCGAATGGAATGGCCAATGGACTGTGGAATTGAACGTGGAATGGAATGGAATGGAAAGTGGAATGGGACGTGGAATGTAGTGAAACGGAATGGAATGGATTGTGGAATGGAACATGGAATTTAACGGAATGGAATGTGGAATGGAACTTGGAATGGAACGTGGAATGGAACGAGCAATGTAATGAAGAATGGAATGTGGAATGGAATTTGGAATGGAACGGAAAGGAATGCGGAATGGAATGTGCAATGGAATGTGGAATGCAGCGTGGAATGGAATGGAATGGAACGTGGAATGGAACATGGAATGGAACGGAATGGAACGTGGAATGGAACATGGAATGGAACTTGGAATGGAACATGGACTGGAAGGTGGAATTGAAAGGGCAATGGAATGTGGAATGTAACATGGAATGTAATGCAATGGAAACTGGAATGCAACTTGGAATGGAATGGAATGGATTGTGGAATGAAATCTGGAATGGAATGTGGAATGGAACCTGGATAGGAACATGGTATGTGGATTGGAATGTGGAATGGAATGGAATGGAATGTGGAATGGAATGTGAAATGGAAAGGAGAGTAATGTGGAACGGAATGTGGAATGGAATGTGGAATGCAATGGAATGGAATATGGAATGGAAAGGAAAGGAATGTGGAATATAATGGAATGGAATGGAATGGAATGGGAATGGAATAGAATGGAATGTGGACTGCAATGGAATGGAATGAAATGAGGAACAGAATGGAATGGAATGTGGAATGCAATGCAATGGAATGAAATGAGGAATTGAAAGGAATGGAATGTGGAAGGGAATGGAATGGAATGTGAAATGGAATGGAACAGAACGTTGAATGTAATGTGGAATGGAATAGAATGCAATGTGGAATGAAATGGAAGGGCATGTGGAAAAGAATGTGGAATGAATGTGGAATGGAAAGTGGAATGGATTGGAATGGAATGTTCAATGGAATGGAAAGGAATGTGGAATAGAATGGAATCGGATAGAACAGAATGCGGAATGGAATGGAATAGAATGTGGAATGCAAAGGAATGGAGTGAAATGTGGAATTGAATGGAATGGACACTGGAAAGGAATGGAATGGAATGTGGAATGGGATGGAATGGAACTTGGAATGGAACGTGGAATGGAATGTGGAATGGAATGTGGAATGGAATGTGGAATGGCATGAGGAATGGAATGTGGAATGCAATGGAATGGAATGTTGACTGTAAAGGAATGGAATATGGAATAGAATGGAATGGAATGCAATGTGGAATGGAATGGAAAGGAACGTGGAATTGAATGCAGTGGAATGTGGAAGGGAATGGAATGGAACGTGGAATAGAATGTGGAATGGAATGCAATGCAACGTGAAATGAAATGTGGAAAGGAATGAGTAATGAAAAGTGGAATGGAACGTGAAATGAAATGCAAAGGAACGTGAAATAGATTGGAATGGAACGTAGAATGTAATGTGGAATGGAATGCGGAATGGGACGTGGAACGGAATGGAATGCAACTTAGAATGGAATGTGGTAGAATGTGAAATGGAATGGAAAGGAATGTGGAATGGAATGGATTGGAATGTGGAAGGGAATGTACTGGAATGTGGAATGGAATGGAATGAAACGTGGAATGGAATGTGGAATGGTATGTGGAATGGATTGTTTAATGGAATGGAATGGAATGTGGAATAGAATGCAATGGAATGTAATGAAACGTGCAATGGACTGTGGAATGGTACGTTGAATGGATTGTTTAATGGAAGGGAATGGAATGTGGAATAGAATGGAATGGAACGGAGTGTGGAATGGAATGTGGAATGGAATGGAATGGAATGAGGAATGGAATTTGAAATGGAATGTGGAAAGGAAAGTTTAATGGAATGGAATGGAATGTGGAATCGAACATGGAATGAAATCGAATGGGATGTGGAATGGAAAGTGGAATGGAATGTGGAATGGAAAGTGGAATGGAATGGAATGGAATGTGGAATGGAATGTTGAGTGGAGTGTGGAATGGAATGGAATGGGATGTGGAATGGACTGTGTAATGAAATGAAATGGAATGTGGAATGGAACGTAATGGAAAGTGGAATGGAATGTGGAATGGAATGTGGAATGGAAAGGAATGAAATATGGAATGGAATGTGGAAACGAAAGTGGAAAGGAATGCAATGGAATTTGGCAGGGAACGTGGATTGGAATGGAATGGAAAGTGGAATTGAACGTGTATTGTAAACTGGAATGGAATGGAATGGAATGTGGAATGGAATGGAATGGAATGTTGAATGGAATGTAATGGAATATGGAATAGAATGCAGTGGAATGGAATGTAGAATGGAATGTGGAATGGAACGTAAAATGGAATGTGGAATGGAATTTGGAATGCAATGGAATTGAATGTGGAATGGAATGTGGAATGAAATGGAATGGAATGGAATGTGGAATGGAATGCGGAATGGAATGGAATTGTATGTGGAATGGAACGTGGAATGGGACGTGAAATTGAATGAAATGGAATGTGGAAAGAAATATGGAATGTTATGGAATGGAGTTTGGAATGGAGTGTGGAATGGAATGTGGAATGGAATGGAAGGTGGAATGGAATGTGGAGTGGAATAGATTGCAATGTTAAAATGTAATGGAATGGAATGTGGATTGCAATGTGGATTACAATGGAATGCAATGTGGAATTGAATGGATTGGAATGTGGCATATAATTTTCAATGGAATGTGGCATGAAATATGGAGTGGAACGTTGAATGGAAAGTGGAATGTAATGGAATGGATCGTGGAATGGAACATGGAATGGAATGTGGAATGGAAGGTGGAATGGAGCGTGGAATGGAATCGAAAGGAGCATGGAATGGAATGTGGAACGGAACGTGGAATGGAATGCGGAATGGAATGGATTGGAATGTGCAATGGAATGTGGAATGGAATAGACTGGAATGTGGAATGGAATGTGGAATGAAATGCAACGGAATGTGGAATGGAATGGAATGGAATGTGGAATGGAGTGGAATGGAATGTTGTATGGAATGAGGAATGGAATGTGGAGTGGCCCTCAGAATGGAACAGAGTGCAACGTGGAATGGAATGTGGAATGGAATGTGAAATGGAACGTGGAAGGAATGCAGTGAGGAATGGAACGTGGATTCGAATTTAATGGAACGTGGAATGGAACGTGGAATGGAATGTGGAATGGAAAGTGGAATGGAATGGAATGTGGAATGGATCGTGTAATGGAATGGAATGGAATGTGGAATGGAATGTGGAATGGAACGTGGAATGGAATGTGGAATGCAACGTTGAATGGAATGTGCAATTGAATGTGAAATGGAACGTGGAAAGGAATGGAATGGAAAGTGGAATGGTACGTGGAATGGAATGGAAAGGAACGTGGAATGGAATGTGGAATGGAACGTGGAATGGAATGGAATGGAATGTAGAATGGAATGTGGAATTTAATGTGGAAGAGAATGTGCAATGGAATTCAATGGAATGGAATGGAATGTGGTATGGAATGTGGAAAGGAATGTTTAATGGAAAGTGGAATGCAATGGAATTAAATGTGGAATGGAATGTGGAATGGAACGGTGAATGCAATGGAATAGAAAGTGGAATGGGATGGACTGGAATGTGGAATGGAAAGTGGAATGGAATGTGGAAGGCAATTTGGAATGGAACGTGGAATGGAATGGAATGTGAAACAGAATGGAATGGAATGTGGAATGGAATGCGGGATGGAATGTAGAATGGAATGGAATGGAATTTGGAATGGAGTGGAATGGAATGTTGATTCGAAGGTGGAAGGGAATCTGCTATGTAACGTGGAATGTAAAGGAATGGAATGTGGAATGGAATGCAGTGGAATGTGGAATGGAATGTAATGTAATGTGGAATGGAATGTGGAATGGAATGGAATGGAATGTGGAATAGAATGTGTAATGCAATGGAGTGGAATGCAAAATGGAATGGAGGGCAATGTGAAATGGAATGTGGAATGGAACATGGAATGGAACTTGGAATGGAATGTGGAATGGAATGGAAAAGAATGAGAATGGAATGGTTCGGAATGTGGAATAAAATGTGGTATGCAATGGAATGGAATATTGAATGCAATAGAATGGAATGGTGTGGAATGTGGAATGGAATGGAAAGGAATGTGGAATTGAATGTGGAATGGAATGGAATGGAACATGGAAAGGAATGTGGAATGGAATGTGGAATGCGACGTGGAATAGAATGTGGAATGTAATTTGGAATGGAAAGTAGTGGAATGTGGAATGCAAAGGAATGGAATGTGGAATGGAATGCAACGGAATGTGGAATGGAATGTGGAAGAGAATGGAATGGAAGGTGGAATAGAATGTGGAATGGAATGGATAGGAATCCGAAATGGAATGGAATGGAATGGTATGGAATGTGGAATGGAATGTGGAATGGAAACCGGAATGGAATGTGGAATGGAAAGTGTAATGGAATGGAATTGAATGTGCTGTGGAATATGGAAGGAATCTGGAATACAACTTGGAAAGGAATGTGGAATTTAACGTGTAATGGAAGGTGGAATGGAATGGATTGGAACGTGCAATGGAATGTGAAGTGGAATGGAATGGAATGGAAGGTGGAATGGAAAGGAATGGAACGAGGAATGGAACATGGAATGGAACGTGGAAAACAACGTGGAATTGAACGTGGAATGTAATGTTAAATGGAATGGAATGGAATGTGGAATAGAATGGAAAGGAATGTGGAATGGAATGGAATGGAATGGAGGGGAATGTGGAATGGAATGGAATGGAATGGAATGCAGAATGCAATGGAATTAATTGTGGAATGCAATGGAATGGAAAGGAATGGAATCTAATGGAATTTGGAATAGAATGGAATGGAATGTGAAATGGAATGGAATGGAATGTGGAATGGAATGTGGAATAGAATGTGGAGTGGAAAGTGCAAGGGAAAGTGGAATGTAATGGAATGGAATGTGGAATGGAAAGTGGAATTGAATCGAAGGGAACGGGGAATGGAAAGCAGAACGGAATGGAGTAGAACGTGGAATCGAACGTGGATTCGAACATCGAATGGAATGGCCAATGGACTGTGGAATTGAACGTGGAATGGAATGGAATGGAAAGTGGAATGGGACGTGGAATGTAGTGAAACGGAATGGAATGGATTGTGGAATGGAACATGGAATTTAACGGAATGGAATGTGGAATGGAACTTGGAATGGAACGTGGAATGGAACGAGCAATGTAATGAAGAATGGAATGTGGAATGGAATTTGGAATGGAACGGAAAGGAATGCGGAATGGAATGTGCAATGGAATGTGGAATGCAGCGTGGAATGGAATGGAATGGAACGTGGAATGGAACATGGAATGGAACGGAATGGAACGTGGAATGGAACATGGAATGGAACTTGGAATGGAACATGGACTGGAAGGTGGAATTGAAAGGGCAATGGAATGTGGAATGTAACATGGAATGTAATGCAATGGAAACTGGAATGCAACTTGGAATGGAATGGAATGGATTGTGGAATGAAATCTGGAATGGAATGTGGAATGGAACCTGGATAGGAACATGGTATGTGGATTGGAATGTGGAATGGAATGGAATGGAATGTGGAATGGAATGTGAAATGGAAAGGAGAGTAATGTGGAACGGAATGTGGAATGGAATGTGGAATGCAATGGAATGGAATATGGAATGGAAAGGAAAGGAATGTGGAATATAATGGAATGGAATGGAATGGAATGGGAATGGAATAGAATGGAATGTGGACTGCAATGGAATGGAATGAAATGAGGAACAGAATGGAATGGAATGTGGAATGCAATGCAATGGAATGAAATGAGGAATTGAAAGGAATGGAATGTGGAAGGGAATGGAATGGAATGTGAAATGGAATGGAACAGAACGTTGAATGTAATGTGGAATGGAATAGAATGCAATGTGGAATGAAATGGAAGGGCATGTGGAAAAGAATGTGGAATGAATGTGGAATGGAAAGTGGAATGGATTGGAATGGAATGTTCAATGGAATGGAAAGGAATGTGGAATAGAATGGAATCGGATAGAACAGAATGCGGAATGGAATGGAATAGAATGTGGAATGCAAAGGAATGGAGTGAAATGTGGAATTGAATGGAATGGACAATGGAAAGGGATGGAATGGAATGTGGAATGGGATGGAATGGAACTTGGAATGGAACGTGGAATGGAATGTGGAATGGAATGTGGAATGGAATGTGGAATGGCATGAGGAATGGAATGTGGAATGCAATGGAATGGAATGTTGACTGTAAAGGAATGGAATATGGAATAGAATGGAATGGAATGCAATGTGGAATGGAATGGAAAGGAACGTGGAATTGAATGCAGTGGAATGTGGAAGGGAATGGAATGGAACGTGGAATAGAATGTGGAATGGAATGCAATGCAACGTGAAATGAAATGTGGAAAGGAATGAGTAATGAAAAGTGGAATGGAACGTGAAATGAAATGCAAAGGAACGTGAAATAGATTGGAATGGAACGTAGAATGTAATGTGGAATGGAATGCGGAATGGGACGTGGAACGGAATGGAATGCAACTTAGAATGGAATGTGGTAGAATGTGAAATGGAATGGAAAGGAATGTGGAATGGAATGGATTGGAATGTGGAAGGGAATGTACTGGAATGTGGAATGGAATGGAATGAAACGTGGAATGGAATGTGGAATGGTATGTGGAATGGATTGTTTAATGGAATGGAATGGAATGTGGAATAGAATGCAATGGAATGTAATGAAACGTGCAATGGACTGTGGAATGGTACGTTGAATGGATTGTTTAATGGAAGGGAATGGAATGTGGAATAGAATGGAATGGAACGGAGTGTGGAATGGAATGTGGAATGGAATGGAATGGAATGAGGAATGGAATTTGAAATGGAATGTGGAAAGGAAAGTTTAATGGAATGGAATGGAATGTGGAATCGAACATGGAATGAAATCGAATGGGATGTGGAATGGAAAGTGGAATGGAATGTGGAATGGAAAGTGGAATGGAATGGAATGGAATGTGGAATGGAATGTTGAGTGGAGTGTGGAATGGAATGGAATGGGATGTGGAATGGACTGTGTAATGAAATGAAATGGAATGTGGAATGGAACGTAATGGAAAGTGGAATGGCATGTGGAATGGAATGTGGAATGGAAAGGAATGAAATATGGAATGGAATGTGGAAACGAAAGTGGAAAGGAATGCAATGGAATTTGGCAGGGAACGTGGATTGGAATGGAATGGAAAGTGGAATTGAACGTGTATTGTAAACTGGAATGGAATGGAATGGAATGTGGAATGGAATGGAATGGAATGTTGAATGGAATGTAATGGAATATGGAATAGAATGCAGTGGAATGGAATGTAGAATGGAATGTGGAATGGAACGTAAAATGGAATGTGGAATGGAATTTTGAATGCAATGGAATTGAATGTGGAATGGAATGTGGAATGAAATGGAATGGAATGCAATGTGGAATGGAATGCGGAATGGAATGGAATTGTATGTGGAATGGAACGTGGAATGGGACGTGAAATTGAATGAAATGGAATGTGGAAAGAAATATGGAATGTTATGGAATGGAGTTTGGAATGGAGTGTGGAATGGAATGTGGAATGGAATGGAAGGTGGAATGGAATGTGGAGTGGAATAGATTGCAATGTTAAAATGTAATGGAATGGAATGTGGATTGCAATGTGGATTACAATGGAATGCAATGTGGAATTGAATGGATTGGAATGTGGCATATAATTTTCAATGGAATGTGGCATGAAATATGGAGTGGAACGTTGAATGGAAAGTGGAATGTAATGGAATGGATCGTGGAATGGAACATGGAATGGAATGTGGAATGGAAGGTGGAATGGAGCGTGGAATGGAATCGAAAGGAGCATGGAATGGAATGTGGAACGGAACGTGGAATGGAATGCGGAATGGAATGGATTGGAATGTGCAATGGAATGTGGAATGGAATAGACTGGAATGTGGAATGGAATGTGGAATGAAATGCAACGGAATGTGGAATGGAATGGAATGGAATGTGGAATGGAGTGGAATGGAATGTTGTATGGAATGAGGAATGGAATGTGGAGTGGCCCTCAGAATGGAACAGAGTGCAACGTGGAATGGAATGTGGAATGGAATGTGAAATGGAACGTGGAAGGAATGCAGTGAGGAATGGAACGTGGATTCGAATTTAATGGAACGTGGAATGGAACGTGGAATGGAATGTGGAATGGAAAGTGGAATGGAATGGAATGTGGAATGGATCGTGTAATGGAATGGAATGGAATGTGGAATGGAATGTGGAATGGAACGTGGAATGGAATGTGGAATGCAACGTTGAATGGAATGTGCAATTGAATGTGAAATGGAACGTGGAAAGGAATGGAATGGAAAGTGGAATGGTACGTGGAATGGAATGGAAAGGAACGTGGAATGGAATGTGGAATGGAACGTGGAATGGAATGGAATGGAATGTAGAATGGAATGTGGAATTTAATGTGGAAGAGAATGTGCAATGGAATTCAATGGAATGGAATGGAATGTGGTATGGAATGTGGAAAGGAATGTGGAATGGAAAGTGGAATGCAATGGAATTAAATGTGGAATGGAATGTGGAATGGAACGGGGAATGCAATGGAATAGAAAGTGGAATGGGATGGACTGGAATGTGGAATGGAAAGTGGAATGGAATGTGGAAGGCAATTTGGAATGGAACGTGGAATGGAATGGAATGTGAAACAGAATGGAATGGAATGTGGAATGGAATGCGGAATGGAATGTAGAATGGAATGGAATGGAATTTGGAATTGAGTGGAATGCAATGTTGATTCGAAGGTGGAAGGGAATCTGCTATGTAAGGTGGAATGTAAAGGAATGGAATGTGGAATGGAATGCAATGGAATGTGGAATGGAATGTAATGTAATGTGGAATGGAATGTGGAATGGAATGGATTGGAATGTGGAATAGAATGTGTAATGCAATGGAGTGGAATGCAAAATGGAATGGAGGGCAATGTGAAATGGAATGTGGAATGGAACGTGGAATGGAACTTGGAATGGAATGTGGAATGGAATGGAAAAGAATGAGAATGGAATGGTTTGGAATGTGGAATAAAATGTGGTATGCAATGGAATGGAATATTGAATGCAATAGAATGGAATGGTGTGGAATGTGGAATGGAATGGAAAGGAATGTGGAATGGAATGTGGAATGGAATGGAATGGAACATGGAAAGGAATGTGGAATGGAATGTGGAATGCGACGTGGAATAGAATGTGGAATGTAATTTGGAATGGAAAGTAGTGGAATGTGGAATGCAAAGGAATGGAATGTGGAATGGAATGCAATGGAATGTGGAATGGAATGTGGAAGAGAATGGAATGGAAGGTGGAATAGAATGCGGAATGGAATGGTTAGGAATCCGGAATGGAATGGAATGGAATGGTATGGAATGTGGAATGGAATGTGGAATGGAAACTGGAATGGAATGTGGAATGGAAAGTGTAATGGAATGGAATTGAATGTGCTGTGGAATATGGAAGGAATCTGGAATACAACTTGGAAAGGAATGTGGAATTTAACGTGTAATGGAAGGTGGAATGGAATGGATTGGAACGTGCAACGGAATGTGAAGTGGAATGGAATGGAATGGAAGGTGGAATGGAAAGGAATGGAACGAGGAATGGAACATGGAATGGAACGTGGAAAACAACGTGGAATTGAACGTGGAATGTAATGTTAAATGGAATGGAATGGAATGTGGAATAGAATGGAAAGGAATGTGGAATGGAATGGAATGGAATGGAGGGGAATGTGGAATGGAATGGAATGGAATGCGGAATGCAATGGAATTAATTGTGGAATGCAATGGAATGGAATGGAATGGAATCTAATGGAATTTGGAATAGAATGGAATGGAATGTGAAATTTAATGGAATGGAATGTGGAATGGAATGTGGAATAGAATGTGGATTGGAAAGTGCAAAGGAAAGTGGAATGTAATGGAATGGAATGTGGAATGGAAAGTGGAATTGAATCGAAGGGAACGGGGAATGGAAAGTAGAATGGAATGGAGAAGAACGTGGAATCGAACGTGGATTCGAACATCGAATGGAATGGCCAATGGACTGTGGAATTGAACGTGGAATGGAATGGAATGGAAAGTGGAATGGGACGTGGAATGTAGTGAAACGGAATGGAATGGATTGTGGAATGGAACATGGAATTTAACGGAATGGAATGTGGAATGGAATTTGGAATGGAACGTGGAATGGAACGAGCAATGTAATGAAGAATGGAATGTGGAATGGAATTTGGAATGGAACGGAAAGGAATGCGGAATGGAATGTGCAATGGAATGTGGAATGCAGCGTGGAATGGAATGGAATGGAACGTGGAATGGAACATGGAATGGAACGGAATGGAACGTGGAATGGAACATGGAATGGAACGTGGAATGGAACATGGAATGGAAGGTGGAATTGAAAGGGCAATGGAATGTGGAATGTAACATGGAATGTAATGCAATGGAAACTGGAATGCAACTTGGAATGGAATGGAATGGAGTGTGGAATGAAATCTGGAATGGAATGTGGAATGGAACCTGGATAGGAACATGGTATGTGGATTGGAATGTGGAATGGAATGGAATGGAATGTGGAATGGAATGTGAAATGGAAAGGAGAGTAATGTGGAACGGAATGTGGAATGGAATGTGGAATGCAATGGAATGGAATATGGAATGGAAAGGAAAGGAATGTGGAATATAATGGAATGGAATGGGAATGGAATAGAATGGAATGTGGACTGCAATGGAATGGAATGAAATGAGGAACAGAATGGAATGGAATGTGGAATGCAATGCAATGGAATGAAATGAGGAATTGAAAGGAATGGAATGTGGAATGGAATGGAATGGAATGTGAAATGGAATGGAACAGAACGTTGAATGGAATGTGGAATGGAATAGAATGGAATGTGGAATGAAATGGAAGGGCATGTGGAAAAGAATGTGGAATGAATGTGGAATGGAAAGTGGAATGGATTGGAACGGAATGTTCAATGGAATGGAAAGGAATGTGGAATAGAATGGAATCGGATAGAACGGAATGCGGAATGGAATGGAATAGAATGTGGAATGCCAAGGAATGGAGTGAAATGTGGAATTGAATGGAATGGAAAATGGAAAGGAATGGAATGGAATGTGGAATGGCATGGAATGGAACGTGGAATGGAACGTGGAATGGAATGTGGAATGGAATGTAGAATGGCATGAGGAATGGAATGTGGAATGCAATGGAATGGAATGTTGACTGTAAAGGAATGGAATATGGAATAGAATGGAATGGAATGCAATGTGGAATGGAATGGAAAGGAACGTGGAATTGAATGCAGTGGAATGTGGAAGGGAATGGAATGGAACGTGGAATAGAATGTGGAATGGAATGCAATGCAACGTGAAATGAAATGTGGAAAGGAATGAGTAATGAAAAGTGGAATGGAACGTGAAATGAAATGCAAAGGAACGTGAAATAGATTGGAATGGAACGTAGAATGTAATGTGGAATGGAATGCGGAATGGGACGTGGAACGGAATGGAATGCAACTTAGAATGGAATGTGGTAGAATGTGAAATGGAATGGAAAGCAATGTGGAATGGAATGGATTGGAATGTGGAAGGGAATGTACTGGAATGTGGAATGGAATGGAATGAAACGTGGAATGGAATGTGGAATGGTATGTGGAATGGATTGTTTAATGGAATGGAATGGAATGTGGAATAGAATGCAATGGAATGTAATGAAACGTGCAATGGACTGTGGAATGGTACGTTGAATGGATTGTTTAATGGAAGGGAATGGAATGTGGAATAGAATGGAATGGAACGGAGTGTGGAATGGAATGTGGAATGGAATGGAATGGAATGAGGAATGGAATTTGAAATGGAATGTGGAAAGGAAAGTTTAATGGAATGGAATGGAATGTGGAATCGAACATGGAATGAAATCGAATGGGATGTGGAATGGAAAGTGGAATGGAATGTGGAATGGAAAGTGGAATGGAATGGAATGGAATGTGGAATGGAATGTTGAGTGGAGTGTGGAATGGAATGGAATGGGATGTGGAATGGACTGTGTAATGAAATGAAATGGAATGTGGAATGGAACGTAATGGAAAGTGGAATGGAATGTGGAATGGAATGTGGAATGGAAAGGAATGAAATATGGAATGGAATGTGGAAACGAAAGTGGAAAGGAATGCAATGGAATTTGGCAGGGAACGTGGATTGGAATGGAATGGAAAGTGGAATTGAACGTGTATTGTAAACTGGAATGGAATGGAATGGAATGTGGAATGGAATGGAATGGAATGTTGAATGGAATGTAATGGAATATGGAATAGAATGCAGTGGAATGGAATGTAGAATGGAATGTGGAATGGAACGTAAAATGGAATGTGGAATGGAATTTGGAATGCAATGGAATTGAATGTGGAATGGAATGTGGAATGAAATGGAATGGAATGGAATGTGGAATGGAATGCGGAATGGAATGGAATTGTATGTGGAATGGAACGTGGAATGGGACGTGAAATTGAATGAAATGGAATGTGGAAAGAAATATGGAATGTTATGGAATGGAGTGTGGAATGGAGTGTGGAATGGAATGTGGAATGGAAGGGAAGGTGGAATGGAATGTGGAGTGGAATAGATTGCAATGTTAAAATGTAATGGAATGGAATGTGGATTGCAATGTGGATTACAATGGAATGCAATGTGGAATTGAATGGATTGGAATGTGGCATATAATTTTCAATGGAATGTGGCATGAAATATGGAGTGGAACGTTGAATGGAAAGTGGAATGGAATGGAATGGATCGTGGAATGGAACATGGAATGGAATGTGGAATGGAAGGTGGAATGGAGCGTGGAATGGAATCGAAAGGAGCGTGGAATGGAATGTGGAACGGAACGTGGAATGGAATGCGGAATGGAATGGATTGGAATGTGCAATGGAATGTGGAATGGAATGGACTGGAATGTGGAATGGAATGTGGAATGAAATGCAACGGAATGTGGAATGGAATGGAATGGAATGTGGAATGGAGTGGAATGGAATGTTGTATGGAATGAGGAATGGAATGTGGAGTGGCCCTCAGAATGGAACAGAGTGCAACGTGGAATGGAATGTGAAATGGAACGTGGAAGGAATGCAGTGAGGAATGGAACGTGGATTCGAATTTAATGGAACGTGGAATGGAACGTGGAATGGAATGTGGAATGGAAAGTGGAATGGAATGGAATGTGGAATGGATCGTGTAATGGAATGGAATGGAATGTGGAATGGAACGTGGAATGGAATGTGGAATGCAACGTTGAATGGAATGTGCAATTGAATGTGAAATGGAACGTGGAAAGGAATGGAATGGAAAGTGGAATGGTACGTGGAATGGAATGGAAAGGAACGTGGAATGGAATGTGGAATGGAACGTGGAATGGAATGGAATGGAATGTAGAATGGAATGTGGAATTTAATGTGGAAGAGAATGTGCAATGGAATTCAATGGAATGGAATGGAATGTGGTATGGAATGTGGAAAGGAATGTGGAATGGAAAGTGGAATGCAATGGAATTAAATGTGGAATGGAATGTGGAATGGAACGGGGAATGCAATGGAATAGAAAGTGGAATGGGATGGACTGGAATGTGGAATGGAAAGTGGAATGGAATGTGGAAGGCAATTTGGAATGGAACGTGGAATGGAATGGAATGTGAAACAGAATGGAATGGAATGTGGAATGGAATGCGGAATGGAATGTAGAATGGAATGGAATGGAATTTGGAATGGAGTGGAATGCAATGTTGATTCGAAGGTGGAAGGGAATCTGCTATGTAAGGTGGAATGTAAAGGAATGGAATGTGGAATGGAATGCAGTGGAATGTGGAATGGAATGTAATGTAATGTGGAATGGAATGTGGAATGGAATGGATTGGAATGTGGAATAGAATGTGTAATGCAATGGAGTGGAATGCAAAATGGAATGGAGGGCAATGTGAAATGGAATGTGGAATGGAACGTGGAATGGAACTTGGAATGGAATGTGGAATGGAATGGAAAAGAATGAGAATGGAATGGTTTGGAATGTGGAATAAAATGTGGTATGCAATGGAATGGAATATTGAATGCAATAGAATGGAATGGTGTGGAATGTGGAATGGAATGGAAAGGAATGTGGAATGGAATGTGGAATGGAATGGAATGGAACATGGAAAGGAATGTGGAATGGAATGTGGAATGCGACGTGGAATAGAATGTGGAATGTAATTTGGAATGGAAAGTAGTGGAATGTGGAATGCAAAGGAATGGAATGTGGAATGGAATGCAATGGAATGTGGAATGGAATGTGGAAGAGAATGGAATGGAAGGTGGAATAGAATGCGGAATGGAATGGTTAGGAATCCGGAATGGAATGGAATGGAATGGTATGGAATGTGGAATGGAATGTGGAATGGAAACTGGAATGGAATGTGGAATGGAAAGTGTAATGGAATGGAATTGAATGTGCTGTGGAATATGGAAGGAATCTGGAATACAACTTGGAAAGGAATGTGGAATTTAACGTGTAATGGAAGGTGGAATGGAATGGATTGGAACGTGCAACGGAATGTGAAGTGGAATGGAATGGAATGGAAGGTGGAATGGAAAGGAATGGAACGAGGAATGGAACATGGAATGGAACGTGGAAAACAACGTGGAATTGAACGTGGAATGTAATGTTAAATGGAATGGAATGGAATGTGGAATAGAATGGAAAGGGATGTGGAATGGAATGGAATGGAATGGAGGGGAATGTGGAATGGAATGGAATGGAATGGAATGGAATGCGGAATGCAATGGAATTAATTGTGGAATGGAATGGAATGGAATGGAATGGAATCTAATGGAATTTGTAATAGAATGGAATGGAATGTGAAATGGAGTGGAATGTAATGTGGAATGGAATGTGGAATAGAATGTGGAGTGGAAAGTGCAAAGGAAAGTGGAATGTAATGGAATGGAATGTGGAATGGAAAGTGGAATTGAATCGAAGGGAACGGGGAATGGAAAGTAGAACTGAATGGAGTAGAACATGGAATCGAACGTGGATTCGAACATCGAATGGAATGGCCAATGGACTGTGGAATTGAACGTGGAATGGAATGGAATGGAAAGTGGAATGGGACGTGGAATGTAGTGAAACGGAATGGAATGGATTGTGGAATGGAACATGGAGTTTAACGGAATGGAATGTGGAATGGAACTTGGAATGGAACGTGGAATGGAACGAGCAATGTAATGAAGAATGGAATGTGGAATGGAATTTGGAATGGAACGGAAAGGAATGCGGAATGGAATGTGCAATGGAATGTGGAATGCAGCGTGGAATGGAATTGAATGGAACGTGGAATGGAACATGGAATGGAACGGAATGGAACGTGGAATGGAACATGGAATGGAACGTGGAATGGAACATGGAATGGAAGGTGGAATTGAAAGGGCAATGGAATGTGGCATGTAACATGCAATGTAATGCAATGGAAACTGGAATGCAACTTGGAATGGAATGGAATGGATTGTGGAATGAAATCTGGAATGGAATGTGGAATGGAACCTGGATAGGAACATGGTATGTGGATTGGAATGTGGAATGGAATGGAATGGAATGTGGAATGGAATGTGAAATGGAAAGGAAAGTAATGTGGAACGGAATGTGGAATGGAATGTGGAATGCAATGGAATGGAATATGGAATGGAATGGAAAGGAATGTGGAATATAATGGAATGGAATGGAATGGAATGGGAATGGAATAGAATGGAATGTGGACTGCAATGGAATAGAATGAAATGAGGAACAGAATGGAATGGAATGTGGAATGCAATACAATAGAATGAAATGAGGAATTGAAAGGAATGGAATGTGGAATGGAATGGAATGGAATGCGAAATGGAATGGAACAGAACGTTGAATGGAATGTGGAATGGAATAGAATGGAATGTGGAATGAAATGGAAGGGAATGTGGAAAAGAATGTGGAATGAATGTGGAATGGAAAGTGGAATGGATTGGAATGGAATGTTCAATGGAATGGAAAGGAATGTGGAATAGAATGGAATCGGATAGAACGGAATGCGGACTGGAATGGAATAGAATGTGGAATGCAAAGGAATGGAGTGAAATGTGGAATTGAATGGAATGGAAAATGGAAAGGAATGGAATGGAATGTGGAATGGGATGGAATGGAACGTGGAATGGAACGTGGAATGGAATGTGGAATGGAATGTTGAATGGAATGTGGAATGGCATGAGGAATGGAATGTGGAATGCAATGGAATGGAATGTTGACTGTAAAGGAATGGAATATGGAATAGAATGGAATGGAATGCAATGTGGAATGGAATGGAAAGGAACGTGGAATTGAATGCAGTGGAATGTGGAAGGGAATGGAATGGAACGTGGAATAGAATGTGGAATGGAATGCAATGCAACGTGAAATGAAATGTGGAAAGGAATGAGTAATGAAAAGTGGAATGGAACGTGAAATGAAATGCAAAGGAACGTGAAATAGATTGGAATGGAACGTAGAATGTAATGTGGAATGGAATGCGGAATGGGACGTGGAACGGAATGGAATGCAACTTAGAATGGAATGTGGTAGAATGTGAAATGGAATGGAAAGGAATGTGGAATGGAATGGATTGGAATGTGGAAGGGAATGTACTGGAATGTGGAATGGAATGGAATGAAACGTGGAATGGAATGTGGAATGGTACGTGGAATGGATTGTTTAATGGAATGGAATGGAATGTGGAATAGAATGCAATGGAATGTAATGAAACGTGGAATGGAATGTGGAATGGTACGTTGAATGGATTGTTTAATGGAAGGGAATGGAATGTGCAATAGAATGGAATGGAACGGAGTGTGGAATGGAATGTGGAATGCAATGGAATGGAATATGGAATGGAATAGAAAGGAATGTGGAATATAATGGAATGGAATGGGAATGGAATAGAATGGAATGTGGATGGCAATGGAATGGAATGAAATGAGGAACAGAATGGAATGAAATGTGGAATGCAATGCAATGGAATGAAATGGGAAATTGAAAGGAATGGAATGTAGAATGGAATGGAATGGAATGGGAAATGGAATGGAACAGAACGTTGAATGGAAGGTGGAATGGAATAGAATGGAATGTGGATTGAAATGGAAGGGAATGTGGAAAAGAATGTGGAATGAATGTGGAATGGAAAGTGGAATGGATTGGATTGGAATGTTCAATGGAATGGAAAGGAATGTGGAATAGAATGGAATCGGATAGAACGGAATGCGGAATGGAATGGAATAGAATGTGGAATGCAAAGGAATGTAGTGAAATGTGGAATTGAATGGAATGGAAAATGGAAAGGAATGGAATGGAATGTTGAATGGGATGGAATGGAACGTGGAATGGAACGTGGAATGGAATGTGGAATGGAATGTGGAATGGAATGTGGAATGACATGAGGAATGGAATGTGGAATGCAATGGAATGGAATGTTGACTGTAAAGGAATGGAATATGGAATAGAATGGAATGGAATGCAATGTGGACTGGAATGGAAAGGAACGTGGAATTGAATGCAGTGGAATGTGGAAGGGAATGGAATGGAACGTGGAATAGAATGTGGAATGGAATGCAATGCAACGTGAAATGAAATGTGGAAAGGAATGAGTAATGAAAAGTGGAATGGAACGTGAAATGAAATGCAAAGGAACGTGAAATAGATTGGAATGGAACGTAGAATGTAATGTGGAATGGAATGCAGAATGGGTCGTGGAACGGAATGGAATACAACTTAGAATGGAATGTGGTAGAATGTGAAATGGAATGGAAAGGAATGTGGAATGGAATGGATTGGAATGTGGAATGGAATGTACTGGAATGTGGAATGGAATGGAATGAAACGTGGAATGGAATGTGGAATGGTACGTGGAATGGATTGTTTAATGGAATGGAATGGAATGTGGAATAGAATGCAATGGAATGTAATGAAACGTGGAATGGACTGTGGAATGGTACGTTGAATGGATTGTTTAATGGAAGGGAATGGAATGTGGAATAGAATGGAATGGAACGGAGTGTGGAATGGAATGTGGAATGGAATGGAATGGAATGAGGAATGGAATTTGAAATGGAGTGTGGAAAGGAAAGTTTAATGGAATGGAATGGAATATGGAATCGAACATGGAATGAAATCGAATGGGATGTGGAATGGAATGTGGAATGGAAAGGAATGAAATATGGAATGGAATGTGGAAACAAAAGTGGAAAGGAATGCAATAGAATTTGGCAGGGAACGTGGATTGGAATGGAATGGAAAGTGGAATTGAACGTGTATTGTAAACTGGAATGGAATGGAATGGAATGTGGAATGGAATGGAATGGAATGTTGAATGGAATGTAATGGAATATGGAATAGAATGCAGTGGAATGGAATGTAGAATGGAATGTGGAATGGAACGTAAAATGGAATGTGGAATGGAATTTGGAATGCAATGGAATTGAATGTGGAATGGAATGTGGAATGAAATGGAATGGAATGGAATGTGGAATGGAATGCGGAATGGAATGGAATTGTATGTGGAATGGAACGTGGAATGGGACGTGAAATTGAATGAAATGGAATGTGGAAAGAAATATGGAATGTTATGGAATGGAGTTTGGAATGGAGTGTGGAATGGAATGTGGAATGGAATGGAAGGTGGAATGGAATGTGGAGTGGAATAGATTGCAATGTTAAAATGTAATGGAATGGAATGTGGATTGCAATGTGGATTACAATGGAATGCAATGTGGAATTGAATGGATTGGAATGTGGCATATAATTTTCAATGGAATGGGGCATGAAATATGGAGTGGAACGTTGAATGGAAAGTGGAATGGAATGGAATGGATCGTGGAATGGAACATGGAATGGAATGTGGAATGGAAGGTGGAATGGAGCGTGGAATGGAATCGAAAGGAGCATGGAATGGAATGTGGAACGGAACGTGGAATGGAATGCGGAATGGAATGGATTGGAATGTGCAATGGAATGTGGAATGGAATAGACTGGAATGTGGAATGGAATGTGGAATGAAATGCAACGGAAT
Source organism: Pongo pygmaeus (assembly GCF_028885625.2). NCBI lineage: Eukaryota > Metazoa > Chordata > Mammalia > Primates > Hominidae > Pongo > Pongo pygmaeus. The sequence continues at coordinate 45,183,562 of NC_072397.2, read as the reverse complement.
GTGGAATGGAATGGAATGGAATGTGGAATGGAGTGGAATGGAATGTTGTATGGAATGAGGAATGGAATGTGGAGTGGCCCTCAGAATGGAACAGAGTGCAACGTGGAATGGAATGTGGAATGGAATGTGAAATGGAACGTGGAAGGAATGCAGTGAGGAATGGAACGTGGATTCGAATTTAATGGAACGTGGAATGGAACGTGGAATGGAATGTGGAATGGAAAGTGGAATGGAATGGAATGTGGAATGGATCGTGTAATGGAATGGAATGGAATGTGGAATGGAATGTGGAATGGAACGTGGAATGGAATGTGGAATGCAACGTTGAATGGAATGTGCAATTGAATGTGAAATGGAACGTGGAAAGGAATGGAATGGAAAGTGGAATGGTACGTGGAATGGAATGGAAAGGAACGTGGAATGGAATGTGGAATGGAACGTGGAATGGAATGGAATGGAATGTAGAATGGAATGTGGAATTTAATGTGGAAGAGAATGTGCAATGGAATTCAATGGAATGGAATGGAATGTGGTATGGAATGTGGAAAGGAATGTTTAATGGAAAGTGGAATGCAATGGAATTAAATGTGGAATGGAATGTGGAATGGAACGGTGAATGCAATGGAATAGAAAGTGGAATGGGATGGACTGGAATGTGGAATGGAAAGTGGAATGGAATGTGGAAGGCAATTTGGAATGGAACGTGGAATGGAATGGAATGTGAAACAGAATGGAATGGAATGTGGAATGGAATGCGGGATGGAATGTAGAATGGAATGGAATGGAATTTGGAATGGAGTGGAATGGAATGTTGATTCGAAGGTGGAAGGGAATCTGCTATGTAACGTGGAATGTAAAGGAATGGAATGTGGAATGGAATGCAGTGGAATGTGGAATGGAATGTAATGTAATGTGGAATGGAATGTGGAATGGAATGGAATGGAATGTGGAATAGAATGTGTAATGCAATGGAGTGGAATGCAAAATGGAATGGAGGGCAATGTGAAATGGAATGTGGAATGGAACATGGAATGGAACTTGGAATGGAATGTGGAATGGAATGGAAAAGAATGAGAATGGAATGGTTCGGAATGTGGAATAAAATGTGGTATGCAATGGAATGGAATATTGAATGCAATAGAATGGAATGGTGTGGAATGTGGAATGGAATGGAAAGGAATGTGGAATTGAATGTGGAATGGAATGGAATGGAACATGGAAAGGAATGTGGAATGGAATGTGGAATGCGACGTGGAATAGAATGTGGAATGTAATTTGGAATGGAAAGTAGTGGAATGTGGAATGCAAAGGAATGGAATGTGGAATGGAATGCAACGGAATGTGGAATGGAATGTGGAAGAGAATGGAATGGAAGGTGGAATAGAATGTGGAATGGAATGGATAGGAATCCGAAATGGAATGGAATGGAATGGTATGGAATGTGGAATGGAATGTGGAATGGAAACCGGAATGGAATGTGGAATGGAAAGTGTAATGGAATGGAATTGAATGTGCTGTGGAATATGGAAGGAATCTGGAATACAACTTGGAAAGGAATGTGGAATTTAACGTGTAATGGAAGGTGGAATGGAATGGATTGGAACGTGCAATGGAATGTGAAGTGGAATGGAATGGAATGGAAGGTGGAATGGAAAGGAATGGAACGAGGAATGGAACATGGAATGGAACGTGGAAAACAACGTGGAATTGAACGTGGAATGTAATGTTAAATGGAATGGAATGGAATGTGGAATAGAATGGAAAGGAATGTGGAATGGAATGGAATGGAATGGAGGGGAATGTGGAATGGAATGGAATGGAATGGAATGCAGAATGCAATGGAATTAATTGTGGAATGCAACGGAATGGAAAGGAATGGAATCTAATGGAATTTGGAATAGAATGGAATGGAATGTGAAATGGAATGGAATGTAATGTGGAATGGAATGTGGAATAGAATGTGGAGTGGAAAGTGCAAGGGAAAGTGGAATGTAATGGAATGGAATGTGGAATGGAAAGTGGAATTGAATCGAAGGGAACGGGGAATGGAAAGCAGAACGGAATGGAGTAGAACGTGGAATCGAACGTGGATTCGAACATCGAATGGAATGGCCAATGGACTGTGGAATTGAACGTGGAATGGAATGGAATGGAAAGTGGAATGGGACGTGGAATGTAGTGAAACGGAATGGAATGGATTGTGGAATGGAACATGGAATTTAACGGAATGGAATGTGGAATGGAACTTGGAATGGAACGTGGAATGGAACGAGCAATGTAATGAAGAATGGAATGTGGAATGGAATTTGGAATGGAACGGAAAGGAATGCGGAATGGAATGTGCAATGGAATGTGGAATGCAGCGTGGAATGGAATGGAATGGAACGTGGAATGGAACATGGAATGGAACGGAATGGAACGTGGAATGGAACATGGAATGGAACTTGGAATGGAACATGGACTGGAAGGTGGAATTGAAAGGGCAATGGAATGTGGAATGTAACATGGAATGTAATGCAATGGAAACTGGAATGCAACTTGGAATGGAATGGAATGGATTGTGGAATGAAATCTGGAATGGAATGTGGAATGGAACCTGGATAGGAACATGGTATGTGGATTGGAATGTGGAATGGAATGGAATGGAATGTGGAATGGAATGTGAAATGGAAAGGAGAGTAATGTGGAACGGAATGTGGAATGGAATGTGGAATGCAATGGAATGGAATATGGAATGGAAAGGAAAGGAATGTGGAATATAATGGAATGGAATGGAATGGAATGGGAATGGAATAGAATGGAATGTGGACTGCAATGGAATGGAATGAAATGAGGAACAGAATGGAATGGAATGTGGAATGCAATGCAATGGAATGAAATGAGGAATTGAAAGGAATGGAATGTGGAAGGGAATGGAATGGAATGTGAAATGGAATGGAACAGAACGTTGAATGTAATGTGGAATGGAATAGAATGCAATGTGGAATGAAATGGAAGGGCATGTGGAAAAGAATGTGGAATGAATGTGGAATGGAAAGTGGAATGGATTGGAATGGAATGTTCAATGGAATGGAAAGGAATGTGGAATAGAATGGAATCGGATAGAACAGAATGCGGAATGGAATGGAATAGAATGTGGAATGCAAAGGAATGGAGTGAAATGTGGAATTGAATGGAATGGACAATGGAAAGGAATGGAATGGAATGTGGAATGGGATGGAATGGAACTTGGAATGGAACGTGGAATGGAATGTGGAATGGAATGTGGAATGGAATGTGGAATGGCATGAGGAATGGAATGTGGAATGCAATGGAATGGAATGTTGACTGTAAAGGAATGGAATATGGAATAGAATGGAATGGAATGCAATGTGGAATGGAATGGAAAGGAACGTGGAATTGAATGCAGTGGAATGTGGAAGGGAATGGAATGGAACGTGGAATAGAATGTGGAATGGAATGCAATGCAACGTGAAATGAAATGTGGAAAGGAATGAGTAATGAAAAGTGGAATGGAACGTGAAATGAAATGCAAAGGAACGTGAAATAGATTGGAATGGAACGTAGAATGTAATGTGGAATGGAATGCGGAATGGGACGTGGAACGGAATGGAATGCAACTTAGAATGGAATGTGGTAGAATGTGAAATGGAATGGAAAGGAATGTGGAATGGAATGGATTGGAATGTGGAAGGGAATGTACTGGAATGTGGAATGGAATGGAATGAAACGTGGAATGGAATGTGGAATGGTATGTGGAATGGATTGTTTAATGGAATGGAATGGAATGTGGAATAGAATGCAATGGAATGTAATGAAACGTGCAATGGACTGTGGAATGGTACGTTGAATGGATTGTTTAATGGAAGGGAATGGAATGTGGAATAGAATGGAATGGAACGGAGTGTGGAATGGAATGTGGAATGGAATGGAATGGAATGAGGAATGGAATTTGAAATGGAATGTGGAAAGGAAAGTTTAATGGAATGGAATGGAATGTGGAATCGAACATGGAATGAAATCGAATGGGATGTGGAATGGAAAGTGGAATGGAATGTGGAATGGAAAGTGGAATGGAATGGAATGGAATGTGGAATGGAATGTTGAGTGGAGTGTGGAATGGAATGGAATGGGATGTGGAATGGACTGTGTAATGAAATGAAATGGAATGTGGAATGGAACGTAATGGAAAGTGGAATGGAATGTGGAATGGAATGTGGAATGGAAAGGAATGAAATATGGAATGGAATGTGGAAACGAAAGTGGAAAGGAATGCAATGGAATTTGGCAGGGAACGTGGATTGGAATGGAATGGAAAGTGGAATTGAACGTGTATTGTAAACTGGAATGGAATGGAATGGAATGTGGAATGGAATGGAATGGAATGTTGAATGGAATGTAATGGAATATGGAATAGAATGCAGTGGAATGGAATGTAGAATGGAATGTGGAATGGAACGTAAAATGGAATGTGGAATGGAATTTGGAATGCAATGGAATTGAATGTGGAATGGAATGTGGAATGAAATGGAATGGAATGGAATGTGGAATGGAATGCGGAATGGAATGGAATTGTATGTGGAATGGAACGTGGAATGGGACGTGAAATTGAATGAAATGGAATGTGGAAAGAAATATGGAATGTTATGGAATGGAGTTTGGAATGGAGTGTGGAATGGAATGTGGAATGGAATGGAAGGTGGAATGGAATGTGGAGTGGAATAGATTGCAATGTTAAAATGTAATGGAATGGAATGTGGATTGCAATGTGGATTACAATGGAATGCAATGTGGAATTGAATGGATTGGAATGTGGCATATAATTTTCAATGGAATGTGGCATGAAATATGGAGTGGAACGTTGAATGGAAAGTGGAATGTAATGGAATGGATCGTGGAATGGAACATGGAATGGAATGTGGAATGGAAGGTGGAATGGAGCGTGGAATGGAATCGAAAGGAGCATGGAATGGAATGTGGAACGGAACGTGGAATGGAATGCGGAATGGAATGGATTGGAATGTGCAATGGAATGTGGAATGGAATAGACTGGAATGTGGAATGGAATGTGGAATGAAATGCAACGGAATGTGGAATGGAATGGAATGGAATGTGGAATGGAGTGGAATGGAATGTTGTATGGAATGAGGAATGGAATGTGGAGTGGCCCTCAGAATGGAACAGAGTGCAACGTGGAATGGAATGTGGAATGGAATGTGAAATGGAACGTGGAAGGAATGCAGTGAGGAATGGAACGTGGATTCGAATTTAATGGAACGTGGAATGGAACGTGGAATGGAATGTGGAATGGAAAGTGGAATGGAATGGAATGTGGAATGGATCGTGTAATGGAATGGAATGGAATGTGGAATGGAATGTGGAATGGAACGTGGAATGGAATGTGGAATGCAACGTTGAATGGAATGTGCAATTGAATGTGAAATGGAACGTGGAAAGGAATGGAATGGAAAGTGGAATGGTACGTGGAATGGAATGGAAAGGAACGTGGAATGGAATGTGGAATGGAACGTGGAATGGAATGGAATGGAATGTAGAATGGAATGTGGAATTTAATGTGGAAGAGAATGTGCAATGGAATTCAATGGAATGGAATGGAATGTGGTATGGAATGTGGAAAGGAATGTTTAATGGAAAGTGGAATGCAATGGAATTAAATGTGGAATGGAATGTGGAATGGAACGGTGAATGCAATGGAATAGAAAGTGGAATGGGATGGACTGGAATGTGGAATGGAAAGTGGAATGGAATGTGGAAGGCAATTTGGAATGGAACGTGGAATGGAATGGAATGTGAAACAGAATGGAATGGAATGTGGAATGGAATGCGGGATGGAATGTAGAATGGAATGGAATGGAATTTGGAATGGAGTGGAATGGAATGTTGATTCGAAGGTGGAAGGGAATCTGCTATGTAACGTGGAATGTAAAGGAATGGAATGTGGAATGGAATGCAGTGGAATGTGGAATGGAATGTAATGTAATGTGGAATGGAATGTGGAATGGAATGGAATGGAATGTGGAATAGAATGTGTAATGCAATGGAGTGGAATGCAAAATGGAATGGAGGGCAATGTGAAATGGAATGTGGAATGGAACATGGAATGGAACTTGGAATGGAATGTGGAATGGAATGGAAAAGAATGAGAATGGAATGGTTCGGAATGTGGAATAAAATGTGGTATGCAATGGAATGGAATATTGAATGCAATAGAATGGAATGGTGTGGAATGTGGAATGGAATGGAAAGGAATGTGGAATTGAATGTGGAATGGAATGGAATGGAACATGGAAAGGAATGTGGAATGGAATGTGGAATGCGACGTGGAATAGAATGTGGAATGTAATTTGGAATGGAAAGTAGTGGAATGTGGAATGCAAAGGAATGGAATGTGGAATGGAATGCAACGGAATGTGGAATGGAATGTGGAAGAGAATGGAATGGAAGGTGGAATAGAATGTGGAATGGAATGGATAGGAATCCGAAATGGAATGGAATGGAATGGTATGGAATGTGGAATGGAATGTGGAATGGAAACCGGAATGGAATGTGGAATGGAAAGTGTAATGGAATGGAATTGAATGTGCTGTGGAATATGGAAGGAATCTGGAATACAACTTGGAAAGGAATGTGGAATTTAACGTGTAATGGAAGGTGGAATGGAATGGATTGGAACGTGCAATGGAATGTGAAGTGGAATGGAATGGAATGGAAGGTGGAATGGAAAGGAATGGAACGAGGAATGGAACATGGAATGGAACGTGGAAAACAACGTGGAATTGAACGTGGAATGTAATGTTAAATGGAATGGAATGGAATGTGGAATAGAATGGAAAGGAATGTGGAATGGAATGGAATGGAATGGAGGGGAATGTGGAATGGAATGGAATGGAATGGAATGCAGAATGCAGTGGAATTAATTGTGGAATGCAATGGAATGGAAAGGAATGGAATCTAATGGAATTTGGAATAGAATGGAATGGAATGTGAAATGGAATGGAATGTAATGTGGAATGGAATGTGGAATAGAATGTGGAGTGGAAAGTGCAAGGGAAAGTGGAATGTAATGGAATGGAATGTGGAATGGAAAGTGGAATTGAATCGAAGGGAACGGGGAATGGAAAGCAGAACGGAATGGAGTAGAACGTGGAATCGAACGTGGATTCGAACATCGAATGGAATGGCCAATGGACTGTGGAATTGAACGTGGAATGGAATGGAATGGAAAGTGGAATGGGACGTGGAATGTAGTGAAACGGAATGGAATGGATTGTGGAATGGAACATGGAATTTAACGGAATGGAATGTGGAATGGAACTTGGAATGGAACGTGGAATGGAACGAGCAATGTAATGAAGAATGGAATGTGGAATGGAATTTGGAATGGAACGGAAAGGAATGCGGAATGGAATGTGCAATGGAATGTGGAATGCAGCGTGGAATGGAATGGAATGGAACGTGGAATGGAACATGGAATGGAACGGAATGGAACGTGGAATGGAACATGGAATGGAACTTGGAATGGAACATGGACTGGAAGGTGGAATTGAAAGGGCAATGGAATGTGGAATGTAACATGGAATGTAATGCAATGGAAACTGGAATGCAACTTGGAATGGAATGGAATGGATTGTGGAATGAAATCTGGAATGGAATGTGGAATGGAACCTGGATAGGAACATGGTATGTGGATTGGAATGTGGAATGGAATGGAATGGAATGTGGAATGGAATGTGAAATGGAAAGGAGAGTAATGTGGAACGGAATGTGGAATGGAATGTGGAATGCAATGGAATGGAATATGGAATGGAAAGGAAAGGAATGTGGAATATAATGGAATGGAATGGAATGGAATGGGAATGGAATAGAATGGAATGTGGACTGCAATGGAATGGAATGAAATGAGGAACAGAATGGAATGGAATGTGGAATGCAATGCAATGGAATGAAATGAGGAATTGAAAGGAATGGAATGTGGAAGGGAATGGAATGGAATGTGAAATGGAATGGAACAGAACGTTGAATGTAATGTGGAATGGAATAGAATGCAATGTGGAATGAAATGGAAGGGCATGTGGAAAAGAATGTGGAATGAATGTGGAATGGAAAGTGGAATGGATTGGAATGGAATGTTCAATGGAATGGAAAGGAATGTGGAATAGAATGGAATCGGATAGAACAGAATGCGGAATGGAATGGAATAGAATGTGGAATGCAAAGGAATGGAGTGAAATGTGGAATTGAATGGAATGGACAATGGAAAGGAATGGAATGGAATGTGGAATGGGATGGAATGGAACTTGGAATGGAACGTGGAATGGAATGTGGAATGGAATGTGGAATGGAATGTGGAATGGCATGAGGAATGGAATGTGGAATGCAATGGAATGGAATGTTGACTGTAAAGGAATGGAATATGGAATAGAATGGAATGGAATGCAATGTGGAATGGAATGGAAAGGAACGTGGAATTGAATGCAGTGGAATGTGGAAGGGAATGGAATGGAACGTGGAATAGAATGTGGAATGGAATGCAATGCAACGTGAAATGAAATGTGGAAAGGAATGAGTAATGAAAAGTGGAATGGAACGTGAAATGAAATGCAAAGGAACGTGAAATAGATTGGAATGGAACGTAGAATGTAATGTGGAATGGAATGCGGAATGGGACGTGGAACGGAATGGAATGCAACTTAGAATGGAATGTGGTAGAATGTGAAATGGAATGGAAAGGAATGTGGAATGGAATGGATTGGAATGTGGAAGGGAATGTACTGGAATGTGGAATGGAATGGAATGAAACGTGGAATGGAATGTGGAATGGTATGTGGAATGGATTGTTTAATGGAATGGAATGGAATGTGGAATAGAATGCAATGGAATGTAATGAAACGTGCAATGGACTGTGGAATGGTACGTTGAATGGATTGTTTAATGGAAGGGAATGGAATGTGGAATAGAATGGAATGGAACGGAGTGTGGAATGGAATGTGGAATGGAATGGAATGGAATGAGGAATGGAATTTGAAATGGAATGTGGAAAGGAAAGTTTAATGGAATGGAATGGAATGTGGAATCGAACATGGAATGAAATCGAATGGGATGTGGAATGGAAAGTGGAATGGAATGTGGAATGGAAAGTGGAATGGAATGGAATGGAATGTGGAATGGAATGTTGAGTGGAGTGTGGAATGGAATGGAATGGGATGTGGAATGGACTGTGTAATGAAATGAAATGGAATGTGGAATGGAACGTAATGGAAAGTGGAATGGAATGTGGAATGGAATGTGGAATGGAAAGGAATGAAATATGGAATGGAATGTGGAAACGAAAGTGGAAAGGAATGCAATGGAATTTGGCAGGGAACGTGGATTGGAATGGAATGGAAAGTGGAATTGAACGTGTATTGTAAACTGGAATGGAATGGAATGGAATGTGGAATGGAATGGAATGGAATGTTGAATGGAATGTAATGGAATATGGAATAGAATGCAGTGGAATGGAATGTAGAATGGAATGTGGAATGGAACGTAAAATGGAATGTGGAATGGAATTTGGAATGCAATGGAATTGAATGTGGAATGGAATGTGGAATGAAATGGAATGGAATGGAATGTGGAATGGAATGCGGAATGGAATGGAATTGTATGTGGAATGGAACGTGGAATGGGACGTGAAATTGAATGAAATGGAATGTGGAAAGAAATATGGAATGTTATGGAATGGAGTTTGGAATGGAGTGTGGAATGGAATGTGGAATGGAATGGAAGGTGGAATGGAATGTGGAGTGGAATAGATTGCAATGTTAAAATGTAATGGAATGGAATGTGGATTGCAATGTGGATTACAATGGAATGCAATGTGGAATTGAATGGATTGGAATGTGGCATATAATTTTCAATGGAATGTGGCATGAAATATGGAGTGGAACGTTGAATGGAAAGTGGAATGTAATGGAATGGATCGTGGAATGGAACATGGAATGGAATGTGGAATGGAAGGTGGAATGGAGCGTGGAATGGAATCGAAAGGAACATGGAATGGAATGTGGAACGGAACGTGGAATGGAATGCGGAATGGAATGGATTGGAATGTGCAATGGAATGTGGAATGGAATAGACTGGAATGTGGAATGGAATGTGGAATGAAATGCAACGGAATGTGGAATGGAATGGAATGGAATGTGGAATGGAGTGGAATGGAATGTTGTATGGAATGAGGAATGGAATGTGGAGTGGCCCTCAGAATGGAACAGAGTGCAACGTGGAATGGAATGTGGAATGGAATGTGAAATGGAACGTGGAAGGAATGCAGTGAGGAATGGAACGTGGATTCGAATTTAATGGAACGTGGAATGGAACGTGGAATGGAATGTGGAATGGAAAGTGGAATGGAATGGAATGTGGAATGGATCGTGTAATGGAATGGAATGGAATGTGGAATGGAATGTGGAATGGAACGTGGAATGGAATGTGGAATGCAACGTTGAATGGAATGTGCAATTGAATGTGAAATGGAACGTGGAAAGGAATGGAATGGAAAGTGGAATGGTACGTGGAATGGAATGGAAAGGAACGTGGAATGGAATGTGGAATGGAACGTGGAATGGAATGGAATGGAATGTAGAATGGAATGTGGAATTTAATGTGGAAGAGAATGTGCAATGGAATTCAATGGAATGGAATGGAATGTGGTATGGAATGTGGAAAGGAATGTTTAATGGAAAGTGGAATGCAATGGAATTAAATGTGGAATGGAATGTGGAATGGAACGGTGAATGCAATGGAATAGAAAGTGGAATGGGATGGACTGGAATGTGGAATGGAAAGTGGAATGGAATGTGGAAGGCAATTTGGAATGGAAGGTGGAATGGAATGGAATGTGAAACAGAATGGAATGGAATGTGGAATGGAATGCGGGATGGAATGTAGAATGGAATGGAATGGAATTTGGAATGGAGTGGAATGGAATGTTGATTCGAAGGTGGAAGGGAATCTGCTATGTAACGTGGAATGTAAAGGAATGGAATGTGGAATGGAATGCAGTGGAATGTGGAATGGAATGTAATGTAATGTGGAATGGAATGTGGAATGGAATGGAATGGAATGTGGAATAGAATGTGTAATGCAATGGAGTGGAATGCAAAATGGAATGGAGGGCAATGTGAAATGGAATGTGGAATGGAACATGGAATGGAACTTGGAATGGAATGTGGAATGGAATGGAAAAGAATGAGAATGGAATGGTTCGGAATGTGGAATAAAATGTGGTATGCAATGGAATGGAATATTGAATGCAATAGAATGGAATGGTGTGGAATGTGGAATGGAATGGAAAGGAATGTGGAATTGAATGTGGAATGGAATGGAATGGAACATGGAAAGGAATGTGGAATGGAATGTGGAATGCGACGTGGAATAGAATGTGGAATGTAATTTGGAATGGAAAGTAGTGGAATGTGGAATGCAAAGGAATGGAATGTGGAATGGAATGCAACGGAATGTGGAATGGAATGTGGAAGAGAATGGAATGGAAGGTGGAATAGAATGTGGAATGGAATGGATAGGAATCCGAAATGGAATGGAATGGAATGGTATGGAATGTGGAATGGAATGTGGAATGGAAACCGGAATGGAATGTGGAATGGAAAGTGTAATGGAATGGAATTGAATGTGCTGTGGAATATGGAAGGAATCTGGAATACAACTTGGAAAGGAATGTGGAATTTAACGTGTAATGGAAGGTGGAATGGAATGGATTGGAACGTGCAATGGAATGTGAAGTGGAATGGAATGGAATGGAAGGTGGAATGGAAAGGAATGGAACGAGGAATGGAACATGGAATGGAACGTGGAAAACAACGTGGAATTGAACGTGGAATGTAATGTTAAATGGAATGGAATGGAATGTGGAATAGAATGGAAAGGAATGTGGAATGGAATGGAATGGAATGGAGGGGAATGTGGAATGGAATGGAATGGAATGGAATGGAATGCGGAATGCAATGGAGTTAATTGTGGAATGGAATGGAATGGAATCTAATGGAATTTGGAATAGAATGGAATGGAATGTGAAATGGAGTGGAATGTAATGTGGAATGGAATGTGGAATAGAATGTGGATTGGAAAGTGCAAAGGAAAGTGGAATGTAATGGAATGGAATGTGGAATGGAAAGTGGAATTGAATCGAAGAGAACGGGGAATGGAAAGTACAACGGAATGGAGTAGAACGTGGAATCGAACGTGGATTCGAGCATCGGATGGAATGGCCAATGGACTGTGGAATTGAACGTGGAATGGGATGGAATGGAAAGTGGAAAGGGACGTGGAATGTAGTGAAACGGAATGGAATGGATTGTGGAATGGAACATGGAATTTAACGGAATGGAATGTGGAATGGAACTTGGAATGGAACGTGGAATGGAACGAGCAATGTAATGAAGAATGGAATGTGGAATGGAATTTGGAATGGAACGGAAAGGAATGCGGAATGGAATGTGCAATGGAATGTGGAATGCAGCGTGGAATGGAATGGAATGGAACGTGGATTGGAACATGGAATGGAACGGAATGGTACGTGGAATGGAACATGGAATGGAACGTGGAATGGAACATGGACTGGAAGGTGGAATTGAAAGGGCAATGGAATGTGGCATGTAACATGGAATGTAATGCAATGGAAACTGGAATGCAACTTGGAATGGAATGGAATGGATTGTGGAATGAAATCTGGAATGGAATGTGGAATGGAACCTGGATAGGAACATGGTATGTGGATTGGAATGTGGAATGGAATGGAATGGAATGTGGAATGGAATGTGAAATGGAAAGGAGAGTAATGTGGAACGGAATGTGGAATGGAATGTGGAATGCAATGGAATGGAATATGGAATGGAAAGCAAAGGAATGTGGAATATAATGGAATGGAATGGAATGGAATGGGAATGGAATAGAATGGAATGTGGACTGCAATGGAATGGAATGAAATGAGGAACAGAATGGAATGGAATGTGGAATGCAATGCAATGGAATGAAATGAGGAATTGAAAGGAATGGAATGTGGAATGGAATGGAATGGAATGTGAAATGGAATGGAACAGAACGTTGAATGGAATGTGTAATGGAATAGAATGGAATGTGGAATGAAATGGAAGGGAATGTGGAAAAGAATGTGGAATGAATGCGGAATGGAAAGTGGAATGGATTGGAATGGAATGTTCAATGCAATGGAAAGGAATGTGGAATAGAATGGAATCGGATAGAATGGAATGCGGAATGGAATGGAATAGAATGTGGAATGCAAAGGAATGGAGTGAAATGTGGAATTGAATGGAATGGAAAATGGAAAGGAATGGAATGGAATGTGGAATGGGATGGAATGGAACGTGGAATGGAACGTGGAATGGAATGTGGAATGGAATGTAGAATGGCATGAGGAATGGAATGTGGAATGCAATGGAATGGAATGTTGACTGTAAAGGAATGGAATATGGAATAGAATGGAATGGAATGCAATGTGGAATGGAATGGAAAGGAACGTGGAATTGAATGCAGTGGAATGTGGAAGGGAATGGAATGGAACGTGGAATAGAATGTGGAATGTTATGCAATGCAACGTGAAATGAAATGTGGAAAGGAATGAGTAATGAAAAGTGGAATGGAACGTGAAATGAAATGCAAAGGAACATGAAATAGATTGGAATGGAACGTAGAATGTAATGTGGAATGGAATGCGGAATGGGACGTGGAACGGAATGGAATGCAACTTAGAATGGAATGTGGTAGAATGTGAAATGGAATGGAAAGGAATGTGGAATGGAATGGATTGGAATGTGGAAGGGAATGTACTGGAATTTGGAATGGAATGGAATGAAACGTGGAATGGAATGTGGAATGGTATGTGGAATGGATTGTTTAATGGAATGGAACGGAATGTGGAATAGAATGCAATGGAATGTAATGAAACGTGGAATGGAATGTGGAATGGTACGTTGAATGGATTGTTTAATGGAAGGGAATGGAATGTGCAATAGAATGGAATGGAACGGAGTGTGGAATGGAATGTGGAATGCAATGGAATGGAATATGGAATGGAATAGAAAGGAATGTGGAATATAATGGAATGGAATGGAATGGAATGGGAATGGAATAGAATGGAATGTGGATGGCAATGGAATGGAATGAAATGAGGAACAGAATGGAATGAAATATGGAATGCAATGCAATGGAATGAAATGGGAAATTGAAAGGAATGGAATGTGGAATGGAATGGAATGGAATGTGAAATGGAATGGAACAGAACGTTGAATGGAATGTGGAATGGAATAGAATGGAATGTGGAATGAAATGGAAGGGAATGTGGAAAAGAATGTGGAATGAATGTGGAATGGAAAGTGGAATGGATTGGAATGGAATGTTCAATGGAATGGAAAGGAATGTGGAATAGAATGGAATCGGATAGAACGGAATGCGGAATGGAATGGAATAGAATGTGGAATGCAAAGGAATGGAGTGAAATGTGGAATTGAATGGAATGGAAAATGGAAAGGAATGGAATGGAATGTGGAATGGGATGGAATGGAACGTGGAATGGAACGTGGAATGGAATGTGGAATGGAATGTGGAATGGCATGAGGAATGGAATGTGGAATGCAATGGAATGGAATGTTGACTGTAAAGGAATGGAATATGGAATAGAATGGAATGGAATGCAATGTGGAATGGAATGGAAAGGAACGTGGAATTGAATGCAGTGGAATGTGGAAGGGAATGGAATGGAACGTGGAATAGAATGTGGAATGGAATGCAATGCAACGTGAAATGAAATGTGGAAAGGAATGAGTAATGAAAAGTGGAATGGAACGTGAAATGAAATGCAAAGGAACGTGAAATAGATTGGAATGGAACGTAGAATGTAATGTGGAATGGAATGCGGAATGGGACGTGGAACGGAATGGAATGCAACTTAGAATGGAATGTGGTAGAATGTGAAATGGAATGGAAAGGAATGTGGAATGGAATGGATTGGAATGTGGAAGGGAATGTACTGGAATATGGAATGGAATGGAATGAAACGTGGAATGGAATGTGGAATGGTACGTGGAATGGATTGTTTAATGGAATGGAATGGAATGTGGAATAGAATGCAATGGAATGTAATGAAACGTGGAATGGACTGTGGAATGGTACGTTGAATGGATTGTTTAATGGAAGGGAATGGAATGTGGAATAGAATGGAATGGAACGGAGTGTGGAATGGAATGTGGAATGGAATGGAATGGAATGAGGAATGGAATTTGAAATGGAGTGTGGAAAGGAAAGTTTAATGGAATGGAATGGATTGTGGAATCGAACATGGAATGAAATCGAATGGGATGTGGAATGGAAAGTGGAATGGAATGTGGAATGGAAAGTGGAATGGAATGGAATCGAATGTGGAATGGAATGTTGAATGGAGTGTGGAATGGAATGGAATGGGATGTGGAATGGACTGTGTAATGAAATGAAATGGAATGTGGAATGGAACGTAATGGAAAGTGGAATGGCATGTGGAATGGAATGTGGAATGGAAAGGAATGAAATATGGAATGGAATGTGGAAACGAAAGTGGAAAGGAATGCAATAGAATTTGGCAGGGAACGTGGATTGGAATGGAATGGAAAGTGGAATTGAACGTGTATTGTAAACTGGAATGGAATGGAATGGAATGTGGAATGGAATGGAATGGAATGTTGAATGGAATGTAATGGAATATGGAATAGAATGCAGTGGAATGGAATGTAGAATGGAATGTGGAATGGAACGTAAAATGGAATGTGGAATGGAATTTGGAATGCAATGGAATTGAATGTGGAATGGAATGTGGAATGAAATGGAATGGAATGGAATGTGGAATGGAATGCGGAATGGAATGGAATTGTATGTGGAATGGAACGTGGAATGGGACGTGAAATTGAATGAAATGGAATGTGGAAAGAAATATGGAATGTTATGGAATGGAGTGTGGAATGGAGTGTGGAATGGAATGTGGAATGGAATGGAAGGTGGAAAGGAATGTGGAGTGGAATAGATTGCAATGTTAAAATGGAATGGAATGGAATGTGGATTGCAATGTCGATTACAATGGAATGCAATGTGGAATTGAATGGATTGGAATGTGGCATAAAATTTTCAATGGAATGTGGCATGAAATATGGAGTGGAACGTTGAATGGAAAGTGGAATGGAATGGAATGGATCGTGGAATGGAACATGGAATGGAATGTGGAATGGAAGGTGGAATGGAGCGTGGAATGGAATCGAAAGGAGCGTGGAATGGAATGTGGAACGGAACGTGGAATGGAATGCGGAATGGAATGGATTGGAATGTGCAATGGAATGTGGAATGGAATGGACTGGAATGTGGAATGGAATGTGGAATGAAATGCAACGGAATGTGGAATGGAATGGAATGGAATGTGGAATGGAGTGGAATGGAATGTTGTATGGAATGAGGAATGGAATGTGGAGTGGCCCTCAGAATGGAACAGAGTGCAACGTGGAATGGAATGTGGAATGGAATGTGAAATGGAACGTGGAAGGAATGCAGTGAGGAAAGGAACGTGGATTCGAATTTAATGGAACGTGGAATGGAACGTGTAATGGAATGTGGAATGGAAAGTGGAATGGAATGGAATGTGGAATGGATCTTGTAATGGAATGGAATGGAATGTGGAATGGAATGTGGAATGGAACGTGGAATGGAATGTGGAATGCAACGTTGAATGGAATGTGCAATTGAATGTGAAATGGAACGTGGAAAGGAATGGAATGGAAAGTGGAATGGTACGTGGAATGGAATGGAAAGGAACGTGGAATGGAATGTGGAATGGAACGTGGAATGGAATGGAATGGAATGTGGAATGGAATGTAGAATGGAATGTGGAATTTAATGTGGAAGAGAATGTGCAATGGAATTCAATGGAATGGAATGGAATGTGGTATGGAATGTGGAAAGGAATGTGGAATGGAAAGTGGAATGCAACGGAATTAAATGTGGAATGGAATGTGGAATGGAACGGGGAATGCAATGGAATAGAAAGTGGAATGGGATGGACTGGAATGTGGAATGGAAAGTGGAATGGAATGTGGAAGGCAATTTGGAATGGAACGTGGAATGGAACGTGCAATGGAATGGAATATGAAACAGAATGGAATGGAATGTGGAATGGAATGCGGAATGGAATGTAGAATGGAATGGAATGGAATTTGGAAAGGAGTGGAATGGAATGTTGATTCGAAGGTGGAAGGGAATCTGCTATGTAACGTGGAATGTAAAGGAATGGAATGTGGAATGGAATGCAGTGGAATGTGGAATGGAATGTAATGTAATGTGGAATGGAATGTGGAATGGAATGGAATGGAATGTGGAATAGAATGTGTAATGCAATGGAGTGGAATGCAAAATGGAATGGAGGGCAATGTGAAATGGAATGTGGAATGGAACATGGAATGGAACTTGGAATGGAATGTGGAATGGAATGGAAAAGAATGAGAATGGAATGGTTTGGAATGTGGAATAAAATGTGGTGTGCAATGGAATGGAATATTGAATGCAATAGAAAGGAATGGTGTGGAATGTGGAATGGAATGGAAAGGAATGTGGAATGGAACGTGGAATGGAATGGAATGGAACATGGAAAGGAATGTGGAATGGAATGTGGAATGCGACGTGGAATAGAATGTGGAATGTAATTTGGAATGGAAAGTACTGGAATGTGGAATGCAATGGAATGGAATGCGGAATGGAATGAAATGGAATGTGGAATGGAATGTGGAAGAGAATGGAATGGAAGGTGGAAAAGAATGCGGAATGGAATGGATAGGAATCCGGAATGGAATGGAATGGAATGGCATGGAATGTGGAATGGAATGTGGAATGGAAACTGGAATGGAAAGTGGAATGGCAAGTGTAATGGAATGGAATTGAGTGTGCTGTGGAATGTGGAAGGAATCTGGAATACAACTTGGAAAGGAATGTGGAATTTAACGTGTAATGGAAGGTGGAATGGAATGGATTGGAACGTGCAATGGAATGTGAAGTGGAATGGAATGGAATGTGGAATGGAATGGAATGGAAGGTGGAATGGAAAGGAATGGAACGAGGTATGGAACATGGAATGGAACGTGGAAAACATCGTGGAATTGAACGTGGAATTTAATGTTAAATGGAATGGAATGGAATGTGGAATAGAATGGAAAGGAATGTGGAATGGAATGTAATGGAATGGAGGGGAATGTGGAATGGAATGGAATGGAATGGAATGGAATGCGGAATGCAATGGATTTAATTGTGGAATGGAATGGAATGGAATCTAATGGAATTTGGAATAGAATGGAATGGAATGTGAAATGGAATGGAATGGAATGTGGAATGGAATGTGGAATAGAATTTGGAGTGGAAAGTGCAAAGGAAAGTGGAATGTAATGGAATGGAATGTGGAATGGAAAGTGGAATTGAATCGAAGAGAACGGCGAATGGAAAGTAGAACGGAATGGAGTAGAACGTGGAATCGAACGTGGATACGAACATCGAATGGAATGGCCAAAGGACTGTGGAATTGAACGTGGAATGGAATGGAATGGAAAGTGGAATGGGACGTGAAATGTAGTGAAACGGAATGGAATGGATTGTGGAATGGAACATGGAGTTTAACGGAATGGAATGTGGAATGCAACTTGGAATGGAACGTGGAATGGAATGAGCAATGTAATGAAGAATGGAATGTGGAATGGAGTTTGGAATGGAATCGAAAGGAATGCGGAATGGAATGTGCAATGGAATGTGGAATGCAGCGTGGAATGGAATGGAATGGAACGTGGAATGGAACATGGAATGGAACGGAATGGAACGTTTAATGGAACATGGAATGGAACGTGGAATGGAACATGGAATGGAAGGTGGAATTGAAAGGGCAATGGATTGTGGCATGTAACATGGAATGTAATGCAATGGAAACTGGAATGCAACTTGGAATGGAATGGAATGGATTGTGGAATGAAATCTGGAATGGAATGTGGAATGGAACCTCGATAGGAACATGGTATGTGGATTGGAATGTGGAATGGAATGGAATGGAATGTGGAATGGATTGTGAAATGGAAAGGAGAGTAATGTGGAACGGAATGTGGAATGGAATGTGGAATGCAATGGAATGGAATATGGAATGGAATGGAAAGGAATGTGGAATATAATGGACTGGAATGGAATGGAATGGGAATGGAGTAGAATGGAATGTGGACTGCAATGGAATGGAATGAAATGAGGAACAGAATGGAATGGAATGTGGAATGCAATGCAATGGAATGAAATGAGGAATTGAAAGGAATGGAATGTGGAATGGAATGGAATGGAATGTGGAATGGAATGTAAAGGAACGTGGAATTGAATGCAGTGGAATGTGGAAGGGAATGGAATGGAACGTGGAATAGAATGTGGAATGGAATGCAATGCAACGTGAAATGAAATGTGGAAAGGAATGAGTAATGAAAAGTGGAATGGAACATGAAATGAATTGCAAAGGAACGTGAAATAGATTGGAATGGAACGTAGAATGTAATGTGGAATGGAATGCAGAATGGGACGTGGAACGGAATGGAATACAACTTAGAATGGAATGTGGTAGAATGTGAAATGGAATGGAAAGAAATGTGGAATGGAATGGATTGGAATGTGGAAGGGAATGTACTGGAATGTGGAATGGAATGGTATGAAACGTGGAATGGAATGTGGAATGGTACGTGGAATGGATTGTTTAATGGAATGGAATGGAATGTGGAATAGAATGCAATGGAATGTAATGAAACGTGGAATGGACTGTGGAATGGTACGTTGAATGGATTGTTTAATGGAAGGGAATGGAATGTGGAATAGAATAGAATGGAACGGAGTGTGGATTGGAATGTGGAATGGAATGGAATGGAATGAGGAATGGAATTTGAAATGGAATGTGGAAAGGAAAGTTTAATGGAATGGAATGGAATGTGGAATCGAACATGGAATGAAATCGAATGGGATGTGGAATGGAAAGTGGAATGGAATGTGGAATGGAAAGTGGAATGGAATGGAATGGAATGTGGAATGGAATGTTGAATGGAGTGTGGAATGGAATGGAATGGGATGTGGAATGGACTGTGTAATGAAATGAAATGGAATGTGGAATGGAACGTAATGGAAAGTGGAATGGCATGTGGAATGGAATGTGGAATGGAAAGGAATGAAATATGGAATGGAATGTGGAAACGAAAGTGGAAAAGAATGCAATGGAATTTGGCAGGGAACGTGGATTGGAATGGAATGGAAAGTGGAATTGAACGTGTATTGTAAACTGGAATGGAATGGAATGGAATGTGGAATGGAATGGAATGGAATGTTGAATGGAATGTAATGGAATATGGAATAGAATGCAGTGGAATGGAATGTAGAATGGAATGTGGAATGGAACGTAAAATGGAATGTGGAATGGAATTTGGAATGCAATGGAATTGAATGTGGAATGGAATGTGGAATGAAATGGAATGGAATGGACTGTGGAATGGAAAGCGGAATGGAATGGAATTGTATGTGGAATGGAACGTGGAATGGGACGTGAAATTGAATGAAATGGAATGTGGAAAGAAATATGGAATGTTATGGAATGGAGTGTGGAATGGAGTGTGGAATGGAATGTGGAATGGAATGGAACATGGAAAGGAATGTGGAGTGGAATAGATTGCAATGTTAAAATGGAATGGAATGGAATGTGGATTGCAATGTGGATTACAATGGAATGCAATGTGGAATTGAATGGATTGGAATGTAGCATATAATTTTCAATGGAATGTGGCATGAAATATGGAGTGGAACGTTGAATGGAAAGTGGAATGGAATGGAATGGATCGTGGAATGGAACATGGAATGGAATGTGGAATGGAATGTGGAATGGAGCGTGGAATGGAAATGAAAGGAGCGTGGAATGGAATGTGGAACGGAACGTGGAATGGAATGCGGAATGGAATGGATTGGAATGTGCAATGGAATGTGGAATGGAATGGACTGGAATGTGGAATGGAATGTGGAATGAAATGCAACGGGATGCGGAATGGAATGGAATGGAATGTGGAATGGAGTGGAATGGAATGTGGTATGGAATGAGGAATGGAATGTGGAGTGGCCCTCAGAATGGAACAGAGTGCACCGTGGAATGGGATGTGGAATGGAATGTAAAATGGAACGTGGAAGGAATGCAGTGAGGAATGGAATGTGGATTCGAATTTAATGGAACGTGGAATGGAACGTGGTATGGAATGTGGAATGGAAAGTGGAATGGAATGGAATGTGGAATGGATCGTGTAATGGAATGGAATGGAATGTGGAATGGAAAGTGGAATGGAACGTGGAATGGAATGTGGAATGCAACGTTGAATGGAATGTGCAATTGAATGTGAAATGGAACGTGGAAAGGAATGGAATGGAAAGTGGAATGGTACGTGGAATGGAATGGAAAGGAACGTGGAATGGAATGTGGAATGGAACGTGGAATGGAATGGAATGGAATGTGGAATGGAATGTAGAATGGAATGTGGAATTTAATGTGGAAGAGAATGTGCAATGTAATTCAATGGAATGGAATGGAATGTGGTATGGAATGTGGAAAGGAATGTGGAATGGAAAGTGGAATGCAACGGAATTAAATGTGGAATGGAATGTGGAATGGAACGGGGAATGCAATGGAATAGAAAGTGGAATGGGATGGACTGGAATGTGGAATGGAAAGTGGAATGGAATGTGGAAGGCAATTTGGAATGGAACGTGGAATGGAACGTGGAATGGAATGGAATGTGAAACAGAATGGAATGGAATGTGGAATGGAATGCGGAATGGAATGTAGAATGGAATGGAATGGAATTTGGAATGGAGTGGAATGGAATGTTGATTCGAAGGTGGAAGGGAATCTGCTATGTAACGTGGAATGTAGAGGAATGGAATGTGGAATGGAATGCAGTGGAATGTGGAATGGAATGTAATGTAATGTGGAATGGAATGTGGAATGGAATGGAATGGAATGTGGAATAGAATGGGTAATGCAATGGAGTGGAATGCAAAATGGAATGGAGGGCAATGTGAAATGGAATGTGGAATGGAACGTAGAATGGAACTTGGAATGGAATGTGGAATGGAATGGAAAAGAATGAGAATGGAATGGTTTGGAATGTGGAACAAAATATGGTATGCAATGGAATGGAATATTGAATGCAATAGAATGGAATGGTGTGGAATGTGGAATGGAATGGAAAGGAATGTGGAATGGAATACAATAGAATGAAATGAGGAATTGAAAGGAATGGAATGTGGAATGGAATGGAATGGAATGTGAAATGGAATGGAACAGAACGTTGAATGGAATGTGGAATGGAATAGAATGGAACGTGGAATGAAATGGAAGGGAATGTGGAAAAGAATGTGGAATGAATGTGGAATGGAAAGTGGAATGGATTGGAATGGAATGTTCAATGGAATGGAAAGGAATGAGGAATAGAATGGAATCAGATAGAACGGAATGCGGAATGGAATGGAATAGAATGTGGAATGCAAAGGAATGGAGTGAAATGTGGAATTGAATGGAATGGAAAATGGAAAGGAATGGAATGGAATGTGGAATGGGATGGAATGGAACGTGGAATGGAACGTGGAATGGAATGTGGAATGGAATGTGGAATGGAATGTGGAATGGCATGAGGAATGGAATGTGGAATGCAATGGAATGGAATGTTGACTGTAAAGGAATGGAATATGGAATAGAATGGTATGGAATGCAATGTGGAATGGAATGGAAAGGAACGTGGAATTGAATGCAGTGGAATGTGGAAGGGAATGGAATGGAACGTGGAATAGAATGTGGAATGGAATGCAATGCAACGTGAAATGAAATGTGGAAAGGAATGAGTAATGAAAAGTGGAATGGAACGTGAAATGAAATGCACAGGAACGTGAAATAGATTGGAAAGGAACGTAGAATGTAATGTGGAATGGAATGCGGAATGGGACGTGGAACGGAATGGAATGCAACTTAGAATGGAATCTGGTAGAATGTGAAATGGAATGGAAAGGAATGTGGAATGGAATGGATTGGAATGTGGAAGGGAATGTACTGGAATGTGGAATGGAATGGAATGAAACGTGGAATGGAATGTGGAATGGTACGTGGAATGGATTGTTTAATGGAATGGAACGGAATGTGGAATAGAATGCAATGGAATGTAATGAAACGTGGAATGGAATGTGGAATGGTACGTTGAATGGATTGTTTAATGGAAGGGAATGGAATGTGCAATAGAATGGAATGGAACGGAGTGTGGAATGGAATGTGGAATGCAATGGAATGGAATATGGAATGGAATAGAAAGGAATGTGGAATATAATGGAATGGAATGGAATGGAATGGGAATGGAATAGAATGGAATGTGGATGGCAATGGAATGGAATGAAATGAGGAACAGAATGGAATGAAATATGGAATGCAATGCAATGGAATGAAATGGGAAATTGAAAGGAATGGA
This sequence comes from Pongo pygmaeus, assembly GCF_028885625.2. NCBI lineage: Eukaryota > Metazoa > Chordata > Mammalia > Primates > Hominidae > Pongo > Pongo pygmaeus. The sequence continues at coordinate 45,159,968 of NC_072397.2, read as the reverse complement.
ATGTGGAATGGAATGGAATGGAATGTGAAATGGAATGGAACAGAACGTTGAATGGAATGTGGAATGGAATAGAATGGAATGTGGAATGAAATGGAAGGGAATGTGGAAAAGAATGTGGAATGAATGTGGAATGGAAAGTGGAATGGATTGGAATGGAATGTTCAATGGAATGGAAAGGAATGTGGAATAGAATGGAATCGGATAGAACGGAATGCGGAATGGAATGGAATAGAATGTGGAATGCAAAGGAATGGAGTGAAATGTGGAATTGAATGGAATGGAAAATGGAAAGGAATGGAATGGAATGTGGAATGGGATGGAATGGAACGTGGAATGGAACGTGGAATGGAATGTGGAATGGAATGTGGAATGGAATGTGGAATGGCATGAGGAATGGAATGTGGAATGCAATGGAATGGAATGTTGACTGTAAAGGAATGGAATATGGAATAGAATGGAATGGAATGCAATGTGGAATGGAATGGAAAGGAACGTGGAATTGAATGCAGTGGAATGTGGAAGGGAATGGAATGGAACGTGGAATAGAATGTGGAATGGAATGCAATGCAACGTGAAATGAAATGTGGAAAGGAATGAGTAATGAAAAGTGGAATGGAACGTGAAATGAAATGCAAAGGAACGTGAAATAGATTGGAATGGAACGTAGAATGTAATGTGGAATGGAATGCAGAATGGGACGTGGAACGGAATGGAATACAACTTAGAATGGAATGTGGTAGATTGTGAAATGGAATGGAAAGGAATGTGGAATGGAATGGATTGGAATGTGGAAGGGAATGTACTGGAATGTGGAATGGAATGGAATGAAACGTGGAATGGAATGTGGAATGGTACGTGGAATGGATTGTTTAATGGAATGGAATGGAATGTGGAATAGAATGCAATGGAATGTAATGAAACGTGGAATGGACTGTGGAATGGTACCTTGAATGGATTGTTTAATGGAAGGGAATGGAATGTGGAATAGAATGGAATGGAACGGAGTGTGGAATGGAATGTGGAATGGAATGGAATGGAATGAGGAATGGAATTTGAAATGGAGTGTGGAAAGGAAAGTTTAATGGAATGGAATGGAATGTGGAATCGAACATGGAATGAAATCGAATGGGATGTGGAATGGAAAGTGGAATGGAATGTGGAATGGAAAGTGGAATGGAATGGAATCGAATGTGGAATGGAATGTTGAATGGAGTGTGGAATGGAATGGAATGGGATGTGGAATGGACTGTGTAATGAAATGAAATGGAATGTGGAATGGAACGTAATGGAAAGTGGAATGGCATGTGGAATGGAATGTGGAATGGAAAGGAATGAAATATGGAATGGAATGTGGAAACGAAAGTGGAAAGGAATGCAATAGAATTTGGCAGGGAACGTGGATTGGAATGGAATGGAAAGTGGAATTGAACGTGTATTGTAAACTGCAATGGAATGGAATGGAATGTGGAATGGAATGGAATGGACTGTTGAATGGAATGTAATGGAATATGGAATAGAATGCAGTGGAATGGAATGTAGAATGGAATGTGGAATGGAACGTAAAATGGAATGTGGAATGGAATTTGGAATGCAATGGATTTGAATGTGGAATGGAATGTGGAATGAAATGGAATGGAATGGAATGTGGAATGGAATGCGGAATGGAATGGAATTGTATGTGGAATGAAACGTGGAATGGGACGTGAAATTGAATGAAATGGAATGTGGAAAGAAATATGGAATGTTATGGAATGGAGTGTGGAATGGAGTGTGGAATGGAATTTGGAATGGAATGGAAGGTGGAAAGGAATGTGGAGTGGAATAGATTGCAATGTTAAAATGCAATGGAATGGAATGTGGATTGCAATGTGGATTACAATGGAATGCAATGTGGAATTGAATGGATTGGAATGTGGCATATAATTTTCAATGGAATGTGGCATGAAATATGGAGTGGAACGTTGAATGGAAAGTGGAATGGAATGGAATGGATCGTGGAATGGAACATGGAATGGAATGTGGAATGGAAGGTGGAATGGAGCATGGAATGGAATCGAAAGGAGCGTGGAATGGAATGTGGAACGGAACGTGGAATGGAATGCGGAATGGAATGGATTGGAATGTGCAATGGAATGTGGAATGGAATGGACTGGAATGTGGAATGGAATGTGGAATGAAATGCAACGGAATGTGGAATGGAATGGAATGGAATGTGGAATGGAGTGGAATGGAATGTTGTATGGAATGAGGAATGGAATGTGGAGTGGCCCTCAGAATGGAACAGAGTGCAACGTGGAATGGAATGTGGAATGGAATGTGAAATGGAACGTGGAAGGAATGCAGTGAGGAATGGAACGTGGATTCGAATTTAATGGAACGTGGAATGGAACGTGTAATGGAATGTGGAATGGAAAGTGGAATGGAATGGAATGTGGAATGGATCGTGTAATTGAATGGAATGGAATGTGGAATGGAATGTGGAATAGAATGTGGATTGGAAAGTGCAAAGGAAAGTGGAATGTAATGGAATGGAATGTGGAATGGAAAGTGGAATTGAATCGAAGGGAACGGGGAATGGAAAGTAGAACGGAATGGAGTAGAACGTGGAATCGAACGTGGATTCGAACATCGAATGGAATGGCCAATGGACTGTGGAATTGAACATGGAATGGAATGGAATGGAAAGTGGAATGGGACGTGGAATGTAGTGAAACGGAATGGAATGGATTGTGGAATGGAACATGGAGTTTAACGGAATGGAATGTGGAATGGAACTTGGAATGGAACGTGGAATGGAACGAGCAATGTAATGAAGAATGGAATGTGGAATGGAATTTCGAATGGAACGGAAAGGAATGCGGAATGGAATGTGCAATGGAATGTGGAATGCAGCGTGGAATGGAATGGAATGGAACGTGGAATGGAACATGGAATGGAACGGAATGGAACGTGGAATGGAACATGGACTGGAACGTGGAATGGAACATGGAATGGAAGGTGGAATTGAAAGGGCAATGGAATGTGGCATGTAACATGGAATGTAATGCAATGGAAACTGGAATGCAACTTGGAATGGAATGGAATGGATTGTGGAATGAAATCTGGAATGGAATGTGGAATGGAACCTGGATAGGAACATGGTATGTGGATTGGAATGTGGAATGGAATGGAATGGAATGTGGAATGGAATGTGAAATGGAAAGGAGAGTAATGTGGAACGGAATGTGGAATGGAATGTGGAATGCAATGGAATGGAATATGGAATGGAATGGAAAGGAATGTGGAATATAATGGAATGGAATGGAATGGAATGGAATGGGAATGGAATAGAATGGAATGTGGACTGCAATGGAATAGAATGAAATGAGGAACAGAATGGAATGGAATGTGGAATGCAATACAATAGAATGAAATGAGGAATTGAAAGGAATGGAATGTGGAATGGAATGGAATGGAATGTGAAATGGAATGGAACAGAACGTTGAATGGAATGTGGAATGGAATAGAATGGAATGTGGAATGAAATGGAAGGGAATGTGGAAAAGAATGTGGAATGAATGTGGAATGGAAAGTGGAATGGATTGGAATGGAATGTTCAATGGAATGGAAAGGAATGTGGAATAGAATGGAATCGGATAGAACGGAATGCGGAATGGAATGGAATAGAATGTGGAATGCAAAGGAATGGAGTGAAATGTGGAATTGAATGGAATGGAAAATGGAAAGGAATGGAATGGAATGTGGAATGGGATGGAATGGAACGTGGAATGGAACGTGGAATGGAATGTGGAATGGAATGTTGAATGGAATGTGGAATGGCATGAGGAATGGAATGTGGAATGCAATGGAATGGAATGTTGACTGTAAAGGAATGGAATATGGAATAGAATGGAATGGAATGCAATGTGGAATGGAATGGAAAGGAACGTGGAATTGAATGCAGTGGAATGTGTAAGGGAATGGAATGGAACGTGGAATAGAATGTGGAATGGAATGCAATGCAACGTGAAATGAAATGTGGAAAGGAATGAGTAATGAAAAGTGGAATGGAACGTGAAATGAAATGCACAGGAACGTGAAATAGATTGGAATGGAACGTAGAATGTAATGTGGAATGGAATGCGGAATGCGACGTGGAACGGAATGGAATGCAACTTAGAATGGAATGTGGTAGAATGTGAAATGGAATGGAAAGGAATGTGGAATGGAATGGATTGGAATGTGGAAGGGAATGTACTGGAATGTGGAAAGGAATGGAATGAAACGTGGAATGGAATGTGGAATGGTACGTGGAATGGATTGTTTAATGGAATGGAACGGAATGTGGAATAGAATGCAATGGAATGTAATGAAACGTGGAATGGAATGTGGAATGGTACGTTGAATGGATTGTTTAATGGAAGGGAATGGAATGTGCAATAGAATGGAATGGAACGGAGTGTGGAATGGAATGTGGAATGCAATGGAATGGAATGAGGAATGGAATTTGAAATGGAGTGTGGAAAGGAAAGTTTAATGGAATGGAATGGAATGTGGAATCGAACATGGAATGAAATCGAATGGGATGTGGAATGGAAAGTGGAATGGAATGTGGAATGGAAAGTGGAATGGAATGGAATCGAATGTGGAATGGAATGTTGAATGGAGTGTGGAATGGAATGGAATGGGATGTGGAATGGACTGTGTAATGAAATGAAATGGAATGTGGAATGGAACGTAATGGAAAGTGGAATGGCATGTGGAATGGAATGTGGAATGGAAAGGAATGAAATATGGAATGGAATGTGGAAACGAAAGTGGAAAGGAATGCAATAGAATTTGGCAGGGAACGTGGATTGGAATGGAATGGAAAGTGGAATTGAACGTGTATTGTAAACTGGAATGGAATGGAATGGAATGTGGAATGGAATGGAATGGAATGTTGAATGGAATGTAATGGAATATCGAATAGAATGCAGTGGAATGGAATGTAGAATGGAATGTGGAATGGAACGTAAAATGGAATGTGGAATGGAATTTGGAATGCAATGGAATTGAATATGGAATGGAATGTGGAATGAAATGGAATGGAATGGAATGTGGAATGGAATGCGGAATGGAATGGAATTGTATGTGGAATGGAACGTGGAATGGGACGTGAAATTGAATGAAATGGAATGTGGAAAGAAATATGGAATGTTATGGAATGGAGTGTGGAATGGAGTGTGGAATGGAATTTGGAATGGAATGGAAGTTGGAAAGGAATGTGGTGTGGAATAGATTGCAATGTTAAAATGCAATGGAATGGAATGTGGATTGCAATGTGGATTACAATGGAATGCAATGTGGAATTGAATGGATTGGAATGTGGCATATAATTTTCAATGGAATGTGGCATGAAATATGGAGTGGAACGTTGAATGGAAAGTGGAATGGAATGGAATGGATCGTGGAATGGAACATGGAATGGAATGTGGAATGGAAGGTGGAATGGAGCGTGGAATGGAATCGAAAGGAGCGTGGAATGGAATGTGGAACGGAACGTGGAATGGAATGAGTAATGGAATGGATTGGAATGTGCAATGGAATGTGGAATGGAATGGACTGGAATGTGGAATGGAATGTGGAATGAAATGCAACGGAATGTGGAATGGAATGGAATGGAATGTGGAATGGAGTGGAATGGAATGTTGTATGGAATGAGGAATGGAATGTGGAGTGGCCCTCAGAATGGAACAGAGTGCAACGTGGAATGGAATGTGGAATGGAATGTGAAATGGAACGTGGAAGGAATGCAGTGAGGAATGGAACGTGGATTCGAATTTAATGGAACGTGGAATGGAACGTGTAATGGAATGTGGAATGGAAAGTGGAATGGAATGGAATGTGGAATGGATCGTGTAATGGAATGGAATGGAATGTGGAATGGAATGTGGAATGGAATGTGGAATGCAACGTTGAATGGAATGTGCAATTGAACGTGAAATGGAACGTGTAAAGGAATGGAATGGAAAGTGGAATGGTACGTGGAATGGAATGGAAATGAACGTGGAATGGAATGTGGAATGGAACGTGGAATGGAATGGAATGTAGAATGGAATGTGGAATTTAATGTGGAAGAGAATGCGCAATGGAATTCAATGGAATGGAATGGAATGTGGTATGGAATGTGGAAAGGAATGTGGAATGGAAAGTGGAATGCAATGGAATTAAATGTGGAATGGAATGTGGAATGGAACGGGGAATGCAATGGAATAGAAAGTGGAATGGGATGGACTGGAATGTGGAATGGAAAGTGTAATGGAATGTGGAAGGCAATTTGGAATGGAACGTGGAATAGAACGTGGAATGGAATGGAATGTGAAACAGAATGGAATGGAATGTGGAATGGAATGCGGAATGGAATGTAGAATGGAATGGAATGGAATTTGGAATGGAGTGGAATGGAATGTTGATTCGAAGGTGGAAGGGAATCTGCTAGTAACGTGGAATGTAAAGGAATGGAATGTGGAATGGAATGCAGTGGAATGTGGAATGGAATGTAATGTAATGAGGAATGGAATGTGGAATGGAATGGAATGGAATGTGGAATAGAATGTGTAATGCAATGGAGTGGAATGCAAAACGGAATGGAGGGCAATGTGAAATGGAATGTGGAATGGAACATGGAATGGAACTTGGAATGGAATGTGGAATGGAATGGAAAAGAATGAGAATGGAATGATTTGGAATGTGGAATAAAATGTGGTGTGCAATGGAATGGAATATTGAATGCAATAGAAAGGAATGGTGTGGAATGTGGAATGCAATGGAAAGGAATGTGGAATGGAAAGTGGAATGGAATGGAATGGAACATGGAAAGGAATGTGGAATGGAATGTGGAATGCGACGTGGAATAGAATGTGGAATGTAATTTGGAATGGAAAGTAGTGGAATGTGGAATGCAAAGGAATGGAATGTGGAATGGAATGCAATGGAATGTGGAATGGAATGTGGAAGAGAATGGAATGGAAGGTGGAATAGAATGCGGAATGGAATGGATAGGAATCCGGAATGGAATGGAATGGTATGGAATGTGGAATGGAATGTGGAATGGAAACTGGAATGGAATGTGGAATGGCAAGTGTAATGGAATGGAATTGAAGGTGCTGTGGAATGTGGAAGGAATCTGGAATACAACTTGGAAAGGAATGTAGAATTTAACGTGTAATGGAAGGTGGAATGGAATGGATTGGAACGTGCAATGGAATGTGAAGTGGAATGGAATGGAATGTGGAATGGAATGGAATGGAAGGTGGAATGGAAAGGAATGGAACGAGGATTGGAACATGGAATGGAACGTGGAAAACATCGTGGAATTGAACGTGGAATGTAATGTTAAATGGAATGGAATGGAATGTGGAATAGAATGGAAAGGAATGTGGAATGGAATGGAATGGAATGGAGGGGAATGTGGAATGGAATGGAATGGAATGGAGTGGAATGCGGAATGCAATGGAGTTAATTGTGGAATGGAATGGAATGGAATGGAATGGAATCTAATGGAATTTGGAATAGAATGGAATGGCATGTGAAATGGAATGGAATGGAATGTGGAATGGAATGTGGAATAGAATGTGGATTGGAAAGTTCAAAGGAAAGTGGAATGTAATGGAATGGAATGTGGAATGGAAAGTGGAATTGAATTGAAGAGAACGGGGAATGGAATGTAGAACGGAATGGAGTAGAACGTGGAATCGAACGTGGATTCGAACATCGAATGGAATGGCCAATGGACTGTGGAATTGAACGTGGAATGGAATGGAATGGAAAGTGGAATGGGACGTGGAATGTAGTGAAACGGAATGGAATGGATTGTGGAATGGAACATGGAATTTAACGGAATGGAATGTGGAATGGAACTTGGAATGGAATGTGGAATGGATCTTGGAATGGAACGTGGAATGGAACGAGCAATGTAATGAAGAATGGAATGTGGAATGGAGTTTGGAATGGAATAGAAAGGAATGCGGAATGGAATGTGCAATGGAATGTGGAATGCAGCGTGGAATGGAATGGAATGGAACGTGGAATGGAACATGGAATGGAACGGAGTGGAACGTTTAATGGAACATGGAATGGAACGTGGAATGGAACATGGAATGGAAGGTGGAATTGAAAGGGCAATGGATTGTGGCATGTAACATGGAATGTAATGCAATGGAAACTGGAATGCAACTTGGAATGGAATGGAATGGATTGTGGAATGAAATCTGGAATGGAATGTGGAATGGAACCTGGATAGGAACATGGTATGTGGATTGGAATGTGGAATGGAATGGAATGGAATGTGGAATGGAATGTGAAATGGAAAGGAGAGTAATGTGGAACGGAATGTGGAATGGAATGTGGAATGCAGTGGAATGGAATATGGAATGGAATGGAAAGGAATGTGGAATATAATGGAATGGAATGGAATGGAATGGGAATGGAATAGAATGGAATGTGGACTGCAATGGAATGGAATGAAATGAGGAACAGAATGGAATGGAATGTGGAATGCAATGCAATGGAATGAAATGAGGAATTGAAAGGAATGGAATGTGGAATGGAATGGAATGGAATGTGAAGTGGAATGGAACAGAACGTTCAATGGAATGTGGAATGCAATAGAATGGAATGTGGAATGAAATGGAAGGGAATGTGGAAAAGAAAGTGGAATGATTGTGGAGTGGAAAGTGGAATGGATTGGAATGGAATGTTCAATGGAATGGAAAAGAATGTGGAATAGAATGGAATCGGATAGAACGGAATGCGGAATGGAATGGAAGAGAACGTGGAATGCAAAGGAATGGAGTGAAATGTGGAATTGAATGGAATGGAAAATGGAAAGGAATGGAATGGAATGTGGAATGGGATGGAATGGAACGTGGAATGGAACGTGGAATGGAATGTGGAATGGAATGTGGAATGGAATGTGGAATGGCATGAGGAATGGAATGTGGAATGCAATGGAATGGAATGTTGACTGTAAAGGAATGGAATATGGAATAGAATGGAATGGAATGCAATGTGGAATGGAATGGAAAGGAACGTGGAATTGAATGCAGTGGAATGTGGAAGGGAATGGAATGGAACGTGGAATAGAATGTGGAATGGAATGCAATGCAACGTGAAATGAAATGTGGAAAGGAATGAGTAATGAAAAGTGGAATGGAACGTGAAATGAAATGCAAAGGAACGTGAAGTAGATTGGAATGGAACGTAGAATGTAATGTGGAATGGAATGCAGAATGGGACGTTGAACGGAATGGAATACAACTTAGAATGGAATGTGGTAGAATGTGAAATGGAATAGAAAGAAATGTGGAATGGAATGGATTGGAATGTGGAAGGGAATGTACTGGAATGTGGAATGGAATGGAATGAAACGTGGAATGGAATGTGGAATGGTACCTGGAATGGATTGTTTAATGGAATGGAATAGAATGTGGAATAGAATGCAATGGAATGTAATGAAACGTGGAATGGACTGTGGAATGGTACGTTGAATGGATTGTTTAATGGAAGGGAATGGAATGTGGAATAGAATGGAATGGAACGGACTGTGGAATGGAATGTGGAATGGAATGGAATGGAATGAGGAATGGAATTTGAAATGGAATGTGGAAAGGAAAGTTTAATGGAATGGAATGCAATGTGGAATCAAACATGGAATGAAATCGAATGGGATGTGGAATGGAAAGTGGAATGGAATGTGGAATGGAAAGTGGAATGGAATGGAATGGAATGTGGAATGGAATGTTGAATGGAGTGTGGAATGGAATGGAATGGGATGTGGAATGGACTGTGTAATGAAATGAAATGGAATGTGGAATGGAACGTAATGGAAAGTGGAATGGCATGTGGAATGGAATGTGGAATGGAAAGGAATGAAATATGGAATGGAATGTGGAAACGAAAGTGGAAAGGAATGCAATGGAATTTGGCAGGGAACGTGGATTGGAATGGAATGGAAAGTGGAATTGAACGTGTATTGTAAACTGGAATGGAATGGAATGCAATGTGGAATGGAATGGAATGGAATGTTGAATGGAATGTAATGGAATATGGAATAGAATGCAGTGGAATGGAATGTAGAATGGAATGTGGAATGGAACGTAAAATGGAATGTGGAATGGAAGTTGGAATGCAATGGAATTGAATGTGGAATGGAATGTGGAATGAAATGGAATGGAATGGAATGTGGAAAGGAATGCGGAATGGAATGGAATTGTATGTGGAATGGAACGTGGAATGGGACGTGAAATTGAATGAAATGGAATGTGGAAAGAAATATGGAATGTTATGGAATGGAGTGTGGAATGGAGTGTGGAAAGGAATGTGGAATGGAATGGAAGGTGGAATGGAATGTGGAGTGGAATAGATTGCAATGTTAAAATGTAATGGAATGGAATGTGGATTGCAATGTGGATTACAATGGAATGCAATGTGGAATTGAATGGATTGGAATGTGGCATATAATTTTCAATGGAATGTGGCATGAAATATGGAGTGGAACGTTGAATGGAAAGTGGAATGGAATGGAATGGATCATGGAATGGAACATGGAATGGAATGTGGAATGGAAGGTGGAATGGAGCGTGGAATGGAATCGAAAGGAGCGTGGAATGGAATGTGGAACGGAACGTGGAATGGAATGCGGAATGGAATGGATTGGAATGTGCAATGGAATGTGGAATGGAATGGACTGGAATGTGGAATGGAATGTGGAATGAAATGCAACGGAATGTGGAATGGAATGGAATGGAATGTGGAATGGAGTGGAATGGAATGTTGTATGGAATGAGGAATGGAATGTGGAGTGGCCCTCAGAATGGAACAGAGTGCAACGTGGAATGGAATGTGGAATGGAATGTGAAATGGAACGTGGAAGGAATGCAGTGAGGAATGGAACGTGGATTCGAATTTAATGGAACGTGGAATGGAACGTGGAATGGAATGTGGAATGGAAAGTGGAATGGAATGGAATGTGGAATGGATCGTGTAATGGAATGGAATGGAATGTGGAATGGAAAGTGGAATGGAACGTGGAATGGAATGGGGAATGCAACATTGAATGGAATGTGCAATTGAATGTGAAATGGAACGTGGAAAGGAATGGAATGGAAAGTGGAATGGTACGTGGAATGGAATGGAAAGGAACGTGGAATGGAATGTGGAATGGAACGTGGAATGGAATGGAATGGAATGTGGAATGGAATGTAGAATGGAATGTGGAATTTAATGTGGAAGAGAATGTGCAATGGAATTCAATGGAATGGAATGGAATGTGGTATGGAATGTGGAAAGGAATGTGGAATGGAAAGTGGAATGCAACGGAATTAAATGTGGAATGGAATGTGGAATGGAACGGGGAATGCAATGGAATAGAAAGTGGAATGGGATGGACTGGAATGTGGAATGGAAAGTGGAATGGAATGTGGAAGGCAATTTGGAATGGAACGTGGAATGGAACGTGCAATGGAATGGAATATGAAACAGAATGGAATGGAATGTGGAATGGAATGCGGAATGGAATGTAGAATGGAATGGAATGGAATTTGGAAAGGAGTGGAATGGAATGTTGATTCGAAGGTGGAAGGGAATCTGCTATGTAACGTGGAATGTAAAGGAATGGAATGTGGAATGGAATGCAGTGGAATGTGGAATGGAATGTAATGTAATGTGGAATGGAATGTGGAATGGAATGGAATGGAATGTGGAATAGAATGTGTAATGCAATGGAGTGGAATGCAAAATGGAATGGAGGGCAATGTGAAATGGAATGTGGAATGGAACATGGAATGGAACTTGGAATGGAATGTGGAATGGAATGGAAAAGAATGAGAATGGAATGGTTTGGAATGTGGAATAAAATGTGGTGTGCAATGGAATGGAATATTGAATGCAATAGAAAGGAATGGTGTGGAATGTGGAATGGAATGGAAAGGAATGTGGAATGGAACGTGGAATGGAATGGAATGGAACATGGAAAGGAATGTGGAATGGAATGTGGAATGCGACGTGGAATAGAATGTGGAATGTAATTTGGAATGGAAAGTACTGGAATGTGGAATGCAATGGAATGGAATGCGGAATGGAATGAAATGGAATGTGGAATGGAATGTGGAAGAGAATGGAATGGAAGGTGGAATAGAATGCGGAATGGAATGGATAGGAATCCGGAATGGAATGGAATGGAATGGCATGGAATGTGGAATGGAATGTGGAATGGAAACTGGAATGGAAAGTGGAATGGCAAGTGTAATGGAATGGAATTGAATGTGCTGTGGAATGTGGAAGGAATCTGGAATACAACTTGGAAAGGAATGTGGAATTTAACGTGTAATGGAAGGTGGAATGGAATGGATTGGAACGTGCAATGGGATGTGAAGTGGAATGGAATGGAATGTGGAATGGAATGGAATGGAAGGTGGAATGGAAAGGAATGGAACGAGGTATGGAACATGGAATGGAACGTGGAAAACATCGTGGAATTGAACGTGGAATTTAATGTTAAATGGAATGGAATGGAATGTGGAATAGAATGGAAAGGAATGTGGAATGGAATGGAATGGAATGGAGGGGAATGTGGAATGGAATGGAATGGAATGGAATGGAATGCGGAATGCAATGGATTTAATTGTGGAATGGAATGGAATGGAATCTAATGGAATTTGGAATAGAATGGAATGGAATGTGAAATGGAATGGAATGGAATGTGGAATGGAATGTGGAATAGAATTTGGAGTGGAAAGTGCAAAGGAAAGTGGAATGTAATGGAATGGAATGTGGAATGGAAAGTGGAATTGAATCGAAGAGAACGGCGAATGGAAAGTAGAACGGAATGGAGTAGAACGTGGAATCGAACGTGGATACGAGCATCGAATGGAATGGCCAAAGGACTGTGGAATTGAACGTGGAATGGAATGGAATGGAAAGTGGAATGGGACGTGAAATGTAGTGAAACGGAATGGAATGGATTGTGGAATGGAACATGGAGTTTAATGGAATGGAATGTGGAATGCAACTTGGAATGGAACGTGGAATGGAACGAGCAATGTAATGAAGAATGGAATGTGGAATGGAGTTTGGAATGGAATCGAAAGGAATGCGGAATGGAATGTGCAATGGAATGTGGAATGCAGCGTGGAATGGAATGGAATGGAACGTGGAATGGAACATGGAATGGAACGGAATGGAACGTTTAATGGAACATGGAATGGAACGTGGAATGGAACATGGAATGGAAGGTGGAATTGAAAGGGCAATGGATTGTGGCATGTAACATGGAATGTAATGCAATGGAAACTGGAATGCAACTTGGAATGGAATGGAATGGATTGTGGAATGAAATCTGGAATGGAATGTGGAATGGAACCTGGATAGGAACATGGTATGTGGATTGGAATGTGGAATGGAATGGAATGGAATGTGGAATGGATTGTGAAATGGAAAGGAGAGTAATGTGGAACGGAATGTGGAATGGAATGTGGAATGCAATGGAATGGAATATGGAATGGAATGGAAAGGAATGTGGAATATAATGGACTGGAATGGAATGGAATGGGAATGGAGTAGAATGGAATGTGGACTGCAATGGAATGGAATGAAATGAGGAACAGAATGGAATGGAATGTGGAATGCAATGCAATGGAATGAAATGAGGAATTGAAAGGAATGGAATGTGGAATGGAATGGAATGGAATGTGGAATGGAATGTAAAGGAACGTGGAATTGAATGCAGTGGAATGTGGAAGGGAATGGAATGGAACGTGGAATAGAATGTGGAATGGAATGCAATGCAACGTGAAATGAAATGTGGAAAGGAATGAGTAATGAAAAGTGGAATGGAACATGAAATGAATTGCAAAGGAACGTGAAATAGATTGGAATGGAACGTAGAATGTAATGTGGAATGGAATGCAGAATGGGACGTGGAACGGAATGGAATACAACTTAGAATGGAATGTGGTAGAATGTGAAATGGAATGGAAAGAAATGTGGAATGGAATGGATTGGAATGTGGAAGGGAATGTACTGGAATGTGGAATGGAATGGTATGAAACGTGGAATGGAATGTGGAATGGTACGTGGAATGGATTGTTTAAAGGAATGGAATGGAATGTGGAATAGAATGCAATGGAATGTAATGAAACGTGGAATGGACTGTGGAATGGTACGTTGAATGGATTGTTTAATGGAAGGGAATGGAATGTGGAATAGAATAGAATGGAACGGAGTGTGGATTGGAATGTGGAATGGAATGGAATGGAATGAGGAATGGAATTTGAAATGGAATGTGGAAAGGAAAGTTTAATGGAATGGAATGGAATGTGGAATCGAACATGGAATGAAATCGAATGGGATGTGGAATGGAAAGTGGAATGGAATGTGGAATGGAAAGTGGAATGGAATGGAATGGAATGTGGAATGGAATGTTGAATGGAGTGTGGAATGGAATGGAATGGGATGTGGAATGGACTGTGTAATGAAATGAAATGGAATGTGGAATGGAACGTAATGGAAAGTGGAATGGCATGTGGAATGGAATGTGGAATGGAAAGGAATGAAATATGGAATGGAATGTGGAAACGAAAGTGGAAAAGAATGCAATGGAATTTGGCAGGGAACGTGGATTGGAATGGAATGGAAAGTGGAATTGAACGTGTATTGTAAACTGGAATGGAATGGAATGGAATGTGGAATGGAATGGAATGGAATGTTGAATGGAATGTAATGGAATATGGAATAGAATGCAGTGGAATGGAATGTAGAATGGAATGTGGAATGGAACGTAAAATGGAATGTGGAATGGAATTTGGAATGCAATGGAATTGAATGTGGAATGGAATGTGGAATGAAATGGAATGGAATGGAATGTGGAAAGGAATGCGGAATGGAATGGAATTGTATGTGGAATGGAACGTGGAATGGGACGTGAAATTGAATGAAAAGGAATGTGGAAAGAAATATGGAATGTTATGGAATGGAGTGTGGAATGGAGTGTGGAATGGAGTGTGGAATGGTGTGTGGAATGGAATGTGGAATGGAATGGAAGGTGGAATGGAATGTGGAGTGGAATAGATTGCAATGTTAAAATGGAATGGAATGGAATGTGGATTGCAATGTGGATTACAATGGAATGCAATGTGGAATTGAATGGATTGGAATGTGGCATATAATTTTCAATGGAATGTGGCATGAAATATGGAGTGGAACGTTGAATGGAAAGTGGAATGGAATGGAATGGATCTTGGAATGGAACATGGAATGGAATGTGGAATGGAAGGTGGAATGGAGCGTGGAATGGAATCGAAAGGAGCGTGGAATGGAATGTGGAACGGAACGTGGAATGGAATGCGGAATGGAATGGATTGGAATGTGCAATGGAATGTGGAATGGAATGGACTGGAATGTGGAATGGAATGTGGAATGAAATGCAACGGAATGTGGAACGGAATGGAATGGAATGTGGAATGGAGTGGAATGGAATGTTGTATGGAATGAGGAATGGAATGTGGAGTGGCACTCAGAATGGAACAGAGTGCAACGTGGAATGGAATGTGGAATGGAATGTGAAATGGAACGTGGAAGGAATGCAGTGAGGAATGGAACGTGGATTCGAATTTAATGGAACGTGGAATGGAACGTGGAATGGAATGTGGAATGGAAAGTGGAATGGAATGGAATGTGGAATGGATCGTGTAATGGAATGGAATGGAATGTGGAATGGAAAGTGGAATGGAACGTGGAATGGAATGGGGAATGCAACATTGAATGGAATGTGCAATTGAATGTGAAATGGAACGTGGAAAGGAATGGAATGGAAAGTGGAATGGTACGTGGAATGGAATGGAAAGGAACGTGTAATGGAATGTGGAATGCAACGTGGAATGGAATGGAATGGAATGTGGAATGGAATGTAGAATGGAATGTGGAATTTAATGTGGAAGAGAATGTGCAATGGAATTCAATGGAATGGAATGGAATGTGGTATGGAATGTGGAAAGGAATGTGGAATGGAAAGTGGAATGAAACGGAATTAAATGTGGAATGGAATGTGGAATGGAACGGGGAATGCAATGGAATAGAAAGTGGAATGGGATGGACTGGAATGTGGAATGGAAAGTGGAATGGAATGTGGAAGGCAATTTGGAATGGAACGTGGAATGGAACGTGGAATGGAATGGAATGTGAAACAGAATGGAATGGAATGTGGAATGGAATGCGGAATGGAATGTAGAATGGAATGGAATGGAATTTGGAATGGAGTGGAATGGAATGTTGATTCGAAGGTGGAAGGGAATCTGCTATGTAAAGTTGAATGTAAAGGAATGGAATGTGGAATGGAATGCAGTGGAATGTGGAATGGAATGTAATGTAATGTGGAATGGAATGTGGAATGGAATGGAATGGAATGTGGAATAGAATGTGTAATGCAATGGAGTGGAATGCAAAATGGAATGGAGGGCAATGTGAAATGGAATGTGGAATGGAACGTGGAATGGAACTTGGAATGGAATGTGGAATGGAATGGAAAAGAATGAGAATGGAATGGTTTGGAATGTGGAATAAAATGTGGTATGCAATGGAATGGAATATTGAATGCAATAGAATGGAATGGTGTGGAATGTGGAATGGAATGGAAAGGAATGTGGAATGGAACGTGGAATGGAATGGAATGGAACATGGAAAGGAATGTGGAATGGAATGTGGAATGCCACGTGGAATAGAATGTGGAATGTAATTTGGAATGGAAAGTAGTGGAATGTGGAATGCAAAGGAATGGAATGTGGACTGGAATGCAATGGAATGTGGAATGGAATGTGGAAGAGAATGGAATGGAAGTTGGAATAGAATGCGGAATGGAATGGATAGGAATCCGGAAAGGAATGGAATGGAATGGTATGGAATGTGGAATGGAATGTGGAATGGAAACTGGAATGGAATGTGGAATGGCAAGTGTAATGGAATGGAATTGAATGTGCTGTGGAATATGGAAGGAATCTGGAATACAACTTGGAAAGGAATGTGGAATTTAACGTGTAATGGAAGGCAGAATGGAATGGATTGGAACGTGCCATGGAATGTGAAGTGGAATGGAATGGAATGTGGAATGGAATGGAATGGAAGGTGGAATGGAAAGTAATGGAACGAGGAATGGAACATGGAATGGAACGTGGAAAACAACGTGGAATTGAACGTGGAATGTAATGTTAAATGGAATGGAATGGAATGTGGAATAGAATGGAAAGGAATGTGGAATGGAATGGAATGGAATGGAGGGGAATGTGGAATGGAATGGAATGGAATAGAATGCGGAATGCAATGGAATTAATTGTGGAATGGAATGGAATGGAATGGAATGGAATCTAATGGAATTTGTAATAGAATGGAATGGAATGTGAAATGGAATGGAATGTAATGTGGAATGGAATGTGGAATAGAATGTGGAGTGGAAAGTGCAAAGGAAAGTGGAATGTAATGGAATGGAATGTGGAATGGAAAGTGGAATTGAATCGAAGGGAACGGGGAATGGAAAGTAGAACGGAATGGAGTAGAAGGTGGAATCGAATGTGGATTCGAACATCGAATGGAATGGCCAATGGACTGTGGAATTGAACGTGGAATGGAATGGAATGGAAAGTGGAATGGGACGTGGAATGTAGTGAAACGGAATGGAATGGATTGTGGAATGGAACATGGAGTTTAACGGAATGGAATGTGGAATGGAACTTGGAATGGAACGTGGAATGGAACGAGCAATGTAATGAAGAATGGAATGTGGAATGGAATTTGGAATGGAACGGAAAGGAATGCGGAATGGAATGTGCAATGGAATGTGGAATGCAGCGTGGAATGGAATGGAATGGAACGTGGAATGGATCATGGAATGGAACGGAATGGAACGTGGAATGGAACATGGAATGGAAGGTGGAATTGAAAGGGCAATGGAATGTGGCATGTAACATGGAATGTAATGCAATGGAAACTGGAATGCAACTTGGAATGGAATGGAATGGATTGTGGAATGAAATCTGGAATGGAATGTGGAATGGAACCTGGATAGGAACATGGTATGTGGATTGGAATGTGGAATGGAATGGAATGCAATGTGGAATGGAATGTGAAATGGAAAGGAGAGTAATGTGGAACGGAATGTGGAATGGAATGTGGAATGCAATGGAATGGAATATGGAATGGAAAGCAAAGGGATGTGGAATATAATGGAATGGAATGGAATGGAATGGGAATGGAATAGAATGGAATGTGGACTGCAATGGAATAGAATGAAATGAGGAACAGAATGGAATGGAATGTGGAATGCAATACAATAGAATGAAATGAGGAATTGAAAGGAATGGAATGTGGAATGGAATGGAATGGAATGTGAAATGGAATGGAAGAGAACGTTGAATGGAAGGTGGAATGGAATAGAATGGAATGTGGAATGAAATGGAAGGGAATGTGGAAAAGAATGTGGAATGAATGTGGAATGGAAAGTGGAATGGATTGGAATGGAATGTTCAATGGAATGGAAAGGAATGTGGAATAGAATGGAATCGGATAGAACGGAATGCGGAATGGAATGGAATAGAATGTGGAATGCAAAGGAATGGAGTGAAATGTGGAATTGAATGGAATGGAAAATGGAAAGGAATGGAATGGAATGTGGAATGGGATGGAATGGAACGTGGAATGGAACGTGGAATGGAATGTGGAATGGAATGTGGAGTGGCATGAGGAATGCAATGTGGAATGCAATGGAATGGAATGTTGACTGTAAAGGAATGGAATATGGAATAGAATGGAATGGAATGCAATGTGGAATGGAATGGAAAGGAACGTGGAATTGAATGCAGTGGAATGTGGAAGGGAATGGAATGGAACGTGGAATAGAATGTGGAATGGAATGCAATGCAACGTGAAATGAAATGTGGAAAGGAATGAGTAATGAAAAGTGGAATGGAACGTGAAATGAAATGCAAAGGAACGTGAAATAGATTGGAAAGGAACGTAGAATGTAATGTGGAATGGAATGCGGACTGGGACGTGGAACGGAATGGAATGCAACTTAGAATGGAATCTGGTAGAATGTGAAATGGAATGGAAAGGAATGTGTAATGGAATGGATTGGAATGTGGAAGGGAATGTACTGGAATGTGGAATGGAATGGAATGAAACGTGGAATGGAATGTGGAATGGTACGTGGAATGGATTGTTTAATGGAATGGAATGGAATGTGGAATAGAATGCAATGGAATGTAATGAAACGTGGAATGGAATGTGGAATGGTACGTTGAATGGATTGTTTAATGGAAGGGAATGGAATGTGGAAAAGAATGGAATGGAACGGAGTGTGGAATGCAGTGTGGAATGCAATGGAATGGAATATGGAATGGAATGGAAAGGAATGTGGAATATAATGGAATGGAATGGAATGGAATGGGAATGGAATAGAATGGAATGTGGATGGCAATGGAATGGAATGAAATGAGGAACAGAATGGAATGGAATGTGGAATGCAATGCAATGGAATGAAATGTGAAATTGAAAGGAATGGAATGTGGAATGGAATGGAATGGAATGTGAAATGGAATGGAACAGAACGTTGAATGGAATGTGGAATGGAATAGAATGGAATGTGGAATGAAATGGAAGGGAATGTGGAAAAGAATGTGGAATGAATGTGGAATGGAAAGTGGAATGGATTGGAATGGAATGTTCAATGGAATGGAAAGGAATGTGGATTAGAATGGAATCGGATAGAACGGAATGCGGAATGGAATGGAATAGAATGTGGAATGCAAAGGAATGTAGTGAAATGTGGAATTGAATGGAATGGAAAATGGAAAGGAATGGAATGGAATGTGGAATGGGATGGAATGGAACGTGGAAGGGAACGTGGAATGGAAAGTGGAATGGACTGTGGAATGGGATGTGGAATGGCATGAGGAATGGAATGTGGAATGCAATGGAATGGAATGTTGACTGTAAAGGAATGGAATATGGAATAGAATGGAATGGAATGCAATGTGGAATGGAATGGAAAGGAACGTGGAATTGAATGCAGTGGAATGTGGAAGGGAATGGAATGGAACGTGGAATAGAATGTGGAATGGAATGCAATGCAACGTGAAATGAAATGTGGAAAGGAATGAGTAATGAAAAGTGGAATGGAACGAGAAATGAAATACAAAGGAACGTGAAATAGATTGGAATGGAACGTAGAATGCAATGTGGAATGGAATGCAGAATGGGACGTGGAACGGAATGGAATACAACTTAGAATGGAATGTGGTAGAATGTGAAATGGAATGGAAAGGAATGTGGAATGGAATGGATTGGAATGTGGAAGGGAATGTACTGGAATGTGGAATGGAATGGAATGAAACGTGGAATGGAATGTGGAATGGTACGTGGAATGGATTGTTTAATGGAATGGAATGGAATGTGGAATAGAATTCAATGGAATGTAATGAAACGTGGAATGGACTGTGGAATGGTACGTTGAATGGATTGTTTAATGGAAGGGAATGGAATGTGGAATAGAATGGAATGGAACGGAGTGTGGAATGGAATGTGGAATGGAATGGAATGGAATGAGGAATGGAATTTGAAATGGAATGTGGAAAGGAAAGTTTAATGGAATGGAATGGAATGTGGCATCGAACATGGAATGAAATCGAATGGGATGTGGAATGGAAAGTGGAATGGAATGTGGAATGGAAAGTGGAATGGAATGGAATGGAATGTGGAATGGAATGTTGAATGGAGTGTGGAATGGAATGGAATGGGATGTGGAATGGACTGTGTAATGAAATGAAATGGAATGTGGAATGGAACGTAATGGAAAGTGGAATGGAATGTGGAATGGAATGTGGAATGGAAAGGAATGAAATATGGAATGGAATGTGGAAACGAAAGTGAAAAGGAATGCAATGGAATTTGGCAGGGAACGTGGATTGGAATGGAATGGAAAGTGGAGTTGAACGTGTATTGTAAACTGGAATGGAATGGAATGGAATGTGGAATGGAATGGAATGGAATGTTGAATGGAATGTAATGGAATATGGAATAGAATGCAGTGGAATGGAATGTAGAATGGAATGTGGAATGGAACGTAAAATGGAATGTGGAATGGAATTTGGAATGCAATGGAATTGAATGTGGAATGGAATGTGGAATGAAATGGAATGGAATGGAATGTGGAATGGAATGCGGAATGGAATGGAATTGTATGTGGAATGGAACGTGGAATGGGACGTGAAATTGAATGAAATCTAATGTGGAAAGAAATATGGAATGTTATGGAACGGAGTGTGGAATGGAGTGCGGAATGGAATGTGGAATGGAATGGAAGGTGGAATGGAATGTGGAGTGGAATAGATTGCAATGTTAAAATGGAATTTGGAGTGGAATAGATTGCAATGTTAAAATGTAATGGAATGGAATGTGGATTGCAATGTGGATTACAATGGAATGCAATGTGGAATTGAATGGATTGGAATGTGGCATATAATTTTCAATGGAATGTGGCATGAAATATGGAGTGGAACGTTGAATGGAAAGTGGAATGGAATGGAATGGATCGTGGAATGGAACATGGAATGGAATGTGGAATGGAAGGTGGAATGGAGCGTGGAATGGAATCGAAAGGAGAGTGGAATGGAATTTGGAACGGAACGTGGAATGGAATGCGGAATGGAATGGATTGGAATGTGCAATGGAATGTGGAATGGAATGGACTGGAATGTGGAATGGAATGTGGAATGAAATGCAACGGAATGTGGAATGGAATGGAATGGAATGTGGAATGGAGTGGAATGGAATGTTGTATGGAATGAGGAATGGAATGTGGAGTGGCTCTCAGAATGGAACAGAGTGCAACGTGGAATGGAATGTGGAATGGAATGTGAAATGGAACGTGGAAGGAATGCAGTGAGGAATGGAACGTGGATTCGAATTTAATGGAACGTGGAATGGAACGTGTAATGGAACGTGGAATGGAAAGTGGAATGGAATGGAATGTGGAATGGATCGCGTAATGGAATGGAATGGAATGTGGAATGGAATGTGGAATGGAACGTGGAATGGAATGTGGAATGCAACGTTGAATGGAATGTGCAATTGAATGTGAAATGGAACGTGGAAAGGAATGGAATGGAAAGTGGAATGGTACGTGGAATGGAATGGAAAGGAACGTGGAATGGAATGTGGAATGGAACGTGGAATGGAATGGAATGGAATGTGGAATGGAATGCAGAATGGAATGTGGAATTTAATGTGGAAGAGAATGTGCAATGGAATTCAATGGAATGGAATGGAATGTGCTATGGAATGTGGAAAGGAATGTGGAATGGAAAGTGGAATGCAACGGAATTAAGTGTGGAATGGAATGTGGAATGGAACGGGGAATGCAATGGAATAGAAAGTGGAATGGGATGTACTGGAATGTGGAATGGAAAGTGGAATGGAATGTGGAAGGCAATTTGGAATGGAACGTGGAATGGAACGTGGAATGGAATGGAATGTGAAACAGAATGGAATGGAATGTGGAATGGAATGCGGAATGGAATGTAGAATGGAATGGAATGGAATTTGGAATGGAGTGGAATGGAATGTTGATTCGAAGGTGGAAGGGAATCTGCTATGTAACGTGGAATGTAAAGGAATGGAATGTGGAATGGAATGCAGTGGAATGTGGAATGGAATGTAATCGAATGTGGAATGGAATGTGGAATGGAATGGAATGGAATGTGGAATAGAATGTGTAATGCAATGGAGTGGAATGCAAAATGGAATGGAGGGCAATGTGAAATGGAATGTGGAATGGAACATGGAATGGAACTTGGAATGGAATGTGGAATGGAATGGAAAAGAATGAGAATGGAATGGTTTGGAATGTGGAATAAAATTTGGTATGCAATGGAATGGAATATTGAATGCAATAGAATGGAATGGTGTGGAATGTGGAATGGAATGGAAAGGAATGTGGAATAGAACGTGGAATGGAATGGAATGGAACATGGAAAGGAATGTGGAATGGAATGTGGAATGCGACGTGGAATAGAATGTGGAATGTAATTTGGAATGGAAAGTAGTGGAATGTGGAATGCAAAGGAATGGAATGTGGACTGGAATGCAATGGAATGTGGAATGGAATGTGGAAGAGAATGGAATGGATGGTGGAATAGAATGCGGAATGGAATGGATAGGAATCCGGAATGGAATGGAATGGAATGGTATGGAATGTGGAATGGAATGTGGAATGGAAACTGGAATGGAATGTGGAATGGAAAGTGTAATGGAATGGAATTGAATGTGCTGTGGAATGTGGAAGGGATCTGGAATACAACTTGGAAAGGAATGTGGAATTTAACGTGTAATGGAAGGTGGAATGGAATGGATTGGAACGTGCAATGGAATGTGAAGTGGAATGGAATGGAATGTGGAATGGAATGGAATGGAAAGTGGAATGGAAAGGAATGGAGCGAGGAATGGAACATGGAATGGAACGTGGAAAACAACGTGGAATTGAACGTGGAATGTAATGTTAAATGGAATGGAATGGAATGTGGAATAGAATGGAAAGGAATGTGGAATGGAATGGAATGGAATTGAGGGGAATGTGGAATGGAATGGAAAGGAATGGAATGGAATGCGGAATGCAATGGAATTAATTGTGGAATGGAATGGAAAGGAATGGAATGGAATCTAATGGAATTTGGAATAGAATGGAATGGAATGTGAAATGGAATGGAATGTAATGTGGAATGGAATGTGGAGTGGAAAGTGCAAAGGAAATTGGAATGTAATGGAATGGAATGTGGAATGGAAAGTGGAATTGAATCGAAGGGAACGGGGAATGGAAAGTAGAACGGAATGGAGTAGAACGTGGAATCGAACGTGGATTCGAACATCGAATGGAATGGTCAATGGACTGTGGAATTGAATGTGGAATGGAATGGAATGGAAAGTGGAATGGGACGTGGAATGTAGTGAAACGGAATGCAATGGATTGTGGAATGGAACATGGAATTTAATGGAATGGAATGTGGAATGGAACTTGGAATGGAACGTGGAATGGAACGAGCAATGTGTTGAAGAATGGAATGTGGAATGGAATTTGGAATGGAACGGAAAGGAATGCGGAATGGAATGTGCAATGGAATGTGGAATGCAGCGTGGAATGGAATGGAATGGAACGTGGAATGGAACATGGAATGAAACGGAATGGAATGTGGAATGGAACATGGAATGGAACGTGGAATGGAACATGGAATGGAAGGTGGAATTGAAAGGGCAATGGAACGTGGAATGTAGCATGGAATGTAATGCAATGGAAAGTGGAATGCAACTTGGGATGGAATGGAATGGATTGTGGAATGGAATCTGGAATGGAATGTGGAATGGAACCTGGATAGGAACATGGAATGGAACGGAATGGATTGTGGAATGGGAGGTGGAATGGAATGGAATGAGATGTGGAATGAAATGCGGAATGGAATGTGGAATGGGCTGGAAAGGAATGTGGAAAGAATGGAATGGAATGTAGAATGGGATATGGAATGGAATGGTATGCAACGTGGAATGGAAAGTGGAATGGAATGGAATGCAATGTGGTATTGAATGTGGAATGTAATGGAGTGGAATGTGGAATGGAATGGAAAGGAATGTAGAATGGAATGTGGAATGGAATGTGGTATGGTATGTGGAATGGAACGGAATGGAATGCGGAATGGTCTGTGGAATGGAATGTGGAATGGAAAGTGGAATATAAAGGAATGGAATGTACAATGGAAGGTGGAAGGGAATGTGGAATGGAAAGTGGAATGTAATGGAATGGAATGTCGAATGGAACGTGGAATGAAATGGATTGAAACGTGGAATGGAATTTGCAGTGGAAGGTGGAATGGAACGTGGAATGGAATGTGGAACGGAGCCCGGAATGGAATGTGGAATGGAACGTGGAACGGAACCTGGGATGGAATGGAATGGAAGGTGAAATGGAACGTGGAATGGAATGCAATGGAACGTGGAACGGAATGTGGAATGGAATGAGGAATGGAATGTGGAATGGAGCATGGAATGGAAAGGAAAGAAACGTGGAATGAAATGTGGAATGAAATGTGTAACAGAAAGGAGTGGAATGTGGAATAGAATGTGGTTTGGAATAGAATGAAATCCGGAATGGAGTGGAATGGAATGGTGTTGAATATGGAAAGCAATGGAATGGAACATGTAATGGAACGTGGAGTGGAACATGAATTGGAATGGGGAATGGAAAGGAAAGGAATGGAATGTGGAAAGGAATGGACTGGAATGTGTAATGGAATGTGTAATGGAAAGGGGAATGGAATGGAATGGAATGGCATGGAATGGAAGTGAAAGGAATGTGGAATGAAATGGAATGGAATGTGCAATGGAAAGGAATGGAATGCGGAATGGAATCGAATTTTATGGAATGTGAAATGGAATGTAATTGAATGGAATGGAATGTGGATTGGAATGTAATGGAATGCAATGGAATGTCGAAAGGAATGCAATGGAATGGAATGGAATGCACAATTGAATCAATTGGGAAGTGGAATTAATGGAATGGAATGTGGAATGCAATGGAATGGAATGGAATGTATGGTGGAATGGAATATGAAACGGAATGAGGAATGGAACGTGGAATGCGATGAAATGGATGTCAGAATAGAGTGGAATGGAACGTGAAATGGAATATACTGGAAAATTGTAAGTAACGTGGAATGGAACAGGGAAAGGAAAGTGGAATGGATAGTATAATGGAATGTAATGTAATGTGGAATGGAATGGAATGGAATGTGGAAAGGAATGGAATTGAATGTGAAATGGAATGGAATGGAATATGGAATGGAACGTGGAATGGAATGAAACGGAAAGTGGAATGGAACACCTAATGGAAAGTGGAATGCAACGTGGAATGGAAAGGAATGGAATGTGGTATGGAATGTGGAATGTAATGGAAGAAAAGGTGGAATGGAATTGAATGGAATGGAATGGAATGTGAAACGAAATGTGGTATGGATAGTGGAATGCAATGGAATAGAACGTGGAATGGAATGGAATGGAAAGGAACGTGGAATGTAACGTGGAATGGAATGGAATGTGGAGTGGAACGTGGAATGGAATGTCGAACGGAACGTGGAATCGAAAGTGGAATGGAATGGCATGGAATGTGGAATTGAATGTGGAACAGAATGTGGAATTCAATCTAATGGAATGAGGCATGGAATGTGGAATTGAACGTGGAATGGAATGGAGTGGAATGCGGAATGGAATACCGAATGGAATGGAATGGAATGCGGGATGGAATGTTGAATGGAATGAAGAATGGAATGGAATGTGGAATGGAGTGTGGAATGGTAAGGAATGGAATGTGGAATGGAATGCTCAATGGAATGTGGAATGGAATATGCTGGAATGCGGAATGGAATGTGGAATGGAACATTGAATGAAAAGGAATGGAATGTGGAATGGAACGTGGAATGTAAGGTGAAATGGAATGGAATCAAATGTAGAATGGAGAGGGGAGTGGAATGAAATGGAATGTGCAATTCAATTTGAAATGGAATGGAAAGGAATGTGGAATGGAATGGGTACTGGAATAGATCACTATGTGGAATGGAATGTGGAATGGAATGTGGAATGGAATGTGGAATGGAAGGTGGAATAGAACGTGGATTGGAAGGGAATGGATTACGGAATGGAATATGGAATGGAAAGTGGAATGGAAAGTGAAATGTAACGTGGAATGGATCGTGGAATGGAATATGGAATGGAACGGAATGGAATGTGTAATGGAACTTCGAATGCAACGTGGAATGGAATGGAATGGGATGTGTCATGGCATGGAATGGATTGTGCAATGGAAAGGAATGAAATGAAGAATGGAACATGGAATAGAACGTGGAATGCAACGTGGAATGGAACGTGGTATGCAATGTGAAATGGAACGGAATTTAATGTGGAATAGAAAGGTATGGAATGTGGAACAGAATGGAATGGATTAGAATGTGGAATTTAATAGAATGGAATGGAATGTGGAATGGAATGGAATAGACTGTATTGGAATGTGGAATGGAATGGAATAGAATGTGGAATGGAATGGAATGGAATGGAACGTGGAATGGAATGTGGAATGCAATGTGGAATGGAAAGTGGAATGGAATGGAATGGAAAGTGTAATAGAAAGTAATGGAATGGAAATGTGGAATGCAATGTGGAATTGAATGTGGAATTGAATGGAATGGAATGTGGAATGGAATGGAATGGAATGTGGAATGGAATGGATCAGAATGTGGAATGAAATGGAAAGGAATTGAATGGAAAGTGAAATAGAATGTGGAATGGAAAGTGGAACAGAATTTGGAACGGAACGTGGAATTTAATGTGGAATTGAATCAAATGGATTGTGAAATGGAATGTGCAATGGAATGGTATGGACTGTGGAATGGAATGTGGAATGCAATGTGGATGGAAAGGAAAGAATCGTGGAATGGAGTGTGGAATGGAACGTGGAAAGGAACGTGGAATTGAATGGGGAAATGAAAGGAATTGATTATCATGTAATGTGCAATGGAATGGTATGGAATATGGAGTGGATTGTGGAATGCAATGTGGAATGGAATGGAATGGAATGTTGAATGGAATCTGGAATGGAACGAAAAATGGAACGTGGAATGGAATGGATTGGAATGTGGAATGGAATGTGGGATGGAATGGAATGTGGAATGCAGTGTGAAATGGAATGGAATGTGGAATGCAATGTGGAATGGAATGGAATGGTATGTTTAAATGAAATGTATGGAATGTGGAATGGAACATGGTCTGAAATGGAATGCAATGTGGAATGGAATGTGGAATGTATTGGAATGGAATGAGGAATGGAACGTGGAATGGAACGTGGAATAAAATGTGGAATGGAATAGAATGGAATCTGTAATGGAAGGGAATGGAATGTGGAATGGAATGCGCAATGGAATGGAATGCAAAGGAATGGAATGTGTAAGGCAATGGAATGGAATGTGGAGTGGAAAGAAATGGAACGTGGAATGGAACGCGGAATGAAACGAGGAATATAATGTGGAATGGAACGTGTAATGGAAAGTGGAATGCAATGGAATGCAATGTGGAATGGAAGGGAACGGATCATGGAATGCAACGTGGAATTGAAAGTGGAATGCAACGTGGAGTGGAACTTGGAATGGAATGTGGAATGTAATTTAATGGAATGTGGAATGGAATGGAATGGAATGTTGAATGGAATGGAATGTAGTCGAATTTGGAATGGAATGGAATGGAATGCGAAATATAATGGAATGGAATGTGGAATGGAATGGAATGGAATGTAATGGAAAGTGGAATAGAAATGAATGGAAAGGAATGTTGAATTGAATGTGGAATTGAATGGAAAGGAATGTGGAATGGAATGGAATGAAACGTAGGATGGTTTGGAATGGAAAGTGGGATGGAATGTGGAAAGGAACGTGGAATGGAGTGGAATGGAACTTGGA
Source organism: Pongo pygmaeus (assembly GCF_028885625.2). NCBI lineage: Eukaryota > Metazoa > Chordata > Mammalia > Primates > Hominidae > Pongo > Pongo pygmaeus. Next base: position 45,131,418 of record NC_072397.2, on the reverse strand, counting down.
ATGGAACGTGTAATGGAATGCAATGGAATGAGGAATGGAACATGGAATGGAATATGGAATGGAAAGTTGAATTGAACATGGAATGGAATGGAATGGAAGGTTGAATGGAATGTGGAATGGAACGTTCTATTCCACATTCCATTCCATTCCATTCCATATTCCTTTCCATTCCATTCCGTATTGCATTCAATTCCATTCCACATTCCATTCCATTACATTGCACAATCCTTTCCATTACATTCCACATTCCATTCCACATTCCATTCCACATACCATTAAATTCCAATCCACATTCCATTCTATTGCAGTACACATTCCATTCCGTTCCATTCAACATTCCATTCCACATTCCATTCCTTTCCATTCCACATTCCGTTCCATTCCATGTTCCATTCCATTCCATTGCATTCCACATTTCATTCCACTCCACGACCCGTTCCAAATTCCATCACATTCCATTCCACATTCCATTCCATTCCATTCCACAGTACATTCCATTCCATTCAATTCCAGTCCGCATTCCATTCCATTCCACATTCCCTTCCACATTCCACATTATATTCCACATTCCATTCCATTCCATTCCACATTCCATTCTGTTCCGTTCCATTCCGCATTCCTTTCCATTCCATTCCACATTCCTTTCCACATTCCATTCCATTACATTCCAGATTTCATTCCTTTCCCTTCCACATTCCATTCCATTCTATTCTACATTCAATTCCACATTCCTTTCCACGTTCCACTCCAAATTCCATTCCACGTTCCATTCCAATCCATTCCACGTTCAATTACACATTCCATTCCAATTCATTCCACTTTCCATTCCACGGTCCATTCCAATTCATTCCACATTCCAGTCCACATTCCATTCTATTCCATTCCACATTCCATTACACATTTCATTCCATTCCAACCCACATTCCATTCCACGTTCCATTCCATTCCATTCCACATTTCTTTCCCTAGCATTTCAAATTCCATTCCTTTCCATTTCCCTTTCCATTCCATTCCATTGCATTCCAAATTCCATTCTCCTCCATTCCACAATCCATTCAATTCCATTTCATTCCATTCCATATTCCATTACACTTTCCATTCATATTCCATTGCACTTTCCATTCCACATTACATTACTTTCCTTTTCACATTCCATTCCATTCCACTCCAATGCACAGTCCATTCCACTACATTACAGGTTCCATTCCACATTCCATTCCAAATTGCAGTCCACATTCCTTTGCATTCCATTCCACAATACATTCCATTCCTTTCCATTGCATTCCACATTCCATTCCTTTCCTTTTCACATTCCATTCCATTCCATTCGATTCCGCAATCCATTCCATTGCGTTCCACATTCCATTTCACATTCCATTCCAAATACCATTCCACATTCCATTGCATTCCATTCCACATTCCATTCCATTCCATTCCATTGCATTCCGCATTCCCTTCCATTTCATTCCATTACACATTCCATTCCATTCCATTCCACGTTGCATTCCATTCAATTCCAAACTGCATTCCACATTCCACTAAATTCCATTCCGCATCCCTTACCATTCCAATCTTCCTTCCATTCCATTCGATTCCACATTCCATTCCATTCCGTTCCCCATTCCATTCCAATTCTTTCCATTGCATGCCACATTCTATTCCATTCCATTCCATTCCACATTCCATTCCATTCCATTCCAAATTCCATTCCAATCCATTCCACATTCCATTCCACATTCCATTCCATTCCATTTCATATTCCATTCCATTTGATTCCATTCGACATTCCATTCCATTCCACGTTGCAATCCATTCATTTCCATATTCCATTCCCTTCCATTGCACATTCCATTCCATTCCACATTCCATTCCATTCTATTGCACATTCCATTCCATTCCATTCCATTCACATTCCATTCCATTCCATTCCATTTCACATTCCATTCCACATTTCATTCCATTCGCTTCCATTCCACATTCCATGTCATTCCATTCCACATTGCAATACATTCCATTTCAGTCCATTCCATTCCACATTCCCTTCTGTTCCATTCCATTCTGTTCCACATTCCATTCCAAATTCCATTCCAATCCATTCCACATTCCATTCCATTCCTCATTTCATTCCATTCCATTCCATTCCATTCCACGTTCCATTCCGTTCCTTTCCATATTTCATTCCATTGCATTCCAACTTCCATTCCATTCCATTCCAAATTCCATTAAATTCCATTCCACATTCCATTCCCTTCCATTCCACATTCCATTCCACATTCCATTCCATTTCATTCCACATTCCATTCCACTTTAAATTGCATTCCATTCCACATTCCTTTCCGTTCCATGGCATTGCAGTCACACTCCACTCCATTCTATTACATTCCACATTCCATTCCATTCAAATCCCTTCCACATTCCATTCCATACCATTCCACATTACCTTCCGTTTCATTCCACATTCCATTCCATTGCATTCCACATTCCATTCCAGTTCATTCCATATTCCATTCCATGCAATTCCAAATTCTATTCCAAATTCCATTCCATTCCATTCCATTTTTCATTCCATTCTGCACCATTCAAGTTCACATTCCATTCCCTTCTATACCATTCCATTCCGTATTCTATTCCATTGCATTGAACTTTCCTTTCCATTCGATTCAGTATTCCATTCCATTCCATTCCATGTTACTTTCCCTTCAATTCCACCTTCCATTCCATTCAATATCACTTTGCATTCCTCGTTCCAATCCACGGTCCATTCCATTCCATTCCACGTTCCATTCTACATTCCATTCCACATTTCATACAATTCCATTCCATTCCACATTCCATTCCACATTCTGTTAAATTCCATTCCGGTCCATATGGCATTCCATTCCATTCCGAATTCCATTCCATTTGATTTTACAATCCATTGCATTAAATTCCAAGTTGCATTCCATTGGATTCCACATGCCATTCCATTCCACATTCGATTCCATTCCATCCAATTCCACATTCCATTCCATTCCACATTTTGTACAACATTCCATTCAATTCCATTTCACATTCCATTCCACATTCAATTCCATTCCATTCCACCTTCCATACCATTCCATTCAATTCCATTCCACATTCCATTCCATTCCATTTAACATTTCATTCCACATTGCGTTCCACGTTCCATTCCACGTTCCATTCCACCTTGCATTCCACTTTCCATTTCAAGATTTATTCCACATTCCATTTCATTCCATTCTATTCCATTCCACGTTGCATTCCACATTACATTCCATTGCATTCCACATTCCATTCGATATTCCATTCCACATTTTATTCCACATTCCATTCGATTTCATTCCACCTTCCATTCCACATTCCATTCCATTTCTTTCCACATTGCATTCCATTCCATTCCACATTCCATTTCATTCCATTCCACATTGCATTACATTCCATTCCACTTTCCATTCCATTTTATTGCATTCCACCTTCTATTCCATTCCATTCCTCATTCCATTCCATTCCATTCCACTTTCCATTCCATTGTATTGCATTCCACCTTCTATTCCATTCCATTCCACATTCCATTCCATTCGTTTCCACGTTACTTTCCATTCCATTCAACACTCCATTCAATTGCATTCCACTTTCCATTCCGTTCCATTCCTTCCATTACAAGTACCATTCCATTATATTCGAAGATCCATTCCATTCCATTCCACATTGAATTCCATTCCATTCCACGTTCCATTCCATTCCATTCCAACTTCCATTCCAACATCCATTCCATTCCATTCCACCTCCTGTTCCATTCCATTCCACTTTCCATTTCACATTCCATTACTTTCTATTCCACATTCCATTCCATGTTCCAATCCATTCCATTACATGTTGCTTTCCACATTGCATTCCACATTCCATCCATTCGATTCCAGTCCACATTCCATTCCAATCCATTCGACATTCCATTCCATTCCATTCCTCATTCCATTCCATTCCATTCCATTCCATTCCATATCACATTGCATTCAACTTTCAATTCCATTATATTCCATTCCACATTCCATTCAATTACATTCCACATTCCATGCCATTCCATTCCACGTTCCATTGCATTCCATTACACATTCCTTTCCATATTCCTTTCCACATTCCGTTAAATTCGATTCCATTACACGTTACATTCCATTCCATTCAACATTCCATTCCATTTCATTCTATATTCCATTCCATTCCATTCCACATTCCATTCCATTCCATTCCACATTGCTTTCCACATTGAATTCCATTCCATTCTACTCCACATTCCGTTGCATTCCATTCTTAATTCCAAGATGTTCCATTCCACACTCCATTCCTTTCCAATCCATTCCAAATTCCATTCCACATTCCATTTCATTCAATTCCAAATTCCTTTCCATTCCATTCCATATTCCTTTCCAGTGCATTCCAAATTCCTTTCCATTTTATTTCACATTCCATTCCATTGCATTCCACATTCCTTTCCATTGCATTCCACATTCCACTACATGTCATTCCACATTCCATTCCACTTTCCATTCTATTCCATTCCATTCTGCATTCGATTCCACTTTATTCCATATTCCATTGCATTCCATTCAATATTCCATTCCATTTCATTGCATTCCACGTTCCATTCCATTGCATTCCACGTTCCATTCTATTCCACTTTCAATTTTACAGTCCATTGTGCGTTCTCATTAAACATTCCATACCATTCCATTTCACATTCCATTCCATTACATTATAAATTCTGTTCCACGTTTCATTCCTTTCCATTCCACATTCCATTCCACGTTCCATTCCATTCCATAACACATTCGTTTCCACATTCCATTCCACATTCTATTCCGTTAGATTCCATTCCACATTCCATTCCATACCATTCCATATTCCATTACATTCCATTCCACATTCCATTTCATTCCATTCCGAATTCCATTCTATTCCATTCCACATTCCATTCCATTCCACAGTGCATTCCACATTCCATTCCATCCCATTCCATATTCCATTCCATTAAACATTGCATTCCACATTCCATTCCACTCCATTCCATATTCCATTCCATTAAACATTGCATTCCACATTCCATTCCACTCCATTCCACATTCCATTCCATTCCATTCCACATTACTTGATATTCCAATCCACATTCAATTCCATTCCATTCCATTCCATTCCTAATTCCATTCCATTCCATTCCATTCCCTTCCATATTCCATTACATATTCCATTTCATTCCCTTCCACCTTCCATTCCATTTCACTCCACATTCAATTCCATTGCACTCCACCTTCATTTCCATTGCATTTCATATTCCACTCCATGCCAATCCACATTCCATTCCACATTCCATTGCATTCCATTCAGTTCCGCATTCCATTCCACCATATTCCACATTCCTTTGCATTCCATTCTATATTCCATTACATTGCATTCCATTCCTCATTGCGTTCCATTCCATTCCACGTTCCATTCCATTCCATTCGGCTTTCCATTTTACATTCCATTGTGCGTTCCATTAAACATTCCATGCCATTCCATTCCACATTCCATTCCATTCCATTATATTTGACATTCCATTCCACTTCAAATTCCATTCCATTCCATTTGACATTCCATTCCACATTCTATTCCACTTTCCACTCCACGTTCCATTCCACATTTCATGCCATTCCATTCCACATTCCATGGCATTCCATTCCGCATTCCATTCAATTCAATTCCATTCCCCATTCCATTTCACTCCATTCCACATCCCATTCCATTCCATTCCTTTCCCTTCCACATTCCATTGAAAGTTCAATTCCATTCCATTCCACATTCCATTAGATTCCATTACACATTTCATTCCACATTCCTTTACGATATCTTCCACATTCCCTTCCATTCCATTCCTCATCCCTTTCCTTTCCATTACACATTCCATTCCGTTCCATTCCATTCCACATTACACATTCCATTCCTCGTTCCGTTCCAACATCCATTCCATTCCATTCTACGTTCTATTCCAGGTTCCATTCCTTTCCATTCCACTTTGCATTCCATATTCCATTCCATTTCACTTGCCATTTAATTCCATTCCATTTTCCATTCCAAATTTCATTCCATTCCATTCCATTCCCTTGCACATTCCATTACATATTTCATTTCATTCCCTTCCACATTCTATTCCATTTCATTCCACATTCCATTCCTTTCCATTCCACATTCAATTACCTTCCATTCCACATTCCATTCCATTCCATTCCACATTACATTCCATTCGATTCCACATTCCATTGCATTCCATTCCACATTCCATTCCATTCCATTCTACATTCCATTCAATTCCTCATTCTATTCCACATTCCATTCCATTCCTCATTCCATTCCATGCCATACCATTGCATTCCTATCCATTCCATGTTCCATTCCACTCCATTCAACTATGCATTCCATTGTATTCCATATTGCATTCCACTCCATTCCACATTCCGTTCCATTCCATTCCACATTGAATTCCATTCCACACTCCGTTCCTTTCCCTTCCATTGCATTCCACATTCCATACCATTCCATATTCCTTTCTATTTCCATTTCACAATCACTTCCATTCCATTACTTTCCACATTCCATTTCATTCCATTCCACATTCCATTCCATGATGTTGCATATCATTCCATATTTCTTTCCATATTCCATTCCAATACATTCCACATTCCAGTCCATTCCACATTCCATTCCATTCCACAATCCTTTCCAATCCATTCCATGCCATTACACTTTCAATTCCACATTCCATTACACATTCCATTCCATTCTATTGCACATTTCATTCCACTTTCCATTAAACATTCCATTCCACATTCCCTCCCATTCCTTTTGACATTTCATTCCATCCCATTCCACATTTCATTCCTGTCAATTCAATTCCTTTCCTCATTCCATTCCATTCAATTCCATTCCACTTTTTCATTTCACAATCGACTTCACTCCATTCCACATACCATTCCATTCCATTCCATTCCAGTCCACATTCCATTCCATTCCATTCCATTCCAAATTCCGTACCATTCCATTACACATTCCATTGCATTCCACTTTCAATTCCATTCCATTCCCCATTCAATTCCATTCCATTCCTTTCTACGTTCATTTCCATGTTCCTTTCCACTTTCCATTCCACGTTCCACACCATTTTCCATTCCATTCAATTCCACATTCCATTACGTTACATTCGACAATCCATTCCACATACCTTTCCACGTTCTATTCCATTCAATTCCACATTCCCTTCCCTTCCATTCCACTTTCTATACCATATTCCCTTCCATTCCATCACACATTCCATTACACATTCCATTCCATTTCATTCAATATTCCATTCCACATTACATGCCTTTCCTTTCCATTCCTCATTGTATTCCATTTCATTCCACATTCAATTCGATAATCCATTCCACTCCATTCCATTCCTACTTCTATTCCGTTCCATTGCACATTCCATTCCACATTCCGATCCATTCCACATTCTGTTCCATTCCATTGAAGTCCACGTTCCATTCCATTCCATTCCAGTCCTCGTTCAACTTCCACATTCCATTCCATTCCATAGCACATTCCATTCTACATTCCATTCCATTCCATTCAGCATTCAATTCGACATTCCATTCCATACTATTCCACATTCCATTCCACTCTCCATTCCACTTTCCATTCCACAATGCATCTCATTCCTTTCCACATTCCATTAACCATTCCTTTCATTCCCATTCCACATTTCATTCCTTTCCATTCAATTCCATTCCACATTCCATTCCATTCCGTTCCATTCCACAATCCATTTCACAATCGATTATATTCCATTCCACATTACATTCCTTTACATTAGAGTCCACATTCAATTCCATTCCATTCCATTCCACATTTCATTCCTTTCAATTCCATTCCATTCCAGACTCCATTCCATTCCATTCCACATTCCATTCCATTCCATTCCATATTCCATTCCTTTCCATTTCACGTTCCATCCCTTTCCATTCCACATTACACATTCATTTCCATTCCATTCCAATACACTTTCCTTTGCACATTCCACAACATTCCATTAAACATTCCATTCCACAATCCACTGATTTCCATTCCACATTGCATTCCAATCCATTCCACATTCCTTTCCCTTCTATTCCACCCTCCATTCCAAATTCCATTCCATTCCATTCCACATTCAATTACGTTCCATTGCACATTCCACTCCAAATTTCATTCTATATTCTATGTGAAATGGAATGGAATGGAAAGTGGAATGGAATGTGGAGTGGAATGGAATGGAATGTGGAATTCAATGGAATGGAATGTGAAATGGAATGGAATGGAATGTCGAATGGAATGTGGAAAGGAATGGAATGGCATGGAATGGAATGTGGAATGCAGTGTCGAATGGAATGGAATTGAATGGAATGGGATGTGGAATGGAATTGAATGGAATGTGGAATGGAATGCGGAATGGAATGGAATGGAATAGCACAGAAAGGGGAATGGAATAGAAAGTGGAATGGAATGGTTTGGAATGTGTAATGGAATGTCTAATGGAATGGAAGGGCATGGAATGGAATGTGTAATGGAATGGAATGGAACATGGAATGGAATGGAATGGAATGTGGAATGAAACGGGGAATGGAATGTGGAGTGGATTGTTGAATGGAATCGAATGAAATGGCTTTGAATGTCGATTGGAATGATAAGGAATGTGTACTGGAATGGAATTTGATTTGAAATGGAATGTGGAATGGAATGTGCAATGAAATGTGGAATGGAATGGAATGGATTACAGAATGAAATGAATGGAATGGAAAGAAATTTGGAATGGAATGGATTTGAAAGTGGAATGGAATGTAATGGAATGTGGAGTGGGATGAAATGGAATGTGCAATGGAATGCGGAATGGAATCGAATGAAATGTGTAATGGAATCACATGGATTGTGGAATGCAATGCAATGGAACTGCATGTGGAATTTAATGGTATGGATTGGAATGTGGAATGGATTGGAATGTGGAACGGAATGTGGAATGCTATGGAAAGGAATGAGTATTGGATGCTGGAATGGAATGCAATTTAATGGAAGGTGGAATGAAATGGAATGGAATGGAATGGAATGGAATGTGCAATGGTATGGAAGTGAATGTGGAATTCAATGGAATGGAATGTGGAATGGAATGGAATGGAAAGTGGAATGGCATGTGGAATGAATGTGGAATGGAGTGTGGAGTGGAATGGAATTGAAAGTGGTATGGAATGGAATGTGGAATGGAATGGAATGGAATTTGGAAATGAATGGAATTGATTGTGGAATGGAAAGGAATGGAACGTGGAATGGAATGTGGAATGGAATGTGGATCTTAATGTGGGTTTGGAATGAGGAATGCAATGTTGAATGGAATGGAATGTAAAGTGGAATGGAACGGAATAGAATGGAATGGGTAATGGAATGTGGAACGGAATGAGGAGTGGAATGAACGTGGAATGCAATGGAATGGAATGTGGACGGAATGCAATGGAATGTGGAAAGGAATGGTATTTGAACTGGAGTGAGAAATGCAATATGAAATGGAAAGTGTAATGGAATGTGAAATGGAATGTGGAATGGAATGTGAAATGGAATGTGGAATGGAATGTGAAATGGAATGTGGAATGGAATGTGAAATGGAGTGAAATGGAATCTGGAATGGAATCGAATAGAATGGAATGGGTAATGGAATGAGGAATGGAATGTGCAATGGAATGGTATGTGGAATGCAATGGAGTGGAATGTGGACGGAACAGAATGGAATGTGGAATGGAATGGAATTTGAAATGGAATGTGGAATGGAATATGAAATGGAAAGTGGAATGGAATGTGAAATGGAATGTGGAACGGAATATGAAATGGAATGTGGAATGGAATGTAAAATGGAATGTTGAATGCAATGTGAAATGGAATGAAATGGAATGTGGAATGGAATGGAATGGAACGTGGAATGGAATGGATGGTAGCACGCAATGGAATGGAACCTGGAATGGAATTTAATGGAACGTGGAATGTAATGAAATGCAATGCGCAATGTAATGTGGAATGGAATTGAATGGAATGAGGAATGGAATGTGGAATGGATTGGAATCTGGAATGGAATGGAATGGAATGCAATGTGTTATGGAATGGTGGTGAATGGAATGGAATTTGGAATGGAATGTGGAATGGAATGGAGTGGAATGTGTAATGGAATGAGGAATGGAATGGCATGGAATGTGGAAAGCAATGTCTTATGGATTTGAATGTGGAATGGAAGGTGGAACGGAATGGAATGGAATGTGAAATGGAATGTGGAATTTAATGGAATGGAATGTGGAATGGATTGAGGAAAGGAACGTGGAATGGACTGTTGAATGGAATGTGGAATGGAATGGAATGGAATGCGGAATGGAATGAGGAATGAAACTTGGAACGGAATGTTAAATGAAATTTGGAATTGAACGGAATGGAATGTGGAAAGGAATGTGGAATGGAATGGCATGGAATGTGCAATTAAATGAAATCGAATGTGGAATGGAATGTGGAAAGCAATGGAATGCAATGTGGAGTGGAATGTGGAATGGAACGTGGAATAGAATACAACGTGGAATGGAATGGAATGAAATGGAATGTGGAAAGGAATAGAACGTGGAATGGAATGGAATGGAATGTTGAATAGAATGTGCAATGGAATGGAATGGAATATGGGTTGGATTGTGGAATGGTATGTGGAATGCAATGGAATGGAAAATAGGGTGGAATGTGGAATGCAAGGTGGATTAGAATGTAACGAGGAATGGATTGGAATGTGGATTCTAATGTGGAATGGAATGGAATGGAATGTGGAATGCAATGGAATGGAATGTGGAATTCAAAGGAACGGAATGGCATGTGGAATGGAATGGAATGGAATGGCATGGAATGGAATGTGGAATGAAATGGAATGCAATGAGTAATAGAATATGATAAGGAAAGGGATGAAATGTCGAATGGAATGTGGGATAGAATTGAATGGAATGTGGAATGAAATGTGCAAAGGAATGGAATGTGGAAGGGAAGGGAATGGAATGGAATGTGGAAGGGAATGTAGAATTGAATGGAATGGAATGGAATGGAATGAGGAATGGAATGGAATGGAATGTGGAATGGAATGGAATGGAACGGAATGTGGGATGGAATGTGGAATAGAATGTGGAATTGAATTGAATGGAATGTGGAATGTAAAGGAATGCAATCATGAATGGAATGCAATCGAATGTGGAAAGAAATGGAATGTGAAATGGAATGGAATTGAATGTGGAATGTGAAATGGAATGTGGAATTAAAAGTGAAACAATATGCTTTTTGGAATGTGGAATGGAATGTGGAATACGAAATGGAAAGTAGAAAGGAATGTGAAATGGAATGTAGAATTGATTGTGGAATGGAATGAAATGGAACATAGAATGGAATGGAAAGGAAAGTGGAATGGAATGTGGGATTGAATGGAATGGAATGTGGAAAGGAATAAAATGGAATGTGGGATTGAATGGAATGGGATGGAATGGAATGGAATGGGGAATGGAGTGGAATGGAATGTGGAATGGAATATAATGGAGTGGAATGTGGAATGGTATTGAATGGAATGTGGAATTGATAGAAATGGAATGTGGAATGGAATGGAATGGATCGTGGAGTGGAATGTGGAATTGAATATGGAATACAAAGTGAAATGGAATTTGGAATGGATTATGGAATGGAATGAAACAGAAAGTGGAAGGGAATGGAATGGAACGAGGAATGGAATGGAATGGAACATGTAATGGAACGTGGAATACAATGCAATGGAATGTGGAATGGATTGGAATGGAATGTGGAAAGGAATGGAATGGATTGTGAAATGCATTTTGGAATGGAATGTAATGTAATGGAATGTGGAATGGAATGGAATTGAATGGTATGGAATGTGGAATTGAATGGAAGGGAATGTGGAAGGTAACGTGGAATGGAAAGTGCAATGGAACATGGAATGGAATGAGTAATGGAAGGGAATGGAATGTTGAACGTAAGGGAATGTTATGCGCAATGGAATGTGGAATGGAATGTGGAATGGAATGTGGAATGGAAAAGAATGAACGTGAAATGGAACGGAATGAAACGTGTAATGGAATGGAATGGAATGTGTAATGGAAGGGACTGGAATGCAGAACATAATGTGCAATGGAATATGGAATGGAATGTGGAATGGGATATGGAATGAATGTGCAATGGAATGGAATTCGACGTGGAATGGAATGGAATGCAAAGTGGAATGGAATGGAATGTGGAATGGAATGGAATGGAATGCAGAATGGAACGGAATGGAATGTGCAACTGAATGGAATGTAGTGGAATGTGGAATGCAATTGAATGGATCGTGAAATGGAATGAGGAATTAAATGTGGAATGGAATGTGAAATGGAATATGGAATCTAAAGCGGAATTGAATTGAATGAAATGTGGAATGAAATGGAATGTGTTATACAATGGAATGGAACGTGGAATGGAAAGGAATGTGGAATGGAAAGGAATGTGGAAGGCAATGGAAATGAATGTGGATGGAATGGAAAGGAATGTGGAATGGTATACAATGTGGAATGGAATGGAAAGTTGAATGGAATGGAATGTGGAATGGAATGTGAAACGGAATGTGGAAAGGAATGTGGAATTGAATGTGGAATGGAATGAAATGGAACGTCGAATGGAATGGAAAGTGGAAACGAATGGAATGGTACGTGGAATGGAATGTGGAATTGAATGGAATGGAAAGTGGAATGGAATGGAATGGTATGTGAAATGGAACACGGAATGCAACGTGGAATGGAATTGAATGGAATGGGGAATGGAATGGAATAAAATATGGAATGGAATGGTATGGAATGTGGAATGGAAAGTAATGGAAGGTAGAATTGGATGTGGAATGGAATGTGGAATGGAATGTGGAATGGAATGCAATGGAATGTAGAATGGAATATGCAATGGAATGGAATGGAATGTGCAGTGGAATGTGGTATGCAATGTGGAATGCAATGTGGAATGGAATGGAAGGCAATGTAGAATGCAAAGTGAAATGGAATGGAATGGGATGTGGAACGGAATGAAATGTGAAATGGAATGGAATGGAATGTGGAATGGAATGGAATGGAATGTGGAATTGAATGTGAAATTTACCGTGGTATGCAAATGTAGGGAATGTAGAATGGAATGGAATGGAATGGAATGTAGACTGGAACGTGGAATGTAATGGAATGGATTGTTGAATGGAATGTGGAATGCAATGTGGATTGGATCGTGGAATGGAATGTGGAATGGATTGGCATGGAAATTGGAATGGAATGTGGAATGGAATGTAGAATGCAACGTGGAGTGGCATGTGGAATGGAATGTGGAATGGAATGCAATTGAATGTGGAATGTAAAAGAATGGAACGTAGAATGGAACGTGCAAAGCAAAGTGGAATGGAGTGGAATGGAATGGAATGTTGAATGAAACGTGGAATGGAATTGAATGGAACGTGGAATGGAGTGGAATGGAATGTGGAATATAATGTGGAATGGAATGTGGAATGGAATGTTGTAAGTGGAATGGAATATGGAATGGAACGTGGAAGGGAATGCGAAATGGAATGTGGCATGGGATGCAATGGAATGTGGAATGAAATGTGGAAAGGAATGTGGAAAGGAATGTGTAATGGAACGGAATGGAAGGTGGAATGCAATGTTGAATGGAGTGTGAAATGGAATGTGGAATTAAACGGAATGGAATGTGGAATGGTATGTGGAATGGAAGGGAATGGAATGTGGAAAGGACTGTGGAATGTAATGTGGAATGGAAAGGAATGGAAGGTGGAATGCAGTGTAGAATATAACGTGAAATGTATTGGAATTGATTGTGGAATAGAACGTGGAATAGAATGGAATGGGACGTGGAATGGAACGTGGAATGGAACGTAGAATGAAACGAAATGGAAGGTGGTATGGAATGTGGAATGGAATGTTGAACGGAAAGTGAAATATATTGGAATTGAATGAGGAATGGAACGTGGAATGGATTGCAGAATGGAATGGAATGGAATGGAATGGAAAGTGGAATGGAACGTGTAATGGAATAGTGACAGTAACGTGGAATTTAACGTTGAATGGAATGGAATGGAATGTGGAATGGAATGGAATGGAATGTGGAATGGAATGGAATGGAATGTGAAATGGAATCCAATGGAACGTGGAATGGTATGTCTAATGGAATGTGGAATGGAATGTGGAATGGAAAGGACTGCAATGTGGAATGAAATGTGGAATGGAATGCGGAATGAAACATGGAGTGTAAAGGACTGGAATGTGGGACGGAAAGTGGAGTAGAGTGTGGAATGGAATGTGGAAAGTAAAGGAATGGAAAGTGGAATGGAAAGTGGAATGGAATGTGGAATGGAAAGTAAAATGGAATGGAATGGAATGTGGAATGGAACGTGGAATGGAATGTGCAAAGGATTGGAAAGTGGAAAGGAATGGAATGGAATGTGGAATGGAATGGAATGGAATATTGAATGGAATGGAAGGGAATGTGCAATGGAATGTGGAATGGAATGGAAAGAATGTGCAATGCAATGTGAGAAAGAATGGCATGGAATGTGGAATGGAATGTGGAATAGAATGGAATGGAATGTGGATTGGAACATGGAATGGAACGTGGAATGGAAAGGGTTGGGATGTGGCATGGAATGGAATGTGGTAGGGAATGGAATGGAAAGTGGAATGGAATGAAATGGAAAGTGGAATAGAATGTGGAAGGGAAGGTGGAACAGAATCTGGAATGTAATTTAATCGAATGTGGAATGCTATGGAATCGAACGTGGGATATAATGGAATGGTATGGAATGTGGAAAAGAATGGAATGGAATGGAAAGTGGAATAAAATGGAAAGGAATGGAATTCAATGCGGAATGGAATGGAATGAAATGTGGAATGCAATGCCGTTGAATTGAATGTGAAATAGAATGGAATGTTATGTGGAAAGGAATGGAATAGAATGTGGAATGGAAAGGAGTGCAATGTGGAATAGAATGGAATGGAACGTGGAAAGGAATATAGAATGGAATGTGTTATGGAATGGAAGGAATGTGGAATGAAATGGAATGGAATGTGGAATAGAATGGAATGGAACGCAATCAGGAATGGATGTGGAATGCAAAGGAATGGAATGTGGATCAGAATGGAATGGAATGCAAACAGAAATGGATGTGGAATGCATTGGAATGGAATGTGGAATGGAATGGAATTTAATGTGAACAGGAAAGGAATGGAATGGAATGGAATGTGAAAGGGAATCTGACACGGAATGTGAAATGGAATGGAATGGAATGTGTAATGGAATGTGGAATGGAATAGAATGGAATGTGGAATGGAATGTGGAATAGAATGTGGAATGGAAAAGAATGGAAAGTTTAAATGGAATGGAATGGAATTTGGAAGGAAATGTGGAATGGAATAGAATGGAATGTGGATTAGGATGTGGAAAAAATGTGGAATGTAATGGAATGTCGAATAGAATGTGGAATGGAATGGAATGGAAATTTTAAATGGAATGGAATGGAATGTGGAGTGGAATGGAATGCAATGTGGAATGGAATGTCGATTGGGGTGGAATGGAACGTGGAGTGGAGTGGAATCCAAAGTGGAATGGAATGGAATGGAATGGGAAATGGAATGGAATGGAATGTGGAATGGAATTCAAAGCAATGTGGAATTGAATGTGTAATAAAATGTGGAATGGATAGCAATGGAATGTGGAATGGAATGTGTAATGGAAAGTGTAATCAAATGGAATGAAATGTGGAATGGAACGTGGAGTGGAAATGAATGGAACGTGGAGAGGAACTTGGAATGAAACCTGGAATGGAACGTGGAATGGAATGTGGAATGTAATGTGGAATGGAAAGGAATGGAATATCGAATGGAATGGAAAGGAATGTGGAATGGAATGGAATAAAATGTGGAAGTGAATGTGGAATAGAATGGAATGGAATGAGAATAGAATGTGGAACGGAAAGTTACGGAATGTGGAATGGAATGGAAAGGTATGGAATGTGAAATGGAGTGGAATGCAATGTGGAATGTAATATAATTGAAGGTGGAAGGCAACCTGGAAAAGAATGTGGAATGGAATGGAAAGCACTGTGGAATGGAAGGGAATGGAATGGTGAATGAAACAGAACAGAAAGGATTGGAATGTGAAGTGGAAGGAAAATTTATGGAATGTGGAATGGAACGGAATGAAATGTGGAAAAGAATGGAATGGTATGTAATGTCGAATGGAATGGAATGGAATGTGGAATTGATTGGCATGGAGTGAGGAATGGAATGTCGAATGGGGTGGAATGGAATGTGGAATGGAATGGAATCCAACATGGAATGGTATGGAATGGAATGTGAAATGAAATGGAATGCAATGTGGAAAGGAATGCAAGGCAATGTCGAAGGGAATGTGTAATGTAATGTGGAAAGGATAGCAATGGAACGTGGAATGGAATGTGGAATGGAATGTGGAATGGAAATTGTAATGCAATAGAATGGAATGTGGAATGGAACGTGGAGTGTAAAGGAATGGAACGTGGAATGGAACTTGGAATGAAACCTGCAATGGAACGTGGAATGGAATGTGGAATTTAATGTGGAATGGAAAGGAATGGAAAGTAGAATGGAATGGAATGGAATGTGGAACGGAATGGAATGGAACGTGGAATTGAATGTGGAATAGAATGGAATGGAATGAGAATAGAATGTGGAACGGAATGTAACGGAATGTGGAATGGAACGGAATGGAAATGTATGGAAAGTAGAATGGAGTGGAAAGCAATGTGGAATGGAATTTAATGGAACGTGGAATGTAACCTGGAAAGGAATGAGGAATGGAATGGAAAGGAATGTGGAATGGAAGGTAATGGAAAGGGGAATGAAATAGAATGGAAAGGATTGGAATGTGGAGTGGAATAGAATTGTATGGAATGCGGAATGGAATGGAACGTAATGTGGAATAGAATGGAATGGTATGTAATGTGGAATGGAATGCAATGGAATGGAATGGAATGTGGAATGGATTGGCATGGAGTGAGGAAGGTATTGGAATGGAATATGGAATTTAATGGAATGGAATGCAATGTGGAATGGAATGGAAAGGAATGGAATGGAATGTGGAATTGAAGGGAATGGAATGGAATGTGGAATGGAATGGAAATGAATGGACTGGAATGTGGAATTGAAGGGAATGGAATGGAATGTGTAATTGAATGGAATGCTATGTGGAATGGAATGTAATGGAAAGTGGAAAGGAATGTAGAATGGAATGCAATGTGAAATGGAATGTGGAATGGAATGGAAAGAAACGTGGAATGCAAAGGAATGTCGTGTGGAATGGAGTGGAATGGAATGAGAATGGAAAGGAATGGAATTTGGAATGGAATGGAATGGCATGGAATGTGGAATGGAAAGGAATGCAATGGAATGGAATGTGGAATGGAAAGGAATGGAATGTTGAATGGAAAGGAATGGAATGTGGAATGAAAAGGAACGGAATCTGGAATTTCATAGAATGGAATGGAATGTGGATTGGAATGGAATGCAACGGAATGCAGAATGGAATTTAATGGAATGTGGAATGGAATGGAAAAGAATGCTATGGAATATGGAATGGAAAGGAATGTAATGTGGAATAGAATGGAATGGTATGGAATGAGGAATGGAATGGAATGGAATGGAATGTGTAATGGAACGTGTAATGGAATGGATTCGAACGTGGAATGGGATGGATTAGAATGTGGAATCGAACATGGAATGGAATGGAATGGAACATGTAATGGAACGTGGAATGGAGTGTGCAATGGAATGTGGAATGGAAAGTGGAATTGAAACGAATGCAAAGTAGAGTGGAACATGGAATGGAATGGAATGGAACGTGGAATGGAATGTGGAATGGACTGCGGAATGGAACGTGAAATGGAACATGGAATGGAACGTGTAATGGAACGTGGAATGTATTGGAATGGAAAGGGTAATGGAATGTGGAATGGATTGTGGAATGAAATGCTAGGCAATGTGGAATGGAATGTGGTATGGAATCTAATGGAATGTGGATGGGAATGTGGAATGGAATGTAATGGAATGTGGAATGGAATCTGGAATGGAATGTAAATGAACGTGGAATGTAAAAAATAGAATACGGAATGCAATGTGGAGTGGAATGTGGAATAGAAAGTGGAATGGAATGTATTGGATTGCGCTATGGAACGTGAAATTGAATAGAATGTAACGTGGATTGGAACTTGGAATGCAATGTGGTATGGAACGTGGAATGGAATGTGGAATGCAGCGTGGAATGGAATGTGGAAGGGAATGTGGAACGGAATGGAATGGTAAGTGGAATGGAATGGAATGGAATGTGGAATGTAATGGAATGGAATGTGGAATAGAATGCGTAATGGAGTGGGATGGAATGGTATGTAATGGGGAATGGAACGGAATTGAATATGGAATGGAACGCGGAATGTAACGGAATGCAACGTGAAATGGAATCTCGAATGGAATCTGGAATGGAATGTGGAATGGAATGGAATGGAATGTGGAATGGAATGGATTGGAATTTGGAGTGGAATGTGGAAAGGAATGGAATGGAATGGGAATGGAAAGTGGAATGGAATGGAATGGAATGCATAATGGAATGTGGAATGGAATGGAATGAAATGTAGAATGGAATGGAATGTGGAATGGAATGTGCAATGGAATGTGGTGTGGCACGTGGAATGGAACGGAGTGCAATGTGGAATGGAATGTGGAATGAAATGTAAAATGCAAAATTGAATGGAATGCAATCTGGAAACGAACTTGGATGGAAATGGAATGGAGCGTGGAATGCATCGTGGAATGAAACGTGGAATGGAATGTGGAAAGGAAAGTGGAATGGAATGGAATGGATTGCAATGCAATGGAAAGTGGAATGCAACGTGGAATGGAATGTTGAATGGAATGCAAAGGAATGTGGAATTGAATGGAAAGGGTGTGGAATTGAAGGTAACGGAAAGTGGAATGGAATGTGGAGTGGAATGGAATGGAATGAAACAGAATGTGGAATGTTATGCAAAGAAACGTGGAATGGACCGTGGAATGCAATGGAATGGAATGGATTGTGGAATGCAAAGTAGAAAGGAACGTGGAATGGAATGGAACAGAACGGAATGGAATGGAACGTGGAAGGGAACGTGGAATGGAAGGTGGAATACAAGGTGTAAAGGAACGTGGAATCGAATGGAATTGAATGAGGAATGGAATGGAATGCAATGTGCAATAGAATAGAATGGAAAGGAATGTTGAATATAATGTGGAATGGAATGGAAAGGAATCCAGAAAGGAGTGTAAAGGAATGGAATGGAATGGAATACAATGGAAAGTGGAATGGAACGTGGAATGCAACGTGGAATGGAATGTGAAATGGAAAGGAATTGAATGCGGAATGGAAGCGAATGGAATGTGGAATGGAATGTGTAATGGAATGGAATGGAATGGAATGGAATTTGGAATGGAATGTAACCAAATATGGAATGGAATGGAATCGAATGAGTAATGGAATGGAATGAAGAGGAATGCGGAATGATGTGGAATGGAGTGCGGAACGATATGTAATTGAATGTGGATTGGAATGCAATGCAATGAAATGTAATGTGGAATTGAATTAAATGGAAAGTGGAATGGAATGGAATGGAATGTGGAATGGAATGGAATGGAATGGAAGGGAATGTGGAATGGAATGTGAAGTGGAATGTGGAATGGAATGGAATGGAACGTGGAATGGAATGGAATGGAATGTGGAATTGAAAGTGGAATGAAACGTTGACTGCAATGTTGAATGGAATGGAATGCTAATAGCAATGGAATGGAAGGTTGAATGAAATGGAATGGATTATGGAATGTAACGTAGAATGGAAAGAAACGGAAGGTGTAATGGAACATGTAATGGAACCATTAATGCAACGTAGAATGGAACGTGGAATGGAATGGAATGGAACGTGAAATGGGAAGTAGAATGGAACGTGGAATGGAATGGAATGGAACGTGTAATGGAATGCGGAATATAATGGAAATGAACGTGGAATGGAAAGGGATGGAATGTGGTAAGGAGTGTGGAAAGGAATTTAATGGAATGTGGAATGCAATGTGATATCAGATGTGGAATGGAATTTAATGGAATGGGGAATGGAATGTGGAATGGAATGGAATGGAATGTGAAAGGGAATGAGGAATGAAATGTGGAATGGAAAGTGGAATGAAATGTGGAATAAAATAGAATGGAATGTGGAACGGAAGGTGGAATGGAATGTGGATTGTAATGGAATGGAACGTTGAAAGAATGGAATGGAATGTGGTATGCAATGGGGAAAGGAATGGAATGGAATGTGGAATGGAATGTGGTATGGGATGTGGAATGAAATGGAATGGAATGTAGAATGTAATGTGGAAAGGAATGGAATGGAATATGAAAGGGAATGTGGAATGCAAAGTGGAATGGAATGTGGAATGAAATCGAATGGAACGTGGAATGGAATGTGGAACTGAATTAAATGGAATGTGTAATGGAATATAATTGAATGTGGAATGGAATGTGGAATCGATTGTGTAATGGAACCTGGAATGGAACGTGGAATGGAATGGAATGGAATGGAATGGAACATGGAAATGAAAGTGGAATGGAACCTGAAATGGAATGTGGAATGTAAATTGGAATGATATGTGCAATGGAATTTGGAATGGAACGTGGAATGGAATGTGGAATGGAATGTGGAATGGAACGTGGAATGGAATGAAATTGAATGTGGAATGGAACTTGGAATGGAAGGGAATGGAACCTGGAATGGAATGTGGAACGGAAAGTGGAATGAAATGTGGAATGGAACTTGGAATGGAATGTACAATGGAAAGTGGAACGGAACATGGAATGGAATGGAATGGAGGTTGCAATGGAAAGTGGAATGGAATGGAACGGTACGTGCAACGGAAGGTGGAATGGAATGTGGAATGGAACGTGAAATAAATCGTGGAATGGAATGGAATGGAATGTGGAATGCAATGTGGATTGGAATTTGGAACGGAACGTGGAATGGAATGGAATGGAATGCAATGAGGAATGAAATGTGGAATTGAATGTGGATTGGAACATGGAATGGAACGCGGAATGGAACATGGAATGGAACGTGGAATGAAATGGAACGGAATGTGGAATGGAATGTGGAATGGAAAGTGGAATGGAATGGAATTGAATGTGAAATGGAACTTGAAATGGAAAGGAAAGGAACGTGGAATGGAATGTGAAATGTAAAGGGGAATGGAATGAGGAATGGAACTTGGAATGGAATGTACAATGGAAAGTGGAATGGAACGTGGAATGGAATGGAATGGAAGGAGGAATGGAACGTGTAATGGAATGGAATGGAACGTGGAATGGAACGTTTAATTGGATGTGGAATGAACGTGAAATGGAACGTGGAATGGAATGGAAGGGAATGTGGAAGGCAGTGTGGAATGGAATGTGGAATGGACTGCGGAATGGAATGGAATGGAATGTGGAATGAAATGTGGAATGGAATGTGCAATGGTACGTGGAATGGAACGTGGAATGGAACGTGGAATGGAACGTGGAATGAAATGGAACGGAATGTGGAATGGAACATGGAAGAGAATGGAATGGAAATTGGAACGGAATTTGGAATGGAATGGAAGGTGAAATAGAATGTGGAACAGAATGGAATAGAAAGTTTAAATGGAATGGAAGGCAATATTGAATGGAATGTGGAATGCAATGGAATGCAATGTGCAATGGAATGGAATGGAATGTGGAATGTAATTGGGAATGCAATGGAATGGAATATGGAATGGAATGTGGAAAGGAATGTGGAATGGAATGTGGAATGGAATGGAATATGGAATAGAAAGTGGAAAGGAATGTAGAATGGAAAGGAATAGAATGTGGATTGGAGTGTGGAATGGAATGCGAAATGGAAGGTGGAATGCAATGTAATGAAATGTGGAATGGAATGTGGAATGGACTATGGAAAGGAATGGAATGGATTGCGGAATGGGATGTAGCATGCAGTGCAATGAAATGTGGAAAGGGATGTGGAACGGAATGAGGAATGGAATGTGGAATGGAACCCGGAATGGAACGGGGAAAGGAATCGAATGGAATGGAACATGGAATGGAAAGTGGAATGGAACATGAAATGGAATGTGGAATGGAACATGGATTGGAATGTAAAATGGAATGTGGAATGCAACGTGGAATGGAATGTGGAATGGAACGCCAAAAGGAATGGAATGGAATGTGGAATGGAATTTGGAATGGAATGGAATGGAATGTGGAACGGAACGTGGAAAGCAATGTACAATGGAATGTGTAGTGGAACGTGGAATGGAATGGAATGAAAGGAGGAATGGAAAGTGGAATGGAATGGAATGGAACGTGGAATGGAACATGGAATGGAATGGAAAGGAATGTGGAATGGAACGTGGAATGGAATGTGGAAGGGAACGTGGAATGGAACGTGGAATGGAATGGAATGGAATGTGGAATGCAATGTAGAATGTCAAGTGGAATGGAATGTGGAATGGAATGTGGAATGGAATGTGGAATGGAATGGAAGGTGTAATGAAATGTGGAATTTAATGTGGAATGGAAACTGGAATGGAACGTGGAATGGAACATGGAATAGAAGGTGGAATGGAATGGAACGGAATGTAGAACGGAATGTGGAATGGAAAAGAATGGAGTGTGGAATGCTATTTGGAATGCAATGGAAGGTGAAATAGAATGTGGAATGGAATGGAATGGAAAGTTTAAATGGAATGGAATGGAATGTTGAATGGAATGTGGATTGCAATGGAATGCAATGTGGAATGAATTGGAATGGAATGTGGAACGGAATGGGGAATGCATTGGAATGGAATTTGGAATGGAGTGTAGAATGGAATATGGAATGGAATGTGGAATGGAATGTGGAATGGAATGCAATTTGGAATGGAAAGTGGAATGGAATGTGGAATGGAATGTGGAATGGAATAGAACGTGGAATGCAAAGTGGAAAGGAAAGTGGCATGGAACGGAATGGAATGTGGAATGGAATGTGGAATGGAAAGCGGAATGGAACGTGGAATGGAAAGGAATGGAATTGAATGGAATGGATTGTGTAATGGAATGTGGAATGGAATGTGGAATGGAACGTAGAATGGAACGTGGAATGGACTGGAATGGAACGTGGAAATGGATGGAATGGAACGTGGAATGGAACTTAGAGTGGAATGGAATGGAACATGGAATGGAACATGGAATGGAACGTGGATCGGAATGTGCAATGGAATGTGCAGGGGAATGTGGAATGGAAAGGAATGGAAAGTGGTGTGGAACGTGGAATGGAATGGAATGGAATGCGAAATAGAATGTGGAATGGACTGCGGAATGGAACATGAAGTGGAACACTGAATGGATTGGATTGGAATGTGGAATGGAATGTGGAATGTAATGCAAGGCAATGTGGAAACGAAAGTGGAATGGAATGGAATGGAATTTGGAATGCAATGTTAAATTGAATGGAATGGAATATTGAATGGAATGTGGAATGGACTGGAATGCAATGTGGAATGGAACGGAATGGAATGTGGAATGTAATGCAACGCAATGTGGAATGGAAAGTGTAATGGAATTGAATGTAATTTGGAATGGAATGTGAAATTGAATGGAAAGGAAGGTGGAATGGAATGGAATGGAATTTGGAATGGAACGGGATGGAATGTGGAATGGAATGTGGAATAGAAAGTTTAATGTAATGGAAAGCAATGTACAACAGAACTTGGAATGGAATGGAGTGGAACGTGGAATGGAATTTTGAATGGAAATTGGAATGGAACGTGGAATGGAATGTGGAATGCAACCTGGAATGAAATGTGGAATGGAATGTGGAATGGAATGGAATGGAATGTGGAATGGAATGAAATTGAAAGAGGAATGGAATGTGGAATAGAATCTGGAATGGAACAGAATGGAACGGAATTGATTGTGGAATGGAATGCGGAATGGAACGTGGAATGGAACGTGGAATGTAGTGGAATGGACCTTGGAATGGAAAGTGGAATGGAAGGTGAAATGCAATGTGGCATGGAAGATGGAATGGCATTGGCAATGGAATGTAGAATGGAACGTGGAACGTAACGGAATGGAAAGTGGAATGGAATGTGGAATGGAATTGAAAGGAACGTGGAATGGAACGTTGAATGGAATGTGGAATGGAATGTCGAATATAATGGTATGTGGAATGGAATGGAATGGAATGGAAGAAATGAATGGAATGGAATGCGGAATTTAATGGAATGGAATGTGGAATGGAATGGAATGTGGAATGGAATGGAATGTGGAATGGAATGGCATGGAATAGAATGTGGAATGGAATGGAATACAACACAGTGGAATGGAATGTGAAATGGAGAGGAATGTGGAATGGAATAGAATGTGGAATGGAATGAAAGGGAATGGAATGATTTCGAATGGAATGTGGAATGGAATAGAATGTGGAATGGAATAAAAGGGAATGGAATGAATTGGAATGGAATGTGGAATGGAATGGAATGGAACGTGGAATGGAAAGGAATGGAATGTGGAAAGGAATGTGGAATGGAATGGAATGGAATATGGAATGGAATGGAATGGAATGGAATGTGGAATGGAAAGGCATGGAACGTGGAATGGGACGTGGAATGGAACATGGAATTCAATGTGGAATGGAGAGTGGAATGGAATGTCGAATCGAATGGAATGGAATGTGAAATGGAATGGAAAGGAATGTGAAATGGAAAGGAATGGAACGTGGAATGGAACGTGTAATGGATAGTGGAATAAAATTGAATGGAACGTGGAATGGAATGTGGAATGGAATGGAATGGAACGTGGAAATGAATGGAATGGAAACTGAAAAGTAATGTGGAACGGAATGGAATGGAACGTGGAATTCAATGGAATGGAACGTGGATGGAATGTGGAACGGAATGGAATGGAACTGGGAATGCAATGTGGAATACAAAGTGGAATGGATCGTGGAATGGAACATGGAATGGAATTGAATGGAATGTGGAAAGGAATGGAATGGAATGTGGAATGGAAAGGAATGCAACCTGGAATGGGATATGGAATGGAACATGGAATGTGATGTGGAATGGAAAGGAATGCAACCTGGAATGGAAAGTGGAATGGAACTTGTAATGCGACGTGGAATGGAAAGTGGAATGGAATGTTCAATGGAATGGAATAGAATGGAATGGAATGTGGAATGGAATGGAATGGATTGGAAAGTGAAATGTAATGTTGAACGGTATGTGAAATGGAATGTGGAATGGAATGTGGAACGCAATGAATTGGAAGGTGGAATGGAATGGAATGGAAGGAGGAATGGAATTGAAAGGAACAAGGAATGGAACATGGAATGGATCGTGGAATGGAACGTGGAATGGAATGTGGTATGAAAAGTGGAATGGAATGGAATGGAATGTGGAATGTAATGTGGAAATGAATGCAATGGAATGAGAAAGGAATGTAGAATGGAATGGAATGGAAAGTGGAATGAAATGTGGAATGGAATGTGGAATGCAACGGAATAGAATGAGGAATGGAATGTTGAATGGAATGCGGAACTGAACGTGGAATGGAATGTGGAATTGTATGTGGAGTGTAATGGAGTGGAATGTGGAACTGAACGTGGAATATAATGTGGAATTGTATGCGGAGTGTAATGGAGTGGAATGTGGAATGGAATGGAATGTGGAATGGAATGGAATGGAATGTGGAATACAATAGAATGGAAGTGAATGTGCAATGGAATGTGGAAAGGAATGTGGAATGCAATGGAATTTAGTGTGAAATGGAATTGAACATGGAATGGAATGGAATGGAATGTGGATTGGAATGGAATGGAATGGATAGTGGAATGGAATGGAATTTGGAATGGAATAGAATGGAATGTGGAAAGGAATGGAATGGAATGTGGAATGCAATGGAATGGAATTGTACGTGGAATTGAATGGAATGGAATAGAACTTTGAATGCAATGGAATGGAATGTAACGTGGAATTGAATGCAATTGAACGGGGAAAGGAATGTGGAATGGAAAGTGGAATGGAATGTGGAATGGAATGAAATGAAATGGGGAATGGAATGGAATGGAATGTGGAATAGAATGGAATGAAATGGAATAATCAATGGAATGTAGAATTGAATGTGGAATGGAATTGAACTTGGAATGGAATGGAATGGAATGTGGATTAGAATGGAATGGAATGGAATGTGGAATGGAATGGAATGGAATGGTAAGTGAAATGGAATTTGGAAGGGAATGTGGAGGGGAATGAAATGCACAGTGGAATGGAATGGAATGGAATGTGGAAAGGAATGGAATGTAATTGAAAGTGAAATGGAATTTGCAATGGAATGTGAATTTTAATGAAATGGAATGTGGAATCGAATGGAATGGAAAATGGAATGGAAAATGGAATGCAATGGAACATGGAAAGGAATGTGGAAAGGAATGCGTAAAGGAAAGTGGATTGGAATGTGTAATGGAATGTGGAATGCAATATGGAAGGAAATGTAGTATTGAATGCGGAATGGAAAGGAATCGAATGTCCAATGGAATGTGGAATGGAATGAAATTGAATGCAGAATGGAATGTGGAATGAGATGAAAAGGAATGTGAAATGGAAAGAAATGGAAGGTGGAATGTAATGTGGAATGTAATGGAATGGAATCGAATGTGAAATGGAATGGAAGGGAAAGTGGAATGGAATGGGCAAAGGAATGGGATGTAGTGGAATGTGGATTGGAATGTGGAATGGAATGGAATGGATTGTGCAATGGAATGGAGTGGAATGTGTAAAGGAATGGGTGGCAATGTGGAATGGAATGTGGAAAGGAATGGAAGGGAATGCAATGGAAAGTGGAATGGAATGGATTGGAATGTATAATGGAATGGGAATGGAGTGCAATGCAATGTGGAATGGAATGGAATACAATATGGAATGGAATGGAATGGAATGTGGAATGGAATGGAATGGATCGTGGAATTGAATGGAATGGAATGCAATGGAACATGGAATTGAAGGGAATTGAACGGGGAATGGAATGTGTATTGGAATATGGAATAGAATGGAATGTGGAATGGAATGGAATGGAATGTGGAATAGTAAAGAAAGGAAGAGAAAGTGCAATGGAATGTGGAATGGAATGTGGAATGACATGGAATGGAATTTGGAATGAAATTGAACATGGATTGTAACGGAATGGAATGTGGATTGGAATGGAATGGAGTGGAATGTGGATTGGAATGGAATGGAATGTGGAATGGAATGGAATGGATTGGAAAGTGAAATGGAATTTGGAATGGAACGTGCAATGGAATGAAATGGAATGTGGAATGGAGTAAAATGGATTGTGGAATGGAAAGTGGAATGGAATCGATCATGGAATGGAATGTGGAATGGAATGTGTAATGGAATGTGGAATGGAATATGTAATGGAATGTGGAATGAACTGTGGAATGGAAAGTGGAATGGAACATGGAATGAAATGTAGTATGGAATGTGGAATGGAACGGAATGGAATTTGGAATGTAATGTGGAATGGAATGCGGAATGAAACGTGGAATGGAACGTGGCAAGGAATGGAATGGAACGTGGAATGAAATGTGGAATTGAATGGAATAGGATGTGTAATGGAATCTGTAATGGAATGTGGAATGGAATGGAAAGTAATGCGGAATGGAAGGTGTAGTGAAATGGAAAGGAATGTGGAATGGAACGCAATGGAATGTGCAGTGGGATGTGGAATGGAATGGAAGGGAATGTGGAATGGAATGTGGAATGGAATGAAATGGAATGTGGAATGCAATGTGGAATTTAAAGGACTGTAGAGTGGAATGGAATGTGGAATGGAATGTGGAATGGAATGGAATGGAAAGTTGAATGGAATATGGAATGGAATATGGAATGGAATATGGAAAGGAAATTGGAATGGGAATGGAATATGGAAAGGAAATTGGAATGGAATGGAATGGACTGTGGAAAATAGTGAGATGGAATGGAATGGAATGTGAATGGAATAGAATGGAATGGAACTGAATATGGAATGCAATGCAATGGAATGAAATGAAGAATTGAAAGAAATGGAATGTGAAATGGAATGGAATGGAATGCGCAATGGAATGGAAGAGGACGTGGAATGGAATGTGGAATGGAATTCAATGTAATGTGGAATGAAATGGAAAGGAACGTGGAAAACAAAGTGGAATTGAATGTGGAATGGAAAGTGGAATGGAATGGAATGGAATGTGGAATAAAGTGGAATGGGATGGAATGAAATGCGGAATGTAATGGAATAGAATGTTCAATGCAATGGAATGGAGTGAAATGTGGAATTGAATGGAGTGGAAAGTGGAATGAAACAGAATGAAATGTGGAATTGAATGGAATGGAACGTGCAATGGAATGTGGAACGGAATGTGGAATGCCATGTGGAATGGAATGTGGAATGTAAAGGAATGGAATGTTGACTGTAATGGAATGGAGTAAGGAATAGAATGTAATGGATTGGAATGGAAAGTGGAATGGAATGGAATGGAATGTGAAATGGAATGCAATGGAATGTGGAATGGAATGGAATGGAACGTGCAATAGAATGTGGAATGGAATGAAATGCAACGTGAAATGGAATGTGGAATGGAATGTGGAATGGAAAATGGAATGGAACGTGGAATGGAATTGAAAGGAACGTGGAATAGATTGGATATTAACGTGGAATGTAATAAGGAATGGAATGCTGAATGTGACGTGGAACGAAATGGAATGCAACTTTAAATGGAATGTGGTAGAATGTGGAATGGAATGGATTTGAATGTGAAATGGGATTAATTGGAAAGTTGGATGGAATGCAATGGAACGTGGAATGGAATGTGGAACGGAACGTGGAATGGATGGTTTAATGGAATGGAATGGAATGTGGAATAGAATGCAATGGAATGAAAGGTGGAATGGAATGTGGAATAGATCGTGGAACGGAATGGAATGGAATGAGCAACGGAATGGAAACGAAAGTGTAATGGAATGGAAGGGAAAGGAAACGAAATTGAAATAGAATGTGGAAGGGAATGTGAAATGGAAAGTGGAATGGAAAGTGGAATGGAATGAAATGGAACATGGAATGGAACGGAATGGAACGTGGAATGGAATGGAATGGAATGTGAAATGGAATGGAATGGAATGTGGTATGAAATGTAGAATTGAATGGAATGTGGAAGAGAATGTGGAATGAAATGCATTGGAATGAGAATGGAATGTGCAATGGAATGGAATGGAAGATGGAATGGAATGTGGAATGGAATGGATTGGAATGAGAAATGGATTGTGGAACGGAATATGGAATGAAAAGTGGAATGGAACATGGAATTGACTGCAATGGAACTTGGTATAGAATGTGAAATGCAATGAAAGGGCATGAGGAATGAAATGTTTAGTGTAATCGAATGGAATGTGGAAAGGAATGGAATGCAATGTGGAATGGAATGTGGAATGGAATGTAATGTAATGAAGAATGGAATGCGGAATGGAATGTGGAAGAGAAAGTGGAATGGAATGGAATGGAATGTGGAATGAAACATGGAAAGAAATCGAATGGAACGTGGGATGGAAAGTGAAATGGAATGTGGAATGGAATGTTGAATGGAATGTGGAATGGGATGTGGAATGGAATGCAATGGAATGTGGAATGGAATGTGGAATGCAGTGTGGAATGGAATGGAATGGAACAGGGAATGGAACGTGGAATGTAATGGAATGGAATGTGGAATGAAATGTGGAATGGAATGTGGAATGGAAAGTAGAATGCAATTGAATGGAAAGTGTATTTGAATGGGGAACGGAATGTGGAATAGAAAGTGGAAAGGAATGTGAAATGGAATGATGAATGGAAAAGAATGGAATGTGGAAAGTAATGGAAAGGAATGGGGAATGGAATGGAATGGATTGTGTACTAGAATGTTATGCAATGGAATAGAAAGTGGAATAGAAGTTGGAATGCAACATGGAATGGAGTGGAAAGAAAGTCGAATGTAACTTGGAAAGGAAGTTGGAATGAAACGTGGAAAGGAATGGAATAGAAGGTGGAATGGAATGTGGAATGCAATGTTTAATGGAATGGAGTGGAATGTGCAAAGGAATGTAATCGAATGTGGAATTGAATGCGGAAGGGAATGGATTGGAATGAGGAATGGAATTTGGAAAGGTATGGAATGGAATGTGGAAGGGAATGTTGAATCGAATGTAGAATGTAATGTGGAATGGAATGGAATGGAATGTGTAATGGAAGGGAATGTGGAAGGGAATGTGGAATGTTATGTGGAATGTAATGTATAATGGAATGGAATGGACTGAGGAAGGGAATGTGGAATGGAATGCAGAATAGAATGCAATGGAGAGTGGAATGTAATGTGGATTGGAATGGAATAGAATGTCTAATGGAATGTGGAAAGGAATGGAATGGAATGTGCACTGCAATGTGCAATACAATGTGGAATTGAATGGAATGGAATTTTGAATTGAGTGTGGAATGTAAAGAATAGAATGTGGAATGTAACGTGGAATTGAATGTGGTATAGAATGGAATTTCATTTGGAATGGAATGTGGAATGGAATGGAATGGAATGTGGACTGTTATGTGGAATAGAATGTGGAATGTAATGTCCAATGGAATCTGTTATGGAACAGAATGGAATGTGGAAAGAAATTTGGAATGGAATGTGGAATAGGTCGTGGAATGGAATGGAATGGAATGTGGAATGAAACGTGGAAAGGAATGGAATGTAACGTGGAATGGAACATGCAATGGAACGTGGAATGAAATTTGTAATGGAACATGGAATGGAATATGCAATGGAATGTGGAATGCAAAGTGGAAGGAAATGTAAAGGAAAGTGGAAAAAATTGTGGAATGGTATTTCAAATGGATCGTGGAATGCAATGGAAAGGAACGTGGATTGGAATGTGGAATGGAATGTGGACTGGAACGTGGAATGTAATGGAATGGAATGTGGAATGGAAGTGGCATGGAAAGGAATGGAATGGAATGTGAAATGGAATGTTTAAAGGAATGTGTTATCGAATGTGGAATAGAAAGGAATGGAATGTGAAATGGAATTTTGAATGGAATGGAATGGAATGTGGCATGGAATGTGGAATGGAATGGAATGGAATGTGGAGTAGAATGTGGAATGGAATGGAAAAGAAAGCGGAATGGAATGAATGCAATGGTAAGGAATATGGCATGCAATGGAATGGAAAATGGAATGCAATGTAGAATGGAATGGTATGGAAAGTGGAATGAAACGTGGAATGGAGTGTGGAATGCATCGTGGAATGGAATGTGGAATGGAATGGAATGAAATGTGGAATGGAATGGAATGGAATAATGAATTGAATGTGGAGAAGAATGTAATGGAATCTGGAATAGAATCTGGAACGGAATGGAATGGAATGTGGAATGGAATGGAATGGAATGCTATGTAAAGTGGAATGGAATGGAAGGCAATGTGGAATGGAATGGAATGGAACATGGAACGGAACATGGAACGGAAAGTAGAATGGAATGCGGAATGTGGAATTTAATGTGGAATTTAAACTGGAATGGACAGGAAAGGAATGTAAGGGAATGTGGAATGGAAAGTGTAATGGAATCTGCAATGGAATGTGGAATGAAATGTGGAATGGAATGGAATTTGGAATGAAATGTGGAATGGGATGGATTGGAATGTGGAAAAGAATGGAATGGAATGGAATGGAATGCGGAATGGAAGGTGGAATGGAATGTGGAATGGAATGTGGAATGAAATGTGGAATGGAATGGAATGGAATGTGGAATGAAATGTGGAATGGAATGGATTGGAATGTGGAATGGAATGTGTAATGGAATTGAATGGAATGTGGAATGGAAAGTGGAATGGAATGTGGAATGGATTGTGTAATGGAATGTGGAATGGAACGGAATGGATGGCTGAATGGAATGTGGAATATACTGTGGAATGGAAGTTGGAATGGAATGCAATGGAATTTTGAATGTAATGTGGAATGTAAAGTGGAATGGAATGGAATGGAATGGATAGTGTAATGGAATGTGGAATGGAATGTGAAATGGAATGGAATGTAACGTAGAATGGAACCTGGAAGAGAACATGGAAAAGAATCAGGAATTCAACGTGACATGGAATGTGGAATGGAATGTGCAATGGAACGGAATGGAATGTAGAATGGAATGTGGAATTCAGTGTGGAATGGAACGTGGAATGGAATGGAATGGAATGTGGAATGGAACGTGCAATGGAACGTGTAATAGAATGGAATGGAATGTGGAATGGAATGTGGAATGGAATCTAATGGAATGGAATGAGGAATGGAATGAAATGGAATGTGGAATGGAATGTGGAATGGAATGGAATGAATTGTGGAATGAAATGTGTTTTGGAATGGAAAGGAATGTGGAATGAAATGGACTGGAATGTGGAATGGAATGTGGAATCGAATTTAATGGAAAGTGGAATGGAACGTGGAATGGAATGGAATGTGGAAAGGAATGGAATGGAATGTGGAATGGAATGTGGAATGGAATGTGGTATGGAATGGAACAAAATGTGGAATGGAATGTTGGTTGGAATGGAATGGAATTTGGAATGGAAAGGAATGGACTGCGGAATGGAATGAGGAATGGAATGTTGAAAGGAATGTTTAATGGAATGGAATGGTTGGATTGTGGAATGGCATATGAATTGGAATGCAATGGAATGTGGAACGGAAACTGGAAAGAAATGCAATGCAATGAGAATGGAATGTGGAATTGAATGTGTAATGAAATTTGGAATGGACTGTGGAATGGAATGTGGAATGGAATATGGAAAGGAATGTGGAAAGGAATGGAATGGAATGAGGAATGCCATGTGAATTGGAATGCAATGGAATGTGGAATGCAAAGTGGAAAGAAATGAAATGCAATGAGAATGGAATGTGGAATTGAATCTGTAATGAAATTTGGAGTGGACTGTGGAATGGAATGTGGAAAGGAATGTGGAATGGAATGGAATGGCCTTTGGAATGGATTGTGGAATCGAATGTAATGCAATGTAGGATGGAATGTGGAACGGAATGTTTAATGGAAAGTGGAGAGGAATGGAGTGAAATGTGGAATATAATGTGGAATGAAATGTGGAATGGAATGTGGAATGGAAAGTGGAATGGAATGGAATGGAATTTGGAAGGAACGTAGAATGTGATGTTCAATGGAATATGGAATGGAAAGTTGAATGGAATTCAATGGAATGTGGAAATGAACGTCGAAAGGAATGGAATGGAATGTGGAATGCAAGGTAGAATGGAACGTGGAAAGGAAAGTGTAATGGAATGTGAAAACGAATGTGGAATGGAATGTGGAAGGGAATGTGGAGTGGAATGGAATGGAATGGAATGGAATGTGGATTGAAACGTACAATGTATCGTGGAATTCAAAGTGGAATGGATCGTGGAATGGAATGTGAAATGGAATGTGAAATGGAATGTGTAATGGAATGTCGAATGGAATATGGAACGGAACGTGAAATTGAATGGAATGGAATGTTGAATGGAATGGAATGGCATGTGATATGGAATGAGGAATGGAATGTGGAATGGAATGGAATGGAAAGTGGAATGGAATGGAATGGAAAGTGGACTGGTATGTGGAATGGAATGGAATGGAATGTCGAATGGAGTTGAAAGAATGTGGAATGAAACGGAAAGGAAGGTGGAATGAAGTTGAATGGAATGGAATGGAATGTGGAGTGGAAAGTGGAATGGAATGTGAAATGGAATGTGGAATGGAACGTGGAACGGCATGAAATGGAAAGTAGAACGGAATAGAATGAGATGTGGAATGGAATGGAATGGAACATGGAATGGAAGGTGGAATGGAACGTGGAATGGAGTGTGGAATGGAATGTGGAATGGAAAGAAATGCAATGTGGAATGGAATGTGGAATGGAATTTAAAGGAATGTTCAAAGGAACATGGAGGAGAATGTGGAAGGGAATGTTAAATGGAATGCAATAGAATGTGGAATTGAATGTGAAATGGAAAGTGGAATGGAAAGTGGAAAGCAATGGAATGGAAAAAGGAAAGGAATGTTGAATGGAACGTGGAATGGAAAGTGGAATGGAATGGAAAGGAATGCGGGTTGGAATGTGGAATGAAATGGAAAGGAATGTGGAATGGAATGTAGAATGGAATGTGGAATGGAATGGAATGGAATATGAAATGGAATGTGGAATGGAATATGAAATGGAACGAGAAATGGAAAGTGAAATGGAATGTGGAATGGAATGAAATGGAACGTGCAATGGAACGTGGAATACAATGTGGAATGGAAAAGGATGGAATGCAATGTGGAATGGAATGCGGAATGGAATGGAATGTGGAATGGAATGTGCAATGGAATGTTAAGGAATGTGCAAATGAAGGTGGAATGGAAAGTGGAAGGGAATGCAGTGGTATCTCAAATGGAATGCGGAATGCAATGTGAAATGGAATGTGGAAAGAATTGTCGAATGGAATGGAATGGAACGTGGAAAGGAATTTAATGGGACGTGGAATGGATCGTGGAATGGAACGCAGAAAAGTATGTGGAATGGAATTTGGAATGGAATGTGGAATGGAATGTGGAATGGAATGTAAAATGGAATGTGGAATGGAATGGAATAGAAATGACTGTGGAATGCAATGTGAAATGGAACAAGGAATGGAATGGAACATAAAGGGGAATGGAACGTGGAATTTAACTGAATGGACCTTGGAATGGAACGTAGAATGGAGCATTGAATGGAATGTGGAATGGAATGGAATGGAATGTGGAAAAGAATGTGGAATGGAATGGAATGGAATGGGTAATGGATTGGAATAGAAAGGGGAATGGAATGGAATAGAATGTGAAATGGAATGTGAAATGGAATGTGGAATGGAATGTGAAATGGAATGTAGATTGGAATTCAATGCAATGTGGAATGGAATGGAATGGAATGTGGAATGGAATGTGGAACGGAATGTGGAATGGAATGGAATGGAATGTGGAATGGAATGGAATGGAATGTGGAATGGAATGGAATGGAATGTGGAATGTAAAGAGGAATGTAATGGAATGGGATGGGGAATGGAACGGAATGGAATGTGAAATGGAATGTGGAATGGAATGTAAAACGGAATGTGGAATGGATTGGAATGCAATGTGGAAGGGAATGGAATTGAATGTGGAATACAATGCGGAACGGAATGTGGAATGGAATGTGGAATGGAATGTGGAAAGGAATATGGAATTGAATGTGAAACGGAATGGAATGGAATGGAACGTGGAATTTAATGTAATGAAACATGGAATGGAAAGTGGAATGGAATGGAATTGATTGCAGAATGGACTGGAATTCGGAAAGGAATAGAATGGATAGTGGAATGGAATGGAATGGAATGTGGAATGGAATGGAATGGAATGTGGAATGGAATGCGAAATGGAATGGAATGCAATGTGCAATGGAATGGAATGGAATGGAATGTGGAATGGAATGTGGAATGGAATGGAATGGAACATGGAAGGGAATGTTGAATGGATCATGTAATGGAAAATGCAATGGAAAGTGGAATGGGATGTGCAATGGATTGAGTAATGGAATGGAATGGAATGTGAAATGGAAGGGAAAGGAATGCGAAATGGAAGGTGGAATAGAATGTGGAATGTAATGTGGAATGCAATTGAATGGAAGGTGGAATGGAATGAAATGGAATGGAATGTGGAATGGAATGGAATGTGAAATGGAATGGAATGGAATGTGGAATGGAATGGAACTGTATGTGGAATTGACTGGAATTGAATGTGGAATGGATTGGAATGGAATGTGGAATGGAATGGAATGGAATAGAATTTCGACTGGAATTCAATGGAATGTAACGGAATATGGAATGGAATGCAATGGAATGGAATGTGGAATGGAATGTGGAATATAATGGAATGGATTGTGGAATGGAATGGAAGGAAATGTGGAATGGAATATGGATGGTTTATGTAATTGTATGTGTAATGGAATGGAATGGAATGTCGAATGGAATCCAATGGAATGTGGAATGTAATGGAATTGAAAAGAATGTGGACTGAAATGTGGATTGGAATGGAATGGAATGTGAATGGAATGGAACGGACTGTGAAATGGAATGGAATGGAGTGTGGAAAGGAATGTGGAATGGAATGTAATGAAATGAGGAATGGAAGGTGCAATGGAATGGAATGTGGAATGGAAGGTGAAATGAAATGAAATAGAATGTGGAATGGGATGTGGAATGAAATGGAATGGAATGTGGAATGGAATTTGGAATGGAAAGTGGAATAGAATGTGGAATGGAATGTGTAATGGAATGTGGAATTGAACAGAATGGAATGTGGAATGGAATGTGGAATGGAATGGAATAGAATGTGGTTTGGAATGTGGAATGGAACGTGGAATGGAATAGAATATGATTTGGAATATGGAATGGAACGTGGAATAGAATGGAATGTGGAATGGAATGGAATGGAATGTGGAATGGAATGGAATGGTATGGAATGGTATGTGGAATGTAATGGAGTGCAGTGTATTGTGGAATGGAATGTGGAATGGAATGGAATGGAATGTGGAATGGAATGGAATGGAATGTCAAATGGAATGGAATGGATTTTGGAATGGAATGTAACGGAAGGTAAATGAAATGGAAAGGAATGTTGAAAGGAATTGAATGGAATGTGGAACTTATGGAGGAATGGAATGCGGAATGGAATGTGTAATGGATTGGAATGCAATGTGGAGTGGAATGGAATGGAATGTGGAATGGAATGTTGAATGGAATGGAGTGCGGAATGGAAGGTGGAATGGAATGGAATGTGGAATGGAATGGAATGGAAGGTGGAATGGAATTGAATGTGGAATGGAATGGAATGGAATGTGGAATGGAATGGATTGGAATGGAATGTGAAATGTAGCGGAGTGGAATGTGGAACAGAATAAAATGTGGAATGGAAAGGAATGGAATGGAATTGGGAATGGTATGGAATGGAATTGAATAGAATGTAGAAAGGAAAGGAACGGAATGTGAAATGGAATGCAATGGAATGGAAAGTGGAATGGAACGTGGAATTGATGGAATGGAATGTGAAATTGAATGGAATGGAATGTGGAATTGAATGAGTAATGGAATGGAATGGAATGTGGAACGGAATGTGGAAAGGAATGGAATGGAATGTGGAATGGAATGCGGAATGCAATGTAACAGAATGTTAAATGGAATCTGCAATGTAATGTGGAATGGATTGTTGAATGGAATGGAATGGGATGGAATGTGGAAAGGAATGGTGAATGGAATGGAATCAAATGTGTAAAGGAATGTGGAATAGAATGAAATGGAATGTTTAATGGAAGGGAATGGAAAGTGGAATGGAATAGAACGTGGAATGGAATGAAGTGGAATGGAATGTTTAACAGAAAGGAATGGAATGAAATGTGGAATGGAATGGAATGGAATGGAATGTGGAATGGAATGAAATGGAATATGGAATGGAGTGGAAAGGAATGGAATCTGGACTGGAATGTGGAATGGAATGTTGACTGCAATATGTAAAGGAATGGAATGGAATGCGGAATGGAATTGAATGGAATGTGGAATGGAAATACGAATGGATTGGAATGGCATGTGAAATGGCAAGAGAAATGGAAAGTGGAATGAATCGTGGAATGGAACGTGGAAAAGAACGTGGAATGGATTAGAATGGAAAGAGAAATGCAATGGAAAGGAATGTGGAATGGAATTTAAAGGAATGCCCAATGGACTGTGGAATGGAATGGAATTGAAGGCGGGATGGAATCTGGAATGGAATGTAAAGGAATGTGAAATTGAAAGAAATGGAATGTGGAATGGAACGGAATTGAATTGAATGTGAAATGGAACGGAATGGAATGTGGAATGCAATGTGAAAAGGAATGGAATGGAATGGAATGTGGATTGGATTGGCGAATGGAATGGAATGTAATGTGGAATGAAATGGAATGGAATGGGGAATGGAATGGTTTGTAATGTGGAATGGAATGTGGAATGAAATGGAATGGAATGAAATTGAAACTGTAATGGAATAGAATGGAATGTGTAATGGAATGGGAATGGAATGGAATGGAATGTGGAATGGAATGGGAATGGAATGGAATGGAATGTGGAATGGAATGGAATGGAAGGTTGATTGGAATGGAATGGAATGGAATGTGGAATGGATTGGATTGGAATTTGGAATGGAATGTGGAATGAAATGTCGAATGCAACGGAATGGAATGTGGAATGGAACGTGGAGAGGAAAAAGGAATGGAACGTGGAATGGGATCTTCAATGGAATATGGAACGGAAAGTTGTATGGAATGGAATGGAACGTGGAATTGAACGTGGAAAGTAATGGAATGGAATGTGGAATGGAATGCAGAATGAAACGTGTAAAGGAATGAGGAATGGAACGTGGAATGGAATGTGGAATGGAATGTGGAAAGGAATTTGGATGGGAATGGAATGGAATGGAATAGAATGAGGAATGGAACGTGCAATGTATCGTGGAATTGAGAGTGGAATGAATCGTGGAATGGAACGTGAAATGGAATGAGGAATGGAATGCGGAATGGAATATGGACTGGAACGTGAAATTGAATGGAAAGGAATTTTGAATGGAACGTGGAATGTTATGGAATGTAATGTGGAATGGATTGTGGACTGTAATGAAATGGAACGTGGAATGGAATCTGGAAAGGAAATTGGAATGGTATGGAATGGAATGTGGAATGGAACGTGGAATGTAATGGCATGGAATGTGGAATGGAACGTGGAATTGAAACTGGAATGGAATGAGGAATGGAATGGAATGGAAAAGGGAATGGAACTTGGAAAGAATG
Organism: Pongo pygmaeus; assembly: GCF_028885625.2. Taxonomy (NCBI): domain Eukaryota; kingdom Metazoa; phylum Chordata; class Mammalia; order Primates; family Hominidae; genus Pongo; species Pongo pygmaeus. The sequence continues at coordinate 45,092,279 of NC_072397.2, read as the reverse complement.
GAAAGGAACTTGGATTGGAATGTGAAATGGAATGTGGAATGGAACATGGAAAGGCAAGTGCAATGGAATCGATTGGAATGTGGAATGCAATGGGATGGAAATTGGAATGCAATGTGGAATGGAATGTGAAATGGAAGGTGGAATGGAAAGTGGAGAGAAATGGAATGGAATGTGGAATGGAATGTGCAATGGAATGGCATGGAATGTGGAATGGAATGGAATGGAATGAGGAATGGAATGGAATGCAATGTTGAATGGAAAGGAATGGAACGTGAAATGGGTCGTGGAATTGAACAAGGAATGCATTGTGGAATGGAACGTGGAATGGAATGTGGAATGCAATGGAATAGAATGTGGAATCGAATGGAATGGAATATGGAATAGAACTGAATGGAGTGGAATGTGGAATGGAATCGAATAGAATGGAATGGTAGGCGGAATGCGATGGAATGGAATGTGGAATGGAATGGAATGGAATGGAATGTGGAATGGAATGGGATGCAACGGAATTTGCAAATGAATGGAGTTGAATGAGGAATACAATGGATTGGAAAGTGGAATGCAATGGAATGGAACTTGCAATGGAATGTGGAATGGAATGTGGAATGGAATGTGGAATGGATTGTGCAATGGAATGCAATGGAATGTGGAATAGAATGGAGAGTAACGGAATGTGGAATAGAATTTGGAAAGGAATGCGGAATGGAATGGAATGGAATGTGGAATGAAATGGAATGGAACATGTAATGGAATGAAATGGAATGGAAAGTGAAATAGAATGTGGAACGCAATGAGAAATGGAATCTGGAATGGAATGTGGATCGGAATGAAAACAACGTCTAATGGAATGGTATGGAACGTGAAATGGAATGGAATGGAACGTGGATTGGTAGGTGTAATGGAACATGGAATTGAAAGTGGAATGCAACGTGGAATGGAATGTGGAATGCAATGGAATGAAATGTGGTATGAAATGTGAAATGGAATGGAATTGAATGTGGAAAGGAATGCGGAATGTAATGCAATGGAATGAGAATGGAAGGTGGAATGGAATGGAATGGAATGTGGAATGGAATGTGGTATGGAATGGATTGGAATGTGGAATGGAATGCAGAATGGTAGGGAATGGAATTTGGAATGGAATGTGGAATGAAACGTGGAATGGGACGTGGATTTCAATAGAATGGAACTTGTAATAGAATGTGGAATGGAATGGAAGGGAATGTGGAATGAATTGTGGAGTGTAATAGAAAGGAATGTGGAACGGAATGGAATGGAATATGTAATGGAATGTGGAATGGAACAGAAGGGAAGGTGGAATGGAATGTGCAATGGAATGTGGAAGGGAAAGTTTAAAGGAATGGAATGGAATGTGGAATCGAACATGGAATGAAATTGAATGGAATGTGGAATGGATAGTAGAATGGAATGTGGAATGGAATGCGGAATGGAATGGAATGGAATGTGGAATGGAAAGTGGAACGGAGTGTGGAATGGAATGTAATGGAATGTGGAATGGAATGTGGCAGAGAATTTAATGGAATGTGGAATGGAATGTGGATTGAAATGTAGAATGGGTTGTGGAATGGAATGTATAATAGAACGGAATAGAATGTGGAATGGAATGTGGAATGGAGTGTGGAGTAGAACTTGGAATGGAATGCAATGGAATATGGAATGGAACATGGAATGGAATGGAATGGAAAGTGGAACGGTATGTGGAATGGAACTTGGAATGGAATGGAATGGAATGTGGAATGGAAAGTGAAATGAAATGGAATTGAACGTAGAATATTACGTCTAATGGAAAGTGGAATGGAATGGGGAATTGAACATAGGATATAATGTGGAATCAAGTGTGGAATGGAACGGAATGGAATATGGAAAGAATGTGGAATTGAGTGTGGAATGGAACGTGGAATGGAATGTAATGGAATGGAATGTGGAATGGAACGTGGAATGGAATGGAATGGAATGGAATGCAATGTGGAATGGAATGGAATGGAATGTGGAATGGAATGTGGAATTTAATGTGCAATGGATTGGAATGAAATGTGGAATGGAATGTGGATTGGAATGGAATGGAATGTGGAATGGAATGGAATGGAATGTGGAATGGAATGGAATGGAATGTGAAATGGAATTTAACGGACATTGGAATGCCCCGTGGAATGGAATGTGGAATGGAATGTGGAATGGACTGGAATGGAATGGAAAGGAATGTGGAATGGCATCTGAATTGCAATGCAATGGATTCTGGAATAGAATGTGTAACGAAAAGCAAAGGAATGAGAATGGAACGTGGAATGGAATGTGGAATGGAATGTGGTAAGGACTGCGGAATGGAATGTGGAATGGAATGTGGAATGGAATGGAATGTGGAATGGAATGGGGAGTGGAATGGAATTGGATGTGGAATGAAATGTGGAATGGAACGTGTAATGAAATGAAATGCAATGTGGAAAGGAATGGAATGGAATGAGGAATGGGATCTGGACTGGAATGGAATGCAATGTTGAATGCCATGTGGAATGGAATGGAATGGAATGTGGAATGAAATGTGGAATGCAGTGGAATGGAATGTGGAAAGGAATGTAGAATGGAATGTGAAATGGAATGTGGAATTTAATATGGAATGGAACGGAATGGAATGTGGAATGGGAAGAGGAATGGAATGCGGAATGGAAACTGGAATGTAATGGAAAGGAACGTGTAATGTAAAATGGAATGGAATGGAATGGAAAGGAATGGAATGTGGAATGGAATGTGAAATAGAATGTGGAATGCAACGTGGAATTGAATGGAATGGAACGAAATGGAATGTGGAAAGGAATCTGCAATGGAATGCAATGGAATGTAGAATGGAACAGAATGGAATGTGGAATGAAATATGGAATGGAATATGGAATGGAAAAGAATGGTATGTGGAATGGAATGTGGAATCAAAAGTGGAATTGAATGGAATGGATTGTGGAATGGAATGGTATGGAATGTGGAATGGAATGGAATGGAATGTGGAATGGAACGTAGAATGGAACGTGGAATGGAATGTGGAATGAATCGTGGAATACAACGGAATGGAAGTTGAAAAGGTATGTGGAATGCAATGGCATGCAACTTGGAATGGAATGGAATGGAATGTGGATAGGGATTGAATGGAGTGGAATGAAATTTGCAATGGAATGGAATGGAATGGAATGTGGAATGGAATGTGGAATGGAAAGGAATTGAATGGAATTTGGTAGGCAAAGTCGAATGGAAAGGGGAACAGAATGGAAGGAATGTGGAATGGAATGTGAAATGGAATGGAATGGAAAGTGAAATGGAAAGTGGAAAGGAATCTGAAATGGAAAGTGGAATGGAATGTGGAATGGAATGTGGAATGTATCATGGACTGGAATGTGGAATATAGCGTGGAATGGAAGGTGGAATAGAATGGAATGCAACGTGTAATGGAATGTGGAATGGAATGGAATGGAATGTGGAATGGAATGTTTAATTGAATGTGGGATGTAATGGAGTGGAATGTGGAATGGAATGTGGAATGGAATGGAATGGAATGTGGAATGGAGTGTGGAATGAAACTAAATGGAATGTGGAATGGAATGCAATGGGATGAGGAATGGAATGTGCAATGGAATGTGGAATGGAAAGGAATGAAATATGTAATGGAATGTGGAAACGAAAGTGGAATGGAATGCTGTGGAATGTTGAAAGGAACGTGGATTGGAATGGAATGGAAAGTGGAATTGAACGTGGATTGTAAACTAGAATGGAATGGACTGCAATGTGGAAAGGAATGGATTGGAAAGTTGAATGTTATGTCATGGAATGTGGAATAGAATGGAGTGGAATGGAATGTAGAATGGAATGTGGAATGGATTGTGGCATGGAATGGAATGGAATATGGAATGGAATGGAATGGACTGTGGAATGGAAGGGAATGGAATAGACTGTGGAATGGAATGGAATGGAATGGAACGTGGAATGGAAAGTGGAATGGAATGGAATTGTATGTAGAATGGAATGCAATGGAATGTGGAATGGAATGTACAACTGAATGATGAATGGAACGTGGTATGGAACGTGGAAAGGAATGGAATGGAACGGAATGTGGAATGCAATATGGAATGGTATGGAATGGAGTGTGGAATAGAGTGTGGAATGGAATCTGCAATGGAATGTGGAATGGAATGGAAGGTGGAATGGAATGTGGAATGGAATAGATTGGAATGTTTAAATGGAATGGAATGGAATGTGAATTGGAATGTGGACTGTAATGGAATGCAATATGGAATGGAATGGATTGGAAGGTGGAATGTAATTTTCAATGTAATGTGGCATGAAATATGGAGTGGAACGTGGAATGGAAAGTGGAATGGAATGGAATGGATCGTGGAATGGAACCTGGAATGGAACGTGGAATGGAAGGTGGAATGGAGCGTGGAATGGAATCGAAAGTAACGTGGAATGGAATGTGGAACGGAATGAGGAACGGAATGGAATGGAATGTGGAATGGAATGGATTGTAATGTGGAATGGACTGTGGAATGGAACGGACTGCAATGTGGAATAGAATGTGGAATGCAAGGCAACAGAAGGTGGAATGCAAGGCAACAGAATGTGGAATGGAATGGAATGGAATGTGGAATGGAATAAGGAATGGAATGTGGAGTGGCACTTGGAATGGAACGGAGTGCAATGTGGAATCGAATGTGTAATGAAATGTGAAATGGAACGTGGAAGGAATGCAGTGTGGAATGGAACGTGGATTGGAATGGAATGGAACATGGAATGGAACGTGGAATGGAATGTGGAATAGAAAGTGGAATGGAATGCAATGGAATGTGGAACGGATCATGTAATGGAATGGAATGGAACGTGTAATGGAATGAGCAATCGAACGAGGAATGGAATGTGCAATGGAATGTGAAAAGGAACATGGAAAGGAATGGAATGAAATGCGGAATGGTACGTGGAATGGAATGGAAAGGAACATGATATGGAATGTGGAATGGAATGTGGAATGGAATGGAATGTGGAATGGAATTTAGAATGGAATGTAGAATTTAATGTGGAAGAGAATGTGGAATGGAATTCAATGGAATGGAATGGAATGTGGAATGGAATGTGGAAAGGAATGTGGAATGAAACGTGGAATGGAACGGAATTAAACGTATAATGGAATGTGGAATGGAATGTGGAATGGAACGTGGAATGCAATGGAATGGAAAATGAAATGGGATGGACTGGAATGTGGAATGGAACGTGGAATGGAATGTGGAAGGGAATTAGGAATGGAACGTGGAATGGAACTTGGAGTGGAATGGAATGAAATGTGGAATGGAATGGAATGGAACGTGGAATGGAATGTGGAATGGAATGGAATGGAATGTGGATGGAACGTGGAATGGAATGAGGAAGGGAATTAGGAATGGAACGTGGAATGGAACTTGGAGTGGAATGGAATGGAATGAGGAATGGAATGGAATGGAATGTGGAATGGAATATGGAATGGAATGTGGAATGGAATGGAATGGAATTTGGAATGGTTCAGAATGGAATGTTGATTGGAACGTGGAAGGGAATGTGCAATGTAACGTGGAATGGAAAGGAATGCAATGTGGAATGGAATGCAGTGGAATGTGGAATGGGATGGAATGTAATGTGGAATGGAATATGGAATGGAATGTGGAATACAATGTGTAATGGAATGGAACGGAATGTGAAACGGAATGGAATGCAATGCGAAATGGAACGTGGAATGGGATGTGGAATGGAACGTGGAATGGAACTTCCAATGGAATGTGGAATGGAACGGAAAAGAATGAGAATGGAATGGATTGGAATGTGGAATAGAATTTGGTACGGAATGGAATGGAACGTTGAATGGAATAGAATGGAATGGTACGGAATGTTGAATGGAATGGAAAGGAATGTTGAATGGAACGTGGAATGGAATGTAATGGAACGTGGAATGGAATGCGTAATGGAATGAGGAATGGAACGTTGAATGGAACGTGGAATGGAATGGAATGAAAGGTGGAATGGAATGTGGAATGGAATGTGGAATAGAATGCTGTGGAATGTTGAAAGGAACGTGGATTGGAATGGAATGGAAAGTGGAATTGAACGTGGATTGTAAACTAGAATGGAATGGACTGCAATGTGGAAAGGAATGGATTGGAAAGTTGAATGTTATGTCATGGAATGTGGAATAGAATGGAGTGGAATGGAATGTAGAATGGAATGTGGAATGGATTGTGGCATGGAATGGAATGGAATGTGGAATGGAATGGAATGGACTGTGGAATGGAAGGGAATGGAATAGACTGTGGAATGGAATGGAATGGAATGGAACGTGGAATGGAATGGAATTGTATGTAGAATGGAACGCAATGGAATGTGGAATGGAATGTACAACTGAATGATGAATGGAACGTGGTATGGAACGTGGAAAGGAATGGAATGGAACGGAATGTGGAATGCAATATGGAATGGTATGGAATGGAGTGTGGAATAGAGTGTGAAATGGAATCTGCAATGGAATGTGGAATGGAATGGAAGGTGGAATGGAATGTGGAATGGAATAGATTGGAATGTTTAAATGGAATGGAATGGAATGTGAATTAGAATGTGGACTGTAATGGAATGCAATATGGAATGGAATGGATTGGAAGGTGGAATGTAATTTTCAATGTAATGTGGCATGAAATATGGAGTGGAACGTGGAATGGAAAGTGGAATGGAATGGAATGGATCGTGGAATGGAACCTGGAATGGAACGTGGAATGGAAGGTGGAATGGAGCGTGGAATGGAATCGAAAGTAACGTGGAATGGAATGTGGAACGGAATGAGGAACGGAATGGAATGGAATGTGGAATGGAATGGATTGTAATGTGGAATGGACTGTGGAATGGAACGGACTGCAATGTGGAATAGAATGTGGAATGCAAGGCAACAGAATGTGGAATGCAAGGCAACAGAATGTGGAATGGAATGGAATGGAATGTGGAATGGAATAAGGAATGGAATGTGGAGTGGTACTTGGAATGGAACGGAGTGCAATGTGGAATGGAATGTGGAATGAAATGTGAAATGGAACGTGGAAGGAATGCAGTGTGGAATGGAACGTGGATTGGAATGGAATGGAACATGGAATGGAACGTGGAATGGAATGTGGAATAGAAAGTGGAATGGAATGCAATGGAATGTGGAACGGATCATGTAATGGAATGGAATGGAACGTGTAATGGAATGAGCAATCGAACGTGGAATGGAATGTGCAATGGAATGTGAAATGGAACATGGAAAGGAATGGAATGAAATGCGGAATGGTACGTGGAATGGAATGGAAAGGAACATGATATGGAATGTGGAATGGAATGTGGAATGGAATGGAATGTGGAATGGAATTTAGAATGGAATGTAGAATTTAATGTGGAAGAGAATGTGGAATGGAATTCAATGGAATGGAATGGAATGTGGAATGGAATGTGGAAAGGAATGTGGAATGAAACGTGTAATGGAACGGAATTAAACGTGTAATGGAATGTGGAATGGAATGTGGAATGGAACGTGGAATGCAATGGAATGGAAAATGAAATGGGATGGACTGGAATGTGGAATGGAACGTGGAATGGAATGTGGAACATAACGTGGAATAGAATGTGGAATGTAACTTGGAATGCAAAGGAATGGAATGTGGAATGGAAAGGAGTGGAATGTGGAATGGAATGCAATGGAATGTGGAAAGGAATGCAATGGAATGTGGAATGGAATGTGGAATAGAATGGAATGGAAGGCAGAATAGAACGGGGAATGGAATGGATAGAAATCCAGAATGGAATGGAATGGAATAGTATGGAATGTGGAATGGAACATGGAATGGAAACTGGAATGGAATGTGGAATGCAATGTGGAATTGAATGGAATGGAATGTGCAATAGAATATGGAATGGAATGTGGAATACAACGTGGAATGGAATGTGGAATTGAACGTGTAATGGAAGTTGGAATAGAATGTAATGGAACGCGGTATGGAATGTGGAGTGGAATGTAATGGAATGTGGAATGGAATGCAATGGAATGTGGAATGGAATGGAATGGAATGTGGAATGGAAAGAAATTGAACGACGAATGGAACATGGAATGGAACGTGGAAAGGAACGTGGAACGGAACGTGGAATATAAGGTGAAATGGAAAGGAATGGAATGGGGAATAGAATGGAACAGAATGTGGAATGGAATGAAATGGAATGGAACGTGGAATGGAATGGAATGGAATGTGGAATGGAATATGCAATGGATTGTGGAATGGAATGTGGAATGCTACGGAATGGAATGCAATGGAATGGAATGGAATTGAAAGAGGCATGGAATGGAAAGGAATCTAATGGAATTTGGAACAAAATGGAATGGAATGTGGAATGGAGCATGGAATGGAATGTGGAATGGAATGTGGAATGGAACCTGGAATGGAATGGAATGGAATGTGAAATGGAACGTTTAATGGAATGCAATGGAACGTGGAATGGAATGTGGAATTGAATGAGGAAAGGAATGTGGAATGGAGCATGGAATGGAAGGGAATAGAACGTGGAATGGAATGTGGCATGAAATGTGGAATGGAAAGGAATGGAATGCGGAATAGAATATGCATTGGAGTAGAATGAAATCCGGAATGGAATAGAATGAAATGGAGAGGAATATGGAATGGAATGGAATGGAACGTGGAATAGAACGTGGAATGGTTCATGAAATGGAATGTGGAATGGAAAGGAATGGAATGGAATGTGGAAAGGAATGGAATGGAATGTGTTATGGAATGTGTAAAGTAAAGTGGAATGGAATGGAATGAAATGGAATTGAAAGGAACGTGAAATGAAATGGAATGGAATGTGGAATGGAAAGGAATGGAATGCGGAATGGAATGGAATTTCATGGAATGTGAAATGAAATGTAATGTAATGCAATGGAATGAGGAAAGGAATGTAATGGAATGCAATGGAATGTCGAAAGGAATGCAATGGAATGGAAAGGAATGCAGAATTGAATCGATTGGGAAGTGGAATGTAAAGTAATGGTATGTGGAATGAAATGGAATGGAATGGAATGGAAAGTGGAATGGAATATGAAATGGAATGAGGAATGGAACGTGGAATGGAATGAAATGGATTTCGGAATGGAGTCGAATGGAATGTGCAATGGAATGTAATGGAACGTTGAAAGGAACGTGGAATGGAACGTGGGAAGGAAAGTGGAATGGATAGTATAATGGAATGTAATGGAATGTGGAATTGAATGGAATCGAAAGTGGAAAGAAATGGAATGGAATCTGAAATGGACTGGAATGGAATATGGATTGCACTGTGGAATGGAATGAAATGGAAAGTGGAATGGAATGCCTAATGGAAAGTGGAATGCAACATGGAATGGAATGGAGTGTAACGTGGTATGGAATGTGGAATGGAATGTGGACTGGAATGGAATAGAAGGTGGAATGTAATTGAATGGAATGGAACGTGGAATGTAACGTGGAATGGAATGGAATGGAATGTGGAGTGGAACGTGGAATGGAATGTGGAATGGAACATAGAATGGAAAGTGGAATGGACTAGAATGGAATGTGGAATGGAATGTGGAATTGAATGTGGAACGGAATGTAGAATTCAATCTAATGGAATGTGGAATGGAATGTGGTGTGGAACGTGGAATGGAATCGAGTGGAATGTGGAATGGAATGAGGAATGGAACGGAATGGAATGTGGGAGGGAATGTAGAAAGGAATGTGGAAAGGAATGGGAATGGAATGCGGAATGGAGTGTGGAATGGAAAGGAATGGAATGTGGAATGTATTGCTCAATGGAATGTGGAATGGAATATGTCAGAATGTGGAATGGAATGTGGAATGGAAAGTTGAATTGAAAGGAATGGAATGTGGAATGGAATGTGGAATGGGATGTAGAATGGAAAGTGGAATGGAATGGAATGGAATGTGGAATGGAATGGAATGGAATGTGGAATGGAATCTGGAATGGAATATGGAATGCATTGTGGAATGGAATGTGGAAAGGAACGTGGAACGGAAGGTGGAATGGAATGGAATCGAATGTGGAATGGAGTGGGGAATGGAATGGAATGAAATGTGCAGTTCAATTTGCAATGGAATGGAAAGGAATGCGGAATGGAATGGAAGGTGGAATGGAATGTGGAGTGGTATGGAATGGAATGTGGAATGAAATTTGGAATGCAATGAAGTGCAATTTGGAATGGAAAGTGGAATGGAATGGAATGCAATGAGGAATGGAATGTGCAAAGGATTGTGGAATGGAGTGTGGAATGGAAGATGGAATGGAATGGAATGGAATGAGGAATGGAATGTGGAATGGAATGGAATGCAATGTGGAATGAAATGTGGAATGGAATGGAATGGAATGCAATGTGGAATGGAATGGAACGTTTTAATGCAATGGAATGGAATGTGGAATGGAATGTGTACTGGAATGAAACACTATGTGGAATGAAATGTGGAATGGAATGGAATGGAATGGAATGTGGAATGGAATGTTCAATGGAATGTGGAATGAAATGTGGAATGGAATGCAATGGAATGTATAATGGAATTTGCAATGGAATGTGGAATGGAACGTGGAATGGAACGGAATGGATTGCGGAATTGAATATGGAATTGAAAGTGGAATGGAAAGTGGAATGTAACGTGGAGTGGAACGTGGAACGGAATGTGGAATGGAATGGAATGGAATGTGGAATGGAATGTAGAATGGAATGGAATGGAATGATTAATGAAATGTGGAATGGAATGGAATCGGATGTGTAATGGAATGGAATGGAATGTGCAATGAAAAGGAATGAAACGAGGAATGGAACATGGAATAGAACGTGGAGTGCAACGTAGAATGGAACGTGGAATGGAATGTGAAATGGAATGGAATTTGATGTGGAATTGAATGGTATGGAATGTGGAATGGAATGGAAAGGATTGGAATGTCGAATGGAATGGAATGGAATGTGGAATGAAATGGAATGTGGAATGGAATGGAATGGACTCTAATTGAATGCGGAATTGAATGGAATAGAATGTGGAATGTAATGGAATGGAATGTCGAATGGAATGGAATGGAACGTGGAATGGAATGTGGAATGCAATGTAGAATGGAAAGTGGAATGGAATGGAAGGGAAAGTGTAATAAAATGGAATGGAATGGAATGAGTAATAAAATGTGGAATGGAATATGGAATTGAATGGAATGGAATGTGGAATGAAATGGAATGGAATGTGGAATGGAATGGATCGGAATGTGGAATGAAATGGAATGGAATGGAATGGAAAGTGAAATAGAATGTGGAATGGAAAGTGGAATGGAATGTGGAACGGAACGTGGAATTTTATGTGGAATTGAATCGAATGGATTGTGAAATGGAATGTGCAATGGAATGGTATGGAATGTGGAATGGAATGTTGAATGGAATGTGGAATGGAATGGAAAGAAACGTGGAACGGAATGTGGAATGAAACGTGGAAAGGAACGTGGAATTGAATGGGAAATTGAATGGAATATATTGTGGAATGTAATGTGCAATGTAATAGTATGGAATATGGAATGGAATGTGGAATGCAATGTGGAATGGAATGGAATGGAATGTGGAAAGGAATGTGGAATGGAACGTGGAATGGAACGTGGAATGTAATGGATTGGAATGTGGAATGGAATGTGGGACGGAATGGAATAGAATGTGGAAAGGAATGTGGAATACAGTGTGTAATGGAATGGAATGTGGAATGCAATGTGCAATGGAATGGAATGGAATGTTTAAATGGAATGGTATGGAATGTGGAATGGAATATGTTCTGTAATGGAATGCAATGTGGAATGCAATGTGGAATGTACTGGAATGGAACGTGGAATGGAACGTGGAATGGAACGTGGAATGAACTGTGGAATGGAATAGAATGAAATCTGTAATGGAAGGGAATGGAATGTGGAATGGAATTTGCAAAGGAATGGAATGGAAAGGAATGGAATGTGTAAGGCAATGGAATTGAAAGTGGAGTGGAAAGAATTGGAACATGGAATGGAACACGGAATGAAATGAGGAATGCAATGTGGAATGGAACGTGTAATGGAAAGTGGAATGGAATGGAATGTGTAATGGAAGGGAATGGAATTGAATTGATTATGGAATGGAATAGAATGGAATGTGGAATGCAATGGAATGGAATGGAATGTGAAATGGAAAGGAATGGAATGTGAAATGGAATGGAAAGGAATGTGGAATGGAGTGGAATGGAACGTGGAATTGAATGCGGAATCGAATGGAATGGAACGTGGAATGTTATATGAAATGGAATGGAATGGAATGGAATGAAATGTGGAATGGAACGACTAATGGAAGGTGGAATGGAACGCGGAAAGCAATTTGGAATGGAATGTGGAATGGAATGGAATGGAACATGGAACGGAATGTGGGGTGGAATGGAATGAAATGTGTAATGGAAAGTGAAATGGAATAGAATGTAATGTGGACTGGAATGTGGAATGAAATGGAATGGACCACGGAATGGAAAGTGGAATGGAATGGAATGGAATGTGTAATGGAACGTGGAATGGAATGGAATGGAATGTGTAATGGAACGTGGAATGGAACTTGGAATGGAACGTGGAATGGAATGTGGAAAGGAATGTGGAAAGGAATGTGGAATGGAATGTAAATGGAATGGAATAGAATGTGGAAGGGAATGGAATGGAATCTGGAATCCAATGGAATGGAATGTGGAAAGGATTGTGAAATGGAATGGAATGGAATGCGGAATAGAACGGAATGGAATGGAATGTGTAATGGAATGGAATATAATGTGGAATGGAAAGTGGAATGGAATGGAATGGAATGTGGAATGGAATGTGGAATGGAATGGAATGTGAACTGGAATTGAATGGAATGGAAAGTACTGTGGAATGGAATGGAATGGAATGTGGAATGGAATGGGATGAAATTTGGAATGGAACGTGGAATGGAATGAAATGTGGAATGCAATGGAATGGAATTGAATATGGAATGGAACGGAATGTGGAATGGAAAAGAATGGAATATGGAATGGAATGTGGAATGGAATATTGAATGGAATGGAATGGAATGTGAACTGGAATGGAATGGAATGTGGAATGGATTGGAATGGTATGTGGAAAGGAATGTGGAATGTAATGTGGAATGGAATGGAAAGGATTGTGCAATGGAATAGAATGGAATGTGGAATGGAATGTGGAATGTAATTGAATGGAATGCGGAATGCACTGGAAAGGAATATGGAATGGAATGGAATGGAATGTGGAATGGAACGTGAAATGAAACGGAATGGAATGTGGAATGCAATGTGGAATGGAAATGAATTGAATGTGGAATGGAATGTATTGGAAGGTGGAATGGATTCGAATAGAAAGTGGAATGCAACGTGGAATGGAAAGCGGAATGCAACGTGGAGTGGAACTTGGAATGGAATGTGGAATGGAACTGAATGGAATGTGGAATGGAATGGAATGGAATGTCGAATGGAGTGGAATGTAGTGGAATTTGGAATGGAATGGAATGGAAGGCGAAATATAATGGAATGGAATGTGTAATGGAATGGAATGGAATGGAAAATGGAATAGAAAGGAATGGAATGGAATGTGGAATGGTATGTCGAATTGAATGTGTAATTGAATTGAAAGGAATGTGGAATGGAACGCAATGGAACGTAGGATGGTTTGTAATGGAAAGTGGAATGGAATGTGTAAAGGAACGCGGAATGGAGTGGAATGGAACTTGGAATGGAAAGTGGAATGGAATGCAATGGAATATGGAAGGGAATGCAATAGAATGTGGAATGGAACATGGAATGGAATGTGGAATGGAAAGTGGAATTGAACGTGGAATGGAATGGAATGGAAGGTTCAACGGAATGTGGAATGGAATGTGGAATCGAACATTCCATTTCACATTCCATTCCATTCCATTCCATATTCTTTTCCATTCCATTCCGCATTCCATTCAATTGCATTCCACATTCCATAACACATTCCAATCAATTCCATTGCACAATCCTTTCCATTCCATTCCACATTCCATTCCACATTCCATTCCACATACCTTTCCATTCCATTCCACATTCCATTCCATTGCAGTTAACATTCCATTCCATCTCATTCAACATTCCATTCCACATTCCATTCGTTTCCATTCAACATTCCGTTCCATTCCATATACCATTCCATTCCATTGCATTCCACATTTCATTCCATTTCACGTTCCATTTCAAATTCCATCCCATTCCATTCCACATTCCATTCCATTACATTAAACAGTACATTCCATGGCATTCAATTCCAGTCCGCATTCCATTCCATTCCATTCCATTCCACATCCATTCCATTCCATTTCACATCCTATTCCACACTATATTCCATTCCATTCCACATTCCATTCCGTTCCGTTCCATTCCGCATTCCATTCCATTCCATTCCACATTCCTTTCCACATTCCATTCCATTGCATTACAGGTTCAATTCCATTCCATTCCACATTCCATTCCATTCCATTCTACGTTCCATTCCACATTCCTTTCCACATTCCTTTCCACATTCCATTCCAAGTTCCATTCCAAGTTCCATTCCACGTTCCATTCCACGTTCCATTCCATTTCATTCCACGTTCCATTACACATTCCATTCCATTCCATCCCACATTCCATTCCATGTTCCATTTTATTCCATTCCACATTCCAATCCAAATTCCATTCCGCGTTCCATTCCACCTTCCATTAGACGTTCCATTCCACTTTCCATTCCACATTTCATTCCATTCCATTTCATATACCATTCCATGTTACATTCCATTCCATTCCACATTCAATTCCACGTTCCATTCCTTTCCATTCCACATTCCTTTCCATTCCATTTCAAATTCCATTCCTTTCCATTTCACATTCCATTCCATTCCATTGCATTCCACATTCCATTCTATTCCATTCCACAATCCATTCAATTCCATTTCATTCCATGCCATTTTCCATTCCACTTTCCATTCCACATTACATTACCTTCCCTTTCACATTAAATTCCATTCCACTCCATTCCACAGTCCATTCCATTGAATTCCACATTCCATTCCACATTCCATTCCAAATTGCAATCCACATTCCAGTGCATTCCATTCCACAATATATTCCATTGCATTCCATTGCAATCCACATTCCATTCCTTTCCTTTTCACATTCCAATCCATTCCATTCGATTTCATAGTCCATTCCACTGCATTCCACATTCCATTCCAAATTTCATTCCACCTTGCATTCCATTCCAATCCACATTCCATTCCATTCCATTCCATTGCATTCCACATTCCCTTCCATTCCATTCCATTCCACATTCCGTTCCATTCCATTGGACATTCCATTCCATTCAATTCCACATTCCATTCCCCATTCCACTCCATTCCATTCCACATTCCATACCATTCCACTCCTCGTTTCATTCCATTCCATTCCACATTCAATTCCCTTCCGTTCCACATTCCATTCCAATTCTTTCCATTGCATGCCACATTCCATTCCATTCCATTCAATTACATATTCCATTCCATTACATTCCACATTCTATTCAATTCCATTCCAAATTCCATTCCATTCCATTACACATTCCATTCCACATTCCATTCCATTCCATTTGATATTCCATTACATTAGATTCCCTTCGACATTCCATTCCGTTCCACGTTGCAATCCATTCCTTTCCACATTCCATTACCTTCCATTGCACATTCCATTCCATTCCAAATGCCATTCCATTCCATTCCACCTTGCATTCCATTCCATTCCACATTCCTTTCCACATTCCATTGCATTCCTTTCCACATTCCATTCCATTCCACATTCCTTTCCACATTCCATTCCATTCCTTTCCACATTCCATTCCTTTGTATTCTGCATTCTTTCCACGTTCCTTTCCATTCCATTCCACATTTCACACCATTACACTCCATATTCCATTCTATTCCATTCTATTCCACTCCACATTGCATTCCATTCAATTTCACACCATTTCACATTCCATTCCATTCGATTCCATTCCACATTCCATTCCATTCCACATTGCATTCCATTCCATTCCGCATTCCATTCCCTTCCATTCCCCATTCCATTCCATTCCATGTTCCATTCCATTACATTCCACATTCCACTCCATTCTATTCCACATTCCATTCCTAATTCAATTACACAATCCTTTCCCTTCCTTTCCACGTGCCATTCCATTCCATTCCACGTTCCATTCCACTTACCATTCCATTCTTTTCCACATTCCATTCCATATTCCATTCCGTTCCATTCCACATATCATTCCATTCCATTGTCTTCCACTACACATTCCATTCAATTCCATTCCACTTTCCATTCACTTCCATTCCCTTCCATTCCACATTCGATTCCATTCCAGTCCACATTCCATTCCATTCCATTCTACGTTCCATTCCATTCCATTCCACGTTCCATTCCATTCCATTCCACATTCCATTCCATTCCATTCCATTCCTCATTCCATTCCATTCCATTCCACATTGCATTCCATTCCATTCCATTCCACATTCCATTCAATTTTCCATTCCATTCCATTCCACATTCTATTCCATTCCATTCCACGTTCCATTCCGCATACCATTCCACATTCCATTCTATTCCATTCCACATTCCATTCCACATTCCATTCCATACCATTCCACATTCCATACCATTCCATTCCACATTCCTTTCTGCATTCCATTACATTCCATTTCACGTTCCATTACACATTCCAAACCATCTCATTCCACAATCCATTCCACTTTCCATTCCACATTTCATTCCATATTCCATTCCATTCCATTACACATTCCATTCCAAGCATTAGACATTCCATTCCACATTCCATTTCATTCCGTTCCACATTCCATTCCACATTCCATTCCATTCCATTCCACATTCCATTCCATTGCATCAATATTCCATTCCATTTCATTCCACATTCCATTCTGCATTCCACTCCATTCCATTCCACATTCCATGCCATTCCATTCCACATTCTGTTCCACTGAATTCCACATTCATTTCCATTACATTCCACATTCCATTCCATTCCATTCCTCCTTGCATGTCAGTGCATTCCACATTCTATTCTATTCCATTCTATTCCATATTCCATTCCATTGCATTCCTCTTTCAATTCCATCAAATTCCACATTCCATTCCATTCCATTCCATGTTCCGTTCCATTCGATTCCAATTTCCATTCCATTCCGTTTCACGTTCCATTCCATTGCATTCCACATTCCATTCCATTCCATTCCACATTGCATTCCATTCAATTCCACTTTCCATTCCACATTCCGTTCCATTCCATTCCACATTCTATTCCATTCCATTCCACATTCTATTCCATTCCTTTCCGTATTCCATTCCATTTCATTCCATTCTATTCCTTTCCATATTCCATTACATTGAATTCTATTCCACTTTCCTTTCCATTCCCTTGCAGCACACATTCCATTCCATTCCTTTCCATTCCATGTTTCATTCCACATTCCATTCCACATTCCATTCCATTCCATTCCACATTCCATTCCATTCCACTGCATTCCACATTCCATTCCATTCCACTCCATTCCATTTCAATTTCCATTCCACATTCCATTCCATTCCATTCCATGTTCCAATCCATTCCATTCCACTTTCCATTCCACATTGCTTTCCATTCCATTCCACGTTCCATTCCATAATAGATTCCATTCCACTCCCCATTCCATTTCTTTGTATTCCACATACCATTGCACAATCCATTCCAGTCCATTCCATTCGACATTGCATCCCATGCTCTTTCCTTCCATTCCACATTCCCTTCCCTTACATTCTACTTTCCCATCCATTCCATTCCACATTCAATTCCACATTCAATTCCAAGTTCCATTCCACGTTCCATTCCACTTTCCATTCCGTGTTCCATTGTACGTTCCATTCTGCATTACATTCCAAATTTCAATCCATTCCATTTCAAATTCCATTGCATTCCATTCCATTAAATTCCACATTCCATTCCATTGCATTCCATTGCCCATTCCTTTTGATTCCTAATTCCATTCCACATTCTGTTCCACGTTCCATTCAATTCCATTCCACATTGCATTCCTTTCCACATTTGATTCCACATCCTAATCCTCATTGCATTCCATTCCATTACGCATTTCATTCCATTCCATATTCCATTCCACATTCCATTCCATGATCCATTCCATTCCATTCCACATTGCATTCCCCATTGCATTCCTTTCCACATTCGAATCCACATTCTAATCCTCTTTGCATTCCATTCTATTACTCATTTCATTCCATTCCATATTCCATTCCACATTCCATTCCATGTTCCATTCCATTCCATTCCACATTCCATTCCCTTCCATTCCACATTCCATTCAATTCAATTCCCTTCCATTCCAAATTCCACTCCTTTACATTCCACATTCCATTCCATTCCATTGCACATTCCATTCCACTCCATTCCACATTCAATTCAATTCCATTCCACATTCCATTCCATTCCATTCCACATTCCTTTCCATTGCATTCCACATTCCATTCCATTCCATTCCACATTCAATTCCAGTCCATTCCACATTCCATTCCATTACATTCCACATTCCATTCCATTCCATTCCATTCCTTTCCACACTGCATTCCATTCCATTCCATTCCACATTCCATTCAACATTCCATTCTATTCCATACCACGTCTCATTCCATTCCATTCCACATTCCATTCCACATTCCATTCCATTCAATTCCATTGCATTCCACTTTCCATTCCATCCCATTCTATTCCACATTCCATAGCATTGCTTTCCACATTCTATTCCATTCCATTCCACATTCTATTTCAGATTCCTTTCCATTCCATAGCACGTTCCATTCCACATTAAATTCCATTCCATTCCACATTCCATTCCATTCCAATCCATTCAAGTCCGCATTCCATTCCATTCCATTCCATTCCATTCCATTACACATTCAATTCCATTACGTTACACATTCCTTTCCACATTCATTCCATTCCATTCCACTTTCCATTCCACATTCCATTCCACATTCCATTCCATTTCATTTCACATTTCATCCCCTTCCTTTTCTTTCCATTTCATTCCATTCCATTTCATACTCCATACCACATTCCTTTCCTTTCCACTCCATGTTCCATTCCGCATTCCGTTCCATTACATTCCACATTCCATTCCATTCCATTTCAAATTCTATTCCATTCCGTTCCACATTCCAATCCATTCGATTCCACATACCACTCCATTCCATTGCATTCCACATTCCATTCCATTCCATTAAACATTCTGTTCCACATTCCCTTCCATTCCACAATCCATTCGTCAATCCATTCCATTCCACATTGCACTCCATGTTACTTTCCATTCCAATCCCTATTCCCTTCCATTCCATTACATATTCTATTCCACATTCCATTCCATTCCATTCCACATTCCATTCCACTATCCTCTCCATTACATTTCACATTGTATTCCATTCCATTCAATTGCATTCCATTCCCTTCAATTCCACATTCCATTCCTCATTCCATTCTATTCCATTTCACATTCCATTCCATATTTCATTCCATTCTATTGAACATTCCATTCCACTTTCCATTCTATTGCATTCCACCCCACATTCCTTTCCATTCCATTCCTCCATTCTACTTTCCAATCCATTCAATTCCATTCCTCCTTTCTACTTTCCAATCCGTTGCATTTCACATTCATTAACATTCCATTCCACATTCCATTCTATTCCATTCTACTTTCCATTGCAAATTCCATTTCATTCCATTCCATTCCACATTCCGTTTCAAACTCCTTTCCATTCCATTCCAGATTCCATTCCAAATTGCATTCCATTCCATTCCACGTTCCATTCCATGTTCCATTCCACTTTCCTTTCTACGTTCCATTCCACGCTCCATTCCACATTTCTTTCCACTGTCCATTCCGTGTTCCATTTTAAATTTCTTTCCGTTCCATTTCGTATTCCATTCCACTTTCCATTCCATTCTATTCCATGTTCCATTCCACATTCCATTCCATTCCATTCCACATTCAATTTAATTTCGTTTCACAATCCATTCCATTCCATTCCATCCCATTCCACATTCCATTCCATTCCATTCCATTTCATTCGACATTCCATTCCATTCCATTGCTTTCCATTCCACATTGCATTCCATTGCATTCCATTCCACATTCCATTCCAGATTCCATTCCACTTTCCATTCCATGTTCCATTCCATTCCATTATACATTCCATTCCACCTTCCATTCCATTCCATTCTACCTTCCATTCTGTTCCATTACACATTCAATTCCACATTCCATGACGTATCATTCCACATTGCATTAAATATTCCATTCCACGTTCCATTCCATTCCATTCTGCATTCCATTCCATTCATTTCCATATTCCATTCCACATTCCATTCCATTCTATTCCTCATTCCATTGCATTCCATTCTTCATTCCATTGCATATTCCATCCCATTACATTCCACATTCCATTCCAATCTTTTCCATTCCATTGATGATTCCATTTCACATTCCATTCCATTCCATTCCACGTTCCTTTCCATTCCATTCCACGTTCCATTCCACATTTCTTTCCATTTCATTACACATTCCATTCCATTCCATTCCATTCCAGATTCCGTTCCATACCATTCCATTCTAAAATCCATTCCATTTGATTTCACATTCCATTCCTTTCCTTTCCATTGCACAGTCCATTCCATTCCATTCCACATTCTATTCCACATTCCATTCCACTTTGCACTCCATTGCATTCCACACTCCAATCCGTTCCGTTCCAATCCTTTCCATTCCCCATTCCGTTTCATTCGATTCTATATTCCATTCCACTCCTTTTCCCAATCCATTCCATTCTCTTCCAAATTCCATTCCATTCCATTCCATTCCACTCCACTTTCCATTCCATATTCCATTCCACGTTCCATTCCACTTTCCATTAAACGTTCCACTCCACGTTTCATTCCACAATCCACTCCATGTTCCATTCCATTCCATTCCATGTTCCATTCCTCATTCCATTTCAGTTTCCATTGCATTCCATTCCACATTCCGTTGCACAATCCATTCCGCATTCCATTCCCTTCCATTCCACATTCCCTTCCATTCCGTTTCACATTCCATTTCGGGTTCCATTCCATTGCACTCCACATTCCATTACACATTCCAGTCTATTACAGTCCACATTCCATTCCATTCTATTCCATTACAATCCTCATTCCATTTCACATTACATTCCAATCCATTCCCTGTTCCATTTCATTCCATTCCATTCCACATTCCATTCCACATTCCATTCCACGTTCCACTCCACATTTCATTCGGTTTCATTTTACATTCCATTCCATTCCATTCCACATTCCATTCCACGTTGCATTCCATTCCATTCCACAGTCCTTTCCCTTGCATTCTATATTCCATTCCATTCCATTGCATTCCACCTTCGATTCCGTTCGATTCCATATTCCATCCCATTCCATTCCACATTCCTTTCCATTCCATTCCACATTCCTTTCCCTTCCATTCCACATTCCATTGCATTCCATTCCACATTCCATTCCATTGCATTTCACATTCCATCCCATTCTATTACATTTCACATTGCATTCCGTTCCATTCCACAATCCACTGAATTCCATTCCATTCCATTCCACATTCCATTCCACATTGCATTATACATTCCATTTCATTGCATTTCACATTCCATTTCATTCCATTCCGTTTCACATTCCATTCCTTTCCTTTCTGTTCCACGTTGCATTCGATTTCATTACATTAAACCTTCCCTTCCAGATTCCATTCCAAAACATTCCAAATTCTATTCCACATTCAATTCCATTCTATTCCACATCCCATTCCACTTTCCATTCCAGTCTATTCCACCTTCCATTCCATTCGTTTCCACATTCCATTCCTTTGCACTACATTCCATTCTACATTCCATTCCATTCCATTCCACATTCCATTAAACTCCATTCCACATTCGATTCCATTAAATTTGATGTTCCATTCCATTCCACATTCCATTCCACATTCCATTCCACTTTGCATTCCCTTACATTCCATTCCACATTCCATTCGAGATTCAATTCCCCATTCCATTCCATTTCATTTCATTCCATTCCACATTGCATTCCGCATTCCCTTCCATTCCTATCCATTCAATTTCCTTTCAGTCCACATTCCATTCCATTCCACATTCCTTTCCATTGCATTCCACATTCCTTTCCATTCCATTCCTTTCCATTCTATTCCAAATTACTCTCCACTTTCCATTCCATTCCATTCCACGTTCCATTCCACAATTCACTCCACATTGCATTCCATTCCATTCCATTCCATTCCACGTTCCAGTCCACCTTCCATTCCACATTCCATTCGAGATTCAATTCCCCATTCCATTCCATTTCATTTCATTCCATTCCACATTGCATTCCGCATTCCCTTCCATTCCTATCCATTCAATTTCCTTTCAGTCCACATTCCATTCCATTCCACATTCCTTTCCATTGCATTCCACATTCCTTTCCATTCCATTCCTTTCCATTCTATTCCAAATTACTCTCCACTTTCCATTCCATTCCATTCCACGTTCCATTCCACAATTCACTCCACATTGCATTCCATTCCATTCCATTCCATTCCACGTTCTAGTCCACCTTCTATTCCACATTCCATTCCGTTCCATTCCTTTCCATTACACTTTTCATTCCACACTTCTTTCCACATTCCATTCCGTTCCAATTCATTCCGTTCCACTTTCCATTCCACATTCCATTCCACATTCCATTCCATTCTATTCCACATTCCGTTACACTCCATTCCATTCCATGGCATTCCACATTCCAATTCTGTCCATTCCATATGGCATTCGTTTCCATTCAACATTCCATTCCATTCCATTCCACATTCCTTTCAATTCCATTAAGTTTCCCTTACACATTCCATTCCACATCCCATTCCATTCCATTCCACTCCATTCCACATCCCATTCCATTCCATTCCACGTTTCATTCCACATTACGTTCCATTCCATTCCACATTCGATTCCATGCCACGTTCCTTTCCACATTCCATCCCACATTCTTTTCCACGTTCTATTCCACTTTGCACTCCATTGTATTAAACATTCATTTCCACCTTCTATTCCTTTCCATTCCTTTCCATTGCAAATTCCATTCCATTCCACATTCCATTCCATTCCATTCCACATACGATTCCATTCCATTCTATTCCACATTCCATTCTACATTCCGTTCCACATTCCTTTCCATTGCATTCCACATTCCATTCCATTCTGCTCCACCTTCCAATCCATTCAATTCCACATTCCATTCCATTCCACTTTCCATTCTATTCCATTCCACAATCCATTCTACATTGCATTACATTCCATTCCACGTTCCATTCCACATTCCATTACATTCCATTCAACGTTCCATTCCACATTGCATTCCATTAAATTCCATTGGATTCCACATTCCCTTCCATTCCATTCCATTCCACATTCCATTCCATTTCATACCACATTCTATTCCATTCCATTCGACATTCCATTCCATTCCATTCCACGTGCCTTTCCACTTTGCTTTCTATTCCATTCCACATTCCATTGTAATGCATTCCACATTCCATTCCACATTCAATTCCATTCCATTCCACATTGCATTACACAAAGCATTCCACAATCCATTCCATTCCATTCCATTCCATTCTACCTTCCATTCCACATTCCATTCCATTCCAAACCATTCCATTCCATGTATCATTCCACATTCCATTCCAAATCCCATTCCGTTCCATTCCATTCCATTCCAAGTTCCATTCCACATTCCATTGCATTCCATTCCACATTGAATTCCATTCCTTTCCCTTCCATTCCACATTCCATTCCATTATATTAAACATTTCATTCCATTCCATTCCATTCCACATTCCATTCCATTCTGTTGCCCTTTCCTTTCCACATTCCATTACATTCCATTCCATTTCCCATTCCACCTTCCACTCCATTACATTCCAAATTCCTTTCAATTCTATTCCATTCCATTCCTCATGCCATAACACATTCCATTCCATTCCATTCCACGTTCCGTTCCATTTCATTCCTCGTTCTGTTCCATTCAATTTCACGTTCCATTGCGCTTACCATTCCATTTCTTTCCACATTCCATTAGATATTCAATTCCATTCCGTTCCACATTCCATTCCGTTCCATTCCATTCCATTCCATTGCATTCCACATTCCATTCCATTCAATTGCGTTCCACATTCCTTTCCAGTCCATTCCGTTCTACATTACATTCCATTCCATTCCACATTCCATTCGATTCCATTCCACATTCCGTTCCACATTCAATAACATTCCATTCCGTTCCACATTCCATTCCATTCCATTCAAAGTTATATTGCACATTCCATTCCACATTCCATTCTGTTCCATTCCATTCCATTCCACTTTCCATTCCACATTCCATTCCACATTCCTTTCCATTCCATTCCACATTCTATTCCACATTCCTTTCCATTCCATTCCACATTCCATTCCACATTCCATTCCATTGAACATTCCACTCCACTCCATCCCATTGCATGCCACGTTGCATTCCATTCCATTCCTCATTCCATTCCATTCCATTACACATTCCATTTCATTCCACATTCTATTTCCCATTCCATTCCATTTCATTCCGCGTTCCATTCCACATTCAATTCTATTCCATTCCACATTAAATTCCATAACATTTCACATTAAATTCTATTGCCATTTCACTTTCCATTCAACTCCATTGCACATTATATTGCATTCCATTCCACATTCCATTGCATTCCATTACGCATTGCATTCCATTCCATTCCACATTCCATTCCATGCCACATTCCATTCTATGCCATTGAATTGCAGTCCATATTCCATTCCATTTGGTTCCACATGCCTTTCCCATCCATAGCACATTGCATTCCACATTGGATTCCGTTCCATTCCACTTTGCATTCCTCATTCCATTTCACAATCGGTTCCATTCCACATTGCATTTCAGATTCCATTCCCATTTCCATTCCATTCCACATTCCCTTCCATTCCACGTTACATTTCACATTCCATTCCCCTTTCCATTCCATTCCATTCCACATTCCATTCCATTCCATTCCATTCTATTGCATTTCACATTCCATTCCATTCCATTGCATTTCACATTCCATTCAATTCCATTCCGTTCCACATACCATTCCATTCCATTCCACATTGATTTCCATTCCATTACACATTCCATTCAATGTTGCATTCCACATTCCATTCCATTCCATTCCATTGCATTCCACATCCATTCCATTCCATTCAACGTTCCATTCCACATTCCTTTCCATTCCATTCCATTGCATTCCTCTTTGCATTCCATTCCATTCCATTCCATTCCACATTCCATTCCTTTTCATACCACATTGCTTTCCATTCCATTCGACGTTCCATTCCTCATTCCACTCCATTCCATTCCACGTTCCATTCCACTCTCCTTTCTATTCCATTCCACATTCCATTCCAATCCATTCCACATTCCATTTCACATTCATTTCCATTCCATTCCACGTTGCTTTCCACAATGCATTCCACATTCCATTCCATATGATTCCATTCCATTCCACCATCCATTCCACATTTCATTCCACATTGCATTAAATTACAAGACATTCCATACCACGTACCATTCCACATTCCATTCCATTCCATTCCATTCCAAGTTCCATTCCACATTCCGTTCCACATTTCATTCCTTTCCATTCCACATTGAATTCCATCCCATTCCCTTCCATTCCACATTCCATTCCATTCTGTTCCAGATTTCATTCCATTCCATTCCATTCAACATTCCATTCCATTCCATTCCACATTCCATTACACTCCATTCCATTCCACATTCCTTTACACTCCATTCCATTCCATAGCATTCCACATTCCATTTCAGTCCATTCCATTCGACATTCCATTCCATTCCATTCCAAATGCCATTCCATTCCATTAAACTGTCCATTACACATTGCATTCCACAACCCATTCCATTCCATTCCACTCCATTCCACCTCCCATTATATTCCATTGCACGTTCCATTCCACATTCCATTCCATTCCATTCCACATTTGATTCCATTCCATTTTCCTTTCCACATTCCATCCCACAGTCGTTTCCACGTTCCATTCCACTTTCCGTTCCATTCTATTAAACATTCCATTCCATATTCTATTGGATTCCATTCCATTCCATTGAACATTCCAATCCATTCTACATTCCATTCCATTCCATTCCACGTACCATTCCATTCCATTCTATTCCACATTCCATTCCACATTCTGTTCCACTTTCCATTCCATTGCATTCCACATTCCATTCCATTCTGTTCCACGTCCCAATCAATTCAATTCCACATTCCGTTCCATTCCATTCCACTTTCCATTCCACGTTCCATTCAACGTTCCTTTCCACGTTACCTTCCATTCCATTCCACGTTCCTTTCCTCCTTCCATTCCACGTTACACTCCATTCCATTCCACATTCCATAACTCATTCCATTCCACGTTCCATTCCATTCCATTCCACATTCCATTCCACTTTCCATTCTATGTTCCATTCAATTCCATTCCGTGGTTCTTTCCATTCCATTCAACGTTCCATTCCATTCAATTCCACGTCTCATTCCACATACCATTCAATTGCTTTTCACATTCCATTCCACAATCCATTACATTCCATTCCACATTTGAGTCCATTCCACTCCATTCCATTACATTCCATTGCATTCCACATTACATTCCAGTCCATTCCATTCGACATGACATTCCATTCCATTCCACATTCCATTCCGTTCCATTCCACATTCCACTCCATTCAACATTCAATTCCATTCCATTCCATTCCACGGCATTTCACATTCCATTCCTTTCCAATTCATTCCACATACCATTCAATTCCATTCAACATTCCATTCCACATTCCATTCCACATTCCATTACGTTCCATTCCACATTCCATTCCATTCCATTCCACTCCATTCCAAATTCAGTTCCATTCCACTCCATTCCACATTCCATTACATTTCATATCGCATTCGATTCCGTTCCATTCGACATTCAATTCCTCATTCCATTCCATTCTACTCCACGTTCCATTCCACTTTCCTTTCCATTCCATTCCGCATTCCATTCCAATCCATTCCACATTCCATTCCTCATTCAATTCCATTCCATTCCACGGTGGATTCCACAATGCATTTCACATTCTATTCCATTCCATTACACCTTCCATTCCACATTCCATTCCACATTCCATTCCATTCCAAGCCATTCCATTCCACGTACCATTCCACATTCCGTTCCACATTCCATTGCATTCCATTCCACATTCCATTCCATTCCATCCCACATTCATTTCCATTCCATTGGACTTTCCATTCCATTCCATTTCACATTCCATTCCTTTGCATTCCATTCCGTTTCATTCCATTCCACATTCCATTACAGTGCATTCCATTCCATTCCATTCCACATTTCATTCTACATTCCATTCCATTCCATTTCGCATTCCATTGCACGTTCGATTTCACGTTCCATTCCACGTTAAATTCCACTTTCCATTCCACGTTCCATTAAATTCCTTTCAACATTCAATTCCATTTCATTTCACATTCCATTCCATTCCATTCCACGTTCCATACCAAATTCCTTTCTATTCTATTCCACGTTCCATTCCATTCCATTCCACATTCCATTCCACATTCCATTCAATTCCATTCTGTTCCAAATTAGATTCTACATTCCTTTACAGTCCATTCCGCATTCCATTCCATTGCATTCCGCATTGCATGCCAATCTATTCCACATTCTATTCCACATTCCATGCCATTCCATTCCATTCCACATTCCATTCAAATGCATTTCTCTTTCAATTCCATCACATTCCAAATTCCATTCCATTCCATTCCATTCCACTTTCCTTTCCATGGCATTCAAATTTCCATTCCATTCCCTTTCACTCTCCATTCCATTCAATTCCAAGTTCCAATTTATTCAATTCCACGTTCAATTTCACGTTCCATTTCATTCCATTCCACGTTCCATTCCATTCCTTTCCCCGTCCCATTCCACATTCCATTCCATTCCACATTCCATTCCATATTCCATTCCATTACATTCTATTCCCCATTCCATTCCATTACCTTCCAATCCACATTCGATTCCGTTGCTTTCCATACTATATTCCATTCCACATTCCATTCCATTCCTTTCCACATTCCATTCCATTCCACATTCAATTCCATTCAACATTCTATTCCATTCCATTGCACATTCCATTCCATTCAATTCAACATTCCATTCCATTCCATTCCACATTCCATTCCATATTCCATTCCACTACATTCTATTCCACATTCCATTCCATTACCTTCCAATCCACATTCTATTCCGTTGCTTTCCATACTATATTCCATTCCACATTCCATTCCATTCCATTAAACATTCCATTCTATTTCCACTTCACATTCCATTCCATTCCATACCATTCCACAATCCGTTCCATTACATCCCATTCCTTTCCACATTCCATTCCATTCCATTCCACATTGCTTCCCACATTCCAATCCATTACATTCAATTCCATTCCGCATTCCGTTCCTTTCCATTCCACATTCCATGCCGTACAAATCCATTACGCCTTCCGTTCTATTCCATTCCGTTCCATTACACATTCCATTCCATTCCATTTCATTCCACATTCCATTTGATTCCCTTCCACATTCCAGTAAACGTTACATTCCATTCCTATACACATTGCTTTGTGCAGTCCATTGCAGTCCATTCCACATTGCATTCCACATTCCATCCCATTCCATTCCACATTCCATTTTACATTCTATTCCACATTCCATTCTATTCCATTCCACATTCTACTCCATTCAATTCCACATTCCATTCGCCATTCCACTCCATTCCATTCCACATTCCATTCCATTCAACTCCTCCTTCCATTCCATTGCATTCCTCATTCCATTCCATTCCATTCCACATTCCATTCCAATTCTTTCCAATTCATGCCACTTTCCATTCCATTCCATTCAATTCCACATAACTTTCCATTCCATTCCACATTCCATTCCATCCCATTCCACATTCCATTCCATCCCATTCCACATTCCATTCCACTTTCCATTACATTGCATTCCACTTTCCATTCCCATTCCATTCCACATACCATTCCAGGTATTCCACATTACATTCCACATACCATTCCATTCCGTTCCACATTCCATTCCACATTCCATTGCATTCCGTTCCACATTCCATTTCATTGCTTTAGACATTCCATTCCTTTCCATTCCACTTTCAATTAATTTTCATTCCACATTCCATTCCACATTCCATTCCATTAAATTCCACGTTCCATTCCACATTCCATTAAATTCCATTCCACATTCCTTTCCATTCCATTTCAAATTCCGTTCAATTCCATTCCACATTCCATTCCATTCCACAATCCTTTACATTCCATTCAACATTCCATTCCAAATTCCAGTACATTCCTTTCCACATTCCATTCAATTACATTTCACATTCCATTCCATTCTATTCCATATTCTATTCCACATTCCATTCCATTCCATTCAACATTCCGTGACATTTCGTATTCCATTCCATTCCATTCCATTCCACATTGAATTCCAATCCACGTTCCATTAGACATTCCTTTCTTTTCCTTTCCACATTCCAGTCCGTTCCACATTCCATTCCATTCCATTCCACAATCCTTTACATTCCATCCAGCATTCCATTCCAAATTCCATTACATTTATTCCACATTCCATTCCATTACAGTTCAGATTCCATTCCATTCCATTCCACATTCCATTCCACATTCCATAATATTCTGTATTCCATTCCATTCCTTTCCATTCCCTATTGAATTCCAATGCACGTTCCATTACACATTCCATTCTGTTCCATTTCACGTTCTAGGCCATTCCACATTCCATTCCATTCCATTCCCCATTCCATTCCATTCCATTTCAAATTTCATTCCATTCCATTCCATTCCATTCCATTCCATTCCACATTCCATTCCACATTTCATTTAGTTCCCTTCGATTAAATTCCATTCCACATTTCATTCCACATTCCGTTCCATTCCATTTCGCATTCCATTGCACGTTCCATTACACGTTAAATTGCACGTTCCATTCCACGTTCCATTCCATTCCATTCAACATTCCATTCCATTCCATTCCAATTCCAGTTCACATTAGATTCCGCATTCCTTTCCATTCCATTCCACATTCCATTCCATTCCATTCCACGTTGCACGTCAATCCATTCCACATTCCATTCCATTCTATTGCATATTCCATTCCATTGCATTCCTCTTTCAATTCCGTCACATTCCACATTCCGTTAAATTCCATTACATGTTCTATTCCATCTCATTCCAATTTCCATTCCATTCCCTTTTACATTCCATTCCATTCCATTCCACGTCCCATTTAACGTTCCATTCCATTCCATTCCATTCCACATTCCATTCCACATTTCATTCCGTTCCGTTCGATTAAATACCATTCCACATTTCATTCCACATTGCGTTCCATTCCATTTCGCATTCCATTGCACGTTCCATTACACCTTAAATTGCACGTTCCATTCCACTTTCCATTCCATTCCATTCAACATTCCATTCCATTCCATTTAAATTCCATTCCATTTCATTCCATTCAACATTAGGTTGCACATTCCTTTCCATTCCATTCCACATTCCATTCCATTCCATTCCGCATTGCAAGTCAATCCATTCCACATTCCATTCCACACTCCAATCCATTCCATTCTATTGCGTATTCCATTCCATTGCATTCCTCTTTCAATTCCATCACATTCCACATTCCATTCCATTCCATTACATGTTCTCTTCCATTCCATTCCAATTTCCATTCCATTCCCTTTCACATTCCATTCCATTCCATTCCACGTCCCATTTAACATTCCATTCCATTCCATTCCACATTCCATTCCATTCCATTCCACATTCCATTCCATTCCACTCCATTCCATATTCCATTACGTTGCATTCTATTCCACTTTCCATTCCATTGCCATGCAATACGCATTCCATTTCTTTCTTTTCCATTCCACGTTTCATTCCACATTCCATTACACATTCCATTCCATTCCATTCCACATTCCATTCCATTCCATTGCATTCCACATTCTATTCCATTCCATTCCACTCCATTCCACATTCCATTCCCTGTTTCTTTCCACGTTCCATTCCACATTCCATTGCATTCCATTCCATTCCATTCCACATTCCATTCCACGTTCCATGCCTTTCCATTCGGCATTGCTTTCCACATTCCCTTCCATTCCATTCCGCAATTCATTCAACTTTCCATTCCATTCCATTTCACATTCCACTCCACTTTACATTCCATTCCATTTCATGTACGATTCCACATTCCATTCAATTCCATTCCACATTAAATTTCACGTTTCATTCCATTCCATTCCACATTCCATTCCATTCCATTTCAAATTCCATTCGATTCCATTGCATTCCACTCTACATTCCATCGCATTCCATTCCACATTCCATTCCATTCCATTGCACGTTCTATTCCCCATTTCATTCCACTCTATTCCATTCCACGTTCCAATCCACATTCCATTCCACGTTCCTCTCCATGGTCCATTCCATGTTCCATTCCACGTTCCGTTCCACGTTCTATTCCAATCCATTCCACATTCCATTCCATTCCATTCCACATTCCATTCCTTTCCATTCCAAATTCCATTCCACATTCCATTCCATTTCATTTCACTTTCCGTTTCAACTTCCATTCCATTCCATTCCACATTCCATTCCACATTCCATTCCATTCCATTCCACATTCCATTCCATTCCATTCCACATTCCATTCCATTCCATTCCACATTCCATTCCATTCCATTCCACATTCCATTCCATTGCCTTTTACATTCCGTTCCACTCTATTCCGAATTTCATTCCACATTCCATTCCACGTTGCATTCAATTCCATTCCACGTTGTATTCCTTTCCACATTCTATTCCACATTCCATTCCTCATTGCATTCCATTCCATTACGCATTTCATTCCATTCAATATTCCATTTCACATTCCATTCCACATTCCATTCCATTCCATTCCATTCCACATTCCATTCCACTCCATTCCAAATTTCATTCCATTCAATTTCCTTTCATTTCAAATTCCATTCCTTTCCATTCCACATTCCATTCCATTCCGTTGCTCATTCAATTCAACTCCATTCAACATTCCATTCCTTTCCCCTCCACATTCCATTTCATTCCATTGCACATTCCATTCCATTGTATTCTGCATTCCATTCCATTCCATTCCACTTTCCATTCCATTCCATTCCACATTCCATTCCATTCCATTCTACATTCCATTCCGTTCCATTCCATTCCATTCCACATTCCATTTAAAATTCCATTCCAATCCATTCCACATTCCATTCCATTCCATTCCTCATTCCATTCCACATACCATTCCACATTCCATTCCATTCCATTCCATTCCAAGGTCCATTTCACATTCCAGTCCCTTCCATTCCACATTTAATTCCGCATTCCCATGCATCCCATTACACATACCATTACTCATTCCATTCCATCCCATTCAACATTCCATTCCACATTCCATTAGATTCCATTCCAAATTCCATTACACATTCCATTCCACATTCCATTGCATTGCATTCCATTCCACCTTCCGTTCCATTACACGTTCCCTTCCACGTTCCATTCTACGTTCTATTCCATTCCTTTGCACTTTGCATTCCATTCCATTCCACATTTGATTCCACACACCGATTCATTGCATTCCACATTGCATTCCATATTCCATTCCAGATTTCTTTCCATTCTATTCAATTGCATTCCACTTTCCATTCCATTCCACCTTCCTATCCACATTCCATTCGGTATTCCATTCCACATTCCGTTACGTACCATTCCACATTCCATTCTACATACCATACCACAGTCCGTCCATTCCATTCAACACTACATTCCATTGCACATTCCATTCCTCATTCCTTTCCATTCCATTCCAAATTCCATTCGACATTCCATTCCACATTCCATTCAATTCCATTCCATATTCCATTCCATTCCACATTCCTTTCCACCTTCCATTCGACATTCTCTTCCATTCCTTTCCACATTCAATTCCATTCCACATTCCATTCTACATTCCATTCCGCATTCCATTCCATCCCATTCCTTTCCATTCCACGTTCCATTCCATGCGATTACACTTTCCATTCCAAGTTTCATTCTACGTTCCATTCCATTCTATCTCGAATTCCATTCAATTTCATGCCACATTTATTTCCGTTGCATTCCACATTCCATTCCATTGCATTCCTTTCCTCATTCCTTTCCATTCCACGTTCCATTCCACTTTACATTCCACTTTCCATTCAACGTTCCATTCCATTCCATTCCATTCAACATTCGATTCCAAGCCATTTCACATTCGATTCCACACTCTGTTACATTCCATTCGACATTCCATTCCACACTCCTTTTCACATTCCATTCTATTCCATTCCATTCCATTCCATTCCACATTACTTTCCATTCCACATTACGTTCTAGATTCCATTCCACATTCCATTCCATTCCATTCAACTTTCCATTCTACATTCCATTCCACATTCCATTACATTAAATTCCACATTCCATTCCATTCCACATTCCAATCCACCTTCCGTTCCTGATACAATTCCTTTCAAATACACATTTCATTCCATGCCACATTCCATTCCGCATTCCATTCCACTTTCCATTCCATTCCATTTCATTCCACATTCCATTCCATTCCATTCCTCATTCCTTTCGACTTTACATTCCACATTCCATTCCTTTCCATTTCATTCCATTCCATTCCATTCCACTCCATTCCACATTCCATTCCATTCCATTCTGATGCCCTCCACTTTCCCTTCCATTCCACATTCTGTTCCACATTCCATTCGAAGTTGCATTCCACTCCATTCCACCTTCCATTACATTCCACTTTCCTTTCCATTCCATTCCACATTCCGTTCCATTCAATTCCACATTCCATTCCATTCCATTCCACGTTCCATTCCACATTCCACTCCACTTACCATTCCACGTTCCTTTCCATGTTCCATTCCGTGCCATTCCACTTTCCAATCCTCATTCCATTCCACAATCCATTTCATTCCGTTCCACATTTCTTTCCACATTCCAATCCACATTCGATTACTTTTCATTCCAAATTCCATTTGATTACATTCCACATTCCATTCCATTCTATTCCATTCTATTCCTCATTCCATTACACATTCCTTTCCATTGCATTCCAAGTTCCATTCCATTCCATTCCACGTTCCATTCTACATACCGTTCCATTCCTTTCAACATTCCAATCCTTATTGCATTCCTTTCCATTCCACATATCATTCCATTTCATTCCCTTTAATTCCATATTCAATTCCATTACATTCCTCATTCCATTCCATTCAATTCCCGTCCATTCAAAATTTCATTCCATTCCATTCCACATGCAATTCCATTCCATTCCATTCCATTCCACATTCCATTCCATTGCTTTCCACTTTCCATTCCCTTCCATTGCATATTCCAGTACATTCCTTTTCACATTCCGTTCTATTCCATTCCACATTCAATCCCAATCCATTCCATTCCATTCAACATTGCATTTCATCGATTCATTTTCACATTCCATTCAACATTCCATTCCATTACATTTCACTTTCCATTCCATTCCATTCCTCGTTGCATTCCACATACCATTCCACATTCCATTACATTGCAATCCACATTCCACTCCACATTCCATTCCATTTCATTCCACACTCCATTCCGCATCCCATTCTATTCCATTCCGCATTCCATTACATATTCGATTCCATCACATTATACGATCCATTCCACATTCCTTTAATTTACGTTCCACATTCCATTCTACATTCCATTCTATTCCATTCCACATTCCATTCCATTCCACGTACCATTACAGGTTCCATTTCACGTTCCATTCCACGTTCCATTCCATTCCATTCCAGATTCCATTCCCTTCCATTCCACATTCGATTCCACACCGCATTTCATTCCATTCCACATTCCATTCCAGATTCCATTTCTTTCCATTTCCTTGCATTCCGCATTCCATTCCATTCCACATTCCATTCCAGATTCCATTGCACATTCGATTACATTCCATTCCACATTCCATTCCCTTCCATTCCACATTACATCGCATTGCACTTTCCATTCCACATTCCATTCCACTTTCCATTCCAATCCATTCCACATTCCATTCAACATTCCATTCAATTCCGTTTAACATTCCATTCCATTCCACATTGCATTCCACATTCCATTCCTCATTCCCTTCCATACCATTCCACATTCCATTCCACATTCCATTTCGCATTCCATTCTATTCCATTCTATACCATTCCACTTTCCATTCCATTTCATTTCATGTTCCATTCCACATTACATTCCACATTCCATTGCATTACATTTCATTCCATTCCATTCCGTTCTACACTCCATTCAATTCCATTCTCTTCAATTCCACATTAACTTCCATTCCATTCTACTTTCCATTCCCTTCCATTCCACATTCCTTTCCACATTCCATTCCACGTTGCATTTTACGTTGCATTCCATGTTTCTTCAATATTTCTTTCCATTTCATTCCACATTCCATTTCACTTTCCTTTACATTGCATTAGACATTCCATTTCATTCCATTCCTTTCCATATTACATTCCATTCCTTTCGAGATTCCATTCCACTCCATAGCATATTATGTTCCATTAAACATTCAATTCCATTCCCCATTCAATTCCATTCCATGAAGCATTCCATTTGATTCCTTCCATTTCCACTTTCCATTCGATTCCCTTCCACATTCCATTCCATTCCATTCCATTCCACATTCCATTCCACATTCCATTCCACATTTCATTGCATTCCCTTCCATATTCCATTCCATTCTAATCCACATTCCATTCCATTCCATTTCACATACCATTCCATTCCATTGCATTCCCTTTCATTCCCCATTTCATTTCTTTCCATTCCACGTTCCTTTGCACATTTTATTCCACTTTCCATACCACGTTCCATTCCACGTTCCTTTCCACGTTCCATTCAAAGTTGTATTCCACTTTCCATTTCTCATTCCATTCCAATTTCCATTCCACGTTCCATTCCATTCAATTCCACATTCCTTTCCATTCCATTCCACATTCCATTCCATTCATTCTACATTCCATTCCATTCCATTCCACATTCCAATCCCTTCCTTTCCACATTCCATTCCACACTTCATTCCATTCCATTCTACATTATGTTCCCTTCAATTCCACATTCCATTCCATTCTACATTCTGTTCCCTTCCATTCCACATTCCATTCCACATTCCATTCCATTCCATTTCACATTCCATTCCATTCCACTTTCCATTCCACATTCCATTCCATTCCATTCCACATTCCTTTCCATTCCACAATCCATTCCACATTCCATACCTCTTTGAATACATTTCCATTACACATTTCATTCCATTACACATTCCTTTTCACATTACATTGAACATTCCATTCCATTTCATTCTACATTGAATTCCAAATAACATTCCACATTACATTCCATTCCCTTTCTTTCCATTCAATCGCATTCCACATTCCATTCCATTCCATTCCATTCCATTCCACATTACCTTCCATTCCATTCCATTTTACATTCACTAAGTTTCCACATGCCGTTACATATTCCATTCCATGATCCATTATACTCCATTCCACGGTGCATTCCATTCCACGTTCCATTCCATTCCATTCCACGTTCCATTCCTTTCCATTCCACTTTCCATTCCAGGTTCAACTCCACGTTCTGTTCCACGTTCCATTCACGTTCCATTCCATTCCATTCCACGTTCCATTCCTCATTCCATTCCACGTTC
The DNA here is from genome assembly GCF_028885625.2 of Pongo pygmaeus. Taxonomy (NCBI): domain Eukaryota; kingdom Metazoa; phylum Chordata; class Mammalia; order Primates; family Hominidae; genus Pongo; species Pongo pygmaeus. The sequence continues at coordinate 45,055,063 of NC_072397.2, read as the reverse complement.
CTTTCTATACCGTTCAACATTCCCTTCCACATTAAAATGTTCATTTAATTCCATTCCATTCCTCATTTCTTCCCATTACATTCTGCATTGCATTCCATTCTATTCCATTCCATTCCTCATTAAATTTCACATTCCATTCAATTCCATTCCATGTTCAATTCCATTCCATTCCACTCCACTTTCCATTCCACGTACCATTCCATTCCTTTCCACTTTCAATTCCATATGCCTTTCGTTTCCATTCCACTTATCAATCCATTCCATTCCTTTCTACATTCCATTCAATTCCATTCCACATTCCATTGCATTCCACATTCAAATCCATTCCCCATTCCATTCGATTCCCTTCCACATTGCATTCGATTCCATTCCATTCCGCTTTCCATTCCATTCCATTCCACATTCCAATCCATGCCATTCCATTCCATTTTTTCCACATTCCATTCCACATTAAATTCCACATTTCATTCAATTGCATTCCACATTCCATTCCATTCTAATCCACATTCCATTCCATCCCATTTGACATACCATTCCATTTCATTCCATTCTACATCGCATTCCACGTTCCACTCCATGTTCCATTCCACGTTCAGTTTCCCGTTCCTTTCCACGTTCCATTCAACATTCCATTCCACTTTCCATTCGTCATTCCATTCCACATTGCAGTCGTCTCCATTCCACATTCCATTCCCTTCCATTCCACATTCCATTCTATTCCATTCCACATTGCTTGCCATTCCATTGCACATTCAATTCCACATTCCATACCATTCCATTACATTCCACATTCCATTCCATTCCATTCCATTTTCCCTTCCACATTCCATGTCATTCCATCAAACATTCCATTCCGCATTCTATTCCATTCCATTCCACATTCCATTTCATTCCATTCCGCATTCCATTCCATTTCATTGCACACTCCATTCCATTCCACACTCCATTCCATTCCACTCTCCACGCGATTCAATTCCATTCGAGTCCACATTCCATTCCATTCCATTCCAAATTCCATTCCTATCCAGTCCTCTATCCATTCCATTCCATTCCATTCCACATTACATTCCCCTGCAATCCACATTCCATTCCACGTTCCATTCCACATTCCATCCATTGCATTCCACATTCCATCCCACATTCCATTCCATTCCATTCCACATTCAATTCCACGTTCCACTCCATTCCATTCCAACTTTCATTATATTCCATTCCATTCCACATTCCGTTACACACTATATTCCATTCCATTGTGCATTGCATTCCATTCCATTCAAATCCACATTCAATTCCATTCAATTCCATTCCAGTCCACATTCCATTCCATTCAATTCCATTCCATATTCCATTCCAATCCATTGCACATTCCATTCCATTCCATTCCATTCCACATTCCATTCCATTCCATTCCACATTCCATTCCATTCCATTCCATAACACTCCAAATTCCATTCCATTCCATTCTTTTACAAATTCCATTCCATTCTATTCCACATTCCTTTCCATTCCATTCCACATTCCTTTCCATTCCACTCCACATAACATTCCATTACATTGCACGTTGCATTCCACGTTCCACTCCACTTTCCATTCCACTTTCCATTCCATTATATTCCACTTTCCATTCCACATTCCATTCCACGTTTCATTCCACGTTCCATTCCACGTTCCATTCCAAGTTCCATTCCGTTCCAATACACTTTCCATTCCACGTTCCATTCCAAGTTCCATTCCGTTCCAATACACTTTCCATTCCACTTTCCATTCCACATTCTATTCCAGATTTCATTCCATGCCATTCCACATTCCATTCCACATTCCATTCCACTCCATTCCACATTCCATTACACATTCCATCCCCGTAATTCATGTTTACAATCCATATTCCATTCCATTCCAATCCACATTCCATTACTTTCAATTCCATTCCAGTCCACATTCCATTACATTCAATTCTATTCCTCAATCTATTCCATTCGGTTTCACATTCCATTGCATGCCATTCCACATTCCATTTCATTCCTTTCCACATTCCATTCCATTCCATTCCATACCAGTCCACATTCCATTCCATTCCATTCCATTCCATTCCATATTCCAATGCATTCCAATCCAAATTCCATTCCATTCCATATTCCATCCATTCCATTCCATTCCACATTCCATTCCATTCCACTTTCCATTCCACATTCTCTTCCATTCCATTCCACATTCCATTCCATTTCATTCCACAGTTCATTCCATTCAAATCTATTCCCGTCCGCTTTCCATTCCATTCCATTCCATTCCATTCCATTACACATTCCATCCCACAAGCCATTTCATTCCATTCCACATTCCATTTCACATTATATTGCATTCCATTCCACATTCCATTCCGTTCCGTTCCATTCCACATTCCATTCCATTCCATTCAACATTCCATTCCACATTATATTCCATTCCATTCCACTTTCTGTTCCGTTCCATTCCATTCCACATTCCATTCCATTCCTTTCCACATTCAATTCCACATTCCATTCCATTACATTCCACATTCCATTATGTTGCATTCCACATTAAATTACATTAAATTCCACATTCCATTCCACATACCTTTCCACATTCCATTCCACATTCCATTCCACGTTCCATTGCATGTTCCATTCGACCTTCCATTCCATGTTCCATCCCATTCCGTTTCACTTTCCATTCCACATTCCATTACATTACATTCCACATTCAATTCCAATTTCCATTCCATTCCATTCCACATTCCAGTCCTCATTCCCTTCCATTCCATTCCACATTCCTTTCCATATTACATTCCATTCCATCCGACATTCCCTTCCACGTTCCATTCCATTCCATTCCACATTCCATTTCACATTCCATTCCACCTTCTATTCCATTCCATTCCATGCCATTCAACATTCCATTCCACTTTCCATTCCATTCCATTCCACATTCCATTACACATTGCATTCCATTCCATTCCACTCCATTCCATTCCATTCCACAGTATATTCCAGATTTCATTCCATTCCATTCCACGTTCCATTCCATTGCACATTGCCTTCCACGTTACATTCTACGTTACATTCCATGTTCCATTCCACGTTGCATTCCACGTTCCATTCCATTCCATTCCACATTCCATTCCAATCCATTCTACATTCCATTCCATATTCCATTCCATTTCATTCCACGTTCCATTCCAGATTCCATTCCATTACATTGCATTCCACATTCCATTCCAGATTCCATTCCTTTCCATTCCTTTGCATTCCGCATTCCATTCTAAATTCCTTTGCACTCCATTCCACATTGTTTCCCACATTCCATTCCATTTGATTCCACATTCAATTCCATTCTTTCCATTGCATTCCACATTCCATTCTACGTTTCATTCCATTCCATTCCACATTCCGTTCCACGTCCCATTCCACTCGATTCCAAATTCCATTCCATTCCATTCCATATTCCATTCCACATTCCAATCCACGTTCCATTCCACATTCTATTCAATTTCTTTCTCCTTTCCATTGCACGTTCCATTCCACGTTGCATTCCATTCCGTTCCACAATCCATTCTACGTTCCATTAGACCTTCCGTTGCACGTTCCCTCCCACATTTCATTCCATTCCAATTCATAAACCATTCCACATTCCATTCCATTCCATTCCACATTGAATTGAACTTTCCACTCCATTCCATTCCACCTTCCATACCATTCCATTCCATTCCACATTCCGTTACACATTATATTCCATTCCATTCCGCATTGCATTCCGTTCCATTAAATTCCACATTCCATTCCAGTCCATTCCACATTCCATTCCATTGCATTCCACATTCCATTCCACATTCCATTCCATTCCATTACACATTCCATTCCACATTCCATTCCACGTTCTATCCCACGTTCTATTCCACCATCCATTCCACATTCCATTCCACTTTCCGTTCCACATTCCATTCCACGTTTCATTACACGTTCCATTCCATGTTCCATTCCATTCCATTCCACGTTGCATTCCACATTCCATTCCATTGCATTCTACATTGAATACCACGTTCCGTTTGATTCCCATCCACGTACTGTTCCACATTCCATTCCATTCCATTGCATTCCACATTCGATTCCACATTCCATTCCATTCTATTCCAAATTTCTTTCCACATTCATTTCCATTCTTTTCCACGTTCCATTCCACATTCCTTTCCATTCCATTCCACATTCCATTCCACATTCCATTCCTTTCCATGCCACATACCATTCCACATTCCATTCCATTCCACATTCCATTCCATTCCATTCCACATTCCAATCCATTCCAAATTCCATTCCTCATTCCATTCCATTCTGTTCCACATTCCATTCCATTCCCTTCCATTCCATTTCATACCACATTTGATTCCATTCCATTCATTTCTATTCTGCACTCCATTCCTTTCCATTCAACATTCCATGCTACGTTCCATTCCATGTGCCATTCCATATTCCATTCCATTCCATTCCACTTTCCATTCCACGTTCCATTCCACATTCCATCCATTGCATTCCACATTCCATTCCACATTCCATTCCATTCCATTCCACATTCAATTCCACGCTCTACTCCCTTCCATTCCAACTTCCATTACGTTCCATTCCATTCCACATTCCGTTACACACTATATTCCATTCCATTGTGCATTGCATTCCATTCCATTCAAATCCACATTCAATTCCATTCAATTCCATTCCAGTCCACATTCCATTCCACTGTATTCCATTCCAAATTCCATTGCAATCCATTGCACATTCCATTCCATTCCATTCAATTCCACATTCCCTTCCATTCCATTCCACATTCCATTCCATTCCATAACACTCCAAATTCCATTCCATTCCATTCTTTTACAAATTCAATTCCATTCTATTCCACATTCCTTTCCATTCCATTCCACATTCCTTTCCATTCCATTCCACATTACATTCCGTTACATTTCACGTTACATTCCATGTTCAACTCCACTTTCCATTCCACTTTCCATTCCATTATATTCCACTTTCCATTTCACATTCCATTCCACGTTTCATTCCACGTTCCATTCCACGTTCCATTCCAAGTTCCATTCCATTCGAATACACTTTCCATTCCACTTTCCATTCCACATTCTATTCCAGATTTCATTCCATGCCATTCCACATTGCATTCCACATTCCATTACACTCCATTCCACATTCCATTACACATTCCATTCCACATTCCATTCCATGTTCCGTTCCACGTTCCATTCCACCTTCCATTCCACGTTCCATCCCATTCCGTTTCACTTTCCATTCCACATTCCATTACATTACGTTCCACATACAATTCCACCTTCCATTCCATTCCATTCCGCATTCCAGTCCTCATTCCCTTCCATTCCATTCCACATTCCTTTCCATATTACATTCCATTCCATCCGACGTTCCCTTCCACGTTCCATTCCATTCCATTCCACATTCCATTTCACATTCCATTCCACCTTCTATTCCATTCCATTCCATGCCATTCAACATTCCATTCCACTTTCCATTCCATTACATTCCACATTCCATTCCACATTCCATTCCATTCCATTCCACTCCATTCCATTCCATTCCAGAGTATATTCCAGATTTCATTCCATTCCATTCCACGTTCCATTTCATTGCACATTGCCTTCCACGGTACATTCTACGTTACATTCCATGTTCCATTCCACTTTGCATTCCACGTTCCATTCCATTCCATTCCACATTCCATTCCAATCCATTCTACATTCCATTCCATATTCCATTCCATTTCATTCCACGTTCCATTCCAGATTCCATTCCATTACATTGCATTCCACATTCCAATCCAGATTCCATTCCTTTCCATTCCTTTGCATTCCGCATTCCATTCTAAATTCCATTGCACTCCATTCCACATTCTTTCCCAAATTCCATTCCATTCGATTCCACATTCAATTCCATTCTTTCCATTGCATTCCACATTCCATTCTACGTTTCATTCCATTCCATTCCACATTCCGTTCTACGTTCCATTCTATTCGATTCCAAATTCCATTCCATTCCATTCCATATTCCATTCCACATTCCAATCCACGTTCCATTCCACATTCCATTCAATTTCTTTCTCCTTTCCATTGCACGTTCCTTTCCACGTTGCATTCCATTCCGTTCCACAATCCATTCTACGTTCCATTAGATCTTCCCTTGCACGTTCCCTCCCACATTTCATTCCATTCGAATTCATAAACCATTCCACATTCCATTCCATTCCATTCCACATTGAATTGAACTTTCCACTCCATTCTATTCCACATTCCATACCATTCCATTCCATTCCACATTCCGTTACACATTATATTCCATTCCATTCCGCATTGCATTCCATTCCATTAAATTCCACATTCCATTCCATTCCATTCCACATTCCATTCCATTGCATTCCACGTTCCATTCCACATTCCATTCCATTCCATTACACATTCCATTCCACATTCCATTCCACGTTCTATCCCACGTTCTATTCCACCATCCATTCCACATTCCATTCCACTTTCCATTCCACATTCCATTCCACGTTTCATTACACGTTCCATTCCACGTTCCATTCCATTCCATTCCACGTTGCCTTCCACATTCCATTCCACGTTGCCTTCCACATTCCATTCCATTCCATTCCACATTGAATACCACATTCCGTTTGATTCCAATCCACATAACGTTCCACATTCCATTCCATTCCATTGCTTTCCACATTCAATTCCACATTCCATTCCATTCTATTCCAAATTCCTTTCCACATTCATTTCCATTCTTTTCCACGTTCCATTCCGCTTTCCATTCCATTCCATTCCATTCCACATTCCATTCCACATACCATTCCTTTCCATGCCACATGCCATTCCACATTCCATTCCATTCCACATTCCATTCCATTCCATTCCACATTCCATTCCATTCCATTCCACATTCCATTCCTCATTCCATTCCATTCTGTTCCACATTCCATTCCATTCCCTTCCATTCCATTCGATTCCATATTTGGTTCCATTCCATTCATTTCTATTCTGCACTCCATTCCATTCCATTCAACATTCCATGCTACGTTCCATTCCATGTGCCATTCCATATTCCATTCCATTCCATTCCACATTCCATTCCACGTTCCATTCCACATTCCATCCATTGCATTCCACATTCCACTCCACATTCCATTCCACATTCAATTCCACGTTCCACTCCATTCCATTCCACCTTCCATTCCGTTCCATTCCATTCCACATTCCGTTACACACTATATTCCATTCCATTGTGCATTGCATTCCATTCCATTCAAATCTACATTCAATTCCATTCAATTCCATTCCAGTCCACATTCCATTCCATTGAATTCCATTCCAGTTTCCATTCCAATCCATTGTACATTCCATTCCATTCCATTCCATTCCACATTCCATTCCATTCCATTCCATTCCACAATCCATTCCATTCCATAACACTCCAAATTCCATTCCATTCCATTCTTTTACAAATTCCATTCCAATCTATTCCACATTCCTTTCCATTCCATTCCACATTCCTTTCCATTCCATTCCACATTACATTCCATTACATTGCACGTTACATTCCACGTTCCACTCCACTTTCCATTCCACTTTCCATTCAATTATATTCCACTTTCCATTCCACATTCCATTCCACGTTTCTTTCCACGTTCCATTCCACGTTCCATTCCAAGTTCCATTCCGTTCCAATACACTTTCCATTCCACTTTCCATTACACATTCTATTCCAGATTTCATTCCATGCCATTCCACATTGCATTCCACATTCCATTCCACTCCATTCCACATTCCATTACACATTCCATCCCCTGTAATTCATGTTTACAATCCACCTTCCCTTCCATTCCAATGCACATTCCATTCCTTTCAATTCCATGCCAGTCCATATTCCATTACATTCAATTCCATTCCACAATCTATTCCTTTCTGTTTCACATTCCATTGCATGCCATTCCACATTCCTTTTCATTCCTTTCCACATTCCATTCCATTCCTTTCAATACCAGTCCACATTCCATTCCATTCCATTCCATTCCATTCCATATTCCAATGCATTCCAATCCAAATTCCATTCCATTCCATATTCCATCCATTCCATTCCATTCCACATTCCATTCCATTCCATTTTCCATTCCACATTCTCTTCCATTCCATTCCACATTCCATTCCATTTCATTCCACAGTCCATTCCATTCAAATCTATTCCAGTCCGCTTTCCATTCTGTTCCATTCCATTCCACATTCCATTCCATTCCATTCCACATTCCATTCCACATTATATTCCATTCCATTCCACTTTCTCTTCCGTTCCATTCCATTCCACGTTCCATTCCATTCCTTTCCACATTCAATTCCACATTCCATTCCATTCCATTCCACATTCCATTATGTTGCATTCCACATTAAATTACATTACGGTCCACATTCCATTCCACATTCCTATCCACATTCCATTCCACATTCCATTCCATGTTCCGTTCCACGTTCCATTCCACCTTCCATTCCACGTTCCATCCCATTCCGTTTCACTTTCCATTCCACATTCCATTACATTACATTCCACATTCAATTCCACTTTCCATTCCATTCCATTCCACATTCCAGTCCTCATTCCCTTCCATTCCGTTCCACATTCCTTTCCATATTACATTCCATTCCATCCGACCTTCCCTTCCACGTTCCATTCCATTCCATTCCACATTCCATTTCACATTCCATTCCACCTTCTATTCCATTCCATTCCATGCCATTCAACATTCCATTCCACTTTACATTCCATTCCATTCCACATTCCATTCCACATTGCATTCCATTCCATTCCACTCCATTCCATTCCATTCCACAGTATATTCCAGATTTCATTCCATTCCATTCCACGTTCCATTGCATTGCATATGGCCTTCCACGTTACATTCTACGTTACATTCCATGTTCCATTCCACGTTGCATTCCACGTTCCATTCCATTCCATTCCACATTCCATTCCAATCCATTCTACATTCCATTCCATATTCCATTCCATTTCATTCCACGTTCCATTCCAGATTCCATTCCATTACATTGCATTCCACATTCCATTCCAGATTCCATTCCTTTGCATTCCTTTGCACTCCGCATTCCATTCTAAATTCCATTCCATTGCATTCCACATTCCGTTCCACGTTCCATTCCATTCGATTCCAAATTCGATTCCATTCCATTCCATAATCCATTCCACATTCCAATCCACGTTCCATTCCACATTCCATTCAATTTCTTTCTCCTTTCCATTGCACGTTCCATTCCACGTTGCATTCCATTCCGTTCCACAATCCATTCTACGTTCCGTTAGATCTTCCCTTGCACGTTCCCTCCCACATTTCATTCCATTCCAATTCATAACCATTCCACATTCCATTCCATTCAATTCCACATTGAACTGAACTTTCCACTCCATTCCATTCCACCTTCCATACCATTCAATTCCATTCCACATTCCGTTACACATTATATTCCATTCCATTCCGCATTGCATTCCGTTCCATTAAATTCCACATTCCATTCCATTCCACATTCCATTCCATTGCATTCCGCGTTCCATTCCACATTCCATTCCATTCCATTACACATTCCATTCCACATTCCATTCCACGTTCTATCCCACGTTCTATTCCACCATCCATTCCACATTCCATTCCACATTCCAACCTAATTCTATTCCTTTCCTCATTCCATTCCACTTTCCAATTACATTCCATTCCATTCCTCTTTCCATTTCACATTCCATTCAATTCCATTCCGCAATCAATTCCATATTCCATTCCATTGCATTTCAGATAGCATTCCACGTTCCATTCCACGTTCAACTCCACTTTCCATTCCACTTTCCATTCCATTCCATTCCACTTTCCGTTCCACATTCCATTCCACATTCCATTTAACATTTCATTCCATTTCATTCCACATTCCATTCCATTACTTTCCACATTCCATTCCTGCTTGCATTCCATTCCATTCTATCCCACATTCCTTTCCACCTTCCATTACACATTCCATTCCATTCCATTCCAGATTCCATTCCACATTCCGTTTCATGTTCCATTGCATTCCGCATTCTGTTACATTCCTTTCCATATACCGTTCCATTTACTTTCAGATTCAATTCCTCTTCATTGTATTCCACATTCCAATCTATTCCATTGCGCATACAGTTCCATTCCATTCCATTTTATTCCACATTCCATTCCATTCCATTCCCTTCCGCATTCCATTCCATTCCATTCTATTCCATATTCCATTCCATATCACTCCACATTCCATTCAATTAAATTCCAGATTCCATTCCACATTCCTTTCCAGATTCTATTTCACTTTGCATTCCCTTCAATTCCACTTTACATCCCATTCCATTCCTCGTTCCATTCCATTCCATTCCACTTTCCATTCCATACTCCCTTCCACATTGCATTCCAAGTTCCATTGCACGTTCAATTCCATGTTACATTGTGCCTTCTATTCCCTACCATTCCAAGTTCCATGGCACATTCCACTCCATTCCATTCCGCAACCCATTGCTCATTGCATTCCACATTAAATTCCATTCCGTTACATTCTATTCCACTTTATATTCCACATTCCATTCCACCTTCCATTCCACTTTCCATTCCATTCCATTCCACATTCTATGACACATTTCATTCCATTCCATTCCACATTGTATTCGACATTCCATTTCATATTCCCTTCCACATTTCTTTCCACATTGCAATTCAAATCCCATTCCACATTCCATTCCATTCTATTCCACATTCCAGTGCATATTCCAATCCATTCTGTTCCACGTTCCATTCCATTGAATTTGACGTTCCATTCCACAATCAATTCCACATTCCATTCCATTCAATTCCACATTCCATTGCAAATTCCATTCCATTCCATTCAACTTTCCATTCCATTCCATTCCACATTCCGTTCCATTCTTTTCCACATTCCAATCTTTTCCACATTCCATTACACGTTCCATTCCACATTTCATTCCATTCCATTTTACGTTCCATTCCACATTCCATTCCACATTCCATTCCACTTTCCATTTCGTTCCTTTCCACATTCCTTTCCAGACTGTGCCCCACAATCCGTTCCACATTCCTTTCCTTTCCACTCCACATTTCATTACACTTTCCATTCTACATTTCATTCCACATTGCAGTCCATTCAATTCCACATTCCATTCCACATTACCTTCCACATTCCATTCCAGGTTCCATTCCATTCCACATTCCATTTCATTGCATTCCACATTCCATTCCATTCCATTCCAAATTCTATTCCACATTTCATTCCATTGCATTTCACATTCCATTCCGTTACATTCCACATTCCTTTCCAGATTCCATTCAATATTCCGTTCCACATTCCGTTCCATAATCCATTCCACATTCCATTGAATTCCTTTCCTCATTCCATTCCATTCCATTCTGCATTCCATTCCATTTAATTTCACATTCCATTCTGTTCCATTCCACATTCCTTTCCACATTCCATTCCATATTTCATTGCACATTCCATTCCACATTTCATTCCAAATTCCATTCCACATTCCTTTTCACATTCCTTTCTGTTTGATTTCACATTCCATTTGACTTCCCATTCTACATTCCATTCCATTCAATTCCACATTCCATTGGATTCCATTCCACATTTCTTTCCACTTTCCATTCCCTTATATGTCACATTCCATTCCATTCCATTCCATGTTCACTTCCACGTTAGATTCCACATTCCATTCCGCATTCCATTCCATTCAACATTCCATTCCATTACATTCCACATTCCATTCCACATTCCATTAAATGTTACATTCCACGTTCCATTCCACCAACCTTTCCATTCCATTCCACGTTCCATTCCACATTCCTTTCCATTCCACTCCATTTTCTACTGCACTTTACATTCCACATTCTTTTCCACATTACATTCCTTTCCATTCCACATTCCATTTAATAATCCATTCCTCATAAAATTCCTCATTCCATTGCACGTTCCATTCCACATTCCATTTCAAATTCCATTCCACATTCTATTTCACATTTCACTCCATTCCATTTCACATTCCATTCCACATTCCATTCCAAAATCCATTCCATTACATCACACATTCCATTACACATTCCATTCCATACTATTCTACATTCCATTCCTCATTCTATTCCATTCCGTTCCACATTCCATTCAACATTCCATTCCGTTCCACATTCCATTCAATTCCATTCAATTCTACATTACTTTCCATTCCATTCCACATCCATTTCCGTTCCATTCCATTCCATTCCATATCATTCCAGATTCCATTTCATTCCACATTCCATTCCATTCCTATCCACATTCCATTCTATTCCATTCCACATTCCATTACACATTCCATTACATTTCATTGCACTTTCAATTCCACATTCCATTACACATTACATTCCATTCTATTTCACATTTCATTCCACTTTCCATTTCACATTCCGTTCAACATTCCATCCCATTCCTTTCGACATTGCGTTCCACAATCCTTTCTATCCCATTCCACATTTCATTCCTTTAAATTCCATTTCATTCCACATTCCATTCCATTCAATTCCATTCCACTTTCCATTTCACAATCAGTTTCACTCCATTCCACATTCCATTCCATTCCAGTCCAGTCCACATTCCATTCCATTCCGTTCGATTCCATGCTCCATTCCATTCCATTACACATTCCATTGCATTCCACATTCATTTCCATTCCATTCCGCATTCAATTCGATTCCATTCCTTTCCACATTCAATTCCATGTTCCTTTCCACGTTCCATTCCACGTCCCATTCCACGTTCCACACCATGTTCCATTCCATTCCATTCAACATTCCATTCCATTCCATTCCGCATTCCATTCCACATTTCTTTCCACGTTCCATTCCATTCAATTCCACATTCCATTCCATTCCATTCTTCATTCCATTCCATATTCCATTCCATTCCATTACACATTCCATTACACATTCCATTCCATTTCTTTCTACATTCCATTCCACTTTACATTCCATTCCATTCCATTCCTCATTCTATTCCATTCCATTCCACATTCCATTCCATAATCCATTGCACTCCATTCCATTCCTCCTTCTATTCTATTCCATTCCACATTCCATTCCACATTCTGTTCCATTCCATATTCCGTTCCATTCCATTCAAGTCCACATTCCATTCCATTCCATTCCAGTCCACGATCAAGTTCCACATTCCATTCTGTTCCATTGCACATTCCATTCCACATTCCATTCCATTCCATTCCGCATTCAATTCCACATTCTATTACATTCTGTTCCACATTCCATTCCACTTTCCATTCCACTTTCCATTCCACATTCTATCTCATTTAATTCCACATTCCATTGCTCATTCCATTCATTCCTGTTCCACATTTCATTCCTTTCCATTCTATTCCATTCCACATTTCATTCCACTCCATTCCATTCCACAATCCTTTTCACAATCGATTGTATTCCATTCCACATTACATTCCTTTCCATTACATTCCATATTCCATTCCATTCCATTCCATTCCATTCTATTCCATTCCATTCCATATTCCACTCAATTCCTTTCCACACTCCGTTCCATTCCATTCCACTTTCCATTCCATTCAATTCCACATTCCATTCCATACCATTCAACATTCCATTCCTTTCCATTTCACATTCCATTCCTTTCCAATCCACATTTCAAAATCCATTCCATTCCACATTCCATTCCACTTTCCATTAAACAGTGTATTCCAATTTCCATTCAATGTTGCATTCCACATTCAATTCCACGTTCCATTCCACATTCCATTACATTCAATTGCACGTTCCATTACATTCCCTTCCACATTCCATTACATTCCATTTCATTCCACTTCCTTTCCATTCCATTCCTCATTCCATTCCTTTCCATTCCACGTTCCATTCCATTCCAGTTTTCCTTCAATTCCACTCCACTTTCCATTCCACATTCCACTCCATTCCATTTCATTCCATTTCTTTCCATTCCAAATTCCATTACATTCCATTCCATTGTATATCCAATTCCATTCCATTCCATTTCATTCCACATTCCATTGCATGTTCCATTCAATATTACTCCACATTCCATTCAATTCCATTCCATTCCATTCCATTCCACATTCCATTTCATTCCATTCCACTTTCCATTCCATTTCATTACACATTCCATTCCACATTCTATTCCATTCCATTCCACATTATTTCCTTTCCATGCCAAATTCCATTCTATTCCCCTCCACATTCGAATCCATTCCATTCCATTCCACATTCCTTCACACATCCCACTCCATTCCATTCCACATTCCATTCCACTTTCCATTCGTATCCATTCCACATTGTATTCCACTCCATTCCACATTCCTTTCCATTTCATTCGACTTTCCATTCCAAATTCCATTCCATTCCAGTCCACATTCCTTTCCACATTCCTTTCCATTCGATTCCACATTCCATTTTTTTCCATTCCACATTCAATTCCATTCCACATTCCATTCCACGTTCCATTCCATTCCATTCCACATTCTCTTCCTTTCCATTCCTCATCCCATTCCATTCCATTCCACATTAAATTCCACATTCCATTCCATTCCAATCCACATTCCATTCCACATTCAATTACATTCCATTGCAGATTCCATTCCAAATTCTATTTTATATTCTATGTTAAATGGAATGGAATATAAAGTGGAATGGAATGTGGCATGTAATGGAATGGAATGTGGTAAGGAACACAATACAATGTGGAATGGAACGGAATGGAATGGAATGTGGAATGGAATGGAATTGAAGATGGAATGGAATGTGGAATGGAATGGAATCGAAAGACGAATGGAATGGAATGGAGTGTGGAATGGAATTGGATTATGGAACGGAATGTGGAATGAAATGTGGAATGGAAAGTGGAATGGAATGGAATGGAAAGTGGAATGCAATGGAATTTTGAATGGAATGGTATCTGGAATGGAACATGGAATGTAATGGAATGGAATGCGGAATGGAATGAAATAGAACATGGAATGGAAATTAATGGAATGTGGAATGGAATGGAATGGAATGCAATGTGGAATGGAATGGAGTGGAATGTGGAATGGAAAATGTAATGGAACAGAATGCAATATGGAATGGAATAGATTGGAATGTGGAATGGAATAGAATGTGGAAAGGAATGTGGAATGGCAGGGAATGGAACGTGGAATGGAATGGAATGTGGAAAGGAATGTGGAATGGCAGGGAATGGAACGTGGAATGGAATGGCATGGAACGTGGAATGGAATGGCATGGAACGTGGAATGGAAGGGAATGAAAGTTGGAATTGAATGAAATTGATTGTGGAATGGAATGTGGAATGGAATGCAACGGAATTTGGTAAGGAACGTGGAATGGAACATGGAATTCAGTGTGGAATGAGGGATGGAATTGAATGGAATGTGGAATGGAATGGATTGGAATATGGAATGTAATTGAAGGGAATGTGGAATGGAATGTGGAATGGAATGGAAATTGTGAATTAATGGATTGTGAAGCGAAATGGAATGCAATGTGGAATGGAATATAATGGAATGAAGAATGGAAAGGAATGGAATGTTTAATCGAATGGAACAGAATGGAATATTGAATGAAATGGAAATGAATGGAAAGTCTAATGGAAAGTGGAGTGGAATGGAATGGAATGTCAAATGGAAAGTGTAATGGATTGTAATGGAATGTAGAATGGTATGTTTAATGGAAAAGAATGGAATGTTGAATGGAAGGCACAATGGAAAGTTGAAAGTAACGTGGAATGAAATGTAGAATGGAACATGGATTGGAATGTGTAATGGAACGTGGAATGCTACATGGAATGGAATACGAATTGGAATAGAATCGAATAGAATTTGCAATGGAATCTGGAAAGGAATTGAATGGAATGTGGAATAGAATGGTATGGAATGGAAGTCGAATGGAACGTGGAAAGGAGCGTGGAATGGAACCCAGAATGGAACCCTGGAATGGAATGGGATGGAAAGTGGAAGAGAATGTAATGAAATCTAGAATGGAAAGGAAAGGAAGATGTTATGCAATTGAATGGAAGGTGGAATGGAATGGAATGGAATGGAATGGGGACTGGAATGGAATGGAATGGAATGGAATGTGGAATGGAATGGAAAGCACAATGCAACGCAATGGAAAATGGAATGTAATGGAAGGTGCACTGGAGTGGAATGGAATCGAATGGAATGCGGAATGAAATGGAATTGAATGTGGAATGAGATAGAATAGAATGTGGAATGGAAGAGAATGGAATATGGAATTGAATGGAATGGAATATGGAATGGAATGCAGAAAGGAATGTGGAATGGAATGGAATGGAATGAGGAATGGAACTGAATGGGGAATGGAATGATTAATGGAATGGAATTGAATACAGAATGGAATGGAATGGAATGGAAAGTTGACTGGAATGGAATGAAATGGAATGTGGAATGGAATGCGGAACAGAATGTGGAATGGAATGCAACGGAATGTGGAATGGAATGGAATTGAATTTGGAATAGAATGTTGAACGGAATGGAGTGGAATGTGGAATGGAATGGAGTGCAAACTGGAATGGAATGGAATGGAATGAAATGGAATGGTATGGAATGGAAATTGGAATGTCATGGAATGTGGAATTGAATGGAATTTGGAAAGGAATGAAACGGAATGTGGAACGGAATTTGCAAGGGAATGGAATGCAATGGAATGCAATGTGAAATGGAATGCATTTGAATGTGGAATGGCATGTGGAATTGAATGGAATGTAATGAAATGTGGAATGGAAAGGAATGGAATGTAGAATGGAATGGCATGGAATATGGATTGGAATGGAATATAATGTGGAATGGAATGGAAAAGAATTGAATGTGGAATGCAATGTGGAATGGAATGGAGTGTGATTGAATGGAATGTGGAATGTGATGGAATGGAATATGCAATGGAATGTAATGGAATGTGGAATGGAATGTGTAATGGAATGGAATGGAGTGTAGAAAGGAAAGGAATCGAATGTGGAATGGATTGTGGGATGTAATGTAATTGAAAGTGGAATGGAATTGAATGGAAGGTGGAATGGAAGGTGGAATGGAATTGAATGGAATTTGGAATGGAATGGAATGGAAAGTGGAATGGAATGTGGGATGGAATGGAATGGAACGTAGAACAGGACACGGAATGCACAGTGGAATGGAAAGTGGAATGGAACGTGAAATGGAAAGTGTAATGTGAACTGGATTGGAATGGAATGTGGAAAGGAATCTGGAATGGAATGGAACGTCGAATGCAATGGAATGGAATGCAGAATGGAACTTAAAAGGCAATGGAATGGAATGGAACAGGATTTGGAAAGGAATGGAATGTAATGTGGAAAGGAATGGAATGGAATTTGGAATTCAAAGGAATGGAATGTGCAATGGAATGTGAAATTGAATGGACTGTTATGGAATGTGGAATGGAAAGCGGAAAGGAACGTGGATTGGAAAGAGGAATGGAACATGGAATGTAATTTGTGAAGGAATGGAATGGAAAGTCGAATGGAATGCAATGCATTGTGGCATGGAATGGAAAGGAATATGAATTGAAATGGAATGAAATGTGGAATGCAATGCAATGGAATGGAATATGGCATGGAAATGAATGGAATGGAATGGAAAGTGGAAAGTAATGGAATGGAAAATGGAAAAGAATGTGGAATGGCATGGAAAGGAAAATGGAATGGAATGGAATGGAAAGTGGTATGGAATGTGGAATGGCATGGAAAAGAATGTGGAATGGAACAGAATGGAATGTGGAGTGGAATGGAGTGGAATGCGGAATGGAATGGAATCGAATGTGGAATTGAATGGAATGGAATATGGAATGGAATGCATTGGAATGTGGAATGGAATGTGGAATGGAATGGAAAGCAATGTCGAATGGAATGGAATGGAATGTCAAATGGAATGCAACGGAATTTCGAATTGAATGGAATGTAGAACAGAATGAAATGTGGAATGGAATGGATCAGAATGGGGTGTGGACTGGAATGAAATGGAATGGAAAGTGGAATGGAATGGAATGTGTAATAGAACGAGGAATGGAATGGAAAGGAACATGGATTGGAATGGAATGGAAGGTGGAATGGAATGGAATGGAAGTTGGAAAGGAATGGAAATGAATGGAATGTGGAATGGAATGGAATTCAATGTGGAATTTAATGGAATGGAATAGATTGTGGAATGCAATGTAATGGAAAGTGGAATGGAAGGCGGAATGGAATGTGGAATGGATCGTGGAATGGAACGTGGAATGGATCGTGAAATGGAATGGAATGGAAAGTGGAATGGAATGGAATGGGTTGTGGAATGGAATGGAAAGCAATGTTGAATGCAATGGAATGGAATGTGGAATGCAATGCAATGAAACGGAATATGGACAACAATGGAATGGAATGGAATGGAATGTGGAATGGAATGGAATTGTACATGGAATGAAACGGAATGCAATGTAATATGGAATGGAATGGAATGGACTGGCATGTGGAATGGGATGTACAATGGCATGGAATGGAATGTGCAATGCAATGTGGAATGGAATGTGGAATTCTATGGAATGCAATGGAATGGAACGTGGAATGAAACAGAATGGAATGAATTGGAATGTGGAATGGAATGGAATGTGGATTGGAATGGAAGGGAAAGTGGAATTGAAGGGAATGGAATGTAAAGAGGAATGTGGAATGAATGGAATGGAATATGGAATGGAATGGAATGGAATGCAATGTGAAATGGAAGGGAATGGAATGCATAATGGAATAGAATGGAATGTGGAAGGGAATGTGGAATGCAATGTGAAATGGAATGGAATGGAATGCGTAATGGAATAGAATGGAATGTGGAAGGGAATGTGGAATGGAATGTGACAAGGAATGGAATGTGGAACAGAATGTGGAATGGAATGTAATGTTAAATGGAATGGAATGAATAGTGGAAAGGAATGGAATGGAATGTGGAATGGAATGAAACATAATGTGGAATGGAATGTGGAATGGCATGGAATGGAATGTGGAATGGAATGTAGAATGGAAAATGGAATGGAAATGTATGGAATGCAAAATGGAATGGAATGGAATGGAATGCAAAACGGAATGGAATGGAATGGAATGTGAAGTGGAATTCAACTGAATTGAAAGGAATGTGGAATAGAATGGAATCGAATGAGGAATGGAATGTGGAATGGAATTTAATGGAATGTGGAATGGAATGTGTAACAGAATGGAATGGAATGGGGAAAGAAAAGGAAAGGAATGTGTAATGGAATGGAATGGAATGTGGAATGGAATCTGGGAGGAATAGAATAGAAGGAAATGGAATGGAATGTGTTATGGATTGGAATGGTATCTGCAATGGAATGGAATGGAACATGGCAGGGAATGTGGAAGGGAATGGAATGAAATGGAAAGGAATGAGATGTGGAAGTGAATTGAAATGTGTGAGGAATGGAATGGAATGGAAATTCGAATGGAAAGTGGAATGGAATGGAATATGGAAGGTGAAGGAATGGAATGTGGAATGGAATGTGGAATGAAATGGAATGGAATGTGGAATGAAATGGAATGGAATGTGGAATGGAAACATGAAAGCAATGGAATGGAATGTGGAAAGGAATGAGGAATGGAATGTATTTGAAGGTGTCAAGTAATGGAATGGAATGTGGAAATGAATGAGGAATGGAATGAATGGGAAGGTGGCATGGAATGGAATGGAATGTGGAAAGGAATGTGTAATTGAATTGAATGGAAAGTGGAATGGAATGGAATGGAATATGAAAAGCAAATTGCAATGGAATATGGAATGGAATGTGGAATGGAACTTGGAATGGAAAGTGAAATGTGGAATGGAATGGAATGGAATGTGGAATGGATTGGAATACAATGAAGAATGGAACGAAAGTGCATGTGGATTGGATTGGAATGGAATGAGGAATGAAATGTGGAATGGAATGGAAAGGAATGTGGAATGGAATGCAAAGGAATATGGAATGGAATGGAATCTAATGGAAAGGAATGTTGAATTGAAAGGAATATGGAATGGAAACGAATATGGAATGGAATGGAATCTAATGGAATGGAATGGAATCTATTGGAAAGGAATGTTGAATTGAATGGAATGTGAAATGGATTGGAATTCAATGTGGAATGGAATGGAATGGAATCTGGAATGGAACATGGAATGGAATGGAATGGAATGTAGAATGGAATGGAATGCAATGTGGAATGGAATGTGGTATGGAAAAGAATGGAATGGAATCTGGAATGGTATGTGGCATGGAATGTAATGTAATGCGAAATGGCATAGAATGGAATGTGGTATGGCAAGGAATGGAATGTGGAATGGATTGTGTAATGCAATGGAATAGAATGTGGAAAGGAATGAGGAATGGAATGGAAAGGAATTGAATGGAATGTGGAATTGAGTGGATTGGAATGCAGAACGCAAATGAATGGAATCAGGAATGGAAGGGAATGCAACTTGGAATTGAATGGAATGGAACCATGAATGGAATGGAATGGAATGTGGTATGCAATGCAGTGGAACGAAATGTGAAATGTAATTGAATGTGGAATGCAATGGAATATGGAATAGAATGGAATGGAATATCGCATGGAATGTAATGCAATGCGGAATGGCATGGAATGGAAAGTGGAAGGAAATGGAATGGAATGTGTAATTAAATGGAAAGGAATGTGGAATGGAATGTGGAATGGAATGGAATGGAATTGATTGGAAAATGGAATGGAAAGAAATGGAATTCAGAAAGGAATAGAATTGAACGTGAAATGGAATCGACTGGAATGGAATGTGGAATTGAATGTGGAATAGAATGTAATGGAACTTGGAATGGAATGTGCATTTCAATGTGGAACAGAATGGAATGGAGCATGGAATGGAATGTGTTTCGAATGTGGAATGGAATGTAATGGAATGTGGAATGGAATGTGGAATGGAATGTAATGGAATGTGGAATGGAATGTGGAATGGAATGGAATGAGGAATTGTATTTCTAATGTCATGGAAAGGAACCTGGAATGGAATGTGGAATGGCGTGTAAAGGAATGTGGAATGGAAGATGGAATGGAATGGAATGGAATGTGGAATGGAAAGGGATGGGATATGGAATTGAATGGAATGAAAACTGGAATGGAACGTTGAATAGAATGAAAAGGAACGTGGAATGGATTGGAATGGAACGTGGAATGGATTGGAATGGAATGTGGAATGGATTGGAATGGAATGGAATGGAAAGAGGAAATGAATGGAATGGAATGGAATGGAAAGTGGAACGGAATGTAATGGAATGGAATGTGGAATTGAATGGAATTTGGAATGAAATGGAATATGCAATTGAATGGAATGGGATGTGGAATGGAATTCAATCGAATGTGGAATAGAATGGAATGGAATGTGGAATGTGGAATGCAATGGAATGGAATATGGAATGGAATGGAATGGAATGGAATGGCATGTGGAATGGAATGGAATGAAACGTGGAATGGAATGGAAGGGAATGGAAAGGCATGTGGAATGCAATGGAATGAAATGTGGAATGGAATGTAATGGAATGGAATGCAATGTGGAATGGAATGTGGAATGGAATATAGAATGGAATGAGCAATGGAATGGAATGGAATGGAAAGGATTGGAATGTGGAATGGAATGGAATGTAATGTGGAATGGAATGGAATGGAAAGTGCAACATAATAGAATGGAATGGAAAGTGTAATGTTTTGGAATGGAATGTGGAATGGAATGGAATTGAAAGGAATGTGCATTGAAATGTGGAATACAATGGAATGTGTAACGGAATGGGTAATGGAATGGAATGAAATGGAATGGAATGCGTAATGGAATGTGTAAAGGAATGGAATGGAATGTGGAATGGAATGTGCAACGGAATATGGAATGGTATGGAATATGGAATGGAATGGAATGGAATGGAAAGGAATGTGGAATGCAATGTGAAATTGGATGTGGAAAGGAGTGGAACGTAATGGAATGGAATGTGAAATTAAATGGAATGGAATGGAATGGAATGGAATATGGAATGGAATGGAATGGAATCGAATGTGAAATTGAATGGAATCGAATGATGAATGGTATGGAATGGAATGTGGAATGGAATGGAATGGAATATGTAATGGAAAGGAATGGAATCGAATGTGAAATGGAGAAGAATGGAACGTGGAATGGAATGGAACGGAATGGGGAATGGAATGGAATGGAATGTTCAACGGAATGGAATGGAATGGAATGGAAAGTGAAATGGAATTAAATGGAACATGGAAAGGAATGGAATGGAATGGAATGTGGAATGGAATGGAATGGAATGTGGAATCGAATGGTATGGGGAATGGAATGCAATAGAATGTTCAACGGAATGGAATGGAATGGAATGGAAAGTGAAATGGAATTGAATGGAACATGGAAAGGAATGGAATGGAATGGAATGTGGAATGAAATGGAATGTAATGGAATGGAAAGTGGAATGGAATGGAATGAGGAGTGGAATGGTAGGGAATGGAATATGGGATGGAAGCGAAGGGAATATGGGATGGAAGCGAATGGAATGTCGAATGGAATGGAATGGAATGCTAATGGAATGGAATGTGGAATGGAATTGAATGGAATGTGGAATGGAATAGAATGGAAAGTGGAATGGAATGCAATGGAATGGAGTAGAATGAAATTGAATGGAATGGAATGGAATTTGGACAGGAATGGAACGGACTGGAATGGAATGTGAAATGGAATGGAATGGAATGCGGAATGGAATTGAATGGAAAGTGGAATGGAATGGAATGCAACGTAAAATGGAATGGAATGGATTGTGGAATGGAAAGTGCAATGGAAACGAATGGAATGGAATGTGAAGTGGAATTGAATTTATTGGAATGTGGAATGGAACGTAATGGAACGTGAAATGGAATGGAATGGAATGCGGAATGCAACGTGGAACGCAATGTAATGCAAAGTGGAAAGGAATGCTGAATGGAATGGAATTTAACGTGGAATGGAACGTGGAATGCACCGTGGAATGGAATGTGGAATGGAATGGAGTGGAATGTGGAATGGAATGTGCAATGGAAAGGAATGGAATGTGCAATGGAAAGGAATGGAATGTGCAATGGAAAGGAATGGAATTGAAGGGAATGTGGAATGGAATGGAATAGAATGGAATGTGGAATGGAATGTGGAATGGAAAGAAATGGAATGAGGAACTCAATGTGGAATGCAATGGAATGAAAACTGGAATGGAAACTGGAATGGAACATGGAATGGAAGTGGAATGGTATATGGAATGGAATGTGGAATGGAATATGGAAAGGTATAGAATGGAATGTGGTCTGGAATGTAATGAAGTGGATGGTGGAATGGATTGTAATGGAATGTGGAATGGAATATGGATTAGAATGTGGAATGGAATGCTGAGTGGAATGGAGTGAACAGTGAAATGGAAAGGAATGGAATGGAATGAGGATTCAAAACTGTAAAGGAAGGGAATGGAATGTGGAATGGAGTGTGGAATGGAATGCAATGGAATGTGGAATGGAATCTGGAATGGAATGTGGAATGGAATTGATTGGATTGTCAAATAGAATGGAATGGAAGGTGGAATGGAATGGAACGGAATGTGAAAAGGAATGGAATGGAAAATGAAATGGAATGGAAAGGAATGTGGAATGGAAAGGATTGGAATGTGGAAAGGAATGGGATAGAATGAGGAAAGTAAAGTGGAATTGACAGTGGAATGGAACGTGGAATGAAAGGTGGAATGGACCGTGTAATGGAATGGACTGGAACATGTAGTGGAAAGTGGAATGGTACCTGGAATGGAATGTGGAGTGGAAAGTGGTATGGAACGTGGAATGGAATGGAATGCATTATGGAATGCAATGGGAAGAAAGGTGGAATGAAATGGAATGGAATGTGGAGTGGAAAGGAATGAAATGGAATGTGGAACGCAATGTGGAATGGAATGGAATGAAATGGAATGTGGTATGCAATGTGGAATGGAATGGAATGTAGAATGCAATGCGGAATGGAAAGAAATAGAATGTGGAATGGAATGTGGAATGGAATGGAATGGAATTTGGAATGGAACGTGGAGTGGAATGTTGAATGGAATGTGGAACAGAATGCAAAGCATTGTGGAAAGGGATGTGGAATAGAATGGAATGGAACGTGCAAAGGAATGTGGAATGCAATGTGGAATAGAATGGAATGGATGGTGGAATGGAATGTGAAATGGAACGTGGAAAGGAACGTGGAATGGAAATTGCAATGGAAAGTGGAATGGAATGTGGAATGGAATGGAATGGAATGCAGCATAGAATGGAATGGAATGTGGAATGGAATGGAATTGAAGTTGGAATGGAATGTGAAATGGAAAGGAAAGCAACGTGGAATAGAATGCAATGCAAAGTGGAAAGGAATGTAGTGTGGAAAGGAATGCAATGCGATGCGGAATGGAAAGGAACATAATGTGGAATCAAATCTGGAATGGAATGGAATGGAATCTGGAATTGAATGTGGAATCGAATGGAATTTGGAAAGGAAAGGAATGGAATGGAATGGAATGTGAAATGGAATGGAATGTGGAATGGAATTGAATGGAATGGAATGTGAAATGGAATGGATTGGAATGTAGAAGGGAATGGAATGGAATAGAATTTGGAATGGAATGTAAAATGGAATGTGGAATGGAATGTGGTATTTAATGAATGGAATATGGAATGCAATGGAGTGCAAAGTGGAATGGAATGGAATGGAATGGAATGTGGCATGGAATGAAATGGAATGTGGTCTGGAATGGAATGGAATGGAATGGCAAGGAATGAAATGGAATGTGGTCTGGAATGGAATGGAATGGAATGGAAAGGAATGGAATGTGGAATAGAATGTGGAATGAAATGTCGAATGGAATGTGGAGTGGAATGAAGTGGAATGTGGAGTACAATGTGGAATGGAATGTGGAATGGAACGGAGTGGAATGTGGAACGGAATGGAATGCATTGGAATGTGGAATGGAAAGGAATGTGGAATGCAATGTGGAACGAAATGAAGTGGAATGTGGAATGGAATATGGAATGGAATTGAGAGGAATGTGGAATGGAATGGAATGGAAGGCGGAATGCAATATGGAATTCAATGGAGAGGAATGTGGAATGGAATGGAATGGAAGGCGGAATGGAATGTGGAATCGAATGTGGAATCATACGTGGAATCATATGTAAGAGAACATGGAATGGAAATTATTGGAATGTGGAATGGAATAGAATGGAGTGCAATGTGGAAAGACATGGAATGGAATTTGGAATGGAATGTGGATTGGAATTAAGTGTAATGTGGAGTGGAATGTGGAATGGAATGTGGAATGGAACGGAATGGAAGGTGGAATGGAATGGAATGGAATTTGGAAAGGAATGGAATGCGGTGCAACACGGAATGGCATGAAATGGAATCTGGAATGGAATGTGTAATTCAATGAAGTGGAATGTGGAATGGAAGGAAATGGAATATGCAATGAAATTCGGAATGGAATGGAATGTGGAATGGAAAGGAATGGGATGTGGAATGGAAAGGAATGGAATGTGGAATGGAATGGAATACAGAATGGAATCGAACATTGAATGGAAGAGAATGCAATGTGGAATGAAACGGAATGGAATGCAATGTGGAATTCAATGGAATGGAGTGTGGAATGGAATGAAATCTGGAATGGAACGTAGAATGGAACGCGGAATGGAAATTGGAATGGAACGTGAAATACAATTGAAAGGGAATGTGGAATGGAAATAAATGGAATTTAAGGGAATGTGAAATGGAGTGGAATGGAATGTGGAATGGAATGCGTAATGGAATGTGGAATGGAATGGAATGGAATTGCAGTGGAATGTGGCATGGAAAGCAACGAAATGAAATGGAATGGATTGGAATGGAACGAATGGGAAATGTAATGGAGTTGAATGTGGAATGAAATGTATACTAGAATGGCATGGAATGTGGAAAGAATGTGGAATGGAATGGAATGGAATGTGGAATGCAGTGGAATGAAATGTGGAATGAAACGTGGAATGAAACGGAATGCAATCTGGAATGGAAAGTGGAAAAGAACGCAATGGAAATTGGAATGGAATGGAATGGAATGTGGAATGGATTGTGGAATATAATGAAATGGAATGTGGAATAGAACAAGGAATGGAATGTGGAATGGAAAGTGGAATGGAATGGAAAGGGGAATGGAATGTGAAATGGAACATGGAATGGAATGGAATGTGGAAAGGATTGTAAAATGGAATGTGGAATTCAACGCGGAACGGAATGGAATGGAATGTGTAATGCAACATTGAATGCAATGGAATGGACTTTGCAATTGAACGTGGAGTGGAATGGAATGGAATGTGGAAAGAAACGTGGAATGGAAAGTGTACTGGAACGTGAAATGGAATGGAATGCGAAATGGAATATGGAATGAAAAATGGAATGGAATGGAATGTGGAATGGATCGTGGAAAGGAATGGAATGGAATAGAATGTGGAATGGATTGTAATCGAATATGGAATATAATGGAGTGGAGTAGAATGTGGAATGGAATGGAATGGAATGTGGAATGGAATGGAATGGAATGTGGAATGGAATGTGGAAAGGAGAGGAATGGAATGCCGAATGATATGGAATGGAATGTGGAATGGAATGTGGTATGGAATGCAATGGAATGTGGAATGGAATGGAAGGTGGAATGGAAATGAAAGGAATGTGGAATGCAATGTGGAATGGAATAGGAAATGCAATGGAATATAATGTGGAATGGAATGTGGAATGGCAGGGAATGGAATATGAAATGGAATGTGGACTGGAATGGAAAGGAATGTGGATTCGAAGGTGGAATGGAATGGAATGGAATGTGGAATGGAATGTGGAGTGAAATGGAATGGAATGTGGAATGGAATGGAAAGCAATCTGGAATGTAATGTGGAATGGATTGTGGAATGGAATTTGGAATTGCATGTGGAAATCAATGGAAAGGAATGTGGAATGGAATGTGGAATGGAACGGAAAGGAATGTGGAATGGAAAGTGGAATGCAAAGGAAAGGAAGGTCGAATGGAATGGAATGGAATGTGGAATAGTATGGAATTGAATATGGAATGGAAATTGGAATGGAATGTGGAATGGAATGTTGTATGAGATGTGGAACGTAATGTGGAATGGAATGGAATGTGGAATGCAATGTGGAATGGATTGTGGAATATAATGTGGAATGGAATGTGGAATAGAATGGAATGGATTGTGGAAAGGAACGTGGAATGGAATGGAATGGAATGCGGAATGGAAACTGGAAAGGAATGTGGAATGGAACTTTGAATGGAATGCAGGAATGGAATGGAATGCCGAGTGAAATGGAATGGAAGGTGGAATGGTATGGAATGGAATGCGGACTGGAATTGAATGGAATGTGGAATGGAATTTGGAATGGAATGGAATGCAATGTGTAATGGAATGTGGAATGGAATGATACGTAGAATGTAATGAAATGAAATGTGGAAGGGAATTGAATGGAATGTAGAAATTAATGTGGAATGGAATGGAATGCTATGTGGAATGGAATGTGGAATTGAATGGAATATGAAATCGAATGGAATGTGGAAAGGAATGTTGAATCGAAAGTGGAATGGAATGGAATGTTGAATGGATTGTGGAATGGAATGGAATGGAATGTCCTGTGGAATGGAGTGTAATGTGGAATGGAATGGGAAGGAATGCCGAATGGAGTGGAATGGATTGGAATGAAATGGAATGAGGAATGGAATGGAATGGAATGAGGAATGGAATGGAATGGAAGGAGGAATGGAAGGGAATGGAACATAGAATGGAATGTGGAAAGGATTACAACGCAATGTGGAATGGAATGGAATGGAATGTGGAATGGAAACGAATGGAATGTAGAAAGGAATGCGGAATGCAATGTGGAATACAATGTGGATTCAAACGGAAGATGGAATGGAAGGGAATGGAATGTGGAAAGGAATGGAATGGAATGGAATGTGGAATAGAATGTGTAATGGATTTTAATGGAATGTGGAATGGAAGGAGTAGTGGAATGGAATGAAATGTGGAATGAAAATGGAATGTAATGGAAAGGAAAATCAAATGGAATGGAATGGAATATGGAAAGGAATGGAATGGAATGTGGAACGCAATGTGGAATGGAAGGGAAAAAATGTGTAAAGGAATGTGGAATGGAATGGAATGGAATGTGGAATCGAAGGTGGAATGGAATGGAATGGAATGTGGAATGGAATGGAATGCTGTGTGGAATGTAAAATGGAATGGAAGGGAATGTGCAATGGAACATTTGATGGAATGGAATGGAATGTTAAAAGAAATGTGGAATCCAATAGAATATATTGTGGAATGGAATGGAAAGGAAAGTGTTGTGGAATGGAATGGATTGTGTAATGGAATGTGGAATTTAATGCAATGGAATGTGCAATGGAATGTGGAATGGAATGGAATGGATGGTGGAATGGAACGTGCAATGGAACGTGGAATGTAATGCAATGTAACATGGAATAGAAAGTGGAATGTAACGTGGAATTTAATGGAATGGAACGTGGAAAAGAACGTGGAATTCGAAGTGGAATGGAACGTTGAATGGAATGTAATGGAACGTGGAATGGAATGTGGAATTGAAAGTGGAATATCAGGGATTGGAACCTTGAATTCAATGTGGAAAGGAATGCAGAATGGAACGGTGAATGGAATGGGGAATGGAAAGTGAAAGGAACATGGAATAGAATGGAATGGATTGTGGAATGGTGAGGAATGGCATCTGGAATGGTATGGAATGGAATTGAATGTGGACAGGTATGGAATGGAATGCAATGGAATGTGGAATGGAATGGAATCGAATGTGGAATGGAATGGAATGTGTAATGGAATTGAATAGAATGTGGAAGGGAATGTGGAATGAAACATGGAATGGAGTGGAATGTGGAATGTATTGTGTGAATGGATTGGAAAGGAATGGAATGTGGAATGCAATGGAATGCAATGTTGAACGGAACGTCAAATGGAAAGAGGAATGGAACGTGGAATGGAATATAATGTGGAATGGAATGTTGAATGGAACATGGAATTGAATGGGATGTGGAATGGATTGTGGAATGGAATGGAATGGAAAGTAAAGTGGAATGGAATTGAATGGAATGTGAAATGGAATGGAAAGTGGAATGGAATGGAATGGAACGTTGAATGGAATGGAATGGAATGGAATGTGAAATTCAATGGAATGGAATTTGGAATGGAATGGAATATGGAATGGAATGGAATGCAATGTGGAATGGAAGGGAATGGAATGCAGTGTGGAATTCAATGGACTGGAATGTGGAATGGAATATGAAATGGAATGGAATGAAATGTGGAATGGAACGTGGAATGGAACTTCGAATGGAACTTGGATTGGAAAGTGAAATGCAATTGGAATGGAATGTGGAATGGAATGGAATGGAATTTAAGGGAATGTGAAATGGAGTGGAATAGAAGGTGGAATGCAATGTGGAATGGAATGGAAAGGAATGTGGAATGGAATGTAAAGAAATGGAATGAAATGAGGAATGGAATGGAATAGATTGGAATGGAATGAACGTGAAATGTAATGGAGTGGAATGTGCAATGGAATGTGGAATAGAATGGAATGGAATGTGGAATAAATGTGGAATGGAATGGAATGGAATGTGGAATGCAATGGAATGAAACGTGGAAAGGTACGTGGAATGAAATGGAATGCAATGTGGAATGGAACGTGGAATGGAATGGAATGTGGAATGGAATGTGAAATGGAATGTGAAATGGAATGGAATGTGGAATGGATTGTGGAATGCAATGAGGAATTCAACACGGAATGGAATGGAATGGAATGTGCAATGGAATGTGGAATGGAATGGAACGGAATGTGGAATGGAATGTGGAATGCAAAGTAGACTGGAACGTGGAATGGAATGGAATGCGGAATGGAATGTGGAAAGAAAATTGTAATGGAATGGAATGTGGAATGAATTGTGGAATGGAATGGAATTGAATAGAAGGGGGAATGGATTCGAATCAAATGTGGAATGCAGTGGAATGCAACGCCGAATGGAAAGGAATGGAATGTGGAATGGAAAGGAGTGGAATGGAATGTGGAATGGAATGGAATGGAATGAGGAATGGAATGGAATTGAATGTGGAATGGAAAGTGGAATGTAGTGGAATGGAATGCAGAATGAAATGGAATGGAATGTGGAAAGAATGGAATTGATTGGAATGTGGAATGGAAAGGAATGGAGGGTGAAATGGAAAGTGGAATGGAATGCAATGGAATGTGGAATGGAAATGAAACCAAAGTGGAATGCAATGTGGAATGGAATGCAATGGAATGTGGAATGGAATTTGGAATGGAAAGTGTAAGGGAAGGGATTGGAATGTGGAATGGAATGTGGAATAGAATGGAATGGAATGTGGAATCGAAGGTGGAATGTAATGGAATGGAATGTGAAATGGAATGTGGAATGGAATGGAATAGAATGTGGAATGGAATATGGAATGGATTGTGGAATGGAATGTAGTATGGAATATGGAATGGAATGGAAAGGAAAGTGCAATGAAATGTGGAATGGAAAGGAACGGAATGTGGAATGAAATGTGGAATCGAATGGAAAGGAATGTGGAATGGAATGTGGAATGGAATGGAATGGAATGTGGAATGGAATGGAATGGAATGTGGTTGGGAAGGGAACGGAAGGTTTAATGGTATGGAATGGAATCGAATGTGGAATGGAATGGAATGTGGAATGGAATTGAATAGAATGGTACTTGGAATGGAGTGGAATATGGAATGGAATGGAATGTGGATTGGAATTGGATGGAATGGAATGGAAAGTGGAATGGAATGGAATGGTACGTGGAATGGAATGGATCGTAACGTGGAATCGAATGGAATTGAACTTGGAATGCATTGGAATGTAATGTAGAATGGAACGGAAGAGATCGGAATGTGAAATGGAATACAACGTGGAATGGAATAAAATGTGGAATGGAATAAAATGTGGAATGGAATTGGATGGAATGTAGAATGGCATGGAATGGAATGTGGAATGGAAAAAAATAGAATGTGGTATGGAATGTGGAGTGGAATGGAATGCAATGTGGAATGCACTATGAAAGGAATGTGGAATGAAATGGGGTGGAATGTGGAATGGAATCTGGAATGGAATGTGGAATGGAATGGAATGGTATGCGGAATGGAACATGGACTGGAAATTGGAACGGAACATGGAATGTAACATGGAATGGAACATCGAATGTAACGTGAGATGGAACGACGAATGGAACGTGGAATGGACCATTGAATGTAAAGTTGAATGGAATATCGAATGGAACATGCGATGGAATGACGAATGGAACGTGGAATGGAATGCGGAATGGAATGTGGAATGGAATGGAATGGAATATGGAGTGGAATGTAAAGGGATGTGGAATGCAATGGAATGTGAAATGGAATGGAATGGAATGTAGAATGGAATGTGGAATGGAATGACAAACAATGTAGAATGGAAAGGAATGGAATGGAATGTGGAATTGAATGGAAAGGAAGGGAAAGGAATGGAAAGGAATGGAATGGAATGGAAAGTTGAATGGAATGGAATGATATGTGGAATGGAGTGGAATGAAATGGAATGTGGAATGGAATGGAATGTGGAATGGAATGTGGAATGGAATATTATGTGGAATGGAATGGAATGGAAAGTGGAATGGAATGGAATGGAATGTGGAATGGAATGCACTGCAATGTGGAATGGATTGGAATAGAATGTGGAATGGAATTAAATGTAATGTGGACTGCAATGGAATGGAATGGAATATGGAGTGGAATGGAATGGTAAGGGATGTCGAATGGAATGTAATGGAAAGAAATGTAATGGAATGCCGACTGCAATGGAATGGAATATAATGTACAACGGATTGTGGAATGGAATGGAATGGAGTGGAATATGGAATGGAATGTGGAATCAAAAGGAATGGAAGGTGGAATGGAATGTGGAAAGGAATGGAATGTGGAATGGAATGGAATGGAATGTGGAATGGAAATGAAAGGAATGGAAATTGGAATGGAATGGAATTTAGAGTGGAATGGAATGGAATGTAAAGAAATGTGGAATGGAATATGAAATGGAATGGAATGGAATGGAAAGGAACGTGAAATGGAATGGAATGATGAATGGAAGGGAATGGAATGGAATGGAATGGCTTGTGGAATGGAATAAAATGGAATGTGGAATGCAATGGAATGGAATGTGGAGTGGAATGGAATGGAATGTGAAATGGACTGGAATTGAATGGAATGGAATGGAAAGAGAAAAAGAATGGAATGGAATATGGAATGGAAAGAGAAAAGTAATGGAATGGAATATGGAATGGAAATGAATGGAATGTGGAAAGCAATGGAATGGAATATGGATTGCAAAATTTAATGGGAATGCAATGTGGAGTGGAGTGGAATGGAATGTGAAGTGGAATGGAATGGAATGTGGAGTGGTATGGAATGGACTTTGGAATGGAATGTTGACTGGAATAAAATGGAATGGAATGGAATGTGGAATGGAATGTAATGAATTGTGGAATGGAATGGAATGGAATGAAATATGGAATGGAATGGAATGGAATGTGGAAAGGAATTGAGTGAAATGTGGCATATAATGAAATGTGGAATGGTATGCGAAATGGAATGTAATGGAATGGACTGGAATGCAATGTGGAATGGAATATAATATGAAGTGGAATGGAATAGAATGTTGAAAGGAAAGTGGAATGTATTGGAATGCAATGTGGAATGGAATGTGGAATGGAGTGGAATGGAATGTGGAATGGAATAGAATGGAATGTGGAATGGAATGGAATGGAATGTGGAATGGAATGTGGAATGGAATGTAATGGAATGTGGAATGGAGTGTAATGGAATGTGGAACGGAATGTTCATTGCAATGGAGTGTGGAATGGAATGGAATGCAAAGGAATGGAATGTATAGTGGAACTGAATGTGGAATGGAACGGAACGGAACATGGAAAGGAAGGTGGAATGGAACGTGGCATGGAACACAGAATGGAAATTGGAACGGAATGGAGTGGAAAGTGGAATGTAATGGAAGGGAATGTGGAATCGAACGTGGAATGGCACGGAAAGGAATGTGGAATGGAATGTGGAATGCAATGTAATGGAATGTGTAATATAATGCAATGCAATGTGGAATGGAATGGAAAGGAACGTGGAATGTAACGTGGAATGGAATGGAAAGCAGTAGAATGTGGACTGGAATGTGGAATGGAATGTGAAATGGAATGGAATGGAATGTTGAATGGAATGTGGAAAGAAATGGAATGGAATTTGGAATGGAATGCAATGGAATGTGGAATGCAACGCGGAATGGGATGGAATGGAATGTGGAATGGGAGGTGGAAAGGAATGTGGAATGGAATGTGGAATGGAATGCAATGTGGAATGGAATGTGTAATGGAACGTGGAATGGAATGCAATGTAGAATGGATTGTGGAATGGAAACTGGAATGCTATCTGGAATGCAATGGAATGGAATGTGGAATGGAATGTGAAATAAGATGGAATGGAATGTGGAATGGAATGGAATGGAGAGTGGAATGGAACGTGGAATGGAATGGAATGTAATGTGGAATGGAACGGAATGGAATGGAATGTGGAATGGAATAGAATGTGTAGTGGAATGGGATGGAATTTGGAATGGCTCGGAATGGAATATCGAATGGAATGGAATGGAAAGAGGAATGGAATGGAATGCAATAAGGAATGGACTGTGGAATGGAAGGTTGAATGTAATGTGGAATGAAATGGAATGGAATGTGGAATGAAATGTGGAATGGAATGGAGTGGAATGGAAATGAATGTGGAGTGGAACGTGGATTGGAACCTGGAATGCAACTTGGAATATTTCATGGAATGAAATATCAAATGGAACGTGGAATGAAATGTCTAATGGAACGTGGAATGCAATGCGCAATGGAATGTGCAATGGAATGGAATGGAATGAAATGGAATGTGGAATGGTATGCAGAATAGAAAAGAATAGAAAGTGGAATGGAATTGAATTGAATGGAATGTGGAATGGAATGGAATGGAATGTGGAACGGAGTTGAATGGAATGTGGAATGGAAGTGAATTCAATGGAACATGGAATGGATTGGAATGTGGAGTGGAAAGTAATGGAATGGAATTGGAGTTGGAATGGAAAGGAATGTGCAGTGGAATGCAATGTGGAATGGAATGGATTGGAAAGTAGAATGGAATGGAATGGAAGGTGGAATCGAATGTATGGAACAGGGATTGGAATGGAATTCAAGGTGGAATGGAATGGATAAGAACGTGGAATGGAATGGAATGTCATGCGGAATGGAATGGAATTGAATGTGGAATGGAATAGAAAGTGGAATGGAATGGAATTTCGACTGGAATGGAAAGTGGTATGGATCTGAATGAAAGGTGAAATGGATTGAAACGGAATAGAAAGTGGAATGCAACGTGGAATTGAAAGGAATGGAATGTGGTATGGAACATGGAATGGAATGCAATGGAAGGTGGAATGGAACTTGTAATGGAATGGAATGTAACCTGGAATGGAACGCGGATTGGAAAGTGGAATGGAATATGGAATGTGGAATGGAATGGAATGGAATGTGGAATGGAATGGAATCCAATGAATTTTGAATGGAATAGAATGTTATGTGGAATGGAAAGCAATGGAATGTAGATAGGAATGGAATCCCATGTGGAATGGAATGGAAAGGAATGTAGAATTGAATGTAATGGAATGTGGAATGGAACGTGGAATGGAATGGAACAGAATGGAATGGAATGGAAGGTGAAATGCAATGGAATGGAATGTTGAATAGAATGTGGAATGGAATGGAATAGAAGGTTTAATGGAATGTTGAATGGAATGAAATGGAATGTGGAAAGTAAAGTGGAATGGAATGGAATGGAAGGTGCAATGGAATGGAATGGAATATGAAAAGGAATGTGGAATGGAAAGAAATGGATAGTAGAATGGAATGGAATGAAATGTGGAACGGAATGGAATGGAATGTGGAACGGAATGGAATGGAATGCGGATTGGAATGGCATGGAATGTGGAATGGAATGGAATGCAATGTGGAATGGAATGTAGAATGAAATGCACTCTCAAATGTAATGGAATGGAATGTGGAATTCAATGGCATGTGAAATATAATCGAATGGAAAGTGAAATGCCATGGAATGGAATGTGGAATGGAATGAAAAGGAATGTAGAATGAAATGTGGACAGGAATGGAATGGAATGTGGAATGCTATGGAATGGAAAGTGGAATAGAAAGGAATGGAATATTGAAGGCAAGGTTGAATGAAACTGAATGGAACTGAATGTGGAATGGAAGGGAATGGAATGTGGAAAGGAATGGAATGAAATCTGTAATGTGGAATGTAATGGAATGTGGAAAGGAATGGAATGGATTGGAAAGGAATGTGGAAAGGAAAGGAATGGAATGGAATGGAATGCGTAAAGAAATGTGGAATAGAATGGAAACTTATGGAACGGAATGTGAAATTAAATGGAACGGAATGAGGAAATGAAAAGAGTAGAAAGGAATGTGAAATGGAAATAGAATGGAATGTGGAATGGAATGCAATGGAGTGTTGAATTGAATGGAATGGAATGTGGAATGGAATGGAATGGAATGGAATGTGGAGTGGAATGTGGAATGGAATGGAATGGAATGTGGAATGCAAAGGAACGTAATGTGGAATGTAGTGGAATGGAATGTAATGTGAAATGGAATGGAATGGAATGGAACGGAAGGTGTAATAGAATGGAATGGAAGGCGGAATGGAATGTGGAACTCAATGGAATGGAATGTGGACTGGAATTGTACGTAATGTGGAAAGGAATGGAATGGAATGCAATGGGAATATAATGTAATGGAATGTGGAAAGAAATATGGAATGGAAAGTGGAATGTAAGGCAATCGAACTGAATGGATTGTGGAATGGAATGGAATGGAATTTGGAATGCAATGGAATTGAATGGTATGTCAGATGGAACGGAAAGGAATGTGCAATGGGATGCCATGGAATGTGTAATGGAAAGGATTGGAATGTGTAATGGAATGGAAAGGAATGTGGAATGCAATGTTGAATGTTATGGAATGGAATATGGAATAGAATGGAATGGAAAGTGCAATGTAATGTGGAATGGAAAGGAATGTGGAGTGGAATGTGGAAGGGAATGGAATGGAACCGGGAATGCAAAGGAAAGGAATGGAAAGTGGAAAGGAATGGAATGGAATGGAATGGAATGAAATTTGGAATGGAAGGGAATGGAATGGAATGTGGAAAGCAATGGAATGGAATGTGGATTGG
This sequence comes from Pongo pygmaeus, assembly GCF_028885625.2. Lineage (NCBI taxonomy): Eukaryota > Metazoa > Chordata > Mammalia > Primates > Hominidae > Pongo > Pongo pygmaeus. Next base: position 45,018,422 of record NC_072397.2, on the reverse strand, counting down.
AATGGAATGGAATGGTATGTGGATGGGAAAAGAATGGAATTTGGAATGGAATGGAATGGAATGTGGATTGGAATGGATTGGAATTGTATGTGGATTGGAATGGAATGGAATGTGGAATGGAATGTGGAATGAAATTCACAATCAAATGGAATGGAATGGAATGTGGAATTGAATGGAATGTGAAATGGAAAGGAATTGAAAGTGAAATGGAATGGAATGAAATTTGGAATGGAATGGAATGGAATGTGGAATGCTATGGAATGGAATGTGGAATGGATTGGAATGGAATATGTAATGGAATTGAATGGAATGGAATGGGAAAATAAAGGAATAGAATGTGGAATGGAATGTGGAAAGCAATTTGCAATGGAACATGGAATGGAATGCAATCGAATAGAAAGGATTGTGGAATGCAGTGGAATGAAATGTGGAATGAAATGGAATGGAATGGAATGTGAAATGCAATGGAATGGAATGGAAAGGAAGGTGGAAAAGAATGGAATGGAATGCGGAACGGAATGTACAATGGAATGTGGAATGGAATGGAAGGGAATGTGGAATGGAATGGAATGAAATATGGAAAGGAATGGAATGGAATGGAACGGTAAAATAACGGAATGGAATGTGGAATGGATTGTGGATAGCAATATGAAATGGAATATGGAATGGAATGCAATTGAACAGAAAGGATTGTGGAATGGAATGGAATAGAATTTGGAATATAATGGAATTGAATGGAATGTGAGATGGAATGGAAAGGAACGTGGAATGGAATGGAATGGAACGGAATGTGTAATAGAATGGAATCCAATGTGTAATGGAAAGGAAAGGAATGCGGAATGCAATGGGGAATAGTATGGAAAGGAACGTGGAATGGAATGGAATGGAATGCGCAATGCAATGTGGAATGGAAAGGAATGGGGAGAGGAAGGTGGAAGGGAATGTATTGGAATCGGAAATGCATTGAAATGGAATGGAATGGAATGAAATGCGGAATGGAATGGAATGGAATGGATTGGAATGTGGAAAGTAATGGATTAGAATGTGGAATGCAATGTGGAACGGAATGGAATGGAATGTGGAAAGGAATGTGGAATGGAATGGAATGTGGAATTGAATGGAATGGAATGGAACGGAATGTATAATGGAGAGGAATAGAATGGAATGTGAAATGGAAATAGAAGGGAATGTTTAATGGAATGGCATGGAATGTGGAATGAAATGAAATGAAATGTGGAATGGAATGTAGAATGGAATACAATGGAAAGTGAAATGGAATGAAATGGAAAGTGGGATGGAATCTGAAATGGAATGTAACGAAATGGAGTTTAATGTGGAATGGAATGGAATGGAAAGGAATGTGAAATGGAAATAGAATCGAATATTTAAAGGAATGGAAGGGAATGTGGAATTTATTTCAATGGAATGTGAAATAGAATGTAATGGAATGTTGAATGGCATTGGGAATGGAATGAAACGGAATGTGGAATGGAATAGACTGGAAGGTGGAATGGAATGGAATGGAATGTGGAAAGCAAAGGAACGGAATGGAATGGAATGTGGAATGGAATGGAATGTGGAATGAAATGGAATGTAATGGAATGAAATGTGGAATTGAATGTAATGTTATGGAATGTGAAATGGAAATTGAATGGAATGCTTAATGGAATGGAATGGAATGTGGAAAGTAACGGAATGTAATGTGGAATAGAATGTGTAATGGAATGGAATGGAATGTGGAATGGAATGGAAAGGAAAGTGGAATGGAATGGAATGGAATGGAATGTGTAATGGAATTTAATGGAATGGAATTGAATGTGGAATGCAATGGAACTGAATGGAATGGAATGAGGAATACAATGGAATGGAATGTGGAATGGAATGGAATGGAATGTTGAATGCAATGGAATGGAACGTGGAATGAAACGTGGAATGGAATGGAATGGAATGGAATGGACTGGAATGTGGAATGGATTGTGGAATGGAACGTGGAATGGACTGGAATGGAATGGAATGGAATGTTGAATGGATTGGAATGGAATAGAATGGAATGAGGAATAGAATGGAAAGTAATTGAATATGGAATAGAATGGAATGGAATGGAATGTGAAATTAAATGTGGAATGGAATGGAACGGAATGTGGAATCGAAAGGAATGGAATGTGGAAAGGAATGGACTGGAATGGAATAGAATATAATGTGGAATGGAAGGGAATGAAATGTGGATTGGAAAGGAAAGGAATGTTGAATGGATTGGAAGGTGGAATGGAATGGAATGGAATGTGGAATGAAATGGAATCTAATGTGGAACGGAATGTGGAATAGAATGGAAAGGGATGTGGATTGGAATGTGGAATGGAAAGTAATGGAATGTGGAATGGAATGCAATGGAATGTGGAATGTAATAGAATGGAAACTGGAATGGAATGGAATGTGAAATGGAATGAAAAGCAATGTGACCGTGATGAGGGAATGGAATGTGGAATTGAATGAAATGGAATAGAATGTTGAATGGAGTAGAATGGAATGTGGAATGGAATGGAATGGAAAGGAATATGAAATGGAATGGAATGGAATGTCGAATGGAATCTGTAATGGAAAGTGGAATGGAATGGAAAGAAATGTGGATGGAATGGAATGGAATCTGGAATGGAATGGAAGGTAATATGGAATGGAATGGAATGGAAAGTCGAATGGAATGGAATGGAATGTGGAATGGGATGTTAAATGGAATGGAATAGAATGTGGAATGGAATATGGAAGGCAAAGAATTGGAATTGAACGGAATGTGGAATTGAAAGGAATGGAATTTGGAATGGTATTTAATGGAACGGAATGGAATGTGGAATGGAATATGGAATGGAATATGGAATGGAATGTGGGAAGTAATGCGGAATGGAATGTGGAATGTAATGGAATGGAATGTGGAGTGGAATGAGGAATTTAACGTGGAATGCAATGGAACGGAAAGTGAAATGGAAAGTGGAATGGAATGTGGAATGGAACGTGGAATGGAATTGAAAACAACGTGGAGATTAATGAAACGTGGAATGGAGTGGAAAGGAGCGTTTAATGGATTGTCGAATGGAATGCAATGGAATATGGAATGGAATGGAAAGGAATTTGGAATACAATGTGGAATGGAACGTGGAATGGAATGAGGTATGGAATGGAATGAAATGTGGAATGGAACAGAATGGAAGGGGAAAGGAATGTGTAATCGAATGTGTAATTGAACATGGAACGGAATGGATTGACATGGAATATGGAATGGAATGTGGAATGGAATGGAATGGAAGCTGTAATGGAATGGAAAGGAATGGAATGTGGAACACAATGGAATGGAATGGTACGTGGAAAGCAATGGAATGGAATGTGGAATGGAATGGAACGTGGAAAGGAATGGAATGGAATGTGGATTGGAATGGAATAGAAAGTGGAATGCAATGGAATAGAATGGAATGTGAAATGGAATGAGGAATGGAATTTGAAATGCAACGAAATGGAACATGGGATAGAGTGAAATGGAACCTGGAATGGAATGAAATGGAACATGGAATGGAATGGAATGGAACGTGGATAGCAAAGTAATGGAATATGGAAGGGAATGTGGAATGGAAATTCGGATGGAATGTGGAATGGAATTTCGGATGGAATGTGGAATGGAGTGGAATGGAATGTGGAATGGAATATGGAATGGAATGCAATGGAATGTCTCATGGAATGTGGAATGGAATGGAATGGAACGTGGAATGTAATGGGATGGAATGTGGATTGGAATGGAATGGAAAGTGGAATGCAATGGAATAGAATGGAATGTGAAATTGAATGCGGAATGGAATTTGAAATGCAATGAAATGGAACGTGGGATAGAGTGAAATGGAACCTGGAATGGAATGAAATGGAACACGGAATGGAATGGAATGGAACGTGGATAGCAAACTAATGGAATATGGAAGGAAATGTGGAATGGAATTTCGGATGGAATGTGGAATGGAGTGGAATGGAATGTGGAATGGAATATGGAATGGAATGCAAAGGAATGTGTAATGGAATGTGGAATGGAATGGAATGGAAGGTGGAATGTAATTGGATGGAATGTGGAATGGAATGGAATGGAATGTGGAATGGAGTTGAATGGAATGTGGAATGGAATGGACAGGAACGTGGAATAGAATGTGGAATGGAATGGAATGTTGAATGGAATGGAATGGAATGTGAAATAGAATGGAATGGAATATGGAATGGAATGGAATGGAATGTGGAATGCAATGGAATGGAATGGAATGACGAATTGAATGGAATGGAATGGAATATGCATTGGAATGGAATAGAAAGTGGAATGCAATGGAATGGAACATGGAATAAAATGTGGAATGGAATATGTAATGGAATGTGGAATGTAATTGAATGGAATATAATGGAATGTAATTGAATGTAAAATAATGGAATGTAATTGAATGGAATATAATGGAACGGAATGTGGAACAAACTGGAATGGAAAGGAATGTGGAATAGAATGGAATGCAATATTATGGAATACGGAATGGAAAGGAACGGAATGTGGAAAGCAATGAAATGGAAAGGAATGAGAAATTGAATGGAATGGAATATGGAATGGAATGGAATGGAAAGAGGAATGGAATCGAATGGAACGTAAAATGGAATGTGGAATGGAATTTGGGATGGAATGTGGAATGGAATAGAATGGAATGTGGAATGGAATGAAATGTAATGTGGGATAAAATGGAATGGAAGGGAATGAGGACTGGAATGTGGAATTTAATGTGGAATGGATTGGAATGGAATGTGGAATGGAACAGAATGTAATGTGAATCGGAATGGTACATGGAATGGAACGGAATGGAATGTGGATTGGAATGGAATGGAATGTGTAATGGAATGGAATAGAATGGAATGGAAAGGGAATTCGAATTTGGAATGGAATGTGAAATGGAATGTCGAAAGGAAAGTGGAATGGAAAGAGGAATGGATTGTGGAAAGGACTATGGAATGGAATGGAATGGATTGTGGAATGGAAAGTGGAATGGAATGGCAAGGAAAGTGTAATTGAATGTGGATTAGAAAGTGAAATGGAATCCTGAATGGAATGTGGAATGGAATTGAATGGAGAGTGGGAAGGAATGTGGGATGGAACGGAAAAAAATATAGAATGGAATGTAGATGGAACGTGATATGGAATGGAATTGAATGTACAATTGAAAGTGCAATTCAATGTAATGGGACATGGAATGGAAAGTGGATTGCAACGTGGAATGGAATGGAATGGGACGTGTAATGGAATGTGGAATGGAAAGCGGAAATGATGGAAAGGAATGTGGAATGGAATGCGAAATGGAATGGAATGGAATGGGGAATGGAAAGGAATGAAATGTGAAATGGAAAGTGGAATGGAATGTGAAATGGAAACTGGAATTGAATTTGGAATGGAATGGAATGGAAAGTGGAATGGAATGGAAAGTTGAATGAAATGGAATAGAACGAGGAATGGAACATGGAATGGAACGTGGAAAACAATGAAGAAAGGAAAGTGGAATGGAATGAAATGCAATGTGGAATGGAGAGGAATACAAAGTGGAATCAAATGTGGAACGGAATGGAATGGAATATGGAATGGAATGTGGAAAAGAATGTGGAGAGGAATGGAAAGGAATGAGGAATGGAAAGGAATGGAGCGTGGAATGGAATGGAATGCGAAATGGAATGTGGAATGGAACGTGGAATGGAGTGTGGAATGGAATGTGGAATGGAATGGAATGGAATGAGGAATGGAATGTGGTATCGAAAGTAAAGGAATGTGCAAAGGAATATGGAATGGAATGTGGAAGGGAATGTGGAATGGAACGCAATTTAATGAGGAATTGAATGTGCAATGGAACGTGTAATGGAAAGTGGAATGGAATGGAATGGAAAGTGGAATGGAATGTGGAATATAACGTGGAATGGAAAGTGGAATGGAATGGAATGGAACACAGAATGGAAGGTAAAATGAAATGGAAACGAATGTGGAATGGGTTGGAATGGAATTGAATGTGGAATGGAATGGAATGGAATGTGGAATTGAGTGGAATGGAATGTGGAAAGGAATGGAATGGGCTGTGGAATGGAATGGAATGGGATGTGGAGTGGTATGGAATGGAATGGAACGGAATGTGGAATGGAATGGAATGGAATGGAATGTGGAATGGAATGTGGAATGGAATGTGGAATGGAAACGAATGGATTATGGAATGGAAAGGAATGGAATGTGGAATGGAACGCAATGGAATGCGGAATGTAATGGAATTGAATAGAAAGTGTAATGGAATGGAATGGAATGTGAATGGAATGGAATGGATGTGGAATGGAATGGAATTGAATTTGGAATGGAATGGAATGGAATGTGAACGTAATGGAATGCAATGTGGAATGTGATGGAATGTAATGTGGAATGGAATGTGGAATGGAATGTAATTTAATGCCAAATGGAATGTGGAATTCAATGGAATGTTGAATGGAAGGTGGAATGGAATGGAATGGATTGTGGAATGGAATGTGGAATGGAATGGAATGGAAAGTGGAAAGAAATGTGGAATGAATAGTGGAATAGAATTTGGAATGAGATGTGTAAAGGAAGGTGGAATTCAACGGAATGGAATATGGCATGGAATGTGCAATGGAATGCTATGGAACTTGGAATGGAATGGAATGGAATGTGGAATGGAATGGAATGGAATATGGTGTGGAATGGGGAATGGAACGTGTAATGGAATGGAATATGATTTGGAATGTGGAATGGAAAGTGGAATAGAATGGAACGTGGAACAGAATAGAATGGAATGGAATGTGGAATGGAATGGAATGCAGTGTAATGAGGAAGGGAATGTGGAATGGAATGGAATGGAATGCGGAATTCAATGGAACGGAATGGAATGTGGTACGGAATGGAATGGAATGTGCAGTGGAATGTTGAAGGTATTGGAATGAAATGTGGAATGGAATGAACCCGAACGTGGAATGGAATGGAAAGGAAAGTGGAATGGAAAGGAATGAAATGTGGAATGGAATGGAATCGAATGTGGAATACAATTTAATGGAATGGAAAGGAATGTGGAATGGCATTGAATGGAATGTGGAATGGAAACTAGAATGGAAAGTGGAATGGAATGAAGTGGAATTTGTAATATAATATGGAATGGAATGGAATGGAATGGGTGTGGAATGGAATGGAATGTGGAATGGAATGGAATAGAATGTGCAATGGACTGTGGAACGGAATGGAATGCCATGGAATGCGGAATGGAATGGCAAGTGGAATGGAATGGTACGGAATGCAGAAAGGAATGTGGAATGGAACGTAGAATGGAATGGAATTGAAAGGGGAATTGAATGGAATTGATTGTTGAAAGGAATGGAATGGAAAGTGGAATTGACTTTAATGGAATGCGGAATGGAATGGAACAGAATGTGGAATTGAATGGAAATAAATGCGAAATGGAATGGAATGGAATTTGGAATGGAATGGAATGGAATAGAATTTGGATTGGAATGGAAGATGGAATGTAATGGAATTGAAACTGGAATGGACTGTGGAATGGAATGTGGAATGGAATGGAATGGAATGAAATGTGGAATGGAATATGGAATGGATTCTGGGATAGTATTTGGAATGGAATTGAATGGAATGTGGAATGGAATGCCAAGGAATGCGGATTGTAATGGAATTGAATAGAATGTGGACAGGAATGAAATGGAATGAAAGAAAATGTGAATTGGAATGGAATCAAATGTGGAATGGAATGGAAATAAATGTGGAATGGAATGGAATGGAATATGGACAGGAATATGGAATGGAATGTGGAAAAGAATGGAATGGAATGTGGAATGGAATAGAATGGAATGGAATGTGAATGGAAGGGAATGGAATGTGGAATGGAATGGAATGGAATTTGAAATGGAATGCAATGGAATATGAATGGAATGGAAAGGAATATGGAGTGGAATGGAAACGAATGTGTAATGAAATGTGGAATGGAATGTGGAGTGGAATGTAAAGGAATGTGGAATGAAATGTGGAATGGAATATGGAATGCAATGCAAAGCACAATGGAAGGTGGAATGGAATGGAATGGATGTGGAATGGATTGTGGAATGGAATGGAATGGAATGTCGAATGGAATGGAATGGAATGTCGAATGGTACGTGGAATGGAATGTGGAATGGAATGGAATGGAATGTGGAATGGAATGTGGAATATAATTGAAAGTAATGTGGAATGGAAAGTTGAATGGAATAGTATGGATCTGGAATGGAATGCAATGGAATGTGGAATGGAATGTGGAATGGATTGGAATGGAATGTGGCATGGAATTTGGAATGGATTATGTAACAGAATGTGGAATGGAATGTAATGGAATGTGGAATGGAATGTGGAATTTAACTGAATGGAATGTAGAATTGAGTAGAATTGAATTTGGAAAGGAATGGAATGGAAACTGGAATGGAATGGTATGGAATGCGGAATGAAATGGAACGCACTGTGGAATTGAAAGGTATTGAATGTGGAATGGAAAGGAATGGAATGGAATGTGCAATGGAATGAAATGGAATATAATTTGGACTAGAATTGAATCGAACGGAATGGAATATTGAATGGAAAGGAATGGAATGGACTGTGGAATGGAATTAGCAATGGAATGGAACGGATTATGGAATGGAATGGAATGAAATGTGGAATGGAATATGGAATGGATTCTGGAATGGTATATGGAATGGAATGGAATGGAATGTGGAATGGAATGCAATGGAAAGTGGAATGTAATGGGATTGAATGGAATGTGGACAGGAATGGAAAGAAATGAAACAGAATGTGGACTGGAATGGAATGGAATCTGGAATTGAATGGAAATAAATGTGGCATGGAATGGAATGGAATGTGGACTGGAATATAGAATGGAATGTGGAATGGAATGGAATGGAATGTGAATGTAATGGAATGGAATGGAATTTCTAATGGAATGGAATGGAATATGAATGCAATGGAATGGAAAGTGGAATGGAATGGAAAGAAATGTGGAATGGAATGTGGAATGGAATGCAGTGGAAAGCGGAATGGAATGTGGAATGGAATGGAATGCGGAATGGAAGCTTGAATGGAAAGTGGAATGTAAAGAAATGGATCCTGGAATGCAACATGGAACGGAATGGAATGCAACTTGTAATGGAATGTGGAATGGAATGTGGAATGGAAGGTGGAATGCAACGTGGAATTTAATGTAATGGAATGTGTAAAGGCAAGTGGAATGGAACGTGGAATGGAATGGAATGGAAAGTGAAATGGAATATTGAATGGAATCTGTAAAGGAATGGAATGCAATGTGAAATGGAATGTGCAATGTAATGACATGGAATGGAGAATGGAATGTGGAATGGAATGGAATGGAATGGAATGGAATGCGGAATGGAATGTGGAATGGAATTGAATAGAATGTGTAATGGAACGGAATGGAATGTGGAATGGAATGGAGTGGAATGGAATGGTAAATGGATTGTGGAATGGAACGTGGAATGGCATGAAGTGGATCGTGGAATGGAATGGAATGGAATGTAGAGTGGAATGTAATGGAAAGTGGAATGCAATGTGGAATGGAATGGAAAGTAACATGGAAAGGAATATGGAATGGAATGTGTAATGGAAAGTGAAACGGATCCCAATGGAATGTGTAAAGGATTGCGGAATAGAACGTGGACTGCAAAGTGCAATGGAATGGTATGTAATGTGGAATGGAATGTGGAATGGATGGTGGAATGGAAAGTGCAATGGAATGGAATGTAACATGGAATGAAATTTGGAATGGAATGGAAAGGAATGTGGAATGGAATGTAGAATGGAACGTGGAATGGAATGGAATGGAATGCAATGTTTAATTGAATGTGGAATGGAATGAGAAATGGAAGGTGGAATGGAAAGTTATGGAACGTGGAATGGAACGTGGAATGGAGTGTGGAATGGAATTTTATGAAATGTGGAATGGAATGTGGAATGGAATGGAATGTGGAATGGAATGTGAAATGTAATGGATCGTGGAATGGAATGTACAATGGAATGGAATGGAATGTGGAATGGAATGTGGAATGGAATGGAATGCTTAAAGGAATGGAATGGAATGCACTGTGGAATTGAATGGATCTCAATGTGGAATGGAATGGAATGGAATGTTGAATGGAATGGAATGGAATGTGGAATGGAATGTGGAATGGAATGTGGAATCGAATGGAATGGAATGTGGAATGGAACGGAATGGAATGGAATGTAGAATGGAATGGAATTGACTGAGGAATGGAATGGAATGTACTGTTGAAAGTAATGGAATGGAATGCAATGTGGAATGGAATGGAAAGCAATGTGGAATGGAATGGAATGCAATGTGGAATGGAAAGTAATGGAATGTGGAATGGAATGGAATGGATTATTTAACAGAACACGGAATGGAATGGAAAGGATTCGAATGGAATTTAATATAAAGGAATGGAATGTGGAGTCGAATGGAATGGAATATGGACTGGATTAGAATGGAATGTGGAATGAAATTTCGAATGGAACGTAATGGAATGGAATGCAAAGTGGAATGGAATGGAATGGAATGTGGAATGGACTGGAATGGAAGGTGGAAGAGAATGTGGAATGGAGTGCAGTTTGGTTTGGAATCGTATGAAATGTGGAATGGAATGGAATGGAATGTGGAATGGAATGGAATGGAATGTGGAATGGAATGGAATGGAATGTGGATTGGAATAGAATGGAAAGTGTAATGGAAGGTGGACAAGATTGGAATCCAATGTGTTATAGAATTTGGAATGGAATAGAACGGAATGTGGAATGCAATGGAATGGAATATGGAATGGAATTGAGTGGAATGTTGAACGGATTGTGGAATGGATTTGAATGGAATGTGCAATGGAATGGAATGGAATGTGGATTGGATTACAATGGTATGTGGGATGGAATGAAATGGAAGGCAGAATGGAATCGAATGGAATGTGGAATTGAATGGATTGGAATTTAATGTGGAATGAAATGGAATGAAATGTTGAATGAAGTGTTTAATGGAATGGAATGAAAAGTTGAATGGAATGTGGAATGGAATGGAATGGAATGTGGAATTGAATGTGGAATGGAATGGAATGGAAATTGGAATGGAATGGAATGGAATGCAAAGGAATGTGGAATGGAATGAAATGAGGAATGGAATGGAATGGAATGGAATGCAAAGGAATGTGGAATGTAATGGAATGTGGAAGGGAATGGAATGCAATGTGGAAGGGATTGCAAAGGAATGTGGAATGGAATGGAATGGAATGTGGAATCGAATGGAATGGAATGTGGAATGGATTGTGTAACGGATTGGAATATGGAGTGTAATAGAATGGAATGTGGAATGGAGTACGGAATGGATTGGAAAGGAATGGAATGGAAGGGGGAATGGAATGGAAGGGGGAATTGAATTCAATGGAATGTGCAATGGAATGGAAAGGAATATGGAATGGAATGGAATCAAATGGAATGCGGAATGGAATGGAATACAATGTGGAACGGAATGGAATGGAATGTGGAATTCAATGCAAGGATCGTGGAATGGAATGTGGAAAGGAACGTGGAATGAAACCCGGAATGGAGTGAAGTGGAGTGAGGTATGGAACGGTGAACGGAACGTAGAATGGAATGCAAAGGAATGGAATGTGGAATGGAATGGAATGAAATGTGGAGTGGAATGGGATGGAATTTACAATGGAATTAGGAATGGGATAGTATGGAATGCAATTTAATGTGGAATGGAATGGAATGTGGAATGGAATGGAATGTAATTTGAAATGCAATGGAACGGAATGGAATAGAAATAGGAATGGAATGGAATGGAATGTGGAATGGATTGTGGAATGGATTGGAAGGGAATGGAATGAAATGTGGGATGGACTGTGGAATACATTGGAATGGAATGTGGAACGGAATTTGAAATGGAATGGAATGGAATGGAATGGAATGTGGAATGGAATGGAATGGAATGTGGAATGGATTGGAATGGAATGTGAAATGGAATAAGAAATGAATTGGAGTGGAATGTGGAATGGAATGGACTGGAATGAAATGGAATGGTATGTGGAATGGAATATAATGGAATGTGGCATGGTTTGTGGAATGGATTGGAATGGAATTGAAAGCAATGTCTAATGGATTGTGGAATAGATTGGAATGGAATGTGGAATGGAATGTGAAGTAGAAAGGAATGGAAATTAATGGAAAGTGGTATGGAATGGAATGGAATGTGGAATGAAATTTAAGGGAATTCAATGTGGAATGGATTGGAATGGAATGGAATGGAATGGAATGAGGAATGGAATGGAATGGAATGAGGAATGGAATGGAATGGAATGAGGAATGGAATGTAACGGAATGTGGAATGAAAAGGAATGGAATGCGGAATGGAAATGAATGGAATGCGGAATGGAACGGAATGGAATGTGGAATGGAATTTAATGGAATGTGGAATGGAATGGAATGAAATAGAACGGAATGCCATGTGGAATGGAATGGAATGGAATGTGGAATGGAATGGAATGGAATGTGGAATGGAATGGAATGGAACGTGTAATGGAATGGAATGGAATGTGGAATGCAATGGAAAAGAATTGAATGGTATGGAATGGAATGCTTAATGGCATGGAATGGAATGTTGAATGAAATTGAATGGAATGTTTAATGAATTGTGGAATGGATTGGAATGGAATGTGGAATGGAATGTGAAATGGAATCAAACGGAATGAAATGTGTAATGGAAAAGAATTGAAAGTGGAATAGAATGGAATGGAATGCAATCAGGAATGGAATGTAATGCAATGGAATTGAATGGAATGGAATGCGCAATAGAATGTAATGGAAAGCGGAAGAAAATTGAAAGTATTATGGAAAGGAATAGAATGGAATGGAATGGAATGGAATAAGGAATGCAATCGAATGGAATGTGGAATGAAATGTGAAATGGAATGGAATGGAATATTGCATGGAATGTGGAATGGAAAGGAATGGAATGTGGAATGGAATGGAATGGAATGGAATGGACCATGGAATGGAATGGAAGGGAATGGAAAGGAATGTTGAATGGAATGCAATGCGGAATGAATTGTAAAGCAAAGTGGAATGGATTGGAATGGAATGTGGAATGGAAAGGAATGGAATGTGGAATGGAATGGAATGGAGTGTGAAATGGAATGTGGAATGGAATGGAAAGTCCAGTGGAATTGAATGCAATGTGGAATGTAATATGGAATGGAGTGGAATGGAATGGAATGGAAGGTGGATTGCAACAGAAAGGAATGTGGAATGGAATGGAATAGAATGGGGAACGGAATGCAATTGAATGTGGAATTAAATGGAAAGAATCATGGAATGGAACATGGAATGGAACAAGTAACGGAACGTGGAATGTAATAGAATGGAAAATGCAATGGAACGTGGAATGGAATGGAATGTAGTGTGGAATGGAATTGAATACAATGTGGAATGAAATGGAATGGAATGTGGAATGGAAAAGAATGTGGAATGGAATATGGAATGGAATGGAATGCAGGGTAATGTGGAATGGAATGCGGAGTGCAATGGAATGGAATTTCGAATGGAATGGAATGGATTGTGGAATGGAATGGAATGGAATGAAATGTGAATGGAATGGAATGGAATATGGAAAGGAATGGAATGGAATCTGGAATGGAATGGAAGGCGGAATGGAAAGTGGAACGTAATGGAATGGAATGTGGAATGGAATGGAATCTAATGTGGAATGGAATGTGGAATGGAATAGAATGTGCAATGGAAGGTGGAATGGAATGGAATGGAATGCTGAATGGAATGTGGAAATGAATGGAAAGTAACGTGGAATGGAATGTGGAATGGAATGGAATGGAATTTGGAGTGGAATGTGGAATGGAACTTGGAATGAAACCTGGAATATAATGTAACTTGGAATGGAATGTATTGGAATGGAACATGGAATGGAATTGAATTTAATGGAATGGAATGTGGAATGTAATGGAATGTAATGTAATGTCGAATGTGATTTATAATGGAATTGAACGGAATGGGGAATGGAATGAGGAATTGAATCTTTTGAATGTGGAATGCAATGTTAAATGGAATGGAATGTGGAATGAAATGGAATGGAATGTGGAATTCAATTGAACATAATGGAAGGCGGAATGGAATGGAATGGAATGGCGTGTAATAGGATGTGGAATGGAATGGAATGCAATGTGGAATGGAATATGGAATGGAATGTGATAGAATATCGAATGGAATGTGATGCAATGTGGAATGGAATGCAGAATGTAATGGAAAGGAATGTGGAAGGAAATTAAATGGATTGTGGAATGGAATGGAATGGAATGTGGAATGGAATATGGAATGGAATGGGATGCAATGTGGAATGGAATGTGGAATAGAATGGAATGGAACATGGAAAGGAATATGTAATGGAATGGAATGTGGAGAGGAATGCAATGGAATGCGTAATGGAATGTTGAATGGAATGTAGAAAGGAACGTGGAATGGAATGTGCAAAGTATTGTGGAATCGAATGGAATGGAATGTGGAATGGAACGTGAAATGGAATGTGGAAAGGCCCGTGGACTGAAATGTGGAATGGAATCGAATGGAAGGTGGAAAGGGATTTGGAATGCAATGGTATGGAAAGTGGAAAGGAATGGAATGGAAGGTGGAATGGAATGTGGAATGCAATGGAATGGAATGTCGAAAAGGAATGTGGAGTGGAATTGATCATGGAATGTAATTGAATGAAATGGTTTGTGGAATGGAATTGAATAGAATGGAATGGAATGTGGAATGGAATGGAATGGAACGTGGACTGGAACGTGGAACGGATTGGAATGGAAGGTGGAATGGATTGTGCAATGGAATGGATTGGAATGTGGAAGGAAATGTGGAAGGGAATGGAATAGAATGGAATATGGAACGGAATGGAATGGAATGGAATGTGGAATTCAATGGAACAGAATGGAATGTGGAGTGGAATGGATCGGAATGTGCAATGGAATGGAATGGAATGTGTAATGGAATGGAATGGAATGTGGAATTGATTGGAAATGTACATGGAATGGAATGGAATGGAATGTGGAATGGAATGGAATGGAGTAGAATGTGGACTGTAATGCAAAGGAATGGAACGGAATGTGGAATGGAATGGAATGGAATGGAATGTGGAATGGAAGGTTGAATGGAATGGAATGGAATGTGGAATGGATTCTTGAATGGAATGTAATTGATTGCGGAACGGAATGGAATGGAAAGTAGAATGGAATATGGAATAGGATGTGGAGTTGTATGTGGAATGAAACGGATTGGAATGAGAAATGGAATGGAATGGAATGAGGAATGGCATGGAATGCAATGTAAATGAAATTGGAAAGGAATGGAATGTTGAATTGAATATGGAATGGAATGGAATGGAATGGAAAGTGGAATGGTATTTAATGGAATGTGGAATTCAATGGAAAGAAATAGAATATGTAATGGAATGGAATTGAATGGAATGGAATGGAATGCGGAATGGAATGGAATGGAATATGGAATGGAAGGGAAAGTGGAATAGAATGGAATGGAATGTGAATTGGAATGGATTGTAATGGAATGGAATGTGGAATGGAATAGAATGGAATGGAATGGAATATGGAATGCAATGCAATGGAATGAGGAATGGAATGGTATGGAATGTGGAGTGGAATGTGGAATGGAATGGGATGAAAGGTGGAATGAAATGGAAAGGAATGGAATGTGGAATGGAAAGGAACTGAATGTAGAATGGAATGTAATGGAATGTGAAATGGAATGTGGAATGGAAAGTGGAGAGGAATGGAATGGAATGTGGAACGGAAGGTGGAATGGAATGGAATAGAATGTGAAATGGAATGTGGAATGGAATGGAATGTGGAATGGCGTGGAATGGAATGTGGAATGGAATGTGGAATGGAATGAAATGGAATGTGGAATGGAATGGAATGAAATGTGGAGTTGATTGTGGAACGGAATGGGCTGGAATGCGAAATGGAATGAGAAATGGAATGTGGAATGGAATTGAATGCAATGTGGAATGCAATGGAATGCCTAAGGGAATGTAATTGAATGCAGAATGGAATGGAATGGAATGTGGAATGGAATGAAAGGAATGTAGAATGAAATTGAATCGAATGGAATGGAAAGTGTAATGGAATGGAATGGAACATGGAATGGAATGTGGAATGGATTGCAATGGAATGTGGAATGGAATGGAATGGAATGTGCAATGGAATGGAGTGGAATGGAATGGAATGGGGTGGATTGTGGAAGTGAATGGAAAGTGGAATGGAATGTGAAATGGAATGGAGTGGTATGTGGAAAGGAATGTGGAATGGAATGCGGAAAGGAATTGAATGTGTAAAGAAAGGGAATGGAATGTGTAAAGTAACGGAATGGAGTGTGTAACGGAATGCAATTGAATGTGGAATGGTAAGGAATGGAATGTGGAATGGAATGGAATGGAATGAAATTTGGAATGGAAAGAAATGTAATGGAATGTGGAATGGAATGGAATGGAATGTGGAATGGAATATGGAATGGAATGTGATGCAATTTAGAATGGAATGTGGAATGGAATGGAATGGAATGGAATGTGGAGTGGAATGGAATTGAATGGAATTGAATGTGGAATGCAATGGAATTGAATGGAACAGATGTGGAATGGAATGGAATGGAATGTGGAATGGAATGTGGAAAGGAATGGCATGGAATATGGATTGGAATCTGGAATAGAATGGAATGAAATCGAGTGGAATGGAATATTGAAGGAAATGGAATGGAATGTGGAACGGAATGTAATGGAATGTGGAATACAATAGAATGTGGAATGGACAGAGGAATTAAGAGGAATGGAATGTGGAATGGAATTTGGAATGAAATGGGTTGAAATGTGGAATGGAATGTGGAAAGTAATGGAATGGAATGGAATGTGCAATGGAATGGAATGTATTGAAATGTGGAACGGAATGGAAAGGAATGTGGAACGGAATGGAATGCAATGTGGAACGGAATGTAGAAGCTATTGGAAAGGAATTTGGAAAGGAAATTGGAATGGAATGGAATTAAATGTCGAATGGACTGGAGTGGAATGTGGAATGCAATTCAATGGAAAGTGGAATGAAACTGAATGGAATGGGATGGAATGGGATGTGGAATGGAATTGAGTGGAATGTGGAATGCAATGTGGAATGGAAAGAGGAATGGAATTGAATGTGGAATGGAATGTGGAATGGAATGGAATGGAATGTGGGTTGGATTGTGGAATAGAATGGAGTGGAATGTGGAACGGAATGTGGAATGCAGTGGAATGGAAAGTAGAATGCAATGGAATACAATGGAATTGAATGCAGTAGACAGTGGACTGGAATGGAATGTAATGTGGAATGGAATGGAATTCAATGGAATGTGAAACGGATTGGAAAAAATGTGGAATTGAATGGAATGGAATGAGGAATGGAATGTGGAATGGATTGGAATGTGGAATGGAATGGAACGGAAAGTGTAATGGAATGGATTGGAACCTGGAATGGAATGGAATATGGAATGCAATGGAACGGAAAGGAATGTGGAATGGAATGTGGAGAGTAATCTGAATGGAATGAAATGGAATGTTGGATGGAACTTGAAATGGGATGGAAAGCAACGTGGAATGGAATGTAGAATGGAATAGAATGGAATGTGGAATGGAATGTTGAATGGATTGTGATGGAAGGTGGAAAGGAACGTGGAATGGAACGTGGAATGTAGTGCAATGGAAAGTGCAATGGAATGTGGAATGCAATGTGGAATGGAATGTGGAATGGCATGTCTAATTTAATGTGGAATGGAATGTGGAAAGGTAGGGAATGGAATGTGGAAAGGAAAGAATAATGCAATGTGGAATGGAGTGTGGAAAGCAATGTCAAATTTAATGTGGAATGGAATGCAGAATGCAATGGAATGGAATGTGACATGGAATGGAATGGAATGGAATGAGAAATGGAATGGAATGGAAAGTGGAATGAAAGGGAATGGAATTTGGAAAGTAATGTGAAATTGAATGGAATTGAGTGGAGTGGAATAAGGAATGGAATGGAATGAAATGTGGAAAGGAGTGGAATGGAATGGACAGGAATGTGGAATGGAATGTACAATTGAATTGAATGGAATGGGGAATGGAATGGAATGGAATGTGGAATGTAATGAAAAGGAATGTGTAATGGAATGGAATCGAATGTGGAATGAGGAATGGAATGTGGAATTCATTGTAAAATGGAATGTGGAATGGAATGTGGAATGGAATGTAAAATGGAATGTGGAATGGAATGTGAAATGAAATGTGGAATGGATTGTGTTATGGTATGAAATGGAACGTGGAATGGAAAGGAATGGAACGTGCAATGGAATGGAATGGAATGCGGAATGGAATGTAAAGGAACGTATGAAATGTGGAAAGGAATGGAATGGAAAGTGAAATAGAATGTGGAATGGAATGGAATGGAACGTGGAATATAACGTGGAATGGAAAGTAGAATGGAACGTGCAATGGAACGTGGAAAGGAATATGTAATGGAATGAATAATGGAATGCATTGGAATGTGGAATGAAAGGAAATGGAATGCGAAATGTAATGTGGAATGGAAAGTGGAATGGAATTTAATGGAACGTGGAATGGAATGGAATGGAACGTGGAATGGAATGCAATGGAGTGTAGAATGGTAGGGACTGGAATGTGGAATGGAACGTGGAATGGAATAAGGAATGAAATGTGGAACGGAATTGAATGTAAAGTGGAATTGAATGGAATGCAACGTGGAATGGAATGAATTGGAATATGGAATGGAAGGGAACGGAATGTAATGTAATGAGGAATAAAATGGAATTGAATGTGGACCTGAATGGAATGGAAAGTGGAATTGAATGGAATAGATTGCAATATGTAATGGCATGCAATGGAATGTGGAATTGAATGCAATGGAATGTGGAATGGAATGGAATGGATCGTGAATGGAATGTGGAATGGAATGTGGAATGGAATGTGAAATGGAATGTGGAATGTAATCTTAAATGTAATGTGGAATGATTTGTGGAATGGATTGAAATGGAACTTGGAATAGAATGGAATGGAACGTTAAATGGAATGAAATGGAATGTGGAATGGAAGGTCGAATGGAATGGAATGGTATGTGGAATGGAATTGAATGGAATGTGGAATGGAATGTGATGACATGTGGAATGGATTGGAAAGGAATATTATGGAATGTGGAATGGAATGGAATGAAACGGTATGGAATGTGGAATGGAATGGAATGGAACGTGGAAGGGAACGTGGAATGGAAGGTCTATAAGGACGTGCATTGGAACGTGGAATGGAAAGTGGAATGGAATGAGTAACGGAATGTAATGGAAAGTGGAATAAAAGGAAAAGGCATGCGGAATGAATGTGGAAAGGAATGTGGAATGGAAAGTATAATGGAGTGGAATGTGGAATGGAATCCATAATGTGGACTCAAATGGAATGAAATGTGGAAAAGAATGTAATGGAATTTAGAATGGAACGTGGAATAGAAGGGAATGTGGAATGGAATGCAATGAAATGTGGAAAGGAATGAGGAAGGGAATGGAATGGAATGGAATGTGCAATGGAATGGAATGGAATGAGGAAAGCCTTGGAATCGTTTGTGGAAAGGAATGGAATGATTGGAATGTGGAACGGAATGGAATGCAATGTGGAACAGAATGTGGAATGGAATGGAATGTGGAATGTGTAATGTGGAACGGAATGGAATGTGGAATGGAATGGAAATGAGTTTAATGTGGAAAGGAATGGAATGAAAAATGGAATGGAAAAGAATGTGGAATGGAATAGAATGGAATGTGGAATGGAATGGAATGGAATGCAGAATGGAATGGAATGGAATGGAATGTGGAGTGGAATTGAATGGAATGGAAAGCAAAGTGTAATGGAATGTGGAATGGAATGGAATGGAATGTGGAATGGAATGTGGAATGGAATGGAATGGAATGTGGAATGGAATTTGTAATGGAATGGAATGGAATTTGTAATGGAATGGAATGGAATGGAATGTGGAAAGGAATGGAATGGAATGGGGAATGGAATGGAATGGAATGTGGAATGGAATTTGGAATGGAATGCAATGGAAAGTGGAATGGAATTTGTAAAGGAATAGAATGGAATGTGGAAGGGAATGGAATGGAATGTGGATTGGAATGGAATGGAATGTGGAATGGAAAGTGGGAGGAATGGAAAGGAACGAAAAGGAGTGGAAGGTGGAATGGATTGGAATGGAATGTGGAATGGAATGGAATGGAATGTGGAATGTAAAGTGCATCGCAATGGAATGGAATGGAGTGGAATGGGATATGGAATTTAATGGAACGGAATGTGGAATGGAATGGAATGGAACTTGGAATGGAAGGTGGAATTGATTGGAATGGAAGGTGGAAGGGAATGGAATGTGGAAGGGAATGTAATGAAATGTGGAATGGAATGGAATGGAATGTGGAATTTAATGGAATGGAATGTGGAATGGAAATTGAAATTGAATGGAATGGAAAATGGAATGGAATGTGGAATGGAATGGAATGAAATGGAATGGAATGCCTAATGGGATGTGGAATGGATTAGAATTTGGAACGGTATATGGAATGGAATGGAATGTGGAAAGCAACTTGCACTGGAATTAGGAATGGAACCTGGAATTGAACGTGGAATGGAAAGAGTAATGAGGAATGGAATGGAATGGAATGTGGAATGGAATGGAATAGAATGTGGAATGGAATGGAAGGAAATTTGGAATGTATTGGAATGGAATTTGGAATGGAATGTCGAAGGGAATGGAATGGAATGTGGAATGGAATGGAATGCAATGTGGAATGGAATGGAATGGAATGGATTGGGGACTGGAATTCAGTGGAATGGAATGGAATGTGGAATGGAAAGGAAGGGAAAGTGGAATGGAATGTCGAACGGAATGGAATGGAATGTGGAATGGAATGTTAAACGGAGTCGAATGAAATGTCTAATGGAATAGACTCGAAAGTGGAATGGAATGGAATGGAGTGGAATGTGGAAAAGAATGGAACTTGGAATAAAATGGAATGTGGAATGGAATGGAACTCAACGTGGAATGGAAGGGAATGGAATGTGGATTGGAATGAAATGGAATGTGTAATGGCATGGAATGGAAGGAGGAAATGAAAGGATAGTGGAATGGAATGGAAACGAATGTGGCACGGAGAGGAATGGGGGGTGGAATAAAACATGTAATGGAATGGAATTGAATGTGGAATTCAATTGGGAATGTAATGAAATGGCATGGAATGTAGAATGCAATGGAATGGAATGTGGAAGGGAATGTGGAATGGAATGGAATGGAATTGAAAGGAATGTGGAAGGGATTGGAATGGAATGTGGAAGGGATTGGAATGGAATGTGGAATGGAATGGAATGGAATGTGGAATGGAATGAAATGGAATGGAATGGAATGGAATGCGTAATGGGATGTGGAATGCAATAGAATCTGGAATGGAATATGGAATGGAATGGAATAGAATGTGGAATGGAATGTGGAATTCAGGAGAATGGAATGTGGAAGGGAATGGATTGGAAAGTTCATTGCAATAGAAAGGAATGTGGAATGGAATGGAATAGAATGGAATGTTTAACGGAATGGAATGGAATGGAATATGGAATGGAATTTGGAATGGAATGTACTGGAATGTGGAATGGAATCTGATGGAATGGAATGTGGAATGGAATGTGGAAATGAATGTGTAACGGAATTGAATGGAACGTGGAATGGAAGGTGGAATGGAAAGGAATGGAAAGTTTAATGGAATGGAATGGAATGTGGAATGGAATGCAATGGAACGTGGAATGGAATGTGGAATGAAATGGAATGGAAAGTGGAATCGAGCTTGGAATGGAATGGAATAGAACGTGAAATGCAAAGTGGAATGGAACGTGGAATGGAAAGTGGAATGGTGCGTGGAATGGAATCTGTAATGTGGACTGGAATGGAAAGAAATGTGGAAAGGAATGGAATGGACTGTGGAATGGAATGTGGAATGGAATGGAATGTGGAATGTAGTGGAATGGAATGTGGAAAGGAATGTGGAAGGCTTGGAATGGTATGTGGAATGGAATGGAATGATTGGAAAGTGGAACGGAATGGAATGGAATGGAATTGAATGTGGAATGGAATGGAACGTGGAATGTGGAATGGAATGGAAAGGAGTGGAATATGGAATGGAATGGAATGGAAAGTGCAATGGAAAGAATGTGGAATGGAATGGAATTGAATGTGGAATTGAATGGAATGCAACATGTAATGGAATGGAATTGAATGGAATGTGGACTGGAATGGAATGGAATGGAAAGCAATGTGGAATGGAATGTGGAATGGAATGTGGAAGGGAATGTAATGGAATGTGTAATGGAATTTGTAATGGAATGTAACGGAATGTGGAATCGGATGGAATGGATTGTGGAATGTAATGGAATGGAATGTGGAATGGAATGGAATGGAACGAGGAATGGACAGGAATGAAATGTGAAATGGAATGGAATGGAACATGGAATGGAATGTGGACGGCAATTGAATGGAATGGAATAGAATGGGATATGGAATTGAATGGAATGGAAAGAGGAATGGAATGGAATGGAACTTGGCATGGAAGGTGGAATGGATTGGAATGGAAGGTGGAATGGAATGGAGTATGGAAGAGAATGTAATGGAATGTGGAATGGAAAGTGAAATTCCATGGAATGGAATGTGGAATGGAAATTGGAATTGAATGGAATGGAAAGTGGAATGGAATGCGGAATGGAATGGAATGGAATGGAATGGAATGGAATGGAATGGAATGGAATGGAATGAAATGGAATGGAATGGAGTATGTAATGTAATGGAATGGAATGGAATTGAACGTGGAAAGGAATGGAATGGAATGAGGAAAGGAACTTGCAATGGTATTAGGAATGTAACCTGGAATTCAACGTGGAATGGAAAGTGTAATGTGGAATCGAATGGAATGGAATGTGGAATGGAATGGAATAGAATGATGAATGGAATGGAAGGGAATATCGAATGGTTTGGAATGGATTGGGGACTGGAATGAAATGGAATGGAATGGAAAGTGGAATGGAAAGGAAAGGAAAGTGGAATTGAATGTCGAATGGAGTGGAATGGAATGTGGAATGGAATGTGGAATTGAATGGAATGGAAAGTGGAATGGAATGGGAAATGGAATGTGGAATGGAATGGAATCGAATGTGGAATGGAATGGAATGGAATAAGGAAAGGAAGGGAATTTGGAATGAAATGGAATGTGGAATGGAATGGAACTGAACATGGAATTGAAGGGAATGAAAAGTGGAATGGAATGGAATGGAACGTGGACTGGAATGGATTGGAAAGGAATGGAATGTGGAATGGTAAGCAATGGAATGTGGAATGAAATGTGGAATGGCATGGAATGGAATGTGGAAAGGAATGGAATATGGAAAGGAATGTGGGGGAATGTGGATTGCAATGGAATGGAATGGAATATGGAGTGAAACGGAAGGGATTTTGGAATGAAATGGAATGGAATGTGGAATGGAATGGAATGGAATGTGGGATGAAATGGAAGGGATTGTGGAATGGAATGTAATGGAATATGGAATGTGATGGAATGGAATGGAATGTGGAATGTGATGGAATGGAATGGAATGTGGACTAGAATGCAATGGAATGGAATGGAATGTGGAATGGAATGGCATGTACAGTGGAATGGAATGTGGAATGCAATGAAATGGAATGGAATGGAATGTGGAATCGAATCTGCAATTGAATGGAAAGGAAAGTGGAATTAAATGAAAAATGGAATGGAATAGGATGTGGAAAGCAATGTGAAATGGAAAGAAATGAAATGTGGAATGGAATGATATGTGAAATTGAATGAGGAATGGAATGGAATAGAATGAAATGGAACGTGGAATGTAATGGAATGGAATGTGGAATGGAATGGAATGTAATGTGGAAAGGAAATTGGAATGGAATGGAATGGAATGTGGGATGGAATGTGGAATGGATTGGAAAGGAATGGAATGGAATGGAATGAATAACGGAATGTAAGGGAATGGAATCGAACGTGGAATGGAATGGAATGGAATTTGGAAAGGAACTTGCAATGGAATTAGTAATGGTACCTGGAATTGAACGTGGAATGGAATGTGGAATGTGGAATGGAATGTAATGGAATGTGGAAAGGAATGGTAAAGATTGGGGAATGGAGTGTAAGGGAATGTGGAATGGATTTGAATGGAATGTGGAATGGAATATGGAATGGAGTGGAATGGAATGTGGAATGGAATGGAATGTAAAGGATTGGGGACTGGAATGCAGTGGAATGGAATGGAAAGTGGAATGGAAAGGAATGGAAAGTGGAATGGAATGTCGAATGTAATTGAATGGAATGGAATGTGGAATGGAATGTGGAATTGAATGGAATGGAGAGTGGAATGTAATGTTAAATGCAATGGAATGGAATGTGGAACGGAATGTGGAATGGAATGGAATCGAATGTGGAATGGAATGGAATGAAACGGAATATGTAAATAAATGGAATTTGGAATGAAATGGAATGTAGAAAGGAATGGAACTGAACATGGAATGGAAGGGAATGAAATGTGGAATGGAATGGAATAGAATGTGGAATGGCTTGGAATGGAATGTGAAATGGAAAGGATAGTGGAATGGAATGAAATGGAATGAGGAACAGAAGAGAATGGAAGGTGGAATTGAACCTCGAATGGAACGGAATTGAACGTGGAATGCAACTGGCAGTGGAATGAAATGGCATGGAATGTGGAATGCAATGGAATGGAATGTGGGAAGGAATGAGGGACGGAATGGAATGGAATGTGGAATGGAATGGAATGGAATGGAATGGAATGGATTGTGGAATGGAATGGAATTAAATGGAAAGGAATGTGGAAAGGAATGGAATGGAATGTGGAATGGAATGGAACGCGTAATGGGATGTTGAATGGAATAGAATGTGGAATGGAATGGAATAGAATGTGGAATGGAATTGTAATTGAAGGAAAGGGAACGTGGAAGGGAATGGAATGGAATGTGCATTGCAATGGAAACGAATGTGGAATGGAATGGAATGGAATGGAATGTGGACTGGAATGGATTGGAATGGAATGGAATGTGAAATAGAATTGATTGGAAAGTGGAATGATATGTGGAATGGCATGGAATGGAATGGGATGTGGAATGGAATGGGAAGCAATGTTGAATTGAATGGAATGGAATGTGGAATGAAATGGAATGGTTTGAGAAATGGAATGGAATGGAAGGTGGAATGGAATGGAATGGAATGGAATGTGGAAAGGAATGGAATGGAAACTGGAATGGAATGTGGAATGGAAAGTGGAATCAAATGTGGAAATGAATGGAATGGAAATTGGAATGGAATGCAGAATGCAGTGGAATGGAATGTGGAATGCAAAGTGGAATGGAAAGGAATGGAATGTGGAATGCAGTGGAGTGAAATGTGGAATCGAACGTGGAATGGAATGGACTGGAACGTGTAGTGGAATGGAATGGAAAGTGGAATGGAATGGAATGGAATGTTGAATGGAATGCAATGGAATGGAATGTGGAATTGAATGCAACATGTAATGAAATGGAATGTGGAATGGAATGGAATGGAATGTGGAATGGAATGGAATGGAAGGTGGAATGGAATGGCATGCAATGGAATGAGTATTGGAAAGAAAATTGGAATGGAATGGAAAGGAATGTGGAACGGAATGGAATGGAAGGTAGAATCGAACGTGGAATGGAATGGAAAGTGGAAGGCTAAGTGGAATGGAATGTGGAATTAAGTGAAATAGAATGGAATGTGGAATGGAAAGTGGAATGGAATAGAATAGAATGTGGAATGGAATGTGTAATGGAATGGAATGGAATGTGGAATGGAAATGAATGGAATGTGGTGTGGAATGTGGAATGGAAGGGAATGGAATGTGGAATGGAATGGAATGGAATGGTATGTGGAAGGCAATGGAATGGAATGTGGAATGGAATGGAATGCAATGGAAACTGTAATGGGATGTGGAATGGAAGTGAATGTGGAATGCAATGGGAAATGGAATGGAATGGAATATGGAATACAATGTGGAATTGAAGGGAATGGAGTGTGGAATGGAATGAAATGCAATGTGGAATGGAATGGAATGTGGAATGGAAAGGAATGGAATGTGGAATGGAATGTGGAGTAGAATGGAATGGAAAGTGGAATGGAATAGAATGGATTGCCAAACGGAATGTCATGGAATGTCTAATGGAAAGTGGAAAGGAATTGAATAGAAAGTGGAAATAAATGTGGAACGGAAAGGAATGGAATGTGGATTCGAATGCAATGGAAGCAGGAATGCAATGCAATGGAATATTGAATGTAATGGAATGGAAACTGCAATGCAACAGAAAAGAATCTGGAATGGAATGTAATGGAATGGAAGATGGACTGGAAATGATTGGAATGGAAGGGAAAGTGGAATGGTATGCAATGCAATGTGGAATGAAATGTGGAATGCAATGCAATGGAATGTGGAAAGGAATGGAATACGAAATGGAATGTGGGGGAATGTGGAATGCAATGGAATGTAATGTGGAATGAAATGGAAGGGATTGTGGAATGGAATGGAATGGAATGTGGAATGAAATTGAAGGGATTGTGGAATGGAATGGAAAGGAATGTAGAATGGAATGGAATGGAATGGAATGCAGAATGGAATTGAATGTGGACTGGATTGCAATGGAATGGAATGGAATGTGGCATGGAATGGAATGTAAATTGGAATGGAATGTGGAATTCAATGGAACGGAATGGAATGGAATGTGGAATGGAATCTTTAATTGAATGGAATGGAAAGTGGAATTAAATGAGAGATGGAATGGAATAGGATCTGGAAAGAATTGTGGAATGGAAAGGAATGCAATGTGGAATGGAACGGAATGAAATGTGGAACGGAATGAGTAATGGAATGGAATAGAATGGAATGGAAATTGAAATGGAATGGAATGGAATGTGGAATGGAATGGAATGTAAGGTGTAATGAAATGGAATGGAACATGGAATGGAATGTGGAATGTATTGGAATTGAAAGTGGAATGGTTTGTGGAAGGCAATTGAAAGGAATGTGGAATGGATTGGAATGGAATCTGGAATGGAATGGAATGGAATGGATTCTGGAGTGGAATTGAATGGAATGGAATGTGGAAAGGAATGGAATGCAATGTGGAAGGGAATGTGGAATGGAACGTGGAATGGAGTGGAATGGAATGTGGAATGGAATGGAATGGAATGGAATTTAATGTGGAATGGAAAGGATTGGAATATGGAATGGAATGGAATGGAAAGGGTAATGGAATGGAATATGTAATGGAATGGAAATGAATGGAAAGGAATGCAATGGAATGTGGAATGGAATGTGGAAATGAATGTGGAATGGAATGGAATGGAATGGAATGGATTGGCATGAAAAGGAATGGACTGTGGTATTGCATTTGGAATGGAATTTGGAAACGATTGTGCAATACAATATGGAGTGAAATTGAAGGGAATGTGGAGAGGAATGGAATGGAATGTAGAATGGAATGGAATGGAATGTGGAATGGGATGGAATGGAATGGAATGTGGAATGGAATGGAATTTGGAATGGAATGGAATGTGATGTGGAATGAAATGTGGAACGGAATCGCGAATGGAATGGAATGTGGAATGGAATGGAATGGAAGGTGGAATGGGATGCAATGGAATCTGGAGTGGAATGGAAAGGAATGAAATGGGAAACGGAATGGAATGCAATGTGGAATGGAATCGTAGGGAATTGAAAGTGTAAAGAAAGGGGATGGGATGCAAAGGAATATGGAATGGAATGGAATGTGGAAACGAATGGAATGGAATGTGGAATTGAATGGAATGTGGAATGGAATGTGGAACTTAATGGAATGGAATGGAATGCAATTGAGTATGGAATGGAATGTGGAATAGAACGGAAAGTGGAATGCAAAGGAATGGAATGCGGAATGTAATGGAATGGAAAGGAATGGAATGTGGAATCAAATGGAATGGATTGGAATGTGGAATGTAATGGAATGGAATGTGGAAGGGAATGTGGACTGGAATGTGGAATGGAATGGAATGGAAGGGTGAATGGAATGCTTTGGAATGTGGAATGGAATGTTGAATGGAATGGAATGGAATGGAATGTGATATGGAATGGAATGGAATGTGGAATTCAATGTAAAGGAATGGAATGTGGAATGGAATGGAATGGAATTGCATGGAATGGAATGTGGAATGGAATGGAATGGAATGTAGAATGGATTATGAAATGTAAGAGACGCAATGTGGAATGGAATGTGGAATAGAATTTAAAGGAATGTGGAATGGAATGTGGAATGGTATGGAATGGAATGTGGAATGGAAAGTGAAATGGAATGTGGAATAGAATGTGGAATGGAATGTGGAATGGAATGGAATGGAATGGAATGTGGAATGGAATCGAATGGAATGTGGTATGGAATGTGGAAAGGAACGGAATGTGGAATCAAATGGAATGGAATGTGAGATGCAATGCAATGGAATGGAATGTGGAATGGAATGTGGAAAGGAATGGAATGCAGTGGAATGTGGAATGGAAAGAGACGTGGAATGGAAAGAAACCTGGAATGGAATGGAACGAGGAAAGGAACGTCGAATGGAACGTGGAATGGAAAGTGGAAAGATATGTGGAAAAGAATGGAATGGAATTTGGGAGGGAATGGAATGGAATGTAGAATGGAATGTGCAATGGAACGTGGAATGCGATGCATTGCAAAGTAGAATGGAAAGTGGAATGTGGAGTGGAATGGAAAGGAATGGAATGTGGAATGGAATGTAATGGAATGTGGAACGGAATGGAATGGAATGTGTAATGGAATGCAGAAAGAATATGGAATGTAATGAGGAATGGAAAGTGGAATTGAATGTAATGGAATGTAGAATGCAATGGAATGCAATGTGGAATAGAAAGTGGAATGGAAGATGGAATGTAAAGTGGAATGAAATGTGAAATGGAATTTAATGGAATGGAAAGTGAAATGGAATGGAATGAAAAGTGGAAGGGAATGGAGTGCGGAATGGAGTGGAATGAAATGGAATCTAGATTGTAACGGAATGTGTAATGAAATGCAATGGAATCTGGAATGGATTTGAAAGGAATGTGCAGTAGAATGGAATGAAGAATGGAATGTGGAAAGGAATGGAAAGGAATGAGGAAAGAAATGTGGAATTTAATGTGTAATGGAATTTGGAATGGAATGGAATTTGGAATGGACTGGAATAAAATGTGAAATGGAATGGAATTTCGAATGGAATGGAATTTAATTTGGAAGGGAATGGAATGGAATGTGGAATGGAGTGTGTAATGGAATGGAATGGAATGTGTAATGGAGTGTGTAATGGAATGGAATGGAATGTGGAATTCAATGGAATGTAATGTGGAATGGAAATTGGAATGGAATGGAATGGAATGTGAAATGGAATGTGGAATGGAATGGAATGGAATGGAATGTGTAATGGAAAGTGTAGTGGAATGGAATGGAATGGAATGGAACGTGGAAGGGAATGGAATGGAATGTGGAAAGGAACTTGCAATGGAATTAGAAATGGAACCTGGATTTGAACGTGCAATGGAATGTTTAATGTGGAATTCAATGGAATGGAATGTGGAATTGAATGGAATAGAATGAGGAATGGAATGGAAGAGAATGTGGAATGGATTTGAATAGAATGGGAAATGGAATGGCGTGGAATGAGGAATCGAATGTGGAATGGAATGGAATGTGGAATCGAATGTGGAATGGAATGGAATGGAATGTGGAATGAAATGGAATGTAATGTGGAATGGAATGGAATGCAATGTGGAATGGAATGTGGAATAGAATGTGGAATGGAATGGAGTGGAACGTGGAATGAAATGTGGATGTCAATGGAATGGAATGGAATGGAAAGGGATATGGAACTGAATGGAATGGAAAGTGGAATGGAATGGAATGGAACTTGGAATGGAATGCGGAATGGATTGGAATGGAAGGTGGAATGGAATGTAATGTGGAAGGGAATTTTATCGAATGTAGAACGGAGTGTGGAATGGAATGGAAAGGAATGTGGAATTCAATGGAATGTAATGTGGAATGGAAATTGGAATGGAATGCAATAGAATGTGGAATGGAATGTGGAATGGAATTAAATGGAATGGAAGGAGTAATGGAATGTGTAATGGAATGGAATGGAATGGAAAGGAATGTGGTATGGAATGGAATGGAATGTGGAAAGGAACTTGCAATGGAATTAGGAAAGGAACCTGGAATTGAACGTGGAATGGAATGTGTAATGTGGAATGGAATGGAATGGAATGGAATGTGCATTGCAATGTGGAATGGAATGTTTAATGGTATGTGGAATAGAATGGAATGTAAAGGGAAATGGAATGTGGAATGGAATGGAAAGCAATGTGCAATGGAGTGTGGAAAGGAATGCTTAATGCAAAGTTGAAAGGAATGTGGAATTGAATGTGGAATGGAATGGGCAAAGGAATGGAATGGAATGGAAGGCGGAATGAAAGGGAATGGAATGTGGAATGGAATGGAATGGAATGTGGAATAGAATGAAATGGAATGTGGAATGAAATGGAATTGAATGTGGAATGGAATGGAATGCAATGAGGAATGGAATGTGGAATGGAATGGAATGGAATGTGGAATGGAATGTAGAATGGAAAGGAATGGAACAGAATGTGGAATGGAATGTGTTATGGAATGTGGAATGGAATGTGGAATGCAACGTGGAATGAGAGTGGAATGGAATGTGGAATCTAACGTGGAACTGAATGCAATGGAACATGGAATGGAATGTGGAATGTAACGTGGAATGGAATTTGGAATGGAACATGGAATGGAATGTGCAATGAAATGTGAAACGGAAAGTAGAATGGAATGTGGATTGGAATGTGCAATGGAACGTGGAATGGAATGGAATAGAATGTGGAATGGAACTTGAATGTAATGGAACATGGAATGGAACGTTGAATGGAACATGGAATGGAACGTGGAATGGAATGTGGAATGGAACTTGGAATGGAATGTACAACAGATTGTGGATTGGAACGTGGAATGGAATGGAATGGAAATTTGAATGGAACGTTGAATGGAATGGAATGAAACGTGGAATGGCACGTGGAATGGAATCTGGAATATAACATGGAATGGAAAGAGGAATGGAATTGAATGGAATGTGGAAAGGAATGAAATGGAATGTGTAATGGAATGGAATGGAATGTGGAATGGAACGTGGAACGGAATGGAATGGAACGAGGAATGGAATGTGGACTGGAAGGTGGAATGGAACGTGGAATGAAATGTGGAAAGGAATGGAATGGAATGTGGAAGGCAATGTGGAATGGAACGTGGAATGGAATGTGGAAAGGAATGGAATGGAATGTGGAAGGCAATGTGGAAGGAATGGAATGCAATGTGGAAGGCAATGGAATGGAATGTGGAAAGGAATGTGGAATGGAATGTGGAATGGAATGTGGAAAGGAATGGAATGGAATGTGGAAGGCAATGTCGAATGGAATGGAATGCAATGTGGAAAGCAATGGAATGGAATGTGGAAAGGAATGTGGAATGGAATGTGGAATGGAATGATATGGAATGTGGAAAGGAATGGAATGGAAGGTGGAAAGGAATGTGGAAAGGAATGGAATGGAATAGAATGTGGAATGGAATGTGGAATAGAATGTGTATTGGAATGAGGAATGGAATGGAATGTGATGGAATGGAAAGTTTAATGGAATGTGGAATAAAATTGAATGGAATGAGGAAGGGAATGTGGAATGAAATGTGGAATGGAATCTGGAATGGAGTGGAATGTTATGGAAGGTGGAATGAAATGGAATGGAATGTGGAATGGAATGGAATTGGACGTGAAATGGAATGTAGAATGAAATGGAATGGAAAGTGGAATGGAACGTGGAATGGAATGGCATGGAAGGTGTAATGGAAAAGAAAGGAATGGTGAATGGAATGTGGATTGGAAGGGAATGAAATGTGGCATGGAATGTTAAATGGAATGGTATGCAATGTGGAATTTAATGTGGAATGGAACGAGGAACGGAATGGAATGGAACGTGTAATAGAGTGAGTAATGTAATGTGAAATGTAACGTGGCATAGAATGGAATGGAAAGCGGAATGGAACGTGGGATTGAATGGAGTGGAAAATGAAATGGAATGTGGAATGGAATGTGGAATGGAATGGGGAATGCAACGTGGAATGGAATGGAATGGAATGTGGAATGGAATTGAATGGAATATGGAAAGGAATTTTTACTGGAATGGAATGCAATGTGGAATGGAATGAGGAATGGAATGGAATGGAATGTGGAATCAAATCAGGAATGGATTGTGGAATGGAACGTGGAGTGCAATGGAATGGAACGTGGAATGGATGTGGAATTGAATGTGGAATGGAAAAGAATAGAATGGGAGTATTGTGGAATGGAACTTGGAATGGAATGGAATGGATTGCAGAATGGAATGTGGAATGGAATGTGGAATGGAATGGAATGGAATATTTAAATGGAGTGGAATCGAATGTGGAATGGTATCTTGAATGGAAAGTAATGCACTGTGGAATGGAATGTGGAAAGGAAAGTAATGGAATGTGGAATGGAATTTTCAAAGACATGTCGATTGGAATGTAGAATGGAATGTACTGGAATGTGCAATGGAATGTGGAATGGAATGTGGAATGGAAAGTTGAATGAAACAGAAAGGAATGTGGAATGAAATGTGGAATGGAATGTGGAATGGAAAGAGGAATGGAATGGAATGGAATATGGAATGGAATATGGAATGGAATATGGAATGATATGGAACAGAACGTGGGATGGAACTTGGAATGGAATGCGGGATGGAATGTGGAATGGAACGTGCAACAGAATGGAATGTAGCGTGGAATGGAATGGAATGGAATGTGGAATGGAACGCAGAATGGAATGGAATGGAAAGTGGAATGGGAAGTGGAATGGAATGCATTGGAACATGGAATGGAATCTGGAATGGAATGTGGAATGAAACGTTGAAAGGAACGTGGAATGGAATGGAATGGAATGTGGAGTGGAATGTGGAATGGAATGGAATGGAATGTGGAACGGAATGTGGCATTGAATGTGGAATGGTGGAATATGCAATGTTTAATAGAATGTGGAATGGAATTTGCAAAGAAAGTGGAATGGAATGGGAGTCATTGTGGTATGGAACGTGGAATTGAAAGGAATGGAACGTGGAATGGAACATGAAATGGAACGTGATGTGGAACGAGAAAAAGATTGTGGAATGGATAGTGGAATGGATTGTGGAATGGAATGTGGAATGGAAGGGAATGGAATGTGGAATGGAATGTGGAATGGAATGTGGAATGGAACGTGGAACGTAATGGAATGGAACGTGGAATGGAACGTAGAACGCAAGGTGGAATGGAAGGTGTAATGGAATGGGCGATGGAATGAGGAATGTAATGTAGAATGAAATGGAATGGAAAGTGGAATGGAACGTGGAAAGGAATGGAATGGAACATGGAAGGGAATATGGAATGGAATGTGGACTGCAAACTGGAATACAACGTGGAATGGAACGGAATGGAATGTGGAATGGAATGGAATGGGATGTGGAGTGAAATGTGGAATGGAATGTGTAATGAATGGAATGGAATGTGGAATGGGAGGTGGACTGGAAATGAATGCAATGTGGAATGGAATGTGGAATGTAATGGAATGGAATGTGGAATGGAATGGAATGTGGAATGGAATGGAATGTGATGTAGAATGGAATGTGGAATGGAACGTGGAATGGAATGTGGAATGTTATGTGGAATGGAAAGTGGAATGCAATGGAATGGAATGTCGAATGGAAAGTGTAATGGAACGGAATGGAATGTGGAATGGAATGTGGAGTGGAATGTGGATTGGAAAGTGGAATGGAATGGAATGGAATGTCGAATGGAACTTGGAGTGGAAAGTGGAATGGAATGTGAAATGGAATGTGGATTGGAGCGGGGAATGGAATGAGGAATGGAATGTGGAATGGAATGTGGAATGGAATGGAAAGTGGAATGGAATAGATCGTGGAATGGAATGGAATGGAATGTGGATTGGAATGGAATGGGATGTGGAATGCAATTTAATGGAATGGAATGGATTGTGAAATGGAATGTGGAATGGAATTTGAAATGGAATAAAATGGAAGGTGGAATGGAGTGAAATGGAACGTGGCATGGAATGGAATGCAACGTGGATTTTAATGGTATGGAACGTGGAATGGAACGTGGGTAGTAAAGTGGAATGGAATGGAATGGAATGTGGAATGGATTGTAATGGAATGTGGAATGGGATCTGGAATGGAATGGATTCGAAAGTGGAATAGAATGGAATGGAATGAGGAATGGAATGTGGAATGGAATGTGGAATGGAATGGAATGGAATGTGGAATGGAAGGGAATGGAATCTGGAATGGAATGTGGAATGGAATGGTATTTTATGGAATGTGGAATAGAATGGAATGGAATAGAATGGAATGTGGAATGGAATGTCATGGAATGGAATGCGGAATGGTATGGAATAGGATGTGGAATGTAATGTAACGGAATGGAATGGAATGTGAAAGGGAATGAATTGGAATGGATTGGAATATGGAATGGAATGTAATAGAATGGATTGGAATGTGGAATTGAATGTAGTGGGAAGTAGAATGGAATGGAATGTAATGTGGAATGGTATGGAATGGAATGAAATGGAAGGTGGAATGGCACGTGAAATGGAATGTGGAATGGAACCTGGAACGGAATGAAATGGATCCAGTAATGGAGAGGGATTGAACGTGGAATGGAAAGTAAAATGGAATGGAAGGGAATGTGGAATGGAATGGAATATGGAATGGAACGTGGAATGGAATGGAATGGAAGGTGGAATGGAGTGGGATTGAACGTGGAAAGGAACGTATAATGGAATGGAATGGAATATGGAATGGAATGTGGAATGGAACGTGTAATGGAATGGAAAGGAACGTGGGATGGAATGTGTAAAGGAATGTGGAATGTAATTTAATGGAATGTGGAATGGAATGGAATGATATGTGGAATATAAAGGACTGGAATGGAAGTTAGAATGGAATGTGGAATGGAATGGAATGGAAAGTGGAATGGAATGGATCGTATAATGGAATGGAATGGAATGTGGATTGGAATGTAATGGGATGTGGAATGCAATGGAATGGAATGGAACGGAATGTGGAATGGAATGTGAAATGGAAAAAAATGGAAGGTGGAATGGAATGAAATGGAACGTGGCATGGAATGGAATGCAACGTGGAATGGAATGGAATGGAACGTGGAACGAAACGTGGAACGTTATGGAATGGAATGTAATGGAATGTGGAATGGAATCTTTAATGGAATGGATTGGAAAGTGGAATGTAATGTGGAATGGAATGGAATGGAATGTGGAATAGAATGTGGAATGGAATGGAATGGAATTTGTAAAGGAATGTGAATGGAACGTGGAATCAAATGGTATGGAATGTGGAATGGAATAGAAAGGAATATGGAATGGAACGTGGAATGGACTGGATTGGAACGTGGAGTGGAACGTGGAATGGAATGTGGAATGGAACGTGGAATGGAAAGTGGAATGGAAAGGAATGGAATGTGGAGTGGAAACTGGAATGCAATTTAATGGAATGTGGAATGCAATGGAATGGAATGAGAAATGGAATGTGGAATGGAATGGAGTGGAATGGAAAGTTGAATGGATTGGAATGGAATGTGTCTTGGAATGTAATGGAATTTGGAATAGAATGGAATGGAAAAGGATGAAATGTGGAAGGCAAATAAATGGATTGTAATGTGTAATTGAATGGAATGCAATGTGGAATGGAATGGAATTGAATGTGGAATAGAATGGAATACAAGGTGAACTGGAATGTGGAATGGACAGGAATGGGATGTGGAATGAAATGGAATGGAAGTTGGAATGGAATGTGGAATGGAATGTGGAATGGAATATGGAATGGAATGGAATGGAAAGTGGAATTGTATGGAATGGAATGTGGAATTTAATGGAATGTAAAGGAATGGAATGTGGAATGGAATGAAATGGAATGTGGATTGCAATGGAATGGAAAGAAATATAGAACTGAATGGAATGAAATGTGGAATGCAATGGAATAGAATGTGGAATACAATGGAATGGAACGTGGAAAGGAATGTGGAATGCAATGTACAATGGTATGTGGAATGGAATGTGGAATGGAATACAATGGAATGTTGAATGGAGTGGAATGTAATGTGGAAAGGAATGTGGAACGGAATGGACTGGAACTTGGAATGGAATGGAATGGAATGTGGAATGGAATGGAATGGAACGTGGAATAGAATGGAATGGAACGTGGAATAGAATGTGGAATGGAAAGTGGAATGCAATGTGTAATGGAATGGAATGGAATGTGTAATGGAATGGAATGGAATGTGGAATAGAATGGAATGGAATGGAATGGAATGCGGAATGGAATGGAATGGAATGCGGAATGGATTGGAATGGAAAGTGAAATGGATTGTGGAATGGAATGTGGAATGGAATGGAATGGAATGTGGAATGGAATGGAATGGAATGTTTAATAGAATGGAATGGAATGGAATGGAATGGAATGCGGAATCTAATGGAGTGGAAAGTGGAATACAATGCAATGGAATGAAATGTGGAATTGAATGGAATGGAATGGAATGGAATGTGGAATGCAATGGAACTTGGAATGGAATGTGGAATGGAATGTTGAATGGAATAGAAAGGAATGTGGAATGGAGTGGAATGGAATCTGGAATAGAATGGAACAGAATGGAATGTGGAATGGAATGTGGAATGGAATGGATTGTGGAATGCAATGTGGAATGGAATGTGTAGTGGAATGGAATGGAACGGAATGTGGATTGGAATGGAACGGAAATTTGAATGGAATGGAAAGTGAAGTGGAATGTGGACAGGAATGTGAAAAGGAATGTGGAATGGAAAGTGGACTGGAATGTGGAATGGAGTGTAATGAAACGGGGAAAGGAATGGAATGGAACGTGGATTGAAATGGAATGCAACGTGGAATGGAATAGAATGGAACGCGGAATGGAAAGGGGAAAGTAATGTGGAATGGAAGTGGAATGTATTGTGGAGTGGAATGGAATGTGGAATGGAATTTGGAATGGAATGTGGAATGGAACGTGGAATTGAACGTGCAAATTAATGTGGAATGGAATGGAATGGAATGTGGAATGGATGTGCAATGGAACATTTTATGGAATGGAATGGAATGGGGAATGAAATGCGGAGTGGAAAGAAATGGAATATGGAATGGAACGCAAGGCAATATGTAATGGAATGTGGAATGGAATGGAATGGAATGTGGAATGGAATGTGGAATGGAATTTGGAATGGAATGTGAAATGCAAAGGAATGGAATGTGGAATGGAATGCAGAATGGAATGTGGAAGGAAACATGGAATGGAACGGAATGGAATGTGGAATGGAAGTGAATGGAAAGTGGAAAGTAATGTGGAATGCAATGCAATGGAATGTGGAATGGAATGGAATGCTATGTCGAATGGAATGTGGAAAGGAAGGGAAAGGAATGTTGAATGGAACGTGGAATAGAAAGTGGAATAGAATAGAATGGAATGTGGAATGGAATAGAGTACATTGTGTAATAGAAAGTGAAATGGAATGTGGAATGGAACGTGGAATGGAATGGAATGGAATGTGGAATGGAATGTGCAAGGGAACATGGAATGGAATGGAATGGAATGGTATGGAAAGTGGAATGGAATGTAATGGAATTTGGAATGGAATGTGTAATGGAAAGTGGAATGGAACGTGGAATGGAATGTAGAATGGAAAGTGGAAAGAATGTAATGGAATGTGGAATGGAATGTAATGGAATGTTGAATGGAAATTGGAAAGAATGCATTGGAATGCGGAATGCAAAGAGGAATGGAATGGAACGGAATGTGGAAAGGAATGGAATGGAGTGTGGAAGGCAATGTGGGATGGAATGGAATGGAATGTGGAATGGAAAGTGGGATGCAAT
The DNA here is from genome assembly GCF_028885625.2 of Pongo pygmaeus. Lineage (NCBI taxonomy): Eukaryota > Metazoa > Chordata > Mammalia > Primates > Hominidae > Pongo > Pongo pygmaeus. The sequence goes on along the minus strand of NC_072397.2, from coordinate 44,980,068 downwards.
GGAATGTGGAATGGAATGTGCAATGCAATGTGGAATGGAATGGATTGGAAGTTGGAATAGATTGTGGAATGGAATGTAATGGAATGTGGAAAAGAATGGAATGGAATTCTATGGAATGTGGAATGGAAAGGAATTGAATGTGAAATGGAATGTGGAATGGAATGGAATGGAACGAGAAATAAAAAGTGGAATGGAACGTGAAAAGGAATGCGGAATGGAACGTGGAATGGAATGGAATGGAATGTGGATTGGTAGGGAATGGAGCGAGGAATGGAATGTGTAATGGAATGGAATGGAATGTGGACTGGAATGTAATGGAATGTGGAATGGAAAGGAATGGAACGTGGAATGGAATGGTATGAAATGTGGAATGGAATGGAATTTAAAGGAATATTGAACGGAATGGAGTGGAATGTGGAATGGAAAGGAATGGAATGAGGTGTGGAGTGGAATGGAATTTCGAATGGCATTTAATGCAGTGGAATGTGGAATGGAAAGGGACGGAACGGAATGGAATGTGGAATGGAATGGAATGCCATGTGGAATGGGACGAAATGGAATTGTATGTGGAATGGAATGGATTGGAACACAGAATGGAATATGGAATGGAATGTGGAATGGAATGTGGAATTTAATGGATTGGAATGTGGAATAGAATGGAATGGAATGGAATGTGGAATGAAATGTGGAATGGAACGTAAAATGGAATGCAGAATGGAATGTGAAATGGAATGAAATGGAACGTGGAATGGAATGGAATGGAACGTGGAATGGAATGGAATGGGACGTGTAATGGATTGTAGAATGGAACGTGGAAGGAAACGTGGAAAGGAACGTGGAATGGAATGGAATGGAATGTTGAATTGAATGTGGAATGGAATGGAATGGAATGCGGAATGGAATATGTAATGGAATCGAATGGAATATGGAATGGATTGTGGACTGGAATGCAACGGAATAGGGAATGGAATGGAATGTGGAATGGAATGTGGACTGGAATGTAATGGAATGGGGAATGGAATGGAATGTGGAATGGAATGTGGAATTGAAAGTGGAATAGAATAGAATGGAATGTGGAATGGAATGTGGAATGGAACAGAATGTTACGTGGAATAGAATGTGGAATGGAAAGTGGAATGGAAATTGGAATGGAATGGAATGGAATGTGAAATGTAATGTTTAATGGAGTGGTATAGAATGTGAAATGGAATGGAATGTGGAAAGGAATGTTGAAGGGAATGTTGAATGGAATGGAATGGAATGTGGAATGAAATGTGCAATGGAATGTGGAATGGAATGCAATGTAAGGTGGAATGGAATATGGAATGGAGTGTGAAATTGAAAGTGCAATGGAAGGGAACGGAATGTGGAATGCAACGTGGAATGGAACGTGGAATGGAACGTGGAATAGAAGGAGGAATGGAGTGGAATGGAATGTGGAATTAAATGGAATGGAATGTTAAATGGAATGTGGAATGGATTGGAATGTGGAATGGAATGTGAAACGGAATGTGGAATCGAGTGTGTAATGGAATGGAATGTGGAATGGAATGTAGAATGGAATGGAATGCAATGGAATGGAATGTGGAATGGAATGGAATGTAATGTGGAATGGAATGGATTGGAATGTAGAAAGGAATGTGGAATGAAACGCAATGTAAAGTGGAATGGAACGGAATGTAATGTGGAATGGAATGTGGAGTGGAGCGTGGAATGGAATGGAATGGACTGAGGAACGGTATGGAATGGAATGGTGTGAAATGTCGAATGGAAAGGAATGGAATATGGAATGGATCGTGGAATGCTATGTGGAATGGAACGTGGAATGTAACATGAAATGGAATGGAATGGAACATGGAATTGAATGTGGAATGGATTGGAATGGATTCTGGAATGGAATGGAATGGAATGTGGAATGGAATGTGGAATGTAATGGAATGGATTGTGGAATGGAATGTGGAATGGAATGGAATGGAATGTGGAATGGAATGTTGAATTGAATTTGGAATGTAATGTGGAATGGAATGTGGCATGGAAAGTGGAATGAAACCGAACTAATGTGGAATGGAAGGGGAATGGAATTTGGAAAGGAAAGTGGAATGGAATGGAATGGAATGTGGAATGGAAGGTGGATGGGAAAAAAAAGCAAGCCGAATGGAACGTGGAATGGAACGTGGAATGGAAAGCGGAATGGAATGTGGAATGGAACGAAAGTAATGTGGAATGGAATGTGGAATGGAATGTGGAAAGGAAAGTGGAATGGAATGTGGATTGGAAATTGGAATGTAATGTAATGGAACGAGGAAGGGAATCTGGAAAGGAAAGCGGAATGGAATGGAGTGGAACGGAATGCATAATGGAACATGGAATGGAATGGAATGGAATTTGGAATGGAACATCGAATCGAAAATGGATTGGAACGAGGAATGGAATGTGGAATGGAATGGGCAATGGAATGTGAAATGGAACAGGGAATGGAATAGAATGGAAAGTGGAATGGAATTTGGAAATAATGGAATGAAACGTGGATTGGAACGTGGAATGAAATGTGGAATGGAACGTGGAATTGAACGTGTAATGCAATGGAATGGAATGTGGAAAGGAATGGAATGGAACTTGGAATGTAATGTGGAATGGAATGTGAAATGGAACGTGGAATGGAACGTAGAATGGAATGGAAAGGAACATCTAATGGAATGTTCAACAGAAAGTAATGAAATGTGGAATGGAATGGAATGGAATGTGCAATGAAAAGGAATGGAATGTGGAATGCGAAGTGGAATGGAACATGGAATGCAAGGTGGAGTGTAACGTGGAATGGAAAGTGGAATGGAACGGAATGGAATGTGGAATGGAATAGAATGGAATGTGGAATGGAAAGGAATGGAAGTTGGAATGGAACGTGGAATGGAACATGGAATGTAATGTAATGGAACGTGGAATGGAATGCGGAATGGAAAGGAATGGAACTAGGAATGCAATGTGGAATGGAATGTGGAATGGAACGTGGAAGTGAATGTGGAATGGAAAGGAATGGAACGTGGAATGGGACCTAGAATGGAACATGGAATGCGACGTGGAATGGAACGTGGAATGGAATGTGGAATGGAACGGAATGGAATGTGAAATGAAATGGAATGGAATGTGGAATGGAGTTGAATGGATTGTAATGTGGAATGGAATGGAATGGAATGTGAATTGCAACGGAATAGAATGTGGAATGAAATGGAATGGAATGGAATGGAATGGAATGTGGAATTGAATGGAATGTAACGGAATGGAACGTGGAATTGAATGGGATGGAATGTGGAATGAAATGGATTGGAATGTGGAATCGAATGGAATGGAACGTGGAAAGGAATGTGGAATGGATTGTGTAATGGAATGGAATGGGATGTCTAATAGAATGGAATGGAATGGAATGTGGAATGGAATGTGGAAAGGAATGGAATGGAATGTGGAATGGAATGGAACGGAATGTGTAATGGAATGGATTGTAATTTAATGGAAAGCGAAATAGAACGTGGAACGGAATGTGAAATGAATTGTGGAATGGAATGTGGAAAGGAATGAAATGGAACGTGGAATGGAATGGAATGGAACGTTGAATGTAATGGAATGGAATGTGGAATGGAACGTGGAATGTAACATGGAATGAAAATTGGAAAGGAATGTAGAATGGAATTTAGAATAGAAAGGAATGGGATGTGGTATGAAATTTGGAATGGAATGGAATGGAATGTCGAATGGAATATGGAATAGAATGGAAAGGAATGTGGAACGGAATGTGTAATGGTATATGGAATGGAATGGAATGGAATATGGAATGGAATGTGGAATGGAAAGTGGAATGGAAAGTGTAATGGAAAGGACTGGATTGTGGAACGGATTGTGGAATGGAATGTGGAATGGAAAGTGGAATAGAATGGAGTGGAATGTGGAATGCAACGTGGAATGTAATGTGGAATGGAATGTGGAATGGTATGGGGAATGGAATGGAATGTGGACTTGAATGGGTTGGAATGGAATGTGGAATGGAATGGAATAGAATGGAATGGAATGGAATGGAACGGAATGGAATGGAATGGAATGGAATGTGGAATACACTCATCCCAAAGAATTTTTTTTGAAGATATTTTCTAGACAGAAGCATTCTCAGAAACTTCTTTGTCATTTGGAGATTGAACTCCCAGAGTTGACCCTTTCTTTTCATGGAGCAGTTCTGCAACACTCTTGTTATAGAAACTGCAAGTGGATATTTGCTGTGATTGCGTCTTCTAGTGGAGAAGTAAATACATTCAGATAAATGTAGATAGAACCGTTCTGAGAAACTTTTTTGTGATGTGTGCATTCTACTCACAGAGTTGAACTTTCCTTTTGATAGAATAGTTTTGAAACACTCTTTTTGTGGAGTTTGCTAGTGGATATTTGGAGCACTTTGAGGCCTATGATGAAAAAAGAAACATCTTCACATAAAAACTAGATAGAAGCATTCTCAGAAACTTCTTTGTGATGAGTGCATTCAACTCAGAGACTTTAACATTCGTTTTGAAAGAGCAGTTTTGCAAACTCTCGTTTTGTAGAATCTGCAAGTGGATATTTTGAGCGTTTTGAGGCCTTTGCTGGGAAATGAAATATCTTCACCTGAAAACAAGACAGAAGCATTCTCAGAAATTTCTTTGTGATGTGCGCATTCAACTCACAGAGTTGTAGCTTCCTTTTGATACAGCTGTTTTGAAAAACTCTTTCAGTAGAATCTGCAAGTGGATATTTGGAGTGTTAAGAGGCCAACACTGGAAAAGGAAATATCTTCACATAAAAATTAGATGGAAGCATTCTCAGTAACTCCCTGTGCTTTATGCATTCATGTCACAGAGAGGAACCTTCCTTTTGAAAGTGCAGTTTTGAAACCCTCTTTTTGTAGAATTTGCTAGTGGATGTTTGGAGCGATTTGAGGCCTATGCTGGAAAACGAAATATCTTCCCATAAAAACTAGACAGAAGCATTCTCAGAAACTTCTTTGTGGTGAGTGCAATCAACTCACAGACTTGAACCTCCAATTTGAAAGAGCAGTTTTAAAATACTCTTTTTGTAGAATCTGTAAGTGGATATTTTCAGCGTTTTGAGGCCTTTGCTGGGAAATGAAATATCTTCACCTGAAAACTACACAGAAGCATTCTGAGAAACTTCTTTGTGATGTGTGCATTCAACTCACAGATTTGAACCTGCATTTTGATAGAGCAGTTTGGAAACAGCCTTTTTGTAAAATCTGGAAGTGGATAATTGGAGCGACTTGTGGCCTATGCTGCAAAAGGAAATATCTTCACAGAAACCCTAGAAAGAAGCATTCTCAGGAACTTCTGTGTGATGTCTGCATTCAACTCACGGACTTGAACCTTCCTTTTGATAGAGCAGTTTTGAAACACTCCATTTGTAGAATCTGCAGGTGTTTATTTGGAGCGCTTTGAGGCCTATGATGGAAAAGGAAATATCTTCACATAAAAACGAGACAGAAGCATTCTCAGAAACTTATGTGTGATGAGTGCATTCAACTCACACACTTGAACTTTCCTTTTGATAGAGCAGTTTTGAAACACTCTTTTAGTAGCATCTGTAAGTGGATGTTTGGAGGGTTTTTATGCCAATGATGGAAAACGAAATATCATCACATAAAAACGAGGCAGAAGCATTCTCAGAAACTTCTTCGTAATGAGTGCATTCAACTCACAGAATTGAACGTTCCTTTTGATAGAACAGTTTTTGAAACACTCCTTTTGTACGATCTGCAACTGTTTATTTGGAGCGATTTGATGCCTATGTTGGAAAAGGAAATATTTTCACATAAAAACTAGAAAGAAGCATTCTCAGAAACTTCCCTGTGCTTTCTACATTCAATGAACATAATTGAACCTTCCTTTTGATAAAACAGTTTTGAAAATCACTTTTCGTAGAATCTGCAAGTCGACATTTGGAACGCTTCGAGGCCTATACTGGAAAAGGAAATATATTCACATAAAAACTAGATAGAAGCATTCCCAGAAACTTCTTTGTGATGTGCACATTCAACTCACAGAGTTGAAAATTCTTTTTGATATAGCTGTTTTGAAACACTCTTTTAGTAGAATCTTCAAGTGGATATTTGGAGTGTTAAGACGCCAACACTGGAAAAGGAAATATCGTCACATAAAAACTAGATGGAAGCATTCTGAGAAACTTCCCTGTGCTTTATGCATTCAAGACACAGAGAGGAACCTTCCTTATGAAAGCGCAGTTGTGAAACACTCTTTTTGTAGAATTTGCTAGTGGATGTTTGGAGCGATTTGAGGCCTATGCTGGAAAACGAAATATCTTAACATAAAAACTAGACAGAAACATTCTCAGAAACTTCTCTGTGCTGTGTGCATTCAACTCACGGAGTTGAACCTGCCTTTTGATAGAGTAGTTTGGAGACAGCCTTTTTATAAAATCTGCCAGCGGATATTTGGAGCGATTTGAGACCTATGCTGCACAAAGAAATATCTCCACATAAACCCTAGACAGAAGCATTCTCAGAAACTCATTTGTCATTTGGGGATCGAACTCACAGAGTTGAACCTTCCTTTTCATAGAGCAGTTCTGCAACACTCTTGTTGTGGAAACTGCAAGTGGATATTTGGTGCGATTGCTGCATCTAGTGGAAAAGCAAATACATTCAGATGAAAACTAGATAGAACCGTTCCCAGAAACTTCTTTGTGATGTGTGCATTCTACTCAGAGAGTTGAAGCTTCCTTTTGATATAGCTGTTTTGAAACACTCTTTCAGTAGAATCTGCAAGTGGATATTTGGAGTGCTAAGAGGCCAACACTGGAAAAGGAAATATCTTCACATAAAAAGTAGACGGAAGCATTCTCAGAAACTTCCCTGTGCTTTATGCATTCAAGTCACAGACAGGAACCTTCCTTTTGTAAGCGCAGTTTTGAAACACTCTTTTTGTAGAATTTGCTAGTGGATGTTTGGAGCGATTTGAGGCCTATGCTGGAAAACGAAATATCTTCCTATAAAAACTAGACAGAAGCATTCTCAGAACCTTCTTAGTGATGAGTGCATTCAACTCACAGACTTGAACCTTCATTTTGAAAGAGCAGTTTTGAAACAATCTTTTTGTAGAATCTGCAAGTGGACATTTTGAGCGTTTTGAGGCCTTTGCTGGGAAATGAAATATCTTCACCTGAAAACTACACAGAAACATTCTCAGAAACTTCTTTGTGATGTGTGCATTCAATGCACAGAGTTGAACCTGCCTTTTGATAGAGCAGTTTGGAAACAGCCTTTTTGTAAAATCTGCAAGTGGATATTTGGAGCGATTTGAGACCTATGCTGCAAAAAGAAATGTCTCCAAATAAAACCTAGACAGAAACATTCTCAGAAACTTCTTTGTCATTTGGGGATTGAATTCACAGAGTTGACTCTTTCTTTTCATAGACCAGCTCTGCAATACTCTTGTTGTCGAAACTGCAAGTGGATATTTGGTGCGATTGCGGCATCTAGTGGAAAAGGAAACACATTCAGATGAAAACTAGATAGAAACATTCTCAGAAACTTCTTTGTGATGTGTGCATTCTACTCACAGAGTTGAACCTTCCTTTTGATAGATCAGTTTTGAAACACTCTTTTCGTGGATTCTGCAAGTGGACATTTGGAGGGCTTTGAAGCCTGTGCTGGAAAGGGAAATATCTTCACATAAAAACTAGATAGAAGCATTCTCAGAAACTTCTCTGTGATGTACCGATTGAACTCACAGAGTTGAAGCTTCCTTTTGATATAGCTGTTTTGAAACACTCTTTTAGTAGAATCTTCAAGTGGATATTTGGAGTGCTAAGAGGCCAACACTGGAAAAGGAAATATCTTCACATAAAAACTAGGCAGAAGCATTCTCAGAAACTTCTTCATGATGAGTGCATTCAACTCACAGAGTTGAACGTTCCTTTCGATAGAACAGTTTGAAACACTCCTTTTGTAGGATCTGCAACTGTTTATTTGGAGCACTTTGACGCCTATGTTGGAAAAGGAAATATCTTCACATAAAATTAGACAGGAGCATTCTCAGAGACTTCCCTGTGGTTTCTGCATTCAACTCACAGAGTTGAACCTTCCTTTTGATAGAACAGTTTTGAAAAACTCTTTTCGTAGAATCTGCAAGTCGACATTTGGAACGCTTTGAGGCCTATGCTGGAAAAGGAAATATCTTCACATAAAAACTAGATAGAAGCATTCTCAGAAACTTCTTTGTGATGTGTGCATTCTACTCACAGAGTTGAACCTTCCTTTTGATAGATCAGTTTTGAAACACTCTTTTCGTGGATTCTCAAGTGGACATTTGGAGGGCTTTGAAGCCTATGCTGGAAAGGGAAATATCTTCACATAAAAACTAGATAGAAGCATTCTCAGAAACTTCTCTGTGATGTACTGATTGAACTCACAGAGTTGAAGCTTCCTTTTGATATAGCTGTTTTGAAACACTCTTTTAGTAGAATCTTCAAGTGGATATTTGGAGTGCTAAGGGGCCAACACTGGAAAAGGAAATATCTTCACATAAAAACTAGAAGGAAGCATTCTCAGAAACTTCCCTGTGCTTTGTGAATTCAAGTCACAGAGCGGATCCTTCCCTTTGAAAGCGCAGTTTTGAAACACTCTTTTTGTAGAATTTGCTAGAGGATGTTCGGAGTGATTTGAGGCCTATGCTGGAAAACGAAATATCTTCCCATAAAAACTAGACAGAAGCATTCTCAGAAACTTCTTTGTGCTGTGTGCATTCAACTCGCAGACTTGAACCTTCATTTTGAAAAAGCAGTTTTGAAACACTCTTTTTGTAGAATCTGCAAGTGGATATTTGGAGTGTTTTGAGACCTTTGCTGGGATATGAAATATCTTCACGTGAAAATTACACAGAAGCATTCTCAGAAACTTCTTTGTGATGTGTGCATTCAACTCACAGAGTTGAACCTGCCTTTTGATAGAGCAGTTTGGAAACAGCCTTTTTGTAAAATCTGCAAGTGGATATTGGAGCGATATGAGGCCTATGCTGCAAAAGGAAATATCTTCACAGAAACCCTAGACAAAAGCATTCTCAGGAACATCTGTATGATGAGTGCATTCAACTCACGGACTTGAACCTTCCTTTTGATAGAACAGTTTTGAAACACTCCTTTTGTAGAATCTGCAAGTGTTTATATGGAGCGCTTTGAGGCCTATGATGGAAAAGGAAATATCTTCACATTAAAACGTGACAGAAGCATTCTCAGAAACTTCTGGGTGATGACTGCATTCAACTCACACACTTGAACTTTCCTTTTGATAGAGCAGTTTTGAAACACTCTTTTAGTAGCATCTGTAAATGGATATTTGAAGGGCTTTTATGCCAATGCTGGAAAACGAAATATCATCACAAAAACTAGGCAGAAGCATTCTCAGAAACTTCTTCATGATGAGCGCATTCAACTCACAGAGTTGCACCTTCCTTTTGATAGAAGAGTTTTGAAACACTCCTTTTGTAAGATCTGCAACTGTTTATTTGGAGCGCTTTGAGGCCTATGTTGGAAAAGGAAATATCTTCGCATAAAAACTAGAGAGAAGCATTCTCAGAAACTTCCCTGTGCTTCCTGCATTCAGCTCACATAGCTGAACCTTCCTTTTGATAGAACAGTTTTGAAAAACTCTTTTCATAGAATCTGCAAGTTGACATTTGGAATGCTTTGAGTCCTAAGCTGGAAAAGGAAATATCTTCACATAAAAGCTGGATAGAAGCATTCCCAGAAACTTCTTTGCGACGTGCACATTCAACTCACAGAGCTGAAGCTTCCTTTTGATATAACTGTTTTGAAACACTCTTTTAGTAGGATCTGCAAGTGGATATTTGGAGTGATATGAGGCCAACGCTGGAAAAGGAAATATCTTCACATAAAAACTAGACGGAAGCATTCTCAGAAGCTTCCCTGTGCTTTTTGCATTCAAGTCACAGAGAGGAAACTTCCTTTTGAAAGCACAGATTTGAAACACTTTTTGTACAATTTGCTAGGGGATGTTTGGAGCGATTTGAGGCCTATGCTGGAAAACGAAATATCTTCCCATAAAAATTAGACAGAAGCATTCTCAGAAACTTCTTTGTGCTGTGTACATTCAACTTACAGAGTTGAAACTGCCTTTTGAGAGAGAAGCTTGGAAACAGCCTTTATGTAAAATCTGCAAGTGGATATTTGGAGCCATTAGAGACCTATGCTGCAAAAAGAAATGTCTCCAACTAAACCCTAGACAGAAGCATTCTGAGAAACTTCTTTGTCATTTGCGGATTGAACTCACAGAGTTGAACTCTCCTTTTCATAGAGCAGTTCTGCAATACTCTTGTTGTGGGAACTGCAAGTGGATATTTGGTGCGATTGCTTCATCTAGTGAAAAAGGAAATACATTCAGATGAAAACTAGATAGAACCATTCTCAGAAACTTCTTTGTGATGTGTGCATTCTACTCATGGAGTTGAACCTTCCTTTTGATAGAACAGTTTTGAAACCCTCTTTTTGTGGAGTCTGCAAGAGGATATTTGGAGGGCTTTGTAGCCTATGCTGGACAGGGAAACATCTTCACATAAAAACTAGATAGAAGCATCCTCAGAAACTTCTTTGTGATGTGCGCATTCAACTCACAGAGTTGAAGCTTCCTTTTGATATAGCTGTTTTGAAACACTCTTTCAGTAGGATCTGCAAGTGGATATTGGGAGTGCTAAGAGGCCAACACTGGAAAAGGAAATATCTTCACATAAAAACGAGACAAAAACATTCTCAGAAACTTCTGTGTGATGAGTGCATTCAACTCCCACACTTGAACTTTCCTTTTGATGGAGCAGTTTTGAAACACCCTTTTAGTAGCATCTGTAAGTCGATATTTGGAGGGCTTTTATGCCAATGCTGGAAAACGAAATATCATCACAGAAAAACTAGGCAGAAGCATTCTCAGAAACTTCTTCGTGATGAGTGCATTCAACTCACAGAGTTGAACGTTCCTTTTGATAGAACAGTTTTGAAGCACTCCTTTTGTAGGATCTGCAACTGTTTATTAGGAGTGCTTTGAGGCCTATGTTGGAAAAGGAAATATCTTCACATAAAAACTAGACAGAAGCATTCTCAGAGACTTCCCTGTGCTTTCTGCATTCAACCCACATAGTTGAACTTCTTTTTGATAGAACAGTTTTGAAAATCTCTTTTCGTAGAATCTGCAAGTCAACATTTGGAACGCTTCGAGGCCTATGCTGAAAAAGGAAATATCTTCACATAAAAATTAGATAGAAGCATTCTCAGAAACTCCTTTGTGATGTGCGGATTCAACTCACAGAGCTGAAGCTTCCTTTTGACATAGCTGTTTTGAAACACTCTTTTAGTAGAATCTTCAAGTGGATATTTGGAGTGTTAAGGGGCCAACATTGGAAAAGGAAATATCTTCACATAAAAACTAGACGGAAGCATTCTCAGAAACTTCCCTGTGCGTTATGCATTCAAGTCACAGAGAGGAACCTTCCTTTTGAAAGTGCAGTTTTGAAACACTCTTTTTGTAGAATTTGCTAGTGGATATTTGGAGAGATTTGAGGCCTATGTTGGAAAACGAAATATCTTCCCCTAAAATCTAGACAGAGGCATTCTCAGAAAATCCTTTGTGCTGTGTGCATTCAACTCAGAGGGTTGAACCTGCCTTTTGATAGAGTAGTTTGGAGACAGCCATTTTGTAAAATCTGCAAATGGATATTTGGAGCGATTTGAGACCTATGCTGCAAAAAGAATTATCTCCACATAAACCCTAGACAGAAGCATTCTCAGAATCTCCTTTGTCATTTGGGGATTGAACTCACAGAGTTGAACCTTCCTTTTCATAGAGCAGTTCTGCAACACTCTTGTTGCGGAAACTGCATGTGGATATTTGGTGTGATTGTGGCATCTAGTGGAAAAGGAAATACATTCAGATGAAAACTAGATAGAATCGTTCTCAGAAACTTCTTTGTGATGTGTGCATTCTACTCACAGAGTTGAACGTTCCTTTTGTTAGAACAGTTTTGAAACACTCTTTTTGTGGAGTCTGCAAGTGGATATTTGGAGTGCTTTGAAGCCTATGAAGGAAAAGGAAACATCTTCACCTAAGAACTAGACAGAAGCATTTTCAGAAACTTCTTTGTGATGTGCACATTCAACTCACAGAGTTGAAGCTTCCTTTTGATATAGCTGTTTTGAAACACTGTTTCAGTAGATTCTGCAAGTGGATATTTGGAGTGCTAGGAGGCCAACACTGGAAAAGGAAATATCCTCACATAAAAACTAGACAGAAGCATTCACAGAAACTTCCCTGTGCTTTCTGCATTCAACCCACATAGTTGAACCTTCCTTTTGATAGAACAGTTTTGAAAATCTCTTTTCGTAGAATCTGCAAGTCGACATTTGGAAAGCTTTGAGGCCTATCCTGGAAAAGGAAATATCTTCACATAAAAACAAGATAGAAGCATTCTCAGAAACTTCTTTGTGATGTGCGCATTCAACTCACAGAGTTGATATAATTGTTTTGAAACACTCTTTTAGTAGAATCTTCAAGTGGATATTTGGAGTGTTAAGAGGCCAACACTAGAAAAGGAAATATCTTCACATAAAAACTAGAGGGAAGCATTCTCAGAAACTTCCCTGTGCGTTATGCATTCAAGTCACAGGGAGGAACCTTCCTTTTGAAAGCGATGTTTTGAAACACTCTTTTTGTAGAATTTGCTAGTGGATGTTTGGAGAGATTTGAGGCCTATGCTGGAAAACGAAATATCTTTCCCTAAAAACTAGACAGAAGCATTCTCAGAAACTTCTTTGTGCTGTGTGCATTCAACTCACAGAGTTGAACCTGCCTTTTGATAGAGTAGTTTGGAGACAGCCTTTTTGTAAAATCTGCAATTGGATATTTGGAGCGATTTGAGAACTATGCTGCAAAAAGAAATATCTCCACATAAACCCTAGACAGAAGCATTCTCAGAAACTTCTTTGTCATTTGGGGATTGAACTCACAGAGTTGAAACTTCCTTTTCATAGAGCAGTTGTGCAACACTCTTAGTGTGGAAACTGCAAGTGGATATTTTATGCGATTGCGGCATCTAGTGGAAAAGGAAATACATTCAGATGAAAACTAGATAGAACCGTTCTTAGAAAGTTCTTTGTGCTGTGTGCATTCGGCTCACAGACTTTAACTATTCTTTTGAAAGACTAGTTTTGAAAACACTCTTTTTGTAGAATCTGCAAGTGGATATTTTGAGCGTTTTGAGGCCTTTTTTGGGAAATGAAATATCTTCACCTGAAAACTACACAGACGCAGTCTCAGAAATTTCTTTGTGATATGCGCATCCTACTCACAGTGTTGAACCTTCCTCTTGATAGATCAGTTTTGAAACACTCTTTTTGTGGAGTCTGCAAGTGGATATTTGGAGCGATTTGTAGCCTCTGCTGGAAAAGGAAACATCTCCACATAAAAACTAGACAGAAGCATTCTCAGAAACTTCTTTGTGATATGCGCATTTAACTCAGAGAGTTCAAGCTTCCTTTTGATATAGCTGTTTTGAAACACTCTTTCAGTAGAATATGCAAGTGGATATTTGGAGGGCTAAGAGGCCAACAATGGAAAACGAAATATCTTCACATAAATACTAGATGGAAGCTTTCTCAGAAACTTCTCTGTGCTTTATGCATTCAAGTCACAGAGAGGAACCTTCCTTTTGAAAGTGCAATTTGGAAACACTCTTTTTGTAGAATTTGCTAGTGTGTGTTTGGAGCGATTTGAGGCCTATGCTGGAAAACGAAATATCTTCCCATAAAAACTAGAGAGAAGCATTCTCAGAAACTTCCTTGGATGAGCGCATTCAACTCACACACATGAACCTTCATTTTGAAAGAGCAATTTTGAAACACTCTTTTTGTAGAATCTGCAAGTGGATATTTTGAGCGTTTTGAGGTCTTTGCTGGGAAATGAAATATCTTCACCTGAAAACTGCACAGAAGCATTCTCAGAATCTTCTTTGTGATGTGTGCATTCAACTCACAGAGTTGAACCTGCCTTTTGATAGGGCAGTTTGGAAACAGCGTTTTGTAAAATCTGCAAGTGGATATTTGGAGCGACTTGAGGCCTATGCTGCAAAAGGAAATATCTTCACAGAAACCCTAGATAGAAGCATTCTCAGGAACTACTGTGTGATGAGTGCATTCAACTTACGGATTTGAACCTTCCTTTTGATAGAATAGTTTTGAAACACTCCTTTTGTAGGATTTGCAAGTGTTTATTTGGAGCGCTTTGAGGCCTATGATGGAAAAGGAAATATCTTCCCATAAAAACGAGACAGAAGCATTCTCAGAACCTTCTCTGGATGAGTGCATTCAACTCACACACTTGAACTTTTCTTTTGATAGAGCAGTTTTGAAACACTCTTTTAGTAGCATCTGTAAGTCGATATTTGGAGGGCTTTTATGCCAAGGCTGGAAAACAAAATATCATCACATAAAAACTAGGCAGAAGCATTCTCAGAAACTTCTTGGTGATGAGTACATTCAACTCACAGAGTTGAACGTTCCTTTCGATAGAACAGTTTGAAACACTCCTTTTGTAGGATCTGCAACTGTTTAGTTGGAGCACTTTGACGCCTATGTTGGAAAAGGAAATATCTTCACATAAAATTAGACAGAAACATTCTCAGAGACTTCCCTGTGGTTTCTGCATTCAACTCACAGAGCTGAACCTTCCTTTTGATAGAACAGTTTTGAAAAACTCTTTTCGTAGAATCTGCAAGTCGACATTTGGAACGCTTTGAGGCCTATGCTTGGAAAGGAAATATCTTCACATAAAAACTAGATAGAAGCATTCTCAGAAACTTCTTTGTGATGTGTGCATTCTACTCACAGAGTTGAACCTTCCTTTTGATAGATCAGTTTTGAAACACTCTTTTCGTGGATTCTGCAAGTGGACATTTGGAGGGCTTTGAAACCTATGCTGGAAAGGGAAATATCTTGACATAAAAACTAGACGGAAGCATTCTCAGAAACTTCCCTGTGCTGTATGCATTCAAGTCCCAGAGAGGAACCTTCCTTTTGAAAGCGCAGTTTTGAAACACTCTTTTTGTAGAATGCGCTGGTGGATGTTTGGAGCGATATGAGGCCAATGCTGGAAAACCAATTATCTTCCCATAAAAACTAGACAGAAGCATTCTCAGAAACTTCTTTGTGCTGTGTAAATTCAACTCACAGACTTTAACTCACAGAGTTGAACCTTACTTTTGATAGAGTAGTTTCGAAACAGGCTTTTTGAAAAATCTGCAATTGGATATTTGGAGCGATTTGAGACCTATGCTGCAAAAAGAAATATCTCCACATAAACCCTACACAGAAGCATTCTCAGAAACTTCTGTGTGATGAGTGCATTCAACTCATGGACTTGAAGGTTAGTTTTGATACACCAGTTTTGAAACACTCTTTTTGAAGAATCTGCAAGTATTTATTTGGAGCGCTTTGAGGCCTATGATGGAAAAGGACATGTCTTCACATAAAAACGAGACAGAAGCATTCTCAGAGACTTCTGTGTGATGCATGCATTCATCTCACAGAGTTGAACCTTCCTTTTGATAGAGCAGTTTTGAGGCACTCTTTTAGTAGCATCTGAATGTTGATATTTTGAGGGTATTTATGTCAATGTTGGAAAACGAAATATCAACACATAAAAACTAGACAGAAGCATTCTTAGAAACTTCTTCGTGAAGAGTGCATTCAACTCACAGAGTTGAACGTTACTTATGATAGAACAGTTTTTAAACACTCCTTTTGTAGGATCTGCAACTGTTTATTTGGAGGGCTTTGAGGCCTATGTTGGAAAAGGAAATATCTTCACATAAAAACTAGACAGAAACATTCGCAGAGACTTCCCTGTGCTTTCTGCATTCAACTCACATAGTTGAAACTTCCTTTGATAGAACAGTTTTGAAAAACTCTTTTCGTAGAATCTGCAAGGGGATATTTGGAGCGCTTTGAGGCCTATGCTGGAAAAGGAAATATCTTCACATAAAAACGAGAGAGAAGTATTCTCAGAAGCTTCTGTGTGATGAGTGCATTCAACTCACACACTTGAAATTTCCTTTTGATAGAGCAGTTTTGAAACACTCTTTTTGTAGAATCTGCAAGTGGATATTTGGAGCGTTTTGAGGCCTATGCTGGAAAACGAAATATCTTCCCATAAAAACTAGACAGAAGCATTCTCAGAAACTTCTTTGTGATGAGTGCATTCACCTCACAGACTTGAACCTTCATTTTGAAAGAGCAGTTTTGAAACACTCTTTTTGTAGAATCTGCAAGTGGATATTTTCAGCGTTTTGAGGCCTTTGCTGGGAAATGAAATATCTTCACCTGAAAACTACACAGAAGCATTCTCAGAAACTACTTTGTGATGTATGCATTCAACTCACCGAGTTGAACCTGCCTTTTGATAGAGCAGTTTGGAAACAGCCTTTTTGTAAAATCTGCAAGTGGATATTTTTAGCTATTTGGGGCGTACGCTGCAAAAGGAAATATCTTCACAGGATCCCTAGACAGAAGCATTCTCAGGAACTTCTGTGGATGAGTGCATTCAACTCAGAGACTTGAACCTTACTTTTGATAGAACAGTTTTGAAACACTCGTTTTGTAGAATCTGCAAGTGTTTATTTGGAGCGCTTTGAGGCCTATGATGGAAAATGAAATATCTTCACATAAAAACGAGACAGAAGCATTCTCAGAAACTTTTGTGTGATGAGTGCACTCAACTCACACACTTGAAATTTCCTTTTGATAGAGCAGTTTTGACACACTCTTTTAGTAACATCTGTAAGTGGATATTTGAAGGGTTTTTATGGCAATGCTGGAAAAGGAAATATCATCACATAAAAACTAGGCAGAAGCATTCTCAGAAACTTCTTCATGATGAGTGCATTCAACTCACAGAGTTGAACGTTCCTTTTGATAGAACAGTTTTGAAACACTGTTTTAGTAGCATCTGCAAGTGGATATTTGGAGTGCTAAGAGGCGAACACTGGAAAAGGAAATATCTTCACATAAAAACTAGACAGAAGCATTCTCAGAAACTTCCCTGTGCTTCCTGCATTCAACCCGCATAGCTGAACCTTCCTTTTGATAGAAAAGTTTTGAAAATCACTTTTCGTAGAATCTGCAAGTCAACATTTGGAACACTTTGAGGCCTATGCTGGTAAAGGAAATATCTTCACATAAAAACCAGATAGAAGCATTCTCAGAAACATGCCTGTAATGTGCACATTCAACTCACAGAGTTGAAGCTTCCTTTTGATATAGCTGTTTTGAAACACTCTTTTAGTAGAATCTTCAAGTGATTAATTGGAGTGTTTAGAAGCCAACACTGGAAAAGGAGGCATCTTCACATAAAAACTAGACGGAAGCATTCTCAGAAACTTCCCTGTGCTTTATGCATTCAAGTCACAGAGAGGAAGCTTCCTTTTGAAAGCGCAGTTTTGAAACACTCCTTTTGTAGAATTTGGTAGGGGATGTTTGGAGCGATTTGAGGCCTATGCTGGAAAACGAAATATCTTCCCATAAAAACTAGACAGAAGTATTCTGAGAAACTTCTTTGTGCTGTGTGCATTCAACTCACAGGGTTGAAGCTGCCTTTTGATAGAGTAGTTTGGAAACAGCCTTTTTGTAAAATCTGCAAGTGGATATTTGGAGCGATTTGAGAACTATGCTGCAAAAAGAAATATCTCCACATAAACCTTAGACAGAAGGATTCTCAGAAACTTCTTTGTCATTTGGGGATTGAACTGACGGAGTTGAACCTTCCTTTTCGTAGAGCAGCTTTGCAATACTCTTGTTGTGGAAACTGCAAGTGTATATTTAGTGCGATTGTGGCATCTAGTGGAAATGGAAACACATTCAGATGAAAACTAGACAGAACCATTCTCAGAAACTTCTTTGTGATGTGTGCATTCTACTCACATAGTTGAACCTTCTTTTTGATAGAAAAGTTTTCAAACACTCTTTTTCTGGAGTCTGCAAGTGGATATTTGGAGCGCTTTGAAGCCTATGCTGGAAAAGGAAACATCTTCACCTAAAAACTAGATAGAAGCATTCTCAGAAACTTTTTTGTGATGTGCGCATTCAACTCACAGAGTTGAAGCTTCCTTTTGATATAGCTGTTTTGAAACACTCTTTCAGTAGAATCTGCAAGTGGATATTTGGAGTGCTAAGAGGCCAACAATGGGAAAGGAAATATCTTCACATAAAAACTAGACGGAAGCATTCTCAGAAACTTCCCTGTGGTTTATGAGTTCAAGACATAGAGTGGAACCTTCCTTTTGAAAGCGCAGTTTTGAAACACTCTTTTTGTATTACTTGCTAGTGGATGTTTGGAGCGATTTGAGGCGTATGCTGGAAAACGAAATATCTTCCCCTAAAAACTAGACAGAAGCATTCTCAGAAACTTCTTTGTGATGAGTGCATTCAACTCACAGACTTTAACTTTCCTTTTGAAATAGCAGTTTTGAAAACAGTCCTTTTGTAGAATCTGCAAGTGGATATTTTGAGCATTTTGATGCCTTTACTGGGAAATGAAATATCTTCACCTGAAAACTAGACAGAAGCATTCTCATAAACTTCTTTGTGATGTGCGCATTCAACTGACAGAGTTGAAGCTTCCTTTTTATATAGCTGTTTTGAAACACTCTTTCTGTAGGATCTGCAAGTTGATATATGGAGTGTTAAGAGGCCAACACTGGAAAAGGAAATAACTTCACATAAAAACTAGACGGAGGCATTCTCAGAAACTTCCCTGTGCTTTATGCATTCAAGTCACAGAGAGGAACCTTCCTTTTGAAAGCGCAGTTTTGAAACACTCCTTTACCAACATAGGTCTCAAAGAGCTCTAAATAAACACTTGCAGATTCTACAAAAATAGTGTAGAGTTTATTGGAGATTCCAATCCATTCCATTCTGTTGCATTCTACTCACAGAGTTGAACCTTTCTTTTGATAGAACAGTTTGGAAACACTCTTTTTGAAGAATCTGCAAGTATTTATTTGAAGCGCTTTGAGGCCTACATTGGAAAAGGACATATCATCCCATAAAAACTAGACCGAAGCATTCTCAGAAACTTCTTTGTGATGAGTGCATTCTACTCACAGAGTTGAAAAATCCTTTGAAAGAGCAGTTTGGAACACTCTTTTTGTAGAATCTGCACGTGGGTATTTGAGCGCTTTGAGGCCTATGTGGGAAAAGGAAATTTCTTCCCATAAAAAGTAGACTGAAGCATTCTCAGAAACTTCTTTGTGATGAGTGCATTCTACTCACTGAGTTGAACCTTCCTTTTGATAGAACAGTTTTGAAACACTCTTTTTGGATATTCTGCAAATGTTTATTTGTAGTGCTTTGAGGCCTATGCTGGAAAAGGAATTATCTTCACATAAAAACTAGACAGAAGCATTCTCAGAAACTTTTTCTGATGTGTGCATTCAACTCACCGAGTTGAACCTTCCTTTTGGTAGAGCAGTTTTGAAACACTCTTTTTCTAGAATGTGCAAGTGGATATTTGGAGTGTTAGGGGGCCAACACTGGAAAAGGAAATATCTTCCCATAAAAACTAGACAGAAGCATTCTCAGAAACTTCTTTGTGATGAGTGCATTCCACTCACAGACTTTAACTTTCCTTTTGAAAGAGCAGTTTTGAAACACTCTTTTTGTAGAATCTACAGGTGGATATTTTGTGTGCTTTGAGGCCTAAGCAGCAAAAGGAAATATCTTCACGTAAAAACTAGACAGAAACATTCTCCAAAACCTCTTTGTGATGTGTGCATTCAAATAACAGAGTAGAACCTTCCTTTTGATAGTGCAGTTTTGAAACACCCTTTTTGTATAATCTGCAAGTGGATATTTGGAGAGATTTGAGGCCTATGCTGAAAAAGGGGATATCTTCACATAAAAACTAGATAGAAGCATTCTCACAAACTTCTCTGTGCTTTATGCATTCAACTTACAGACTTGAAACTTTCTTCTGAAAGAGCCGATTTGAAACACTGTTTTTGTAGAAACTGCAAGTGGATATTTGGAGCGCTTTGAGGCCTATGCTGGAAAAGGAAATATCCTCACATAAAAACTAGAAAAAAAATCCTCTGAAACTTGTTATGATGAATGCATTCAGCTCACAGAGTTGAACTTTCCTTTTGATGGAACAGGTTTGAAACACTCTTTTTGTAGAATCTGCAATTGGATATCTGGAGCGCTTTGAGGCCTATGCTGGAAAAGGAAATATCTTCACATAAAAGCTAGACGGAAGCATTGTCAGACACTTCTCTGTGATGAGTGCATTCAACTCACAGAGTTCAACCTTCCTTTTTGTAGAACAGTTATGAAACACTCTCTTTGTAGAATCTACAAGGGATCATTTGGAGCGCATTGGGGCCTATGCTGGAAAAGGAAGTATCTTCCGATAAAAAAAAAAGCAGAATCATTCTGAGATACTTTTTTGTGATCAGTGCATTCGACTCACAGACTTGAACCTTCCTTTTGATAGAGCAGTTTTGAAACACTCTTTTTGAAGAATCTTCAAGTGGATATTTGGAGCGCTTTGAGGCCTATGCTGGACAAGGAAATATCTTCACATAAAAACTAGACGGAAGCATTGTCAGACACTTCTCTGTGATGAGTGCATTCAACTCACAGAGTTCAGCCTTCCTTTTTGTGGAACAGTTATGAAACACTCTCTTTGTATAATCTACAAGGGATCATTTGGAGCACATTGAGGCCTATGCTGGAAAAGGGAGTTTCTTCCCATAAAAAAATAAGCAGAATCATTCTGAGATATTTTTTTGTGATGAGTGCATTCAACTCACAGACTTGAACATTCCTTTTGATAGAGCAGTTTTGAAACACTCTTTTTGTAGATTCTGCAAGTGGGTATTTCGAGCGCTTTGAGGTCAAAGATGGAAAAGGAAATATCTTCATATAAAAACTAGACAGAAGCATTCTCAGAAATTACTTTGGGATGAGTGCATTCAACCCAAAGAGTTGAACCATCCTTTTGATAGAACAGTTTTGAAACACTTTTTTTGTAGAATCTGCAAGTGGATATTTGGAGCAATTTGAGGCCTATGCTGGAAAAGAAAATATCTTCACATAAAAATTAGATGGAAGCATTCCCAGAAATTTCTTGGTGATGAGTGCATTCAACTCACAGGTTTGAACTTGCCTTTTGATAGAACAGTTTTGAAACACTCTGTTTGTAGAATTTGCAAGTGGATATTTGGAGAGATTTGTGGCCTGTGCTGCATAAAGGGAATATCTTAACTTTAGAACAAGACAGAAGCATTCTCAGAGACTTCCCTGTGCTTTATGCATTCAACTCACAGTCTTGAACCTTCCTTTAGATAGAGCAGTTTTGAAGCACTCTTTTTGTAGAATCTGCAATTGGATATTTGGAGCGATTTGAGGCCTATGATGAAAAAGGAAATATCTTCAACTAAAAACTAGACAGAAACATTTTCAGAAACTTCTGTGGGATCAGTGCATTCAACCAACAGATTTGAACCTTCCTTTTGATAGACTAGTTTTGAAACACACTTTTTGTAGAATCTGCAAGTGGATGTTTGGAGGGCTTTGAGGCCTATGCTGGAAAGAAAATATCTTCACCTAAAAACTAGACAGAAGCATTCTCAGAAACTTCTTTGTGATGAGTGCATTCAACTCACAGGGTTGAAAGTTCCTTTTGATAGAACAATTCTGACACAATCTTCTTATAGAATCTGCAAGTGGATATTTGGATTGCTTGAGGCCTATGCTGGAGTAAGAAATAATTTCACATAAAAACTATATTGAAGCATTCTCAAAAACATCTTTGTGATGTGTGCCTTCAACACACAGAATTGAAACTTTCTTTTGATAAAGCAGTTTTGAAACACCATATTGTAGAATCTGCAAGTGGATAGTTTTAGCACTTTGAGGCCTAGCCTGGAAAAGGGTATATCTTCACATAAAAACTGGACAGAAGCATTCTCAGAAACTTCCCTGTGCTTTATGAATTCAACTCACAGACTTGAACCTTCCTTTTGATAGAACAGTTTGGAAAAACACTTTTTGTAGAATCGGGAAGTGGATATTTAGAGCGCTTAGAGGCCTATGCAGGAAAAGGAAATACCTCACATAAAAACTAGACAGAAGTATTCTCAGAAACTTCTTTGTGATGTGTGCATTCAACTCACAAATTTGAACCCTGCTTTTCAAAGAGCAGTTATGAAACACCCTTTTTGTAAGATCTGCAGGTGGACATTTTTGGCGCTTTGAGGCCAATGCTGGAAAAGGAAATATGTATACATAAAAACTAAACAGAAGCATTCTCAGAAACTTCTCTGTGTTTTATGATTTCAACTCACAGAGTTGAACCTTCCTTTTGATAGCGCAGTTTTGAAACACTCTTTTGTAGAATCTGCAAGTGGATATTTGGAATGCTTTGAGGCCTATGCTCGAAAAGGAAATTTCTTCATATAAATACTAGACAGAAGCATGCTCAGAAACTTCTTTGTGATGAGTGTATTGTACTCACAGACTTTAAATTTCCTTTTGATAGAACAGTTTTGAAACAGTCTTTTTGTAAAATATGAAAGTGTATATTTGGTGCGATTTGAGGGCTAAGATGGAAAAGGAAATATCTTCACATAAAAACTGGACAGAAGTATTCTCCGTATTTTCTTTGTGATGTGTGCATTAAACTAACAGAGTAGAACCTTCCTTTTGATAGAGCAGTTTTGAAACACTCTTTTTGAAGAATCTGCAAGTGGATATTTGGAGCGATTTGAGGCCTATGATGAAAAAGGGAATATCTTCACCTAAAAACTAGACAGAAGCATTCTCTGAAACTTCTTTGTGATGAGTGCATTCAACCCACAGAGTTGAAACTTCCTTTTTTTAAGAACTGTTTTGTGACACTCTCTTTGTAGAATCTGAAAGTGGATACTTGGTGCGCTTTGAGGCCTATGCTGGAAATGGAAATATGTTCTCGTAAAAACTAAGCAGAAGCATACTCACAGAGTTCTTAGTGATGAGTGCATTCAACTCACAGACTTAAACTTTCCTTTTTATATAGCAGTTTTGACACACTCTTTTTGTAAAATCTGCAAGTGGATATTTGGAGCGCTATGAGGCCTACGCTGTAAAAGGAAATATCATCACATAAAAACTATACAGAAGCATTCTCAGAAACATCTCTATGATGAGCGCATTGTACTCACAGACTTGAACTTTCTTTTTGATAGAGCAGTTTTGAAACACTCCTTTTGTAGAATGTGCAAATGGATATTTGGTGTGCTTTGAGGCCTAATCTGGAAAAGGAAATATCTTCACATAAAAACTAGACAGAAGCATTCTTTGAAACTTCTTTGTGATGCGTGCATTCATCTAAAAGACTAGAAACTTCCTTTTGATAGAGCAGTTTTGAAACCCCTTTTTGTAGAATCTGCAAGAGGATATTTGGAGTGATTTCAGGCCTGTAGTGTAAAAGAGAATATCTTCACATAAAAACTAGAAGGAAGCATTCTCAGAAACTTCAGTGTGCTTTATGCATTCAACTCACAGACTTGAACCTTCCTTTTGAAAGAGCAGATTTGAAAAACTCTTTTTGTAGAAATTGCAAGTGGATATTTGGAGTGCTTTGAGGCCTATGCTGGAAAAGGATATATCCTCACATAAAAACTAGACAAAAGCATTCTCTGAAACTTCTTTGTGATGAATACATTCAGCTTACAGAGTTGAACTTTCCTTTTGATAGAACAGTTTTGAAACACTCTTTTTGTAGAATCTGCAAGTGGATTTTTGGAGTGCTTTGAGACCTATGCTGGAAAAGGAAATATCTTCACATAAAAATTAGACAGAAGCATTCTCAGACACTTCTCTGTGATGAGTGCATTCAACTCAGAGAGTTCAACCTTCCTCTTGGTAGAACAGTTTTGAATCACTCTCTTTCTAGAATCTACAATAGATTATTTGGAGCTCATTTAGGCCTATGATGGAAAAGGGAATATCTTCCCATAAAAACTAAGCAGAATCATTCTCAGAAACATTTTTGTGATGAGTGCATTCAACTCAGAGACTTGAACGTTCCTTTTGATAGAGCAGTTTTGAAACACTCTTTTTGTAGAATCTGCAATTGGATATTTGGAGTGCTTTGAGACCTATGCTGGAAAAGGAAATAACTTCACATAAAAATTACACAGAAGCATCCTCAGACACTTCTCTGTGATGAGTGAATTCAGCTCACTGAGTTCAACCTTTCTTTTGGTAGAACAGTTTTGAATCACTCTCTTTGTAGAATCTATTATAGATTATTTGGAGCACATTGAGGCCTACGATGGAAAAGGGAATATCTTCCCATAAAAACTAAGCAGAATCATTCTCAGAAACATTTTTGTGATGAGTGCATTCAACTCTGAGACTTGAACATTCCTTTTGAAAGAGCAGTTTTGAAACACTCTTTTTATAGAATCTACAAGTGGGTACTTGGAGCAATTTGAGGCCTATGCTGGAAAAGGTAATATCTTCACATAAAAATTAGACAGAAGCATTCTCAGAAATTTCTTTGTGATGAGTGCGTTCAACTCACAGGGTTGAACTTTCCTTTTGATAGAACAGTTAGGAAACACTCTGTTTGTAGAATTTGCAAGTGGATATTTGGAGCGATTTGAGGCCTATGCTGCAAAAAGGGAATATCTGAACATAAGAACTAGACAGAAGCATTCTCAGAGACTTCATTGTGCCTTATGCATTCAATTCACAGGCTTGAACCTTCTTTTTAGTACAGCAGTTTTGAAACACCCTTTTTGTAGACTCTGCAAGTGGATATTTACAGCGATTTGAGGCCTATGGTGAAAAAGGGAATATCTTCACATAAAAACTAGATAGAAGCATTCTCAGAAACTTCCCTTTGCTTTATGCAGTCAGCTCACAGACTTGAAACTTCCTTTTCAAAGAGCAGATTTTAAACACTCTTTTTGTAGAAACTGCAAGTGGATATTTGGAGCGCTTTGAGGCCTATGCTGGAAAAGGAAATATCCTCACATAAAAATAAGACAAAAGCATTCTCCGAAACTTCTTTGGGGTGAATGCATTCAGCTCACAGAGTTGAAACTTTCCTCTGTTAGAACACTTTTGAAACACTCTTTTTTTAGGATCTGCAAGTGGATATTTGGAGCGCATTGGGACCTATGCTGGAAAAAGAAATATCTTCACATAATACCTTGACGGAAGCATTCTCAGAAACTTCTCTGTGATGAGTCATTTATGAAACACTTTCTTTGAAGAATCTATAAGAGATTATTTGGAGCTCATTGAGGCCTATGCTGGAAAAAGGAATATCTTCATATAAAAACTAGACAGAAGCATTCTGAGAAACTTCCCTGCACTTTTTGCATTCAACTCACACTCTTGAACCTTCTTTTTGAAAGAGCAGATTTGAAACACTCTTTTTGTAGAAACTGCAAGTACATATTTGGAGTGCTTTGAGGCCTATGATGGAAAAGAAAATATCCTCACAGAAAAATTAGACAAAAGCATTCTCAGAAATTTCTTTGTGATGTGTACATTTAATTCACCGAGTTGAACTTTCCTTTTGATAGAACAGTTTTGAAACAGTCTTTTTGTAGAATCTGCAAGTGGATATTTGGAGCATTTTGAGGTCTATGCTGGAAAAGGAAATATCTTCACATAAAAACTAGACAGAAGCATTCTCAGAAATTTCTTTGTGATGAGTGCATTCAACTCACAGGGTTTAACTTTCCTTTTGATAGAACAGTTTTGAAACACTCTGTTTGTAAAATTTGCAAGTGGATATTTGGAGCGATTTGAGGCCTATGCTGCAAAAAGGGAATATCTGAACATAAGAACTAGACAGAAGCATTCTCAGAGACTTCCCTGTGCTTTATGCATTCAACTCACAGTCTTGAACCTTCCTTTAGATAGAGCAGTTTTGAAGCACTCTTTTTGTAGAATCTGCAATTGGATATTTGGAGCGATTTGAGGCCTATGATGAAAAAGGAAATATCTTCAACTAAAAACTAGACAGAAACATTTTCAGAAACTTCTGTGGGATCAGTGCATTCAACCAACAGATTTGAACCTTCCTTTTGATAGACTAGTTTTGAAACACACTTTTTGTAGAATCTGCAAGTGGATGTTTGGAGGGCTTTGAGGCCTATGCTGGAAAAGGAAATATCTTCACCTGAAAACTAGACAGAAGCATTCTGAGAAACTACTTTGTGATGAGTGCATCCAACTCACAGGGTTGAAACTTCCTTTTGATAGAACAGTTTGGAAACAATCTTTTTGTGGAATCTGCAAGTGGATATTTGGAGCACTTGAGGCCTATGCTGCAGTAAGAAATAACTTCACATAAAAACTATATTGAAGCATTCTGAAAAACATCTTTGTGATGTGTGTCTTCAACTCACAGACTTGAAACTTCCTTTTGATAAAGCAGTTTTGAAACACCATTTTGTAGAATCTGCAGGTGGATAATTTTAGCACTTTGAGGCCTAGGCTGGAATAGGGAATATCTTCACATAAAAACTGGACAGAAGCATACTCAGAAACTTCTGTGTGCTTTAGGAATTCAATACGCAGACTTAAACCTTCCTTTTGATTGAGCAGTTTTGAAACACTGTTTTCGTAGTACCTGCAAGTGGATATTTGGAGTGCTTTGAGGCCTATGTTGGAAAAGGAAATACCTTCATATAAAAACAAGACAGAAGCATTCTCAGAAACTTCTTTGTGATGTGTGTATTCAACTCACAGAGTTGAACCTTCCTTTTGAAAGAGCAGTTATGAAACACGCTTTTTTTAGAATCTGCACGTGGATATTTTTGAATCTTTGTGGTCAGTGCTGGAAAAGGGAATATCTACACATAAAAACTAGACAGAAGAATTCTCAGAAACTTCTCTGTGTTTTATGATTTCAACTCAAAGAGTAGAACCTTCTTTTTGATAGAGCAGTTTTGAAACACACTTTTTAGAGAATCTGCATGTGGACATTTTGAGCGATTTGTGGCCTATGCTGGGAAAAGGAATATCTTCATATAAAAACTAGACAGAAGCATTCTGAGAAACTTCCCTGCACTTTGTGCATTCAACTCACACTCTTGAACCTTCTTTTTGAAAGAGCAGTTTTGAAACACTCTTTTAGTAGAAACTGCAAGTGCATATTTGGAGCGCTTTGAGGCCTACGATGGAAAAGGAAATATCCTCACAGAAAAATTAGACAAAAGCATTCTCAGAAATTTCCTCGTGATGAGTGCATTTAACTCACCGAGTTGAACTTTCCTTTTGATAGAACAGTTTTGAAACAGTCTTTTTGTAGAATCTGCAAGTGGATATTTGGAGCATTTTGAGGTCTATGCTGGAAAAGGAAATATCTTCACCTAAAAGCTAAACAGAAGCATTCTCAGAAACTTCTTTGTGATGAGTGCATTGAACTCACAGAGTTGAAACTTCCTTTTGATAGAACAGTTTTGTAACACTCTTTTTGTAGAATCTGCAAGTGGATATTTGGAGTGTTTTGACGCCAATGCTGGAAAAGGAAATATCTTCACATAAAAACTAGACAGAAGCATTCCCAGAAACTTCTCTGTGATGAGTGCATTCAATTCACAGAGGTGAACCTTCCTTTTGATAGAACGGTTTTGAAACACTCTCTTTATAGAATCTGAAAGTGGATACTTGGTGCGCTTTGAGGCCTATGCTGGAAATGGAAATATGTTCTCATAAAAACTAAGCAGAAGCATTCTCACAAAGTTCTTATTGATGAGTGAATTCAACTCACAAACTTAAACCTTCCTTTTGATAGAGCAGTTTTGACACACTCTTTTTGTAGAATCTGCAAGTGGATATTTGGAGCGCTATGAGGCCTACACTGGAAAAGGAAATATCATCACATAAAAACTATACAGAAGCATTCTCAGAAACATCTCTATGATGAGTGCATTGTACTCACAGACTTGGATCTTCTTTTGACAGAGAAGTTTTGAAACACACTTTTTGTAGATCCGCAAGTGGATATTTGGTGTGCTTTGAGGCCTAATTAGGAAAAGGAAATATCTTCAGATAAAAACTAGACAGAAGCATTCTCTGAAACTTCTTTGTGATGCGTGGATTCATCTAACAGAGCAGAACATTCCTTTTGAGAGTGCAGTTTTGAAACATGAGAAAAACAACAAATGGGGAAAGGATTCCCTATTTAATAAATGGTGCTGGGAAAACTGGCTAGCCATATGTAGAAAGCTGAAACTGGATTCCTTCCTTACACCTTATACAAAAATCAATTCAAGATGGATTAAAGACTTAAATGTTAGACCTAATACCGTAAAAATCCTAGAAGAAAACCTAGGCATTACCATTCAGGACATAGGTATGGGCAACGACTTCATGTCTAAAACACCAAAAGCAATGGCAACAAAAGCCAAAATTGACAAATAGGATCTAGTTAAACTAGAGAGCTTCTGCACAGCAAAGGAAACTACAATCAGAGTGAACAGGCAACCTACAAAATGGGAGAAAATTTTCGCAACCTACTCATCTGACAAAGGGCTAATATCCAGAATCTACAATGAACTCCAACAAATTTACAAGAAAAAAACAAACAACCCCATCAAAAAGTGCGTGAAGGACATGAACAGACGCTTCTCAAAAGAAGACATTTATGCAGCCAAAAAACACATGAAAAAATGCTCACCATCACTGGCCATCGGATAAATGCAAATCAAAACCACAATGAGATACCATCTCACACCAGTTACAATGGCAATCATTCAAAAGTCAGGAAACAACAGGTGCTGGAGAGGATGTGGAGAAATAGGAACACTTTTACACTATTGGTGGGACTGTAAACTAGTTCAACCCTTGTGGAAGTCAGTGTGGCGATTCCTCAGGGATCTAGAACTAGAAATTCCATTTGACCCAGCCATCCCATTACTGGGTATATACCCAAAGGACTATAAATCATGCTGCTATAAAGACACATGCACACGTATGTTTATTGCAGCATTATTCACAATAGCAAAGACTTGGAACCAACCCAAATGTCCAACAATGATAGACTGGATTAAGAAAATGTGGCACATATATACCATGGAATTCTATGCAGCTATAAAAAATGATGAGTTCATGTCCTTTGTAGGGACATGGATGAAATTGGAAGTCATCATTCTCAGTAAACTATTGCAAGAACAAAAAACCAAACACCGCATATTCTCACTCATAGGTGGGAATTGAACAATGATAACACATGGACACAGGAAGGGGAACATCACACTTCAGGGACTGTTGTGGGGTGGGGGGAGGGGGGAGATAGCATTGGGAGATATACCTAATGCTAGATGACGAGTTGGTGGGTGCAGCGCACCAGCATGGCACATGTATACATATGTAACTTACCTGCACGTTGCGCAAAGGTACCATAGAGCCTAAAGTATAATAATAATAATAATAACGATAATAATAATAATATTAATAATAAACTAGACGGAAGCATTCTCAGACACTTCTCTGTGATGATTGCATTCAACTCACAGAGTTCAACATACCTTTTCATAGAACAGTTTTGAAGCACTCTCCTTGTAGAGTCTACAAGAGATTATTTGGAGTGCTTTGAGGCCTGTGCTGGAAAAGGAAATATCTTCCCATAAAAACTAAGCAGAACCATTATCAGAAACATTTTGTGATGACTGCATTCACCTCACGGACTTGAACCTTCCTTTTGAAAGAGCAGTTTTGAAGCACTCTTTTTGTATAATCTGCAAGTGGATATGTGGAGCACTTTGAGGCCTATGCTGGAAAAGGGAATATCTTCACAAAAAAAGTGACAGAAGAATTCTCAGAAATTTCTTTGTGATGTGTGCTTTCAATTCAAAGAGTTGAACCTTCCTTTTGATAGAACAGTTTTGAAACACCCTTTTTGTAGTATCTGCAAGTGGATATTTGGAGCGATTTGAGGCCTATGCTGCAAAAAAGTGAAAATCTTCACATAAAAATTAGATAGAAGCATTCTCAGAAATGTCTTTGTGATGACTGCATTCAACCCACAGAGTTGAACTTTCATTTTGATGGAACAGTTAAAAACACTCTTTTTGTAGAATCTGCAAGTGGATATTTGGAGTGATTTGAGGCCTATGCTGCAAAAAATGAATATCTTCACATAAAAACTAGACAGAAGCATTCTCAGAAACTTCCCTGTGCTTTATGCATTCAACTCACATAATTGGACCTTCCTTTTGATAGAGCAGTTTTGAAATACTCTTTTTGTAGTATCTGCAAGTGGATATTTGGAGGGATTTGAGGCCTATGATGAAAAAGGAAATATCTTCACCTAAAAACTAGATAGAAACATTTTCAAAAACTTCTTTGGGAAGTTTGCATTCAACTCACAGAGTTGAACCTTCCGTTTGATAGAACAGTTTTGAAACACTCTTTTTGTAGAACCTGCAAGGGGATATTTTAGTTCTTTGAGGTCTATGCTGGAAAAGGAAATATCTTCACATAAATACTAGACAGAAGAATTCTCAGAAACAATTTTGTGAGGAGTGCATTCAACTCACAGACTTGAACTTTGTTTCTGATAGAGCAGTTTTGAAACACTCTTTTTGTAGAATCTGCAAGTGAAGATTTGGAGTGATTTGAGGCCTATGCTGGAAAAAGGAATATCTTCACATAAAAACTAGTCCAAAACATTCTCAGACACTTCTCTCTGATGATTGCATTCAACTCACAGAGTTCAACATTCGTTTTGATAGATCAGTTTTGAAACACTCTCTTGGAAGAATCTGCAAGAGATTATTTGGAGCACTTTGAGGCCTGTGCTGGATAAGGAAATATCTTCCCACAAAACATAAGCAGAAGCATTCTCAGAAACTTTTTTGTGATGAGTGCATTCAACTCACAGACTTGAACCTTCTATCTGATAGAGCAGTTTTGAAACGCTCTTTTGGTAGAATCTGAAAGTGGATATTTAGAGCGCTATGAGGCCTTTGTTGGAAAAGGAAATATCTTCACATAAAAACTGGACAGAGTCATTCTCAGAAACTTCTTTGTGATGTGTGCATTCAACTCACAGTGTTGAACCTTCCTTTTGAAACAGCAGTTTGAAACACACATTTAGTAGAATATGCAAGTGGATATTTGGAGCGCTTTGAGGCCTTTTATGGAAACGGAAATATCTTCACATAAAAACTAAACAGATGCATTCTCAGGAACTTCTTTGTGATGTGTGCACTCAACGCACAGAATTGAACATGACTTTTGATAGAACAGTTTTGAACCAACCTTTTTGTAGAATCGGCAAGTGGATATTTGTAGCGCTTTGA
The DNA here is from genome assembly GCF_028885625.2 of Pongo pygmaeus. Lineage (NCBI taxonomy): Eukaryota > Metazoa > Chordata > Mammalia > Primates > Hominidae > Pongo > Pongo pygmaeus. The sequence continues at coordinate 44,948,656 of NC_072397.2, read as the reverse complement.
GGCCTCTGCTGGAAAAGGAAATATCTTCACATTAAAACTAGGGAGAAGTATACTGAGAAAATTCTTTGTGATGAGTACATTCAGCTAACACAGTTGAACCTTCCTTTTCATAGAACTGTTTTGAAACACTCTTTTTGTAGAATCTGCAATTGGATATTTGGAGAGCTTTGAGGCCTATGATGGAAAAGAAAATATCTTCACATAGAAACTAGACAGAACCATGCTCAGAAACTTCTCTGTGATGAATGCATTGAAGTCAAAGGGTTGAACCTTCCTTTTGATAGAGCAGTTTTGAAACACCCTTTTTGTAGAATCTGCAAGTGAATATTTGGAGCTCATTGAGGCCTATGCTGGAAAAGGAAATACCTTCACATAAAAACTAAACAAAAGCATTCTCAGAAAATTCTTTGTGATGTGTGCATTCAATTCACAGAGTTGAACAGTATTTTTGATGGAGCAGTTTTAAAACACCCTTTTTTCAGAATCTGCAAGTGGATATTTTGAGTGCTTTGAGGCCTAAGCTGGAAAAGAAAATATCTTCACATAAAAACCAGACTGAAGCATTCTCAGAAACTTCTTAGTGATGAGTGCATTCAACTCACGGATTTGAACCTTCGTTTTGATAAAGCAGTTTTGAAGCACACTTTTTGTAAAATCTGCAGGTGGATATTTGGAGTGCTTTGAGGCCTACACTGGAAAAAGGAATATCTTCACATAAGAACTTGACAGAAGCATTCTGAGAAACTTCCCCGTGCTTTATGCATTCAAATCAAAGAGGTGAACCTTCCCTTTGATAGCTCAGGTTTGAAACACTCTTTTTGTAGAATCTACAGATGGATATTTTGAGTGCTTTGAGGTCTATCCTGGAAAAGGAAACAACTTCACATAAAAACTAGATTGAAGCATTCTCAGAAACTTCTTTGTAATGTGAGCATTCATCTCACAGAATCGACCCTTCCTTTTGACGGAGCAGTTTTGAAACACCCTTTTTGTAGAAACTGCAAGTGGATATTTGTAGGCCTTTGAAGCCTATGCTGGAAAAGGAAATATCTTCACATAAAAACCAGAGAGAAGCATTCTCAGAAACTTCTTTGTGATGATTGCGTTGAACTCACTGAGTTGAAACTTTCTTATGATAGGGCAGTTTTGAAACACTCTTTTTGTAGAATCTGCAATTGGATTTTTGGAGTGCTTTGAGGCCTACCATGGAAAAGGAAATATCTTCACATAAAAACTAGATAGAAGAATTCTCAAAAACATCTTTGTGATGAGTGCATTCAACTCACAGAATTGAACTTTCCTTTTGATAGAGCAGTTTGAAATACTCTTTTAGTGGAATCTGAAAGTGGATATTTGGAGTGCTATGAGGCATTTGCTGGAAAAGGAAATATCTTCACATAAAAACTAGACAGAAGCGTTCTCAGAAACTTGTTTGTGATGGGCGCATTCAACTCACAGAGTTGAAACTTCCTTTTGAAACAACAGTTTTGAAACACACTTTTAGTAGAATCTGCAAGTGTATATTTGGAATGCTTTGAGGCCTATGCTGGAAAAGGAAATGTCTTCACAGAAAAACTAAACAGAAGCATTCTCAGAAACTTCTTTATGATGTGGGCATTAAACTCTCAGAGTTGGACCTTCCTATTGATAGAACAGTTTTGCATCACTGTTTTTACAGAATATGCAAGTGTATATTTGGAGCGCTTTGAGGCTTATGTGGTAAAAGGAAATAACTTCACATAAAAATGAAACAGAAACATCCTCACAAACTTCTTTGTGATGTGTGCATTCAACTCACAGAGTTGAACCGTACTTTTGATAGAGCAGTTTTCAAACACCCTTTTTGTAGGCTCTGCAAGTGGATATTTGCAGTGCTTTAAGGCCTATACTGGAAAAGTAAATACCTTCACATAAAAACTAGACAGAAGCATTCTCAGAAACTTCTTTGTGATGAGTGCACTGAACTCACAGAGTTTAACTTTGCTTTTTAAGAGCAGTTTTGAAACACCCCTTTTACAAAATCTGCAAGTTGATATTTGGAGTGCTTTGATGCCTATGATGGAAAAGGAAATATCTTCACATAAAAATTAGACAGAAGCATTCTGATAAACTTCTATGTGATGAGTGCATTCAAATCTCAGAGTTGAACCTTCCTTTTGAAAGAACAGTTTTGAAACACTCTTTTTGTAGAATCTGCAGTTGGATATTTGGAGCGATTTGAGGCCTATCCTGGAAAGGGTTATATCTTTATATAAAAACTAGACAGTAGCATTCTCAGAAACTTCTTTGTGATGAGCACATTCATCTCACAGAGGTGAGACTGCCTTTAAATAGAGCAGTTGTGAAACATTCTTTCTGTAGAATCTACAAGTGTATATTTGGAGTGCTTTGAGGCCTATGCTGGAAAAGGAAACATCTTCACACAAAAATTAGACAGAAGCATTCTCAGAAACTTCTTTGTGATAAGCGCATTCACCTCACAGAGTTAAGCCTTCCTTTTGACAGAGAAGTTTTGAAATACTCTTTTTTGTCGGATCTGCAAGTGGATATTTGGGGCGCTATGAGGCCTATGCTGGAAAAGGAAATATCTTCACATAAAAACAAGACAGAAGCATTCACGAAAATTTCTTTTTTATGAGTGCATTCAACTCACAGAGTTGAACCTTCCTTTTCATAGAACAGTTTTGAAACACTCTTTTTGTAGAATCTGCAAGTGGATATTAGGAGTGTTTTGAGGCCTATGATGGAAAAGGAAATATCTTCACATAAAAACTAGACAGAAGTATTCTCAGAAACTTCTCTGTGATGAGTGCACTGATCACCCTGAGATGAAACTTTCCTTTTATTGAACAGTTTTGAAACACTCTTTTTGTAGAATCTACAAGTGGATATTCAGAGCCCTTTGAAGCCTATGCTGCAAAAGGAAATATCTTCACATAAAAACTAGACAGAAGAATTTTCAGAAATATCTTTGTGTTGAGTGCATTCAACTCACAGACTTGAACTTTCCTTTTGATAGAGCAGTTTTGAAAAATTCTTTTGGTAGAGTCTGAAAGTGGATATTTGGAGTGCTATCAGGCTTATGCTAGAAAATTGAATATCTTCACATAAAAACTAGACAGAAGCATCGTCAGAAACTTCTTTGGGATGTGCACATTCAACTCACAGAGTTGAACCTTCCTTTTGAAACAGCAGTTTTGAAACACACTTTTAGTAGAATCTGCAAGTGGATATTTGGAATGCTTTGAGGCCTATGCTCGAAAAGTAAATATCTTCTCATAAAAAATAGACAGATGAATTCTCAGAAATTTCTCCATGATGAGTGCTTTCAACCCACAGAGTTGAGCCTTCCTTTTGAGAGAACAGTTTTCAAACACACTTTTTGTAGAATCTGCATGTGGATATTTGGAGCGGTTTGAGGCCTATGATGGAAAAGGAATTATTTTCTCATGAAAACCAAACAGAAGCATTTCAGAAACTTCTTTGTTATATGTGCATTCAACTCACAGAGGTGAATCATACTTTTGATAGAGCAGTTTTGAAACACCCTTTTTGTAGTATCAGCTAGTGGATATTTGGAGCGCTTGGAGGCCTATACTGGAAAATTAAATATCTTCAAATAAAAACTAAACAGAAGCATTATGAGTAACTTCTTTGTGATGAGTGCATTCAACTCACAGACTTTAAAATTATTTTTCATAGAGCAGTTTTGAAACACCCTTTCTGTAAAATCTGCAAGTGGATACTTAGAGCTCTTTGAGGCCTATGCTGGAAATGGAAACATCTTCACATAAAAACTGAAAAGAAGGATTCTGAGAAACTTCAATGTGATGAGTCCATTCAACTCTCAGAGTTGAACCCACCTTTTGATAGGACAGTGTTGAAACACTCTGTTTCAATAATCTGCAAGTGGATATTTGGAGCACTTTGAGGCCTATGCTGGAAAAGGAAATATCTTCACATTAAAACTAGACAGTAGCATTCTCAGAAACTTCTTTGTGATGAGCGCATTCAACTCACTGATTTGAGCCTTCCTTTTGATAGAGCAGTTTTGAAACCCGCTTTTTGTGGAATCTGCAAGTGGATATTTGGAGCACTTTGAGGCCTATGCTGGAAGCGGAAATATCTTCTCATAAAAACTAGACAGAAGAATCCTCAGAAACTTCTTTGTGATGAGCACATTCAATTCACAGAGGTGAGCGTTCCTTTTGATAGAGCAGTTTTGAAACACTCTTTTTGTAGAATCTGCAAGTGGATATTTGGAGCGCTTTGAGGCCTATTCTGGAAAACGAAATATCTTCACATAAAAACTAGACAGCAGTATTCTCAGAAACTTCTCTGTGTTGAGTGCATTGAACTTCCTGAGTTGAACCTTTCTTTTGATAGAACAGTTTTGAAACACTCTTTTTGTAGGATCTGCAAGTGGATATTTTGAGCGCTTTGAGACCTAAGCTGGAAAAGGAAATATGGTCACAAAAAACTAGATGTAAGAATTCACAGAAACATCTTTATGATGAATGCATTTAACTAACAGACTTGAACTTTCTTTTAATAGAGCAGTTTTGAAACACTCTTTTGGCAGAATCTGAAAGTGGATATTGTGAGTGCTATGAGGCCTATGCAAGAAAAGGAAATATCTTCACATAAAAAATAGACAGAAGCATTCTCAGAAACTTCTTTGTGATGTGCACATTCAACTCACAGAGTTGAAACTTCGTGTTGAAACAGCAGTTTTGAAACACACTTTTTGTAGAATCTGCAAGTGGATATTTGGAATGTTTTGAGGACTATGCTGGAAAAGGAAATATCTTCACATAAAAACTAAATAGAAGCATTCTAAGAAACTTCTTTGTGATGTGTGCATTCAACTCACAGAGTTGAACCTTACTTTTGATAGAGCAGTTTCAAAACACCCTTTTTCTAGTATCTGCATGTGGATATTAGGAGTGGTTTGAGGCCTATGCTGGAAAAGGAAATATCATGACATAAAAACTAGACAGAAACATTCTCAGAAACTTCTATGTGATGAATGCATTCAACAAACACAGTTGAACTTTCCATTTGATATAGCAGTTTTGAAACACCATTTTTATGGAATCTGCAAGTGGATATTTGGAGCACTTTTAGGCCTATGCTGGAAAAGGAAATAACTTCACATAAAAACTAGAGAGAAGCATTCTCAGAAACTTCCCTCTGCTTTATGCATTCAACTCACAGATATGAACTTTCCTTTTGATGCATCAGTTTTGAAACACTCTGTTTGTAGAATCTACACGTGGATATTTGGAGCGCTTTGAGGCCTATGACAGAAAAGAAAATATCTTCACATAAAAACTCGATGGAAGCATTCTAAGAAACTTCTTTGTGATGACTGAATTCAACTGACAGACTTGAACCATCTTTTTGATAGAGGAAGTTTGAAACACTCTTTTTTTAGAATCCTCAAGTGGATATTTGGAGCACTTTGAGGCTTATGATTGAAAAGGAAATATCTTCACATAAAAACTAGACAGAAACATTTTCAGAATCTTCTCTGTGATGAGTGCATTCAACTTACAGAGTTGTACTTTTCTTTTCATACAACAATTTTGAAACACTCTTTTTATAGAATATGCACGTGGATATTTGCAGCGTTTTGAGGCCTATGCTGCAAAAGGAAGTATCTTCACATAAAGACTAGACAAAAGCATTCTGAGAAACTTCTTTGTGATGTGCACATTCAACTCACAGAATTGAACCTTCCTTTTGATAGAACACTTTTGAATCGTTCTTTTTGTAGAATCTCCAAGTTATTATTTGGAGTGCTTTGAGGCTTTTGCTGGAAAAGGAAACAACTTCACATAAAAACGAGATTGAAGCATTGTCAGACACTTCTTTGAGATGTGTGCATTCAACTTACAGGCTTGAACATGCCTTTTGATAGAGCAGATTTGAAACACTCTTTTTGTAGAATCTGCAAGTCGATATTTGGAGCACTTTCAAGCCTATGCTGGAATAGGAAATATCTTCACATAAAAACAAGACAGAAGCTCTATCGGAAACTTCTTTTTGATGAGTGCATTCAACTCACAGAGTTGAACCTTCCTTTTGATAGAACGGTTTTGAACCACTCTTTTTGTAGAATCTGCAAGTGGATATTTGGAGTGCTTTGAGGCCTAAAATGGAAAAGGAAATATCTTCACATAAAAACTAGACAGAAGCATTCTCATAAACTTCTCTGTGATGAGTGCATTGAACTACCTCAGTTGAAATTTTCTTTTGATAGAAAAGTTTTGAAACACTCTTTTTGTAGAATCTGCAAGTGGATATTTGGAGCACTATGAGACCTATGCTGGAAAACGAAATGTCTTCCCATAAAAGTTATACAGAAGAATTCTGAGAAACATCTTTGTGATGAGTGCATGCAACTCACAGAGTTGAACTTTCCTTTTGATAGAGCAGTTTTGAAAAACTCTTTTGGTAGGATCTGATGGTGGATATTTGGAGCGCTATGAGGCCTATGCTATAAAAGAAAATATCTTCACATAAAAACTAGACAGAAGTATTCTCAGAAACTTCTTTGGATGTGCGCATTCAACTCAGACAGTTGAACCTTGCTTTTGAATCAGCAGTTTTGAAAAACACTTTTAGTAGATTCTGCAAGTGGATAGATTGAATGCTTTGAGACCTAAGCTGGAAAAGGAAATATCTTCACATAAATAATAGATTGAAGCATTCTCAGAAACGTCTTTCTTTTGTGTGCATTCAACTCACAGACGTGAACCTTCCTTTTGATAGAGCAGTTTTGAAACATTCTTTTTGTAGTATTTGCAAGGGTATATGTGGAGCGCTTTGAGGCCTATGCAGGAAAACGAAATATCTTCACATAAAACCAAGACAGAAGCATTCTCAGAAACTTGTTTGTGATGTGTGCATTCAACTCACAGTGTTGAACCTTCCTTTTGATAGAGCAGTTTTGAAACACGCTTTTTGTAGAATCTGCAAGTGGATATTTGGAGCGATGTGAGGCCAATCCTGGAAAAGGGAATATCTTCACTTAAAAACCAAGACAGAAGCATTCTCAGAAACTTCTGTGTGCTTCATAAATTGAACTCACAGGATTGAAACTTCCTTTTGATAGAATAGTTTTGAAACACTCTTTTTGTAGAATCTTCAAGTGGATATTTAGAGGGATTTGAGGCCTATGCTTGAAAACGAAATATCTTCACATGATAAGTAGACAGAAGCATTCTCAGAAAGTTCTTTGTGATGTCTGCATTCTACTTACAGAGTCGAACATTTCTTTTGATAGAGCTGTTTTGAAACACCCTTTCTGTGCAATCTGCAATTGGATATTTGGAGCGATTTGAGGCCTATGATGGAAATAGAAATATCTTCACATACAAACAAGACAGAAACGTTCTCAGAAACTTCTTTGTGATGAGTGCATTCAACTCACGGTGTTGAACCTTCCTTTTGATAGAACAGATTTGAAGCACTCTCTTAGTAGAATCTGCAAGTGGATATTTGGAGGGTTTTGAGGCCTATGCTGGAATAGGAAATATCTTCACAAAAATACTAGACAGAAGCATTCTCAGAAACTTTTTGTGAAGAGTGCATTCAACTCACTGATTTCAACTTTCCCTTTTGATCGGACAGTTTTAAAAAACCCCTTTTGGAGAATCTACAAGTGGATATTTGGAGCGCTTTCAGACCTATGCTGGAAAAGGAAATCTCATCACATAAAAACTAGACAGAAGCATTATCAGAAACTACTTTGTGATGGGTGCATTCAACCCACAGTGTTGAACCTTCCTTTTGATAGGACAGCTTTGAAACACTCTTTTTGTGGAGTCTGCAAGTGGATATTAGGATGGCATTGAGGCCAATGGTGAAAAAGGCAATACCTTCACATTAAAAGTAGACAGAAGCATTCTCAGAAACGTCTTTGTGATGAGTTCATTCAGCTCACAGAGTTGAACTTTATTTTTGATAGAGCAGTTTTGAAACACTCTTTTTGTAGAATCTGCAAGTAGATATTTGGAGCACTTTGAGGCCTTTTGCTGAAAAAGGAAATATCTTCACATAAAAACTGGACAGAAGCATTCTCAGAAACTTCTTTGTGATGAATGCATTCAACTCACAGAGTTGCACCTTCCTTTTGATAGAGATGTTTTGAAACACCCTTTCTGTACAATCTGCAATTGGATATTTGGAGCGATTTGAGGCCTGTGCTGGAAAAGGGAATATCTTCACATAGAAACTAGACAGAAGCATTCTCAGAAACATCTTTGTGATGTGCGCATTCAACTCACATAATTGAACACAACTTTTCATACAGCAGTTTTGAAACACTCTTTTTGTAGAATCTGCAAGGGGAGAAGTGGACCAATTTGAGGCTTTCATTGGAAAAGGGAATATCTTCACATAAAAACTTGACAGAAGCATTCTCAGAAACTTCTTTGTGATGTGTGCATTTAGCTCAAAGAGTTGAACCATCCTTTTGGTAGAGCAGTATTGAAACACTCTTTTTGTACAATCTGCCATTGGATATTTGACCTATTTGAGGCCTTCATGGTAAACGGGAATGTCTTCACATAAAAACTAGACAGAAGCATTCTTAGAAACTTCATTGTGATGTGGGCGTTTAACTCACAGTGTTGAACCTTTCTTCTGATTGAAGAGTTTTGAAACACTCTTTTTGTAGAATCTGCAACTGGATATATGGACTGCTTTGAGGCCTTCATTAGTAATGGGAATAATTTCGAATAAAAATTAGACGGAAGTATTCTCAGAAACTAATTTGTGATGTGTGCATTCTACTCGCATAATTGAACCTTCCTTTTAATAGAGTAGTTTTGAGCACTCTTTTTGTAGAACCTGCAAGGGGATATTTGGAGCATTTTGAGGCCTTTGTTGGAAATGGGAATATCTTCACACAAAAACTGGACAGAAGCATTCTCAGAAAATTCTTTGTGATGTGTGAATTGAACTCACAGATTTGAAGCTTCCTTCTGATAGACCAGTTTTGAAACACCTTTTTTGTAGAATCTACAAGAGAACATTTGGAGTGCTTTGAGGCCTACACTGGAAAAGGAAATATCTTCACATAAAAACTAGACAGAAACTTCTATGTGATGTGTGCATTCAACTCACAGAGTTCAACTTTCCTCTTGATATAGCAGTTTTGGAACACTCTTTTTGTGAAATCTGCAATTGGATATTTGAAGCACTTTGAAGCTTTAGTTGGAGAAGGGAATATCTTCAAATAAAAGCTAGACAGAACAATTCTCAGAAACTACTGTGTGATGTGTGTATTCAACTCACAGAGATGAACCTTTCTTTTGAGAGAGTAGTTTTGAAACACTCTTTTTGTGGAATCTGCAAGTGGACATTTGTAGTGCTTTGAGGGCTATGTTGGAAAGGAAATATCTTCAAAATAAATCTAGACAGAAGCATTCTCAGAAACTTCTTTGTGATGTTTGCATTCAACTCACAGAGTTGAACATACCTTTTCACAGAGCAGCTCCGAAACACTCTTTTTGAAGAACGTGCAAGTGGATATTTAGACCGAATTGACACCATCTTTGGAAACGGGAATATCTTCACATAAAAACTACACAGAAGCATTCTCAGAAATTACTTTGTGATGTGTGCATTCAACTCACGGAGTTGAACCTTCCTTTTGATAGAGCAGTTTTGAAACCCTCTTTTTGTATAATCTGCAAGGGGATATTTGGACCGTGTAGAGGTGTTCACTGGAAACGGGAATATCTTCACATAAAAACTGCACAGAAGCATTGTCAGAAACTACTTTGTGATGTGTGCATTCTACTCGCAGAGTTGAAACTTCCTTTTGATAGAGCAGTTTCGAACCACTCTTTTTGTAGAATCTGCAAGGGGGTATTTGTAGCGCTTTGAGGTCTTTGTTGGAAACGGGAATATCTTCACATAAAAACTGGACTGAAGCATTCTCAGAAATTCCTTTTGATGTGTGCATTCAACTCACAGACTTGAACATTCCTTTTCATACAGCAGTTTTGAAACAACTCTTTTTTAGAACCTGCAAGAGGACATTTTAGGCGCTTTGAGGCCTTCAGTGGAAAAGGAAATATCTTCTCATAAAAACTAGACAGAAGCATTCTCAGAAACTTCTTTCTGATGTGAGCATTCAACTCACAAGGTTGAACCTTCCTTTTGATAGAGCAGTTTTGAAACACTCTTTTTGTAGAATCTGCAAGGGGATATTTAGACCAATTTGAGGCCTTTGTTGGAAACGGGAATATCTTCACATAAAAACTGTACAGAAACTTTCTCAGAAATTTCTTTGAGATGTGTGCATCCAACTCTCAGATTTGAAGCTTCCCTTTTATAGAGCAGATTTGAAACTCTCTTTTTGTACAATTTGCAATGGGATATTTGGACAGTTTTGGGACTTCTTTGGAAACGTGTATATCTTCAAATAGAAACTAGACAGAAGCATTCTCAGAAGCTTCTTCATGATGAGTGCATTCAACTCACAGAGTTGAGCCTTCCTTTTGATAGAGCAGTTTTGAAACACTCTTTTTGTAGAAACTGCAGGTGGTTATTTGGAGCGCTTTGAGAGTAATGGTACAAAAGGAAATATCTTCACATAAAAACTAGACAGAAGCATTCTCATAACTTCTTTTTGATGTGTCCACTCAACTCACTGAGTTGAACCTTCCTTTTGATAGTCCAGTTTTGAATCACTCTTTTTGTAGAATCAGCAAGTGTATATTTTGAGCGCTTCAAAGCCTTCACTGGAAATGAAAATATCTTCAAATAAAAACAAGACAGAAGCATTCCCAGAAACTACTTTGTGATGTATGCATGCAACTCAAAGAGTAGAACATTTCTTTTGATAGAACAAATTTGAAACACTCTGCTTTTAGAATCTGCAAGTGGACATTTGTAGAGCTTTGAGGACTGTAGTGGAAAATGAAATAACTTCAAATAAAAACTAAACAGAAGCATTCTGAGAAACTTCTTTGTGATATTTGCATTCAACTCGCAGACTTGAACCTTTCTTTTGATAGAGCACTTTTGAAACACCTTTTTTGTAGAATCTGCAAGTGGACATTTGGGGTGATAGGAGGCCTTCGGTGGAAAAGGAAATATCTTCACATAAAAACTACACAGAAGCATTCTCAGAAACTTCTTGGAGATGTGTGCATTCAACACACAGATTTGAACCTTCCTTTTGATGGAGCAGTTTTGAAACACTCTTTTTGTAGAATCTACAAGTGGATATTTCGAGCACTATGAAGCATTTGCTGGAAAAAATATCTTCAAATAAAAAGTAGACAGAAGCATCCTCAGAAAGTACCTTCTGATGTGTGCATTCAACTCACTGAGATGAACCTTCCTTTTGATAGAGCAGTTTTGAAACACTCTTTTTGTAGAATCAGCAAGTGCATGTTTTGAGCGCTTCAAATCCTTCATTGGAAATGACAATATCTTCAAATAAAAACAAGACAGAAGCATTCTCAGAAACTACTTTGTGATGTGTGCATGCAACTCAAAGAGTAGACCATTTCTTTTGATAGAACAAATTTGAAACACTCTGCTTTTAGAATCTGCAAGTGGACATTTGTAGAGCTTTGAGGGCTGTGATGGAAAATGAAATAACTTCAAATAAAAACTAGAAAGAAGAATTCTGAGAAACTTCTTTGTGATATTTCCATTCAACTCACAAACTTGAACTTTCCTTTTGATAGAGCAGTTTTGAAACACTTTTTGTAGAATCTGTAAGTGGACATTTCGGGCGCTTTGAGGCCTTCGGTGGAAAAGGAAATATCTTTACATAAAAACTAGACAGAAGCATTCTCAGAAACTTCTTGGCAATGTGTTCATTCAGCACACAGAGTTGAACCTTCCTTTTGATAGAGCAGTTTTGAAACACTCTTTTTCTAGAATCTGCAAGTGGATATTTGGAGCACTATGATGCATTCACTGGAAACGGGAATATCTTCAAATAAAAAGTAGACAGAAGCATCCTCAGAAAGTACCTTGTGATGTGTGCATTCAACTCACTGAGATGGACCTTCCTTTTGATAGAGCAGTTTTGAAACACTCTTTTTATAGAATCTGGAAGTGCATATTTGGAGTGAATAGACTATGCTGGAAAAGGAAATATCTGCCTATAAAAAGTAGAGAGAAGCATTCTCAGAAAATTCTTCTTTGTGATATGTGCAATCAGCTTTCACTTTTGAAACCTCCTTTTGATAGAGCAGTTTTGAAACACTGTTTTTGCAGAATCTGCAAGAGGATATTTGGAGCAGTTTGAGTCCTATGCTGGAAAAGGATATATCTTCTCATAAAAAGTAGAGAGATGTATTCTCAGAAACTTCATTTTGCTGCGTGCATTCAACTCACAAAGTTGTACCTTCCTTTGGATAGAACAGTTTTGAAACACTCTTTTTGCATAATCTGCAACTGGATATTTGAAGCCATTGAAGGCCTATGCTGGAAAACGAAATATCTTCACATAAAAACTATACAGAAACATTATCAGAAACTTCTTTGTGATGTGTGTATTAAATTCACAGAGTTGAACCTACTTTCTGATAGAGCAGTTTTGAAACACTCTTTTTGTAGAATCTACAAGTGGATATTTGGAGTGACTGTTGCCTCTGGGGGAAAAAGAAATATCTTCATATTAAATCTAGACAGAAGCGTTCTCAGAAACTAATTAGTGATGTGTGCTTTCAAATCACAGACTTGTACCTTCCTTTTGATAGAGTTATTTTGAAAGACTCTTTTTGTAGAATTTGCAGTTGGTTGTTTTCAGCACTTTGAGGCCTCTGCAGGAAAAAGAAATATCTTCACATAAAAACTAGAGAGAAGCATTCTCAGAAACTTCTTTGTGATCTGTGCCTTCAGCTCACAGAGTTGAACATTCCTTTTGATAGAGCAGTTTTGAGACACTCTTTTTTAGATTCTGCAGTGGATATTTGGATCTCTTTGATGCCTATGCTGGAAAAGGAAATATCTTCACATAAAAACTAAAGAGAAGTGGTTTCAGAATCTTCTTTGTGATGTATGCATTCAACTCTCAAAGTTGAATAATCCTTTGTATAGTGAAGTTTTGAAACACTCTTTTTGTAGTATCTGCAAGTGGATAGTTGGAGTGCTTTGAATCCTAAGCTGGAAAAGGCAATATCTTCACATAAAAACAAGAGAGAAGCATTCTCAGAAACTTCTTTGTGATGTGTGCATTCAACTCACAAAGTTGAACCTTCCTTTTGATAGTGCAGTTTGGAAGCACTCTTTTTTTAGAATCTGCTACTGGATACTAGGGACATCTTGAGGCCTATGCTGTAAAAGGAAATATTTTTCCATAAGAACTAGACAGAAGTATACTCAGAAACTTCTTTGTGGTGTGTGCATTCAAATCACAGGGATGAAATTTCCTTTTGATAGACCAGTTTTGAAATACTATTTTTGAAGTATCTGCAAGTGGATATTTGGAACGCTATGAGGCCTGTGCTTGGAAAAGGAAATATCTTCACATAGAAACTAGAGAGAAGCATTCTCAGAAACTTATTTGTGATGTGTGTGTGCTTTCAACACACAGAGTTGAACCTTCCTTTTGATAGAGCAGTTTTGAAACACTCTTTTTGTAGAATCTGCAAGAGGATATTTTCAAGGCCTTGAGGCCTGTGGTGGAAAAGGAAATATCTTCACATAAAAACTAGACAGAAGCATTCTCAGAAACTTCTTTGTGATGTCTGAATTCAACTCATAGAGTTGAACCTTCCTTTTGATAGCACAGTTTTCAAACACTCTTTTTATAGAATTTGCAAGTGGACATTTGGAGTCCTTTAAGGACAATGCTTGAAAAGGAAATATCTTCATCTAAAAACTAGACAGAAGCGTTCTCAGAAACTTCTTTGTGATGTGTGCCTTCAGCTCACAGAGTTGAACCTTCCTTTTGATAGAGCAGTTTTGAAACACTTTTTTTTTTCGAATATGCACGTGGATATTTGGAGTAATTACAGATTCTGGGGGAAAAGGAAATATGTTCATTTAAAAACTAAACAGAAGTTTTCTCAGAAACTAATTTGTGATGCATGCTTTCAACTTCCGGATTTGTACCTTCCTTTTGACAGAACAGTTTAGAAAGACTCTTTTTGTAGAAATTGCAAGTGGTTATTTGCAGCGCTTTAAGGCATATGCTGGAAAAGGAAATATCTTCACATAAAAATTATACAGAAGCATTCTCAGAAACTTCTTTGTGATATGTGGCTTCAATTCACCGAGTTGAACAATCCTTTTGATAGAGCAGTTTTGGAACACTCTTTTTGTACATTATCCAAGTGGATACTTGGATCCCTTAGATGCCAGTGATGGAAAAGGAAATATCTTCACAAAAAAATTAGAGAGAAGCGTTTTCAGAAACATCCTTGAGATGTGTGCATTCAACTCACAGAGCTGAACTTTCTTTTTGATAGAGCAGTTTTGAAACACTATTTTTGGAGAATCTGCAAGTGCATATATGGAGCTCTTTGAGGTCAATGCTGAAAAAAGGAAATATCTTCACAAAACCTAGGCAGAAGCATTCTCACGAACTTCTTTGTTATGTGTGCTTTCAACACACTGAGTTGAACCTTCCTTTTGATAGAGCAGTTTGAAACACTCTTTTTGTAGAATCTCCATGTGAATATTGCGAGCAGTTTAAGGTCTAAGCTGGAAAAGGAAATATCTTCACATAAAAAGTAGATAGTAGCATTCTCAGAAACTTTTTTGTGATATATGCATTCAATTCACGGAGTTGAACACTTTTATTGATAGAGCAGTTTTGAAACACTCATTTTGTGGAATCTGCAACGGGATATTTGGAGCGCTTTGAGTTCTAAGCTGGAAAAGGGAATATCTTCACATAAAAACTAGAGAGAAGCATTCTCAGAAACTTCTTTTTGATGTGTGCATTCAACTAACAGAGTTGAACATTCTTTTTGATAGAGCAGTTTTGAAATAGTCTTTTTGTAAAATCTGCAAGTGGATATCTGGGGCACTTTGAGGCCTATGCTGGCAAAATAAATATCTCCCATAAAAAGTAGAGAGAAACATTATCAGAAACTTCTTTGTGACGTTTGCATTCAACTCGCAGAGTTGAACCTTCCTTTTGATAGAGCAGCTTTGAAACGCTCTTTTTGTAGTATCTGCAAGTGGATATTTGAAGCCCTTTAAGGTCTATGCTGGAAATGGAAATATCTTCACATAGGAACTAGACAGAAGCATTCTCATAAACTTCTTTGTGATGTGTGCATTCAGTTCACAGAGCTGAAACATCCTTTTGATAGAGCGGGTTTGAAGCACTCTTTTTGCAGAATCTGCAAGTGGTTATTTTGAGTGCTTTGAGGCCAATGCTGAAAAAGGAAATATCTTCAACTAAAAACTAGACAGAAGCATTATCAGAAAAATCCATGGGATGTGTGCATTCAATTCACAGAGTTGAACCTTCCTTTTGATAGAATAGTTTTGAAACACTCTTTTTGTAGAATCTGTAAGTCAATATTTGGATCGCTTTGTGGCCAATGCTGGAAAAGGAATTATATTCACATAAAAACTAGACAGCAGCATTCTCACAAACTTCTTTGTTCTGTGCGCATTCAACACACAGAGTTGAACCTTCTTTTTGATAGAGCAGTTTTGAAATAATCATTTTTCAGAATCTCCAAGTCAATATTTTGAGCACTTAGAGGCTTATTCTGGAAAAGGGAACAGCTTCATATAAAAACTAGACAGAAGCATTCTCAGAAACTTCTCTGTGATGTCTACATTCAAGTTATAGAGTTGAAACTTCATTTGATAGAGCAGTTTTGAAACACTCTTTTTTTAGAATCTGCAAGTGGATATTTGGAGCAATTTGGGGCCAAACCTGGAAAAGGAAATATCTTCACACAAAAACTAGATAGACGCATTCTCAGAAACTTCTTTGTGATGCGTGCATTCAACTCATCTAGTTGAAACTTCCTTTTGATAGAGCAGTTTTGAAACACTTGTTTTGCAGAATTTGCAAGTATATACGTGGAGCGCTTTGAGACCTATGCTGGAAAAGGAAATAACTTCCCATAAAAAGTAGAGAGAAGCATTGTGAATAACTTCTTTTTGATGTGTGCATTCAGCTCACAGAGTTGAGCCTTCCTTTTGATAGAGCAGTTTTGAAACCCTCTTTTTGTAGAATCGGCAAATAAATATTTGAAGCTCTTTAAGGCCTATGCTGTAAAAGGAAACATCTTCACATAAAAAACTAGACAGAAGCATTCTCAGAAACTTCTTTGTGATATGTGCAGTCAATTCATAGAGTTGAATCTACCTTTTGATAGAGCAGTTTTCAAACACTCTTTTTGTAAAATCTGCAAGTGGATATTTGGAGCGATGGCGGCCTCTGGTGAAAAAGGAAATATCTTCATACAGAAAGTAGACGGAAGCGGTCTCAGAAACTAATTTGTGGTGTGTGCTTTCAACTCACAGACTTGTACCTTCTGTTTTGTAGAGCAGTTTTGAAACACCTTTTTTGTAGAATTTTCAATTGATTATTTACAGCGCTTTGAAGCCTATGCTGGAAAAGGAAATATCTTCACATAAAAACAAGAGAGAAATATTTTCACAAACTTCTTTGTTTTGTGTGCATTCAACTCCCAGAGTTGAACTTTTCTTTTGATAGAGCAGTTTTGAAACACTGATTTTGGAGGATCTGCAAGTGTATATATAGAGAGCTTTGAGGACTATGCTGGAAAAGGAAATATCTTCACATAAAAACAAGACAGAAGGATTCTCAAAATTTCTTTCTGACATGTGCATTCAACTTACAGAGTTAAACCGTCCTTTTGATACAGCAGCTTTGAACCATTCTTTTTTAAGAAGTTGCATGTGAATACTTAGAGCACTATGAGGCCTAAGCTGGAAAAGGAAATATCTTCACATAACAACTACACAGCTGCATTTTCAGAAACTTCTTTGTGATATACACGTTCAACTCACAGAGCTGAACCACCCTATTGATACAGCAGTTTTGAAACACTCTTTTTGCAGAATCTGCAAGTGGATATTTGGAGCGCTTTGAGGCCTAAGCTGGAAAAGGGAATATCCTCACATAAAAACAATAGAGAAGCATTCTCAGAAACTTCTTTGTGATGTGTGCATTCAGTTCACAGTGCTGAACATTCCTTTTGCTAGAGCAGTTTTGAAACACTCTTTTTCTAGAATCTGCAGGTGGATATTTGGAGCACTTCGAGGCCTACGCTGGAAAAGGAAATATCTTCACTTAAAAACTATACAGAAGCATTCTGAGAAATTTCTTTGTGATGACTCCATTCAATTCACAGAGTTAAACCTTCCTTTTGATAGAGCACTTTAGAAGCACTATTTTTGTAGAATCTGCAGGTGAATATTTGGAGCGCTTTGAGGCCTATGCTGGAAAACGGAATACCTTCACCTAAAAACTAGACCGAAGCATTCTAAGAAACTTCTTTTTGGTGTGTGCATTCAACTAACAAAGTTAAACCTTTGCTTTTATAGAGCAGTTTTGAAACACTCTTTTTGTAGAATCTGCAAGTGGATATTTGGAGTGTTTTGAGGCCAATGCTGGAAAAGGAATTATATTCACATAAAAACTAGACAGCAGCATTCTCACAAACTTCTTTGTTCTGTGTGCATTCAACATGCAGAGTTGAATCTTCCTTTTGATACAGCAGTTTTGAAACAATCTTTTAGCAGAATCTCCAAGTCAATATTGGGAACGCTTATAGGCCCATGCTGGAAAAGGAAAAATCTTCATATAAAAACTAGACAGAAGCATTCTCAGAGACTTCTTTGTGATGTCTACATTCAAGTCATAGAGTTGAACCTTCCTTTTGATAGAGCAGTTTTGAAACACTCTTTTTGTAGAATCTGCAAGTGGATATTTGGAGCGATTGTGCCTCTGGTGGAAAAGTAAATATCTTCATATAGTAACTAGACGGAAGCCTTCTCAGAAACTAATATTTGGTGTGTGTTTTCAACTCACAGACTTGTACCTTCTCTTTTATAGAGAAGTTTTGAAAAACCTTTTTGGTAGAATTTTCAACTGGTCATTTGCAGCGCTTTGAGGCCTATGCTGGAAAAGGAAATATCTTCACTTAAAAACTAGAGAGAAGCGTTTTCTCAAACTTCTTTGTGATGGGTGCATTCAACTCCCAGAGTTGAACTTTTCTTTTGATAGAGCAGTTTGGAAACACTGTTTTTAGAGGATCTGCACGTGTATATATGGAGTGCTTTGAAGACTATGCTGGAAAAGGAAATATCTTCACATAAAAACAAGATACAAACATTCTCAATAATTTATTTGTGACGTGTGCATTCAACATATAGAGTTAGACCGTCCTTTTGATACAGCAGCTTTGAAACACTCTTTTTGTAGTATTTGCATGTGAATACTTAGAGCACTTTGAGGCCTAAGCTGGAAAAGGGAATATCCTCACATAAAAACAATAGAGAAGCATTCTCAGAAACTTCTTTGTGATGAGTGCATTCAATTCACAGTGCTGAACATTTCTTTTGCTAGAGCAGTTGTGAAACACTCTTTTTCTAGAATCTGCAAGTGGATATTTGGAGCGCTTTGAGGCCTATGCTGGAAAAGGAAATATCTTCACTTCAAAATTAGACAGAAGAATTCTCAGAAACTTCTTTTTGATGTCTGCATTGAATTCATAGAGTTGAGCCTTCCTTTTGGTAGAGCAGTTTTGAAACACTATTTTTGTAGAATCTACAAGTGAATATTTGGAGCGCTTTGAGGCCAATGCTCTAAAAGTAAGTATCTTCACCTAAAAACTAGACAGACACATTCTAAGAAACTTCTTTTTGATGAGTAGATTCAACTAACAAATTTGAACTTTTTTTGATAGAGCAGTTTTGAAACACTCTTTTTATAGGATCTGCAGGTGAATATTTGGAGTGCTTTGAGGCCAGTGCTCCAAAAGTAAATATGATCAAATAAAAACTAGATAGAAGCATTGTCAGAAACATCTTTATTATGTGTGCATTCAACTCACAGAGTTGAAGCTTCTTTTTGATAGATTAGTTTTGAAACACTCTTTTTGTAGAATCTGTAAGAGGATATTTGGAATGATTTGAGGCATTCGTTGGAAACGGTTTTATCTTCACTGAAAACTAGACAGAAGCCTTCTCAGAAACTTCTTTGTGATGTGTGCAATCAACTCACCGAGTTGAACCTTCCTTTTGGTAGAGCAATTTTGAAATACTCTTTTTGTAGAATATGCAAGTGGACATTGGGAGCACTTTGAGGCCTTCTGAGGAAAAGGAAATGTCTTCACATAAAAACTAGACAGAAGCATTTTCAGAAACTGGTTTGTGATGTGTGCATTCAATTCACTGAGTTGAACTTTCCTGTTGATCAGCAGTTTTGAAACACTCTTTTTGTAAAATCTGCAAGTGGATATTTGGAGCACTTTGAATCCTTCATTGGAAAAGGGAATATCTTAAAATAAAAACAAGACTGAAGCATTCTCAGAAACTTCTTTGTGATGTGCACATTCAACTCCAGAGTTGAACCTTCCTTTTGATAGAGCAGATATAAAACACTGTTTTTCTAGGATTTGCAATGGACATTTGTAGTACTTTGTGGGCTATGTTGGAAAATGAAATATCTTCAAATAAAAACTAGACAGAAGCATTCTCAGAAATATCCTTGTGATGTTTGCATTCAACAGACAGAGTTGAACATACCTTTTAATAGAGGAGTTGTGAAACACTATTTTTGAGTTACCTGCAAGTGGAAATTTGAAATGATTTCAGGCCTTTGTTGGAAATGGAATATCTTCACGTAAAAACTAGACAGAAGCATTCTCATAAACGTCTTTGGATGTGTTCATTCAATTCACAGAGTTGAACTTTTCTTTTGATAGAGCAGTTTTGAAACAATGTTTTTGTAGGATCTGCAAGGGAATATTTGGACATATTTGAGGCCTTCTTTGGAAACTGGAATATCTTCGCATAAAAGCTGGACAGAAGCATTCTTAGAAATTTCTTTGTGATATGTGCACTCAACTCACAGAGTCGAACCTTTCTTTTGCTATATCAGTTTTGAAACCCACTTTCTGTAGATTCTGCAAGAGGACATTTGGAGCGCTTTAAGGCCTTTGGTGGAAAAGGAAATATCTTCACATACAAACTAGACAGAAACATTATCAGAAACATCTCTGTGATGTGTGTGTTCAACTCAATGATTTGAGTCTTCCTTTTGATAGAGCAGTTTTGAAACACTCTTTTTGCAGAATCTGCAAGTGGATATTTGGAGCTCTTTGAATCCTTCATTGGAAACGGGAATATCTTCAAATAAAAACAAGATAGAAGCATTCTCTGAAACTACTTTGTGATATGTATATTCAACTCACAGAGTTCAACCCTTCTTATGATAGAGTACTTTGAAACGCTCTTTTTGTAGAATCTGTAAGTGGACATTTGCAGCTCTTTGAGGGATCTGGTGTAAAAAGAAATATCTTCATATAAAAACTAGACAGAATAATTCTCAGAAACTTCTTTGTGATGTTTTCATGCAACGCACACAGTTGAACATATCTTTTCATAGAGCAGTAGTGAAACACTCTTTTTTAAGAAACTGCAAGTGGTTATTTGGACAGATTTGAGGGCTTCATTGGAAACAGGAATATCTTCACAGAAAAACTAGACAGAAGCATTCTCAAAAGCTTCTTTCAGATGTGTGGATTCCCCTCACAGAGGTCAACGTAACTTTTCATAGAGCAGTTTTGAAACACTCTTTCTGTGGAATCTGCAAGTGGATATTTAGACCTCTTTGACGCCTTCATTGGAAACGGGAATATCCTCACATAAAAACTAGACAGAAGCATTCTCAGAAACTTCTTTTTCATGTGTGACTTCAACTGACAGATTTGAAACTTCCTTTTGATAGAGCAGTTTTGAAACATTTTGTGTAGAATCTGCAATTGGACAGTTTGAGAGCTTTGAGGCCTTCGGTGGAAAGGGAAATATCTTCACATAAATACTTGACTGAAGCATTCTTAGAAACTTTTTGGTGATGTATGCATTCAACTCACAGAGTTGTACCTTTCTTTTCATAGAGCAGTTTTGAAACACTCTTTTTGTAGAATCTGAAAGAGGACAATTTGTAGGACTTTGAGGGCTGTGGTGGAAAAGGAAATATCTTCCAATAAAAACCAGACAGAAGCATTCTCAGAAACTTCTTTGAGATGTTTGCATTCAGCTCACAGATTTGAACATTCCTTTTGATAGAGCAGTAGTGAAACAGTCTTTTTGAAGAACCTGCAAGTGGATATTTGGACCCATTTGGGGCCTTCATTAAAAACAGGAATATCTTCACATAAAAACTGGACAGAAGCGTTATCAGTAATTTCTTTGTGATGTATGCTTTCAATTCACGGAGCAGAACATAAGTTTTCATGGAGCAGTTTTGAAACACTCTTTTTGTATTATCTGCACTTGGATATTTGGACTGTTTCAGGGCTTCATTAGAAACGGAATTATCTTCCCGTAAAAACTACACAGAAGCATTCTCAGAAACTTCTTTGTGATGGGTGCATTCAACTCACAGATTTGAACTTAACTTTTCATAGAGCAGTTTTGAAACAGTCTTTTCGTAGAATCTGTAAGGGGATATTTGGACCGATTTGAGGCCTTCGTTGGCAACTTGAATATCGTCACAAAAAAAACTAGACAAAAGCATTGTCAGAAACTTCTTTGTGATGTGTGCATTCAACTCAAAGAGTTAAACCTTCATTTTGATAGAGCAGTTTTGAAACCTTTTTTTGTGGAATGTGAATGTGGACAATTGGAGCACTTTGAGGCCTTCAGTGGAAAAGGAAATATCTTCACATAAAAACTAGACTGAGCATTCTCAGAAAGTTCTTTCTTTTGTGTGCATTCAACTTACAGAGTTGAACCTTCCTTTTGATAGAGCCGTTTAGATACAGATTTTTTGTGGTATCTGAAAGTGGACATTTGGAGCACTTTGAGTCCTCCGGTGGAAAAGGAAATATCTTCACATGAAAACTAGACAAAAGCTTTCTCAGAAACTTCTTTGTGAAGTGTGAATTCAACTCACTGGGTTGAATCTTCCTTTTGATAGAGTAGTTTTGAAACAGTTTTTTGTAGAATCTGCAAGCGGATATTTAGAGGGCTTTGAAGCCTTTGTTTGAAATGGGAATATCTTCAAATAAAAACTAGACTGAAGCACTCTCAGAAACAACTTTGTGATATGGCCGTTCAACTCACAGAGTTGAACCTTTCCTTTGATAGAGCAGTTTAGAAACTCCCTTTTTTGTAGAATCTGAAAGAGGACGTTTGTAGCACCTTGAGGGCTATCGTGGAAAAGGAAATATCTTCAACCAAAAACTACACAGAAAAATTCTCAGAAACAACTTTGGAATGTTTGCATTCAACTCAAGAGTTGAACATACATTTTCTTAGTGCAGTTGTTAAACATACTTTTTGAAGTACCTGCAAGTGGATATTTGGAATGATTTGAGGCCTTCATTGAAAACGGGAACATCTTCACATATAAATTAGACAGAAGTATTCTCAGAAACTACTTTGTGATGTGTGCATTCAACTGATGGAGTTGAACATAACTATTCATAGGGCAGTTTTGAAACACTCTTTTTGTAGAATCTGTGAGAGCATATTTGGACAGTGTGAAGCCTTCATTGGAAACGGGAATATCTTCACATGAAATCTAGACAGAAGCGTTCTCAGAAACTACTTTGTGATGTGTGCATTCGACTAACAGAGTTGAACATAGCTTTTCACAGAGCAGTTTTGAAACACTCTTTTTGTAGAATCCGAAAGGGGATATTTGGACCGATTGGAGGCTTTCTTTGCAAACGGGAATATCTTCAGATAAAAACAAGACCTGAGCACTGTCAGAAACTTCTTTGTGATGTGCATTCAGCTCACAGAGTTGAAATTTTCTTTTGATAGAGCAGTTTGAAACCTTTTTTTTATGGAATTTGCAAGTGGACATTTGGAGTGCTTTGAGGTCTTTGGTGGAAAAGGCAACATCTTCACATAAAACTAGACAGAAGCAATCTCAGAAACTTCTCTGTGATCTGTGCATTCAACTCACAGAGTTGAACCATCCTTTTCATAGAGCAGTTTTGAAACACATTTTTTGTAGAATCTGGAAGTAGACAATTGGAGTGCTTAGAGGACTTCATTGGAATAGGAAATCTCTTCACATAAATACTAGACAGAAGCATTATCAGAAACTTCTCTGTGTTGTGTGCATTCAACTCCAAGAGTTGAATCTTTCTTTTGATTGAGCAGTTTTGAAACACTCTTTTTGTAGTATCTGCAATTGGATACTTGGAGAGCTTTGAAGCCTTCATTGGAAACGGGAATGTGTTCAAATAAAATCAGAAGCATTCTCAGAAACTACTTTGTGATGTGTGCATTCAACTCACAGAGATGAACATTTCCTTTGGTAGAGCAGCTTTGAAACACTCTTTTTGTAGAATCTGCAAATGGACATTTGTATCGCTTTGAGGGCTATGGTGGAAATTGAAATATCTTCAAATAAATACTAGACGGAAGCATTCACAGAAACTTCTTTGTGATATTTGCATTCACCTCACAGAGTTGAACATGTCTTGTCATTGAGTAGTTGTGAAACACTCTTTTTGAAATCCTGCAAGTGGATAATTTTACCAATTTGAGGCCTTCGTTGTAATCGGGAAAATCTTCACATAAAAACTAGACAGAAACTTTCTCAGAAACTTCTTTGTGATGTGTGCATTCAACTCACAGAGTTGAACATGTCTTGTCATTGAGTAGTTGTGAAACACTCTTTTTGAAATCCTGCAAGTGGATAATTTTACCAATTTGAGGCCTTCGTTGTAATCGGGAAAATCTTCACATAAAAACTAGACAGAAACTTTCTCAGAAACTTCTTTGTGATGTGTGCATTCAACTCACAGAGTAGAACATAAGTTTTCATAGGACAGTTTTGAAACACTCTTTCTGTAGAATCTGCAAGTGGATATTTGGACGGTTTGATTCATTCATTGGAAACGGGAATATTTTCCCATAAAAATTAGACAGAAGCATTCCCAGAAACTTCTTTGTTATGTGTGCATTCAACTCACAGGATTGAACATAACTTTTCATAGAGCAGTTTTGAAACACTATTTTCGTAGAATCTGCAAGGGGATATTTAGACCAATTTGAGGCCTTCGTTGGAAACAGGAATATCTCCACATAAAAACTAGACAGAAGCATTGTCAGCAGCTACTTTTTGATGTGTGCATTCAACTTAAACAGTTGAACCTTCCTTTTGCTAGAGTAGCTTTGAAACCTTTTTTTTTTTTTTTTTTGGAATGTGCAAGTGGACATTTGGAGAGATTTCCGGCCTTCAGTGGAAAAGGAAATATCTTCACATAAAAACTAGAGAGAAGCATTCTCAGAAACTCCTTTGTGACGTGTGCATTCAACTCACAGAGTTGAACATAACTTTTCATAGAACAGTTTTGAAACCCTCTTTTTTTAGAATCTGCAAGTGGATAATTGGAACGCTTTTAGGCCTTCATTGGAAACAGGAATATCTGCACATAAAAAATAGACAGAAGCATTCTCAGAAACTACTTTCTGATCTGTGCATTCATCTCACAGAGTTCAACATTCCTTTTGATAGAGCAGTTTTAAAACACTCTTTTTGTAGAATCTGCAAGGGTATATTTCACCGATTTGAGGCTTTCGTTTGAAACGGAATTTCTTCACATAAAAACTAGACAGAAGCATTCTCAGAAAATTCTTGAAGATGTGTGCATCCAACTCGCAGAATTAAACCTTCCCTTTGATAGAGCAGTTTTGAAGCACTCTTTTTCTACAATCTGTAAGGGGACATTTGGACCGTTTTGAGGTCTATGGTAGAAAAGGAACTGTCTTCACTGAAAAACTAGACAAAGACATTCTCAGAAACATCTTTGTGATGTGTGCATTCAAATCACAGAGTTGAAACTTTGTTTTGATAGACCAGTTTTGAATCACTCTTTTCTATTATCTGAAATTGGATATTTGGAGCACTTGGAGGCCTATGGTAGGAAAGGAAATATCTTCACTTAAAAACTAGTCAGAAACAATCTCAGAAACTCCTTTGTGATGTGTGCATTCAACTAACAGTGTTGAACTTTCCTTTTGATACAGCAGTTTTGAAACACTCTTTTTGTAGAATCTGCAAGTGGATATTTGGAGCGCTTTGAAGCCTTCATTGGGAACGGGAATATCTTCAAATGAAAACTAGACAGAAGCATTCTCAGAAACTACTTTGTGATGTGTGCATTCAACTCACAGAGTTGAGCCTTCCTTTTGATAGAACAGTTTTGAAACACTCTTTTTGTAGTATCTACGGGTGGATATTTGGAGCACATTGTGGCCTATGGTACAAAAGGAAATGTCTTCACATAATAACTAGACAGATGCATTCTCATAAACTTCTTTGTGATGTTTGAATTCAACTCACAGAGTTGAACATAACTTTTCATAGAGCTGTTTTGAAACACTCTTTTTCTAGCTTCTGCAAGTGGAATTTTGGAACGATTTGAGGCCTTCGTTTGAAACGGGAATTTCTTCACATAAAAAGTAGACAGAAGCATTCTCAGAAACTTCTTTGTGATGTGTGCATTCAGCTCAAGGAGTTGAACTATCTTTTTAAAGAGCATTTTTGAAACACTCTTTTTTAGAATCTGCAAATGGACACTTTTAGCGATTTTGGGCTATGGTGGAAAAGGAAATATCATCAAATAAAAACTACACAGAAGCATACTCAGAAACTTCTTTGTGATGTGTGCGTTCAACTCATAGAATTGTACATATCTTTTCATAGAGCAGTTTTGAAACTGTCTTTTTATGGAATCTGCAAGTGAATACTGGGAACGCTTTGTGGCCTTCTTTGGCAACGGGAGTACCTGCACATAAAAACAAGAAAGAAGAATTCTCATAAATTTTTTCTGATGTGTGCATTCAACTGACAGAGTTGATCCTTCCTTTTGATAGAGGAGTTTTGAGACACTGTTTTTGTAGATTCTGCAAGGGGATAGAGCAATTTGAGGTCTTCACTGGAATCCGGAATAGCTTCACATAAAAACTAGACAGAAGCATTCTGAGAAACGATTTTGTGATGTGTGCATTCAACTCACAGAGGTGAATCTTCCTTTTCATAGAGCAGTTTTGAAACACTCTTTTTGTAGAATCTGCAAGTGGAAATTTGGTACGCTTTGAGGCCTTTGTTGGAAACGGGAATATCTTCACATAAAAATTAGACAGAAGCATTCTCAGAGACTTCTTTGTGATGTGTGCTTTCAACTCACAGAGTTGAACCTTCCTCTTGATAGAACACTTTTGAAACACTCTTTTCCTAGAATCTGCAATGGGATATTTGGACCGTTTTGAGGCCTTCATCAGAAACAGGAATATCTTCACATAAAAGTACACAGAAGCATTCTCAGAAACTATTTTGTTATGTGAACATTCAACTCACCGAGTTGAATCTTTCTTTTCATAGAACAGTTTTGAAAAACTTTTTTTGCAGAATCTGCAAGAGGACATTTAGAGTGCTTTGTGTCCTTCAGTTTAAAAGGAAATATCTTCATATAAAAACTAGACAGAAGTATCCTAAGAAACTTCTTTGTGATGTGTGCATTCAACTCACAGAGTTGAACATAACGATTCATCGAGCAGTTTTGAAACACTCTTTTTGTACAATCTGCAAGTGGATATGTGGAGCGCTTTGAAGCTTTCATTGGAAACGGGTATATCTTGAAATAAAATCTAGATAGAAGAATTTTCAGAAACTAATTTTTGGTGTGTGCATTCAACTCACGGAGTTGAGCCTTCCTTTTGATAGAGCAGTTTTGAAACACTCTTTTTGTAGAATCTGCAAGTGGATATTTGCAGTGCTTTGAGGCGTATGGTAGAAAAGGAAATATATTCACATAAAAACTAGACAAAGCATTCTCAGAAACTTCTTTGTGATGTTTGCATTGAACTCACAGAGGTGAACAAATCTTTTCATAGAGCAATTGTGAAACATGCTTTCTAAGAACATGCAAGTGGATATTTGGACCGAATTGAGGCCTTCTTTGGAAACGGGTATATCTTCACATAAAAACTAGACAGAAGCATTCTGAGAAACATCTTTGAGATGTGTGCATTCCACTCACAGAATTGAACACAATGTTTCATAGAGCAGTTTTGGAACACTCTTTTTCTAGAATCTGCAAGTGGATATTTGGAGTGCTTTGAGGCCTACGGAAGAAAAGGAAATATCTTCTCATAAAAACTAGACAGAAGCATTCTCAGAAACTTCTTTTTGATGTATGCATTCAACTCACAGAGTTGAACCTTCCTTTTGATAGAACAGTTTTGAAACACTCTTTTTGTATAATCTGCAAGTGGATATTTGGAGTGCTTTGAGGCCTGTGGTAGAAAAGGAAATAACTTCACTTAAAAACTACACAACAGCATTCTCAGGAACTTCTTCTTGATGTGTGCATTCTACTCACAGAGTTGAACCTTCCTTCTGATAGAGCACTTTTAAAGAACTCTTTTTGTAGAATCTGCAAGTGGATATTTGGAGTGCTTTGAAGCATTATTTGGAATCGTGAGTATTTTCAAATAAAAACTAGACAGATTCATTTTCGGAAACTACTTTGTGATGTGTGCATTCAACTCACAGTGTACAGCCTTCATTTTGATAGAACAGTTTTAAGCAATCTTTTTGTGGAATTTACAAGTGGATATTCAGAGTGTTTCGAGGATTATGGTGGAAAAGGAAATGTGTTCAAATAAAAACAAGACAGAAGCGTTCTCAGAAACTTCTTTGTGATGTGTGCATTCAACTCACAGTGTTGAACCTTCCTTTAGATACAGCAGTTTTGAAAAACTCTTTTCATAGATTCTGCAAGGGGATATTTAGACCTATTTGAGGTCTTCCTTGGAAACGAGTAGATCTTCACATAAAAACTAGACAGAAGCATTCTCAGAAACTGCTTTGTGATGTGTGCATTCAACTCATAGATTTTAACATAACTTTTCATAGAGCAGTTTTGAAACACTCTTTTTGTAGAATCTGCAAGTGGACAATTGGAGCACTTTTAGGAAATTGGTGGAATATGAAATAGCCAAATAAAAGGTAGACAGAAGCATTATCAAAAACTTCTTTGTTATGTGTGCATTTAACTCACAGAGTTCAACATAATTTTTAATAGAGCAGCATTGAAACACTCTTTTTGTAGAATCTGCAAGTGGAGATTTGGGGCACTTTGAGGCGTTCAGTGGAACAGGAAATATCTTCACATAAACACTAGACAGAAGCATTCTCAGAAACTTCTTTGTGATGTGTGCATTCAATTTACTGAGCTGAAACTTCCTTTTGATAAAGCAGGCTTGAAAATCTCTTTTTGTAGAATCTGCAAGTGGATATTTGGAGCACTTTGAATCCTTCCTTGGAAACGGGAATATCTTCAAATATAAACTAGACAGAAGCATTCTCAAAAACTGCATTGTGATGTGTGCATTCTTCTCCCAGAGTTAAACTTTCCTTTTGATAGAGCAGTTATGAAACACTCTTTTTGTATAAACTGCAGGATGATGTTTGCACCATTTTTAGGTCTTCATTTGAAACGCATATACATTCACATAAAAAGTAGACAGAAGCATTCTCAGAAACTTCTTTGTGATGTGTGCATTCAACTCACAGATTTTAACATTCCTTTTGATAGAGCAGTTTCAAAACACTTCGTTTGTAGAATCTGCAAGTGGACATTTGGAGCACTTTGAAGCCTTCTGTGGAAAAGGAAATATCTTCACATAAAAACTAGACAGAAGCATTCTCAGAAACTTATTTGTGATGTGTGCATTCTGCTCACAGGGTTGAACATACCTTTTCATAGAGCAGTTTTGAAACACCCTTTTTGTAGAGTCCGCAAGGGGATATGTGGACCGATTTGAGACCATTTTTGGTAACGAGAATTTCTTCACATAAAAAATTGAGGGAGGCATTCTCAGAAACTGCTTTGTGAAATGTGCATTCTACTCACAGAGTTTTACCTTTCTTTTGATAGAGCAGTTTTGAAACCGCCTTTTTGTAGAATCTGCAAGTGGATATTTTGAATGCTATAGTTCCTTCATTGGAATCCGGAATATCTTCAAATAAAAAATAGACAGAAGCATTCTCATAAACTACTTTGTGATGTGTGCATTCAACTCACAGAGTTGAACCTTTCTTTTGATAGAGCAGTTTCGAAAAACTCTTTTTACAGAATCTGCATGTGGACAATTGTAGCGCTTTGAGGGCTATGGTGGGATAGGAAATATCTTCAAATTAAAACTAGACAGAAATATTCTAAGAAACTACTTTGTGATTTTTGCATTGAACTCACAGAGTTGAACATTCCTCTTCATAGAGCAGTTGTGAAACACTATTTTTGGAGAACCTGCAACTGTATACTTGGACCAATTTGAGGCCCTCATTGGAAACGGGAATATCTTCACATAAAAACTAGACAGAAGCATTCTTAGAAATGTCTTTGTGATGTGTGCATTCAACTCACAGAGTTGAACCTGCCTTTTGATACAGCAGTTTTGAGACACTCTTTTTGTAGAATCTGCAAAGCGATATTTGGACCGATTGCGTTCCTTCATTGGAAAGGGGAATATCTTCACAAAAATCTAAGCAGAAACATTCTCACAAACTCCTTTGTGATGTGTGCATTCAACTCACAGAGTTGAGAATACCTTTTCGTGGAGCAGTTGTGAAACACGCTTTTTGAAGAACCTGAAAATGGATATTTGGGCCAATTTGAGGCCCTCATTGGAAACGGGAATATCTTCACACAAATACTAGACAGAAGCATTCTCAGAAATGTCTTTGTGACGTGTGCATTCAACTCACAGAGTTGAACCTTCCTTTTGATAAAGCAGTTTTGAGACACTGCTTTTGTAGAATCTCCAAAGTGATATTTGGACCGGTTGCATTCCTTCATTGGAAAGGGGAATATCTTCATAAAAATCTAAGCAGAAACATTCTCACAAACTCCTTTGTGATGTGTGCATTCAACTCACAGAATTGAGAATACCTTTTCATAGAGCAGTTGTGAAACACACTTTTTGAAGAACCTGCAAGTGGATATTTGGGCCAATTTGAGGACTTCATTGGAAACGTGTATATCTTCACATAAAAACTGGACAGAAGCATTCTGAGAAACTTCTTTGCGATATGTGCATTCAACTCACAGAGTTGAAACTTCCGTTTGATAGAGCAGTTTTTAAACACTCTTTTTGTAGAATCTGCAAGGGGATATTTGAACCAATTTGAGCCCTTTGTTGAAAACGGGAATATCTGCACATAAAAATTGGACAGAAATATTCTCAGAAACTTCTTTCTGAGGACGTCATTCAACTCACAGATTTGAACCTTCCTTTTGATAGAGCCGTTTTGAAACAATTTTTTGTAGAATCTGCCAGTGGACATTCAGAGTGTTTTGAGGACTTCAGTGGAAAAAGAAATATCTTCATATAAAAATTAGACAGAAGCATTCTTTGAAACTACCTTTTGATGTGTGCATTCAACTCACAGAGTTGAACATTCCTTTTGATACAGCAGTTTTGAAACACTCTTTTTATACTATCTGCAAGTGGACATTTGGAGCGGTTTGACGCCTTCTTTGGTATCGTGAATATCTTCAAATAAAAACTAGACAGAAGCATTCTCAGAAAGCCCTTTGTGGTTTGTACATTCAACTTACAGAGTTGAGCTTTCCTTTTGATAGAGCGGTTTTGAAACAATGTTTTTGTAGAATCTACAAGTGGATATTTGGAGTGCTTTGAGGCCTATGTTAGTAAAAGAAATAACTTCACATAAAAACTAGACAGAAACATTCTCAGAAACTTCGTTGAGATGTGTGCCTTCAACTCACAGGGTTGAATATAACTTTTCATAGAACATTTGTGAAACACTGTTTTTGAAGAACCTGCAAATGGATATTTGGACCGATTTGAGGCTTTCATTGGAAATGGAAATATCTTCATCTAAAAATTCCCCAAAAGCATTCTCAGAAACTTCTTTGTGATGTGTGCATTAAACTCACAGAGTTAAACATAGGTTTTCATAAAGCAGTTTTGAAACACTCTTTTTGTAGAATCTGCAAGTGGATATTTGCACTCTTTTGAGGCCTTCATTGGAGACAGGAATATCTGCACATAAAAACTAGAGAGACACATTCTCAGAAACTTATTTGTGGTGTGTGCATTCAATTCACAGAGTTCAACCTTACTTTTGATAGAGCAGATTGAAACACTCTTTTTGTAGAATCTGCAAGGGGATATTTGGACCGTTTTGAGGCCTTTGTTGGAAAGGGGAATATCTTCACATAAGAACTAGACAGAAGCATTCTCAGAAACCTCCTTGTGTTGTGCACATTCAACTCACAGAATTGAACCTTCCATTTTATAGAGCAGTTTTGAAACACTTTTTGTGTAGAATCTGCTAGTGAATGTTTGCTGCGCTTAGAGACATTTGGTGGAAAAGGAAATATCTCCACATAAAAACTAGACAATAGCATTCTTAGAAACTTCTTTGTGATGTGTGCATTGAACTCACAGAGTTGAATCTTCCTTTTGATAGAGCAGCTTTGAAACTTTCTTTTTGTGGAATCTGCAATTGGACATTTGCAGCACTTTGAAACCTTCATTGGAAACGGGAATATCTTCCACTAAAAACAAGACAGAACCATTCTCAAAAACTGCTTTTTTATGTGTTCATTCAATTTACATAACTGAACGTTACCTTTCATAGATCAGTTTTGATACACTCTTGTTGTCAAATCTGCAAATGGATATTTGTAGCGCTTCGTGGGCTATGGTGGAAAATGAAATATCTTCAAAGAAAATTAAACAGAAGTATTCTCAGAAACTTCTTTGTGATATGTGCATTCAGCTCACAGAGTTGAACATAACTTTTCATAGAGCAGCTTTGAAACCATTTTTTGAAGAATCTGCAAGTGTACCTTTGATCACTTTGAGGCCTTCAGTGGAAAAGGAAATATCTTCACATAAAAACTAGACTGAAGCAGTCACAGAAACTTCTTTGTGTTGTGGGCGTTCAACTGACAGAGTTGAACCTTCCTTTAGATAGAGCTGTTTTGAAACACTGTTATTGTAGAATCTGCAAGTGGATATTTGGAGGGCTTTGAGTCCTATGCTGGAAAAGGAAATATCCTCACATAAAAACTAGACAGAAGCATTCTCAGAAACTGGTTTGTGATGTGTGCATTCAACTCACAGAGTTGAACCTTCCTTTTGATAGAGCAGTTTTGAAACACTGTTTTTGTAGAATCTGCAAGTGGATATTTGGAGAGCTATGTGGCCTATGCTAGAAAAGAAATATCTTCACATAAAAACTAGATAGAAGTGTTCTCAGAAACTTATTTGTGATGTGTGCATTCAACTTACAGAGTTGAAATTTCCTTTAGATAGGGTAGTTTTGAAACACTGTTTTTGTAAAATCTGCAGGTGGATATTCAGCAGGCTTTGAGGCCTTTCCTGGAAAAAGAAATATCTTCACATAAAAACTGGACAGAAGGGCTCTCAGAAACTTCTTCCTGATGTGTGCATTCAACTCACAGAGTTGAATCTTATTTTTGATAGAGCAGTATCAAAACACATTTTGGTAGAATCTGCAAGTGGATTCTTAGAGCACTTTGAGTCCTATGATAGAAAAGGAAATATCCTCACATAAAAACTAGACAGAAGCATTCTCAGAAACTTCTTTGTGATGTGTGCATTAAACTCACTGAGTTGAACCTATCGTTTCATAGAGCAGTTTTGAATCACTCTTTTTGTAGAATCTTCAAGTGGACATTTTGAGTGCATTGACGCCTTAGGTGGAAAAGGAAATATCTTTACATAAAAACTACAGAGTAGCATTCTCAGAAATTTATTTATGATGCCTGCATTCACATCAGGGGGTTGAACGTTCACTTTCATTTAGCAGTTTTGAAACTCTCTTTTTGTAGAATTTGCAAGTGGATATTTGGAGTGCTTTGAGGCCTAAGGTAGAAAAGGAAACATCTTCATATAAAAACTACACAGAAGCTTTCTCAGAAACTTCTTTGTGATGTGTGCATTCAACTGACATGGTATAACCTTCCTTTTTATAGAGCAGTTTTGAAACACTCTTTTTGTAGAATCTGCAAGTGATTATTTGGAGCGGTTTGAAGCCTTCGTTGGAAACGGTAATATCTTCAAATAAAAACTAGACAGAAGCATTCTCAGAAACTACGTTGTAATGTGTGCTTTCAACTCACCAAATTGAGCATTTCTTTTGATAGAGCAATTTTGAATCTCACTTTTTGTAGAATCTGCTAGTGGATATTTGGAGTGCTTTGAGGCCTACATTAGAAAAGGAAATATCTTCACATAAAATATAGAGAGATGCATTCTCAGGAACTTCTTTGTGATGTGTGCATTCAACTCACAGAGTTAAACCTTCCTTTTGATAGAGCAGATTTGAAACACTCTTTTTGTAGGATCTGCAAGTGGATAATTGGAGCGTTTTGAAGCTTTTGTTGGAGACGGGAATACCTTCAACTAAAAACT
Organism: Pongo pygmaeus; assembly: GCF_028885625.2. Taxonomy (NCBI): domain Eukaryota; kingdom Metazoa; phylum Chordata; class Mammalia; order Primates; family Hominidae; genus Pongo; species Pongo pygmaeus. The sequence continues at coordinate 44,915,005 of NC_072397.2, read as the reverse complement.
AGACAGTAGCATTCTCAGAATCTACTTTGTGATGTGTGCATCCAACTCATAGAGTTGAACATACCTTTTCATAGAGAAGTTGTGAATCATTCTATTTGAAGAACCTGCAAGTGGATATTTGGACTGCTTAGAGGCCTTCATTGGAAATGGGAATATCTTCACATAAAAACTAGACAGAAGCATTCTCAGAAACGTCTTTTTGATGTGTGCATTCAACTCGCGGAGTTTAGCATAACTTTTGATTGAGCAGTTTTGAAACACTCTTTTTGTACAATCTGCAAGGGGATACTTGGACCGTTTTGAGGCCTTCTTTGGAAACAGGAATATCTTCATATAAAAACTAAACAGAAGCATTGTCAGATACTTCTTTGTGATGTGTGCATTCAACTCACAGAGTTGAACCTTTTTTTTGATGTAACAGTTTTGAAACACATTTTTTGTAGAATCTGCACGTGGACATTTAGAGTGCTTTGAATACTTCGTTGGAAGTGGGAATATCTTCAAATAAAAACTAGACAGAAGCATTCTTAGAAATTAGTTTGTGATATGTGCATTCAACACACAGAGTTAAACATTTTCTTTGATAGAGCAGTTTTGTAACACTACTTTTGTAGAATCTGCAAGTGGACATTTATAGCTTTTAGAGGACTGGCGTGGAAAAGGAATTATCTTCAAATAAAAACTAGACAGAGGCATTCTGAGAAATTTCTTTGTGATGTGTGCATTCAACTCACAGAGTTGAACTTTCCTTTTCATAGAGCAGTTGTCAAACACTCTTTTTGTAGAAACTGTAAGTGGATGTTTGTACCGATTTGAGGCATTCCTTGGAAACACGAATATCTTAACATAAAAACTAGACAGAAGCATTCTCCGAAATTACTTCATGATGTGTACGTTCAACTCAGGGTGCTGAACATAACTTTTCATAGAGCAGTTTTGAAGCACTCTTTTTGTAGAATCTGGAAGTGGATATTTGGAGCGCTTGAGCCTTCATTGGAAAAGGGAATATTTTGAAATAAAAAACAAACAGAAGCCTTCTCAGAAAAAACTGTGTGATGTTTCCATTCAACTCAGAGAGTTGAACCTTTCCTTTGATAGAGCAGTTTTGAAATACTCTTTGTAGAATCTGAAAGAGGACATTTGAAGTGCTCTGAGGTCTATGGTGGAAAAGGAAATATCTTGAAATGAAAACTAGACAGAAGCTTTCTCAGAAACTTCTATGTGATGTTTGCATTCAACTCGCAGAGTTGAACATACGTTTTCCTAGTGCAGTTGTGAAACACTCCTTTTGAAGAACCTGCAAGTGGTTATTTAGACCGTTTTGAGGCCTTCATTGGAAACGGGAATATCTTCACATAAAAACTAGACAGAAGCATTTTCAGAAACATTTTGTGATGTGGGCATTCAACTCAGAGGGTTGAACATAACTTTTCACAGAGCAGTTTTAAAACACTCTTTTTGTAGAATCTGCAAGTGGATATTTGGAGTGCTTTAAGACTTTGTTGGAAATGGGAATATCTTCAAATGACCACCAGACAGAAGCATTCTCAGAAACTTCTTTGTGATGTGTGCATTCAAATCACAGAGTTGAACCTTTATTTTCAGAGAGCAGTTTTGAAACACACTTTCTGTAGAATCTGCAAGTGGATATTTGGCGTACTTTGAAGCCTTTTTGGAAATGGGAATACCTTCAAATAAAAACTAGAAACAAGCATTCTCAGAAAGCACTTTGTGATGCATGCATTCAAATCACAGAGTTAAAACTTCCTTTTCACGTAGCAGTTTTGAAACACTCTTTTTTAGGAATTTGCAATTAGATATTTGGAGATCTTTGAAGCCTTCATTGGGAACGAGAATATCATCAATTTAAAACTGGACAGAAGCATTCTCAAAAACTACTTTCTGATATGTGCATTCAAATCACAGAGTTAAACCTTTCTTTTGATAGAGCAGTTTTGAAATACTCTTTTTGTAGAATCTGCAGATGGATATTTGGAGTGCTTTGAGGCATATGGTAGTAAAGGAAATATCTTCACAAGAAAACTAGACAGAAGAATTCTCAGAAACTTCTTTGTGATGTGTGCATTGAACTCACAGAGTTCAACGTAACTTTTCATTGAGCAGTTTTGAAACAATCTTTTTGTAGAATCTGTAAGTGGATATTCAGAGTGCTTTGAGGCCTTCGTTGGAAACGGGAATATGTTCACATAAAAACTACAAAGAAGCATTCTCAGAAACTTATTTGTGATGTGTGCATTCAACTCACAGAATTGAACCTTCCTTTTGATAGACAAGTTTTGAAACACTTTTTTTGTAGAATACGCAAAAAGACATTTGGAGTGCTTTGAGGCCTTCAGTGAAAAATGAATTATCTTCACAAAAAAACTAGACAGAAGCATTCTCAGAATTTCTTTGGCATTCAACTCACAGAGTTAAACCTTCCTTTTGATAGAGCAGTTTTGAAACTCTCTTTTTGTACAATTTGAAAGGGGATATTTAGACCGTTTTGGTGTCTTCGTTGAAAACGGGTATATCTTCAAATAGAAACTAAACAGAAGCATTCTCAGAAACTACTTTGTGATGTGTGCATTCAACTCACAGAGTTCAGCCTTCCTTTTGATAGAGCAGTTTTGAAACACTCTTTTTGTAGAGTCTGCAGGTGGATATTTGGAGCTCTTTGTGACCTATGGTAGAAAAGGAAATATCTTCACATAAAAATTAGACAGAAGCATTCTCAAAAACTTCTTTGGGATGTGTCCATGCAAAAAACTACTTTGGGATGTGTGAAGAGTTGAACCTTTCTGTTGATAGAGCAGTTTTGGGATACTTTTTAATAGATTCTGCAAGTGTACATTTTGAGCGTTTTGTGGCCATTTTTAGAAAAGGAAATATCTTCACATAAAAACTAGACAGAAGCATTCTCAGAAATTTTTTGATGTGTGCCTTCAACTCACAGAGTTGAACATAAATTTTCATAGAGCAGTTTTGTAACACTCTATTTGTAGAATCTGCAACTGGATATTTGGACAGCTTTGACCCCTTCATTGGAAACAGGAATATCTTCACTTAAAAACTAGACAGAAGCATTCTCAGAAACAACATTGTGATGTGTGCATTCAGCTCACAGAGGGGAACATAATTTTTCATGGAGCAGTTTTAAAATGCTCTTTTTGTAGAATCTGCAAGGGCATATTAGGACTTCTTTGGAAACTTAGGACTTCTTTGGAAACTTAGGGGCTTCTTTGGAAACTGGAATATCTAAACATAAAAACTAGACAGAAACATTGTCAGAAACTTCTTTGTGATGTGTGCAGTTAATGCACAGATTTGAACCTTCCTTTTGATAGAGCAGTTTTGAAACACTCGTTTTGTAGACTCTGCGAGTGGATATTTGGAGCACTTTTAGGCCTATTGTAGAGATGGAAATATCTTTACATAAAAACTAAACAGAAGCATTCTCTGAAACTTCTCTGTGACATGTGCATTCACCTGAGAGTATTGAACCTACATTTTGATAGAGCACTTTTGAAACACTGTTTTTGTAGAATCTGCAAATGAATATTTGGAGTGCTTTGAAGCCTTCATTGGAAATAGGAATAACTTCAAATAAAAATTAGACAGAAGCATTCTCAGAAACAACGTTGTGATGTGTGCATTCAACTCTCAGAGTTGAACTTGCGTTTTAATAAAGCAGCTTTGGAACACTCTTTTTGTAGAATTTGAATGAGGACATTTTTAGCACTTTTAGGGCTTTGGTGTAAAAGGAAATATATTCAAATTAAAACCAGAAAGAAGCATTTTCAGAAACTTCTTTGTGATGTTTGCATTCAACTCACCGAGTTGAACACACCGTTTCATAGAGCAGTTGGAAATATTGTTTTTGAAGAAACTGCAAGTGGATATTTGGACCGATTTGAGGTCTTCATTGTAAACGAGAATACCTATACATAAAAACTAGACAGGAGCATTCTCAGAAACTTCTTTGTGATGTGTGCATTCAACACACAGAGTTGAACCTTTCTATTCATAGAGCAGCTTTGAAAACTCTTTTTGTAGAATCTGCAAGTGGATGTTTGGACCGCTTTGAGGCTTTCACTGGAAACGGGTATAATTTCACCTAAAAACTAGACAGAAGCATTCTCAGAAACTTCTTTGTGATGTGTGCATTCAACTCACAGATTTGAACCTTCCTTTTGATAGAGCAGTTTTCTAACACACTTTTTGTAGAATCTATAAGTGGATATTTTCAGCACCATGAAGCCCATGGTAGACAAGAAAATATCTTCACATAAAAACTAGGCAGAAGCATTCCCAGAAACTTCTTTATGATGTGGGAATTCCACTCACAGAGTTGAACATCTCCTTTGAGAGAGCAGTTTTGAATCACTCTTTTTGTAGAATCTGCAGATGTACATTTCTAGCTCTTTGAGAGCTATTTTGTAAATGGAAATATCTTCAAACAAAAACTTGACAGAAGCATTCTCAGAAACTTATTTGTGATGTGTCCATTCAACTCAAAGAGGTGAACATAACTTTTCATTAAGCAGTTTTGGAACACTTTTTTTGTAAAATCTCCAAGTGAATATTTGGACTGCTGGGAGATCTTTGTTGGAAACTGGAATATCTTCACATAAAAACTAGACAGAAGCATTCTCAGAAACTACTTTGTGACGTTTGCATTCAACTCACAGAGTTGAACCTTCCTTTTGATGGAGCAGTTTTGAAACACTCTTTTTGTAGAACCTGCAAGTGGATATTTCGACTGCTTTGAGGCCTTCATTGGAAACGGGAATATCTTCAAATAAAAACTAGACAGAAATATTCTCAGAAATTTCTTTGGATGTGTGCATTAAAGCCAGAGTGTTGAACCTTCCCTTTGATAGAGCAGTTTTGAAGCGCTATTTTTGTAAAATCTGCAAGTGCAGATTTTCAGCACATTGAAGGCTTCATTGGAATCAGGAATATCTTCAAATGAAAACTGCACAAAGCATTCTCAGCTACTACTTTGTGATATGTGCATTCAACTAACAGAGTTGAGCATTACTTTTGATAGAGCAGTTTTCAAACACTCTTTTTGTACTATCTGCATATTGATATTTGGAGCGCTTTGAGGCCTTTGGTAGAAAAGGAAATATCTTCACAGAAAAACTAGACAGAAGTATTCTCAGAAACGTCTTTGTGATGTGTGTATTAAACTCAGACTTTAACATAGCTTTTCATAGAGCAGTTTTGAAAGACTATTTTTGTATTTTCTGCAAGTGGATATTTGGACTGCTTTGATGCCTTCATTGGAAAAGGGAACACCTTCACATAAAAATTAGACAGAAGTATTCTCAGAAACGTCTTTGTGATATGTGCATTCAACTCACAAAGTTGAACCTTTGTTTTGATAGAGCAGTTTTGAAACACCTTTTTTTTAGAATCTGCAAGTGGACATTTGGAGTGCTTCGAAGCTTTCAATGGAAACGGAAATATCTTAACATAAAACTAGACATAAGCATTCTCAGAAACGTCTTTGTGATGTGTGGATTCAACTCATAGAGTTGAACCTTCCTTTTGATAGAGCAGTTTTGAAACACTCTTTTGCAGAATCTGCAAGTGGATATTTGGAGCGATTTGAAGCCTTCCTTGGAAATGAGAATATCTTCATATAAAAACTAGGTAGAAGTATTCTCAGAAACTACTATGTGATGTGTGCACTCAACTCACAGAGTTGAACCTTTCCTTTAATGGAGCAGTTTTGAAACACTGTTTTTGTAGAATCTGCAAGCGCACATTTGTAGCGCTTTGAGGGTTATGATGGAAAAGGAAATATCTTCAAATAAAAACTAGACAGAAGTAATCTCAGAAACATCTTTGTCTTGTGTGCATTGAACTCACAGAGTTGAACTTAACTTTTCATAGAGTAGTTTTGAAACACTCTTTTTGTAGTATGTGCAAGGGGATATTTTGACCGTTTTGTGGCCTTCACTGGAAATGGAAATATCTTCACATAAAAACAAGGTTGGAGCATTCTCAGAAACTTCTTTGTGATGTGTGAATTCAACTCACATAACTGAACCTTACTTTTGATACAGCAGTTTTGAACAATTTTTTTGTATAATCTGCAATTGGACGTTTGGAGCACTATGAGGCCTTCCGTGGAAAAGGAAATATTTTCAAAGAAAAACTAGAAAGAAGCATTCTCAGAAACATCTTTGTTATGTGTGCATTCAACTCACAGAGTTAACATTACTTTTGATAGAGCTGTTTTGAAACCGTTATTTGTAGAATCTGCAAGTTGACATTTTGAGTGCTTTGGGGCCTTCGGTGGGAAAGAAATATCTTCACATAAAATCCAGACAGAAGAATTCTCCAAAACTTCTTTGTTATGTGTGCATTCATCTCACAGAGTTGAATCTTCATTTTGATAGAGCAGTTTTGGAACACTCTTTTGGTGGAATTTGCAAGTGGATATTTGGAGCGCTTAGAAGCCTTTGTTGGAAAAGTGAATACCTTCAAATTAAAACTAGACAGAAGCATTCTCAGAAACTACTTTGTGATGTGTGCATTGAACTTACAGAGCTGAACTTTTCTTTTGATAGAGCAGTTTTGAAACACTCCTTTTGTAGAATCTGCAAGTGGATATTTGTAGCTCATTGAAGGCTAAGTTGGAAAAGGAAATATCTTCAAATAAAAACTAGACAAAGTATTTTCAGAAACTTCTTTGTGATGTGTGCATTCAACTCACAGAGTTGAAACATCCTGTTGATAGAGCAGTTTTGAAAAACTCTTTTTGTAAAATCTGCAAGGGTATATTTCGACTGTTTTGAGGCTTTCATTGGAACGGGAATATCTGCACATAAAGACTAGACAGAAGCATTCTCAGAAACTTCTTTGTGATGTGTGCATTCAACTCACAAAATTGAACCTTTTGTTTGATAGAGCAGTTTTGAAAAATCTTTTTGTAGAATCTGCAAGTGGATATTTGGACCGCTTTGAGGCTTTTGCTGGAAACGGGAATAATTTCACACAGAAACTAGAGTGAAGCATTCTCAGAAACTACTTTGTGATGTGTGCGTTCAACTCACAGATTTGACCCTTCCTTTTTATAGAGCAGTTTTCTAACACGCTTTTTGTAGAATCTGCAAGTGGATATTTGGAGTGCCATGAAGCCTACGGTAGAAAAGAAAATGTCTTCACATAAAAATTGGACAGCAACATTCTCAGAAACTTCCTTATGATGTGTGCATTCCACTAACAGAGTTGAACCTCTTCTTTGAGAGAGCACTTTTGAAACAATCTATTTGTAGAATCTGCAAATGGACATTTCTAGCACTTTGAGAGCTATGTTGAAATTGGAAATATCTTCGTATAAAAACCAGGCAGAAGCATTCTCAGAGACTTATTTGTGATGTGTGCATTCAACTCACAGAGGTGAATATAACTTTTCATAGAGCAGTTTCAGAGCACTCTTTTTGTAGAATCTCCAAGTGAATATTTGGACCGCTGGGAGGCCTTTGGTGGCAACTGGAATATCTTCACATGACAACTAGACAGTAGCATCCTCAGAAACTTCTTTGTGACGTGTGCACTCAACTCACAGAGTTGAACCTTCCTTTTGATGGAGCAGTTTTGAAATACTCTTTTTATAGAATCTGCAAGTGGATATTTGGAGCACTTTGAAGCCTTCGTTGGAAACGGAAATATCTTCAAATAAAAACTAGACAGAAGCACTCTCAGAAACCACTTTTTGATGAGTGCATTTATCTCACAGAGTTGAACCTTCTTTTAATAGAAAAGTTTTGAAACACTCGTTTTGTAGAATCTGCTAGTGGACATTTCTAGCGTTTTGAGGGCTATGTTGGAAAAGAAAATATCTTCAAATAAAAACTAGTTAGAAGCATTCTCAAAAACTAATTTGTGATGATAGCATTTAACTCACAGAGTTGAAAATACCTTTTCATACAGCTGTTTTGAAACACTCTTTTTGAAGATCCTGCAAACAGATAATTTGAACGCTGTGAGTCCTTCATTGGAAACTGTAATACCTTCACATAAAAACTAGACAGAAGCATTTTCAGAAACTTCTTTGTGATGTGTGCATTCAACTCACAGAGATGAACATTCCTTTTTATAGAGCAGTTTTGAGACACTATTTTTGTAGAATCTGAAAGAGGACATTTCTTGGACTTTGAGGGTATGTTGGAAAAGTAAATACCTTCAAATAAAAACTAGAAAGAAGCATTCTCAGAATGTACTTTGTGATGCGTGCATTCAACTAACTGAGTTGAACATAACTTTTCATAGAGCAGTTTTGAAACCCTCTTTTTGTAGAATATGCATGTGGATATTTAGACCACTTTGAGGTCTTCATTGGAAATAGGAATATCTTCACATAAAAACTAGACAGACACATTCTCAGAAACTTCTTTGTGATGTGTGCATTCAACTCAAAAGATCAACATAACTTTTCGTAGAGCAGTTTTGAGATACTCTTTTTGTAGAATCTGCAAGGGGATATTTGAACCGATTTGAGGCCTTCATTGCAAACGGGATTATCTTCACATAAAAACTAGACAGAAGCATTCTCAGAAACTTCTTTGTGCTGTGTGCATTCAACTTACGAAGTTTAACCTTACTTTTGTTAGAGCAGTTTTGAAACCTTTTTTTTGTGGAATGTGCAAGTAAACAATTGGAGCGCCTTGAGGCTTTCGGTGGAAAAGGAAATGTCTTCACTTGAAAACTAGACAGAAACATTCTCCGAAACTTCTCTGTGATGTGCGCCTTCAACACACAGAGTTGAACCTTCCTTTTGATAGGGCAGTTTTGAAAAACTTTTTTTGTAGAATCTGCAAGTTTACATTTGGAGCGTTTTGAGGCCTTCGGTGGAAAAGGAAATATCTTCACATAAAAAGTAGACAGAAGCACTCTCAGAAACTTCTTTGTGATGTGTGCATTCAACTCACAGATTTGAACCTTCCTTTTGATAGAGCAGTTTTCTAACACGCTTTTTGTAGAATCTATAAGTGGATATTTTCAGCACCATGAAGCCTATGGTAGAAAAGGATATATCTTCACATAAAAACTAGACAAAACATTCTCAGAAACTTCTTTGTGATGTGTGCATTCACCTGACAGGGTTGAACCTTCCTTTTGATAGAGCAATTTTGAAACACTCCGTTTGTAGAATCTGCAAGTGTATATTTGGAGTGCTTTGAAGCATTCATTGGAAACCGGAATATTTTCAAATAAAATCTAGACAGAAGCATTCTTAGAAACAATTTTGTGATGTGTGCATTCAACTCACAGAGCTGAAATTTTTTGTTAATAGAGCAGCTTTGAAACACTCTTTTTGTAGAATCCCAAAGAGGACATTTGTAGCACTTTGAGGGCTATAGTGGAAAAAGGAATATATTAAAATTAAAACTAGACAGAAGCATTTTCAGAAACTTCTTTTTGATGTTTGCATTCAACTCACCGTGGTGAACACACCTTTTCATAGAGCAGTTGTGAAACACTGTTTTTGAAGAAACTGCAAGTGGCTATTTGGACCGATTTGAGGCCTTCATTGGAAACGGGAATATCTTCATATAAAAACTAGACAGAAGGATTCTCAGAAACTTCTTTCTGATGTGTGCATTCAACTCACATAGTTGAACATTCTTTTTGATACAGCAGTTTTGAAACACTCTTTTTGTAGGATCTGCATGGGGATATATGGACTGTTGTGAGGCCTTTATTGGAAACACGAATAACTTCACATAAAAGCTAGACAGAAGCTTTCTCAGAAACTTGTTTGTGACGTGTGCATTGAACTCACAAAGTTGAACCATTCTATGATAGAGTAGTTTTGAAAACTCTTTTTGTAGAATCTGCAACTGGATATTTTGACCGCTTTGAGGCTTTTGTTGGAAACGGGAATATCTTCACAAAAATACTAGACAGAAGCATTCTTAGAAACTACTTTGTGATGTGGGCATTAAACTCACAGAGTTGAACCTTTCTTTCGATGGAGCAGTTTTCTAACACTGTTGTTGTACAATCTGCAAGTGGATATTTGAAGTGCTGTGAAGCCTATGATAGAAAAGAAAATAACTTCACACAAAAGCTAGACAGAGGTATTCTCAGAAACTTCTTTGTGAGGTGTGCATTCCACTCACAGAGTTGAACCTTTCCTTTGATAGAGCAGTTTTGAAATACTTTTTTTGTAGAATCTGCAAATGGACGTTTCTAGTGCTTTGAGTGCTATGTTCTAAATGGAAATATATTTTAAAAAAACTAGACAGAATCATTCACAGAAACTTTTTTGTGATGTGGGCATTCAACTCACAGAGTTGAACATACCTTTCCATAGAGCAGTTATGAAACACTCTTTTTGAAGAACCTGCAGGTGGATATTTGGACCAATTTGAGTCCTTCATTGGAAGCGGGAATATCTTCACATGAAAACCAGACAGAAGCATTCTCAGAAACATCTTTGTGATGTGTGCATTCAACTCACAGTGTTGAACATAACGTTTCATAGAGAAGTTTTGAAACACTCTTTTTGTAGAATCTGTAAGTGGATATTCGGACCTCTTTGAGGCCTTTGTTGGAAACGGGAATATCTTCACATAAAAACTAGACAGAAGCATTCTCAGAAACTTCTTTGTGATGTGTACATTCGACTAACAGAGTTGAACATAACTTTTCATAGAGCAGTTTTGAGACACTCTTTTTGTAGAATCTGTAAGTGGATATTGAGACCACTTAGAGGCCTGTTTTGGAAACGGGAATATCTTCACATAAAAATTAGACAGAAGCATTCTCAGAAACGTCTTTTTGATATGTGCATTCAACTCACAGGTTTGAACAAAACTTTTCACAGAGCAGTTTTGAATCAATATTTTTGTAGAATCTGCAAGGGGATATTTGTACCATTTTGAGAACTTTGTTGGAAACGGGAATATCTTCACATAAAAACTAGACAGAAGCATTCTGTCTTTGTGATGTGTGCATTCAACTCACAGAGTTGAACCTTCCTTTTGATAGAGCAGTTTTGAAACACTCTTTTTGTAGAATCTGCAACTGGATATTTTGACTGCTTTAAGGCCTTTGATAGAATAGGATATATCTTCACATAAAACCAGACAGAGGCATTATCAGAAACTTCTTTGTGATGTGTGCATTCAAATCACAGATTTGAACCTTCTTTTGATAGAGCAGTTTTGAAACACTCTTTATGCAGAATCTGCAAGTGGACATTTGTAGTGATTTGAGGGCTGTGGTGGAAAGGGAAATATGTACAAATATAAACTAGACAGAAGCATTCTCAGAAACTTCTTTGTGATATTTGTGTTCAACTCACAGAGTTGAAGATACCTTTTCATAGAACAGTTGTGAAACACTCTTTTTGAAGAACCTGCAAGTGGATATTTGTACTCATTTGAGGTCTAGGTTGGAAACGAGAATATCTTCACATAAAAATAGACAGAAACATTATCAGAAAATTCTTTGTGATGTGTGCATTCAACTCAGAGAGTTGAACACAACTTTTCCTAGAGCAGTTTTGAAACACTCTTTTTGTAGGATCTGCAAGTGGATATTTGGATCGCTTTGAGGCCTTCGTTGGAAAAGGGAGTTTCTTCACATAAAAACTAGAGAGAGGCATTCTCAGAAACATCTTTGTGATGTGTGCATTCAACTGACAGTGTTGAACCTTCCTTTTGATACAGCAGTTTTGAAAACCCCTTTTGTAGAATGTGCAAGTGAGTATTTACAGTGCTTTGATGACTTCGTTGGAAATCAGAATATCTTCAAATAAAAAATAGACATAAGCATTCTCAGAAACTACTTTGTGATGTGTGCATTCAACTCACAGAGTTGAAACTTTCTTTTCATGGGGCAGTTTTGAAACATTATTTTGTTAATATCTGCAAGTGGATATTTGGAGTGCGTTAAAGCCTTCATTGGAAACGGGAATATCTCCAAATAAAACTAGTCAGAAGCCTTCTCAGAATCTGCTTTGTGATGTATCCATTCAACTCACACAGTTGAACCTTTCTTTTGAGAGAGCAGTTTTGGAACACTCTTTTTGTAGAATCTGCAAGTGGACCTTTGTTGCGCTTTGAGGGTTATGGTGGAAATGGAAATATCTTCAAATAAAAACTAGACAGAAGAATTCTCAGAAACTACTTGGTGATGTTTGCATTCAACACACAGAGTTGAACATACCTTTTCTTAGAGCAGTTGCGAAACGGTCTTTTTGAAGAATCTGCAAGTGGATACTCGGACTGATTTGTTGCCTTCATTGGAAACAGGAATATCTTCACATGAAAACTAGACAGAAGCATTCTCGGAAACTTCTTTGTGATGTGTGCATTCAACTCGCAGACTTGAACATTCCTTTTGATACAGCAGTTTTGAAACACTCTTTGTAGAACCTGCAGGTGGATATTTGCACCGTTTTGAGGCCTTAATTAGAAACGGGAAAATTTTCACTTAAAAATTAGACAGAATGATTCTGGGAAACTTCCTTGTTGTGTGTTCATTCTACTCACAGAGTTGAACTTTTCTTTTGATAGGGCAGTTTTGAAACCCTTTTTTTGTAGAATCTGCAAGTAGACATTTGGAGCGCTGTGAGGACTTCTGTGGAAAATAAAATATCTTCATATAAAAACTAGACAGAAGCATTCTCAGAAACTTCTTTGTGATGTGTGCATTCAAATCACAGAGATGAACCTTCATTTTGATAGAGCAGTTTTTAAACACTCTGTTTGTAAAATCTCAAAGTGGATATTTGTAGCACTTTGAAGACTTCATTGAAAACGGGAATATCTTCAAGTAAAAACTAGAGAGAAGCGTTCTCAGAAACTACTGTGTGATGTGTACATTCAACCCACAGAGTTGAACCTTTCTTTTGATAGAGCAGTTTTGAAACACTTTTTTTTCTGTATCTGCACGTGGACATTTATAGCATTTTGAGAGCTATGGTGGGAAAGGAAATATCATCAAATAAAAACTAGATAGCAGCATTCTCAGAAACTTCTTTGTAATGTGTGCATTAAACTGACAGAGTTGAACATTCCTTTGCATAGAGCATTTGTGAAACACTCTTCTTGAAGGAACTGCAAGGGTATATTTGAACGGATTTGAGGCCCCCGTTGGAAACGGGAATATCTTCACATAAAATCTAAACAGAAACATTCTCAGAAACTCCTTTGTCATTTGTGAATTCAACTCACAGAGTTGAACATACGTTTTCATAGAGCAGTTGTGAAATACGCTTTTTGAAGAACCTGCAAGTGGATATTTGGACCGGATTTGTGGTCTTCATTGGAAACGGGATTATCTTCATCTAAAAACTAGACAGAAGCATTCTCAGAAACTTCTTTGGGATGTGTGCATTCAACTCACAAAGTTGAACCTTCCTTTTGATAGAGCAGTTTTGAAACACTCGTTTGTAGATTCTGCAAGTGGACATTTGTAGCCCTTTGAGGGCTTTGGTGCATAAGGAAATATCTTGAAATAAAAACTAGGCAGAAGCATTCTCAGAAACTTCATTTTGATGTTTGCATACAACTCACAGCGTTGAACATACCTCTTCATAGAGCAGGCGTGAAACACCCTTTTAGAAGAAACTGCAAGTGGATATTTGGACCCTTTTGAGGCCTTCGTTGGAAATGGGAATATCTTCGCATAAAAACTAGACAGAAGCATTCTCAGAAACTTCTTTGTGATGTGTGCATTCAACTGACAGAATTGAACTTTCCTTTTGATAAAGCAGTTTTGAAACACTCTTTTTGGAACCTGCAAGTGGATATTTGGACCACTTTGAGACCCTTCGTTGTAAATGGGAATATCTTCAAATAAAAACTAGACAGAAGCATTTTCAGAAACTTCTTTGTGATGTGTGCATTCAACTTACAGAGTTGAACCTTCCATTTGATAGAGCCTTTTGAAAAACTCTTTTTGTAAAATCTGCAAGTGGATATTTGGACTGCTTTGAAGCCATCATTGGGAATATCCTCACATAAAAACTAGACAGAATCATTCTCAGAAACTTCTTTGTGATGTGTAAATTCAACTAACGGAGTTCGACTTTCCTTTTGATAGAGCAGTTTTGAAACACTCTTTTTGTAGGATGTGCAAGTGGATATTTGCACCGTTTTGAGGCCTTCATTGGAAAGGGGAATATCTTCATGTAAAAACTACACAGAAGCATTCTCTGAAATTTCTTTGTGATATGCACATTCAACTCGCAGAGTTGAACCTTCCCTTTGATAGAGCAGTTTTGAAACCCTCTTTTTGTAGAATCTGCAAGTGGACGTTTGTAGCTCTTTGAGGCCTTCCATGGAAAAGGATATATCTTCATATAAAAACTATACAGAAGAATTCTCAGAAACTACTTTGTGATGTTTGCATTCAACTCACAGAGTTGAACATATATGTTCATAGAGCAGTTTTGATACACTCTTTTTGTAGTATCTGCAAGTAGATATTTTGACCACTCTGAGGACTTTGTTGCAAACGGGAATATCTTCAAAGAAAAACTAGACAGTAGCATTCTCAGAAACTTCTCTGTGATGTGTGTTTTGAACTCACAGTGTTGAACCTTGCTTTTGATAGAGGAGTTTTGAAACACTCTTTTTGTAGTATCTCCAAGTGGATATTTGGACCATTTTGAGGTATTCATTGGAAACTGTATTATCTTCAAATAAAAACTAGACAGAAGCTTTCTCAGAAACTTCTTTGTGATATCTGCATTGAGCTCAGAGTGTTGAACCTTCCTTTAGATAGAGCAGTTTTGAAACACTCTTCTTTTAGAATTTGCACGTGGATATTTGGACCTTTTTCATACCTTCATTGGAAATGGGTAGAACTTCACATAAAAAGCAGACAGAAGCATTCTCAGAAACTTCTATGTGAGGTGTCCATTCCACTCAAAGAGTTGAAACCTCCTTTTGGTAGTGCAGTTTTGACACAGAATTTTTGTAGTATTTGCAAGTGGATATTAGGAGTGCTTTGAAGCCTTCATTGGAAATGGGTATATCTTCACATAAAAACTAGACAGAAATATTCTCAGAAACTTCTTTGTGATATGCACATACAACTCACAGAATTGAACATTCCCTTACATAAAGCTGTTTTGAAACAGTTGTTTGTAGAATCTGCAAGTGGATATTTGGAATGCTTGGTGGCCTTCGTTGGAATCGGGAATATCTTCACATAAAAACTAGACAGAAGCATTCTCAGAAACTTCTTTGTGATTTGTGCATGCAACTCACAGAGTTGAACCTTCGTCTTCATAGAGCAGTTTTGAAACATTCTTTTTGTAGAATCTGCAATTGAATATTTTGAGCGCTTTGAAGCCTCTTTTGGAAACGGGAATATCTTCAAATAAAAACTAGACAGAAGCATTCTCACAAACTTCTTTGGGATGTGCGCATTCAGCTCACAGAATTGAAAATTCCCTTACGTGGAGCAGTTTTGATACAGTTTTTTGCAGAGTCTGCAAGTGGATATTTGGAGCGCTTTGGGGCCTATGGTGGAAAAGGAAGTATCTTCACATAAAATTTAGACAGAAGCATTATCAGAAACTTCCTTGTGATGGGTGCATTCAACTCATGGAATTGAACCTTCCTTTTAGTAGAGCAGTTTTGAAACTCTCTTTTTGTAGAATCTTCAAGTAGACATTTGGAGTGCTTTGAGGCCTTCAGTGGAAAAGGAAATATCTTCACATTAAAACTAGAAAGAGGCATTCTCAGAAACTTCTTTGTAATGTGTGCATTCAACTCACATAGTTGAACCTTCCTTTTGATAGAGCAGTTTTGAAACACTCTTTTTGTAAAATCTGCAATTGGTTACATGGGTTGCTTTGAAGCCTTTGTTGGAAACGGGAATATCTTCACATATAAACTAGACAGAAGCATTCTCAGAAACTTCTTTGTTTTGATTGCAGTAAACTCACAGAGTTGAACCTTTCTTTTGATAGAGCAGTTTTGAAATAAACTTTTTGTAGAATCTCCAAGTTGACATTTAGAGCACTTTCAGGCCTTCGGTTGAAAAGGAAATATCTTCACATAAAAACTAGACAGAAGCATTCTCAGAAACTTATTTCTGTTGTTTGCGTTCAACTCACAGAGTTGAACATAACTTTTCATAGAGTAGTTTTGAAATTCTGTTTTTGTAGAATCTGCAAGTGGAAATTTGAAGTCCTTTGAAGCCCTCATTGGAAACGGAAATATTTTGGAATAAAAACTAGACAGAAGCATTGTTAGAAACTACTTTGTGATGTGTGCATTCAACTCAGAGAGTTGAACATTTCTTTTGATAGAGCACTTTTTAAACACTCTTTTTGTAGAATCTGCACATGTACATTTGTAGTGCTTTGAGGGCTGTGGTGGAAAAGGTAATATCTTCTTATAAAAACTAGACAGAAGCATTCTCTGAAACTTATTTGTCATGTTTGCATTCAACTCACAAAGTTGAATATACCTATTCATAGAGAAGTTGTGAAACACTCTTTTTGTAGGATCTGCAAGTGGATATTTGGACCGCTTTGAGGCCTTCATTAGATATGAGATTATCTTCACATAAAACTAAACAGAAGCATTCTCAGAAAATTCTTTGTGATGTGTGCTTTCAACTCAAAGAGTTGAACATAACTTTTCATTGAGCAGTTTTGAAACACTCCTTTTGTAGAATATGCAAGTGGACTTTTGAATCACTTTGAGGCCTTCAGTGGAAAGGGAATTATCTTCACATAAAATCTGGTCAGAAGAATTCTCAGAAACTGCTTTGTGATGTGCACATTCAACTCACAGAATTGTAACTTTCTTTTAATGGAGCAGTTTTGAAACACTCTTTTTGTAGAAACTGCAAGTGGATATTTGGTGCTCTTTGACCTCTATGATGGAAAAGGAAATATCTTCACATAAAAACAACACAGAAGTATTCTGAGAAACTTCTTTGGGATGTGTGCATTCAACTCAAATAATTGAGCCTATGTTTTTATTGAGCAGTTTTGAATCTCCCTTTTTGCAGAATCTGCAAGTGGGTGTTTGAGAGCTCTGAATCTTACTGTGGAAAAGGAAATATCTTCACATAAATACTACCCAGAAGCATTCTGTAAACTTCTTTGTGAGCTGTGCTTTCAACTCATAGAGTTGAACTTATCTTCTCATTGGGAAGTTTTGAATCTCTCATTTTGTAGAATCTGCAAGTGGATATTTGGAGTCCTTTGCATAATATGGTGGAAAAGGAAATATCTTCAAATAAAAACTACATAGAAACAATCAGAGAAACTAGTTTGTGATGTGTGCATTCAGCTCACAGTGTTGAACCTGTCTTTTGATTGAGTAGTTTTGAATATTTCTTTTTGCAGAATCTGCAGGTGGATATTTGGAGCCCTTTGAGGCTTATAGTGGAAAAGCAAATATCTTCACATAAAAACTACACAGAATGATTCTGAGAAATTTCTTTGTGATGCATGCATTCAACTCCCAGAGTTGAACCCATCTTTAGATGGAGCAGCTTTTAATCTGTCTCTTCCAGAATCTGCAAGTGGATATTTTTAGCCCTCTGTGGCCTATGGTGGAAGAGGAAATATCTTCAAATAAAAACTACACAGAAACTTTCGGAGAAACTTCATTGTGATATGTGCATTCATCTTACAGGGTTGAAGCTAACTGATGCTTGAGCAGTTTTGAAACAGTCTTTTTGTACAGTCTGCAAGTGGATATTTAGAGCGCTATGAGGCCCACCATGGAAAAAAAATTTCTTCAGACAAAAACTACACAGAAGAATTCTGAGAAACTTCTTGGGATGCGTGCATTCATCTCACAGAGTTGAAACTTTCTTTGGATTGAGCAGTTTTGGAACACTCTTTTTGTAGAAGCTGCAAGTGAATATTTGCAGTCCTTTGTTGCCTATGGCAGAAAAGGGAATCTCTTCACATGAACACTGCAAAGAAGCATTCTGAGAAACTTGTTTGTGATGTGTGCATTCATCTCACAGAATTGAAACTTTCTTTTGATTGAGCAGTTTTGACACACTCTTTTCGTAGAATCTGCAAGTGGATAATTGAAGCCCTTTGAGGCCTGCTGTGGAATAGGAAATATCTTCACATAAAAACTACTCAGAAGCATTTTGAGAAACTTCTTTGTGATGTTTGCATTCAACTCACAGAGTTGAATCTATCTTTTGATGGAGCAGTTTAGAATCTCTCTTTCTGTAGAATCTGCAAGTGGATATTTAGAGCACTTTGTACCCTGTGACGGAAAAGGAAATAACTTCAAATAAAAACTACACAGAAGCATTCTCAGAAACTTCTTTGCAATGTGTGCATTCAATTCACAGAGTTGCACTTATTTTCTCATTGAGCAGTTTTGAATCTCTCTTTTTGAAGGATCTACAAGTGGATATTTGGAGCCCTTTGCGACCTGTTGTGGAAAAGGAAATATCTTCAAATGAAAACTACTCAGAAGCATTCTAAGAAACTTTTCGTGATGTGTGCATTCAACTCAATGAGTTGTACCTACCTTTCTATTGAGCAGTTTGGATTTCTCTGTTCATAGAATCTGCAAGAGGATATTTGGAGCGCTGTGACTCCTACTGTGGAAAATAAAATACTTTCCAAGAAAACCACACAGAAGAATTCTGAGAAACTTCTTTATGATGTGTGTATTCAACTCACAGAGTTGAACCAATCTTTTGATTGAGAAGTATTGAATCTCTCTTTTTGGAGAATCTGCAATTGGATGTTTGGAGAGCTTTGAGGCTTTGTGGAAAAGGAAATATATTCACATAAAAACTACACAGAAACATTCTGAGAAACTTCTTTGCAAGGTGTACATTCAAATCACACAGTTGATCTTATCTTCCCATTGAGCAGTTTTGAATCTTTTTGGAGAATCTGCAAGTGGATATTTGGAGCCCTTTGTGCCGTATGGTGGAAAAGGAAATATCTTCAAATAAAAAGTACAGAAAATCATTCAGAGAAACTTCCTTGTGATGTATGCATTTAACTCATAGAGCTGAACCGGTCTTTTGATTTAGCCATTTTGAATCACTCTTTTTGCAGAATCTGCAGGTGGATATTTGGAGACATTTGAGGCCTATTGTGGAAAAGCAAATAACTTCTCATAAAAACTACACAGAAGCATTCAGAAAAACTTCTTTGGGATGTGTACAATCAATTCACAGAGTTGAACCTTTCCTTTGATTGAGCAGTTTTGAATCTCTCTTTTGCAGAATCTGCAAGAGGATATTTGGAGCCCTTTGCGGCCTATGGTGGAAATGGATATATCTTCAAATAAAAACTGCACAGAAACATTCTGAGAATCTTTTTGAGGAGTGCACTCATCTCACAGGGTTGAACTGATCTTATCATTGAGAAGTTTTGAAACACTCTTTTTGTAGAATCTGCAAGTGAATATTTGGAGCCTTTGAGGCCTACCGTGGAAAACCAAATATCTTCAGATAAAAACGACACAGAAGCATTCTGAAAAACCACTTTGTGATGTGTGCATTCATCTCACTGAGTTGAAACTTTGTTTTGATTGAGCAGTTTTCAAACAATCTATTTCTAGAATCTGCAAGTGGATAATTTGAGCCCTATGAGGCCTATTGTGGAAAAGGAAATATCTTCAGATAAAAACTACTCAGAAGCATTCTAAGAAACTTCTTTGTGATGTGTGCATTTAACTCACAGAGTTGAATCTATCTTTTGATTGAGAATTTTAGAATCTCTTTTTTTGTAGAATCTGCACGTGGATATTTGGAGCCCTTTGGACCCTATGGTGGAAAAGGAAATATCTTCAAATAAACGTTACACAGAAGCATGCAGAGAAACTTCTTTGTGATGTAAGCATTCAACTCACAGACTTGAACCTATCTTTTGATTGAGCAGTTTTGAAACTCTCTTTTTGCACAATCTGCAGGTGGATGTTTGGAGGGCTTTGAGGACTATTGTGGAAAAGGAAATATCTTCACATAAAAACTACACAGAAGCATTCTGAGAAACTTCTTTGTGAGGTGTGCATACAACTCACACTGTTGAAGTTATCTTCTCATTGAGCAGCTTTGAATCTGTCTTTTTGCATAATCTGCAGGTGGCTATTTGGAGCCCTTTGAGGCCTACTGTGGAAAAGCAAATATCTTCACATAAGAACTACAGAGAAACATTTTGAGAAATTCTTTGGGATGTGTGCATTCAACTCGCAGTGTTGAAACTATCTTTTGATAGAGTAGTTTTGAATCTCTCTTTTTGCAGAATCTGCAAGTGGATACTTTGTGCCCTTTGAGGCCTATTGTGGAAAAGTAAATATATTCACATAAAAACTACACAGAAGCATTCTGAGAAACTTCTTTGTGATGTGTGCAGTCATCTCACATAGTTGAACCTTACTTTTGTTAGAGCAGTTTTGATTCACTTTTTTTGTAGATTCTGCAAATGGATAATTGGAGTCCTTTGAGGTGTACTGTGGAAATAAAATCTTCACAAAAAAACTACACAGAAGGATTCTGGGAAACTTCTGTGGGATGGGTGCATTCAACACACATAGTTGAACCTATCTTTTGATTGAGCAGTTTTGAATCTCTCTTTTTGTAGAATCTGCAAGTGCATATTTGGAGTGCTGTGAGGTCTACTTTGGGAAATCAAATATGCTCACATAAAAACTACACACATGCATTCTGAGAAACTTCTTTGTGATGTGTGCATTCAACTCAAAGAGTTGAAACTACGTTTTGATTGAGCAGCTTTGAATTTCTCTTTTTGCAGAATCTGCAAGTGGATGTTTGGAGAGCTCCGGGGCCTGTTGTGGAAAAGGAAATATCTTCACATGAAAACTACACAGAATAATTCTGAGAAACTTCTTTGTGAGGTGTGCATTCAATTCACAGAGTTGAACTTATCTTCTCATTGAGCAGTTTTGAATCTATCTTGTTGTAAAATCTGCAAGTGAATATATTGAGCTCTTTGAGCCCTGTGCTGGAAAAGCAAATATCTTCAAATAAAAACTACACAGAAGCATTCAGAGAAACTTCTTTGTGAGGTATGCATTCAACCCACAGTGTTGAACCTATCTTTTGATTGAGCAGTTGTGAATCTCTCTATTTGCAGAATCAGCAGGTAGATGTTTGGTGCTCTTTGAGGTCTACTGTGGAAAAGAAAATATCTTCACATAAAAACTATACTGAAGCCTTCTGAGAAACTTCTTTGGGATGTATGCATTCAACTCACAGAGTTGAACGTTTCCTTTGATTGAGCAGTTTTGAATCTCCCTTTTTGCAGAATTGGCAAGTGGATATTTGGAGCCCTATGCGCCCTATGGTGGAAAAGGAAATATCTTCATATAAAAACTACACAGAGACAATCTGAGAAAGTTCTTTGTGATGTGTGCATTCATCTCACAGGGTTGCACCTATCTGATGATTGAGCAGCTTTGAAACACTCTTTTTGTGGAATCTGCAAATGAATATTTGGAGGGCTTTGAGGCCAACTGTGGAAAAGCAAATATCTTCAGATAAAAATTACACAGAAGCACTCTGAGAAACGTCTGTGTCATGTGTGCATTCAACTCACAGAGTTGAAAATATCTTTTGATGGAGCAGTTTTGAATGTCTCTTTTTGTAGAATCTGCAAGTGGATGTTTCGAGAGCTTTGAGGATTGTGGTGGAAAAGGAAATATCTTTACATAAAAACTACACAGAAGCATTCTGAGAAACTTCTTTGTGAGGTGTGCATTCAACTCACAGAGTTGAACTTATCTTCTAATTGAGCAGTTTTGCATCTCTCTTTTTGTAGAATCTGCATGTGGATATTTGGAGCCCATTGTGACCTATGGTGGAAAAGGAAATATGTTCAAATAAAAACTACACAGAAGAATTCAGAGAAAGTTCTTTGTTATGTAGGCATTCAACTAACAGGGTTGAACCCATTTTTTCATTGAGCAGTTTTGAATCTCTCTTTTTGTAGAATTGGCAAGTGGATTTTTGGAGACCTTGGCGCCCCATAGTGGAAAAGGAAAAATCTTCAAATAAAAACTACACAGTACTATTTAGAGAAACTTCTTTGTGATGTATGCAATCAACTCTCAGAGTTGAACCTATCTTTTGATAGAGCAGTTTTGAGTCTCTCCTTTTGCGGAATATGCAGGTGGATATTTAGAGCCTTTTGAGGCCTACAGTAGAAAAGTAAATCTCTTCACATAAAAACTACACAGAAGCATTCTGAGAAACTACTTTGGGAAGTGTGCATTCAACTCACATAGTTGAACCTATCTTTTGATTGAGCAGTTTTGAATCTCTCTATTTGCGGAATCTGGAAGAGGATATTTGGAGTCCATTGGGTCCCATGGTGGAAAAGAAAATATCTTCAATTAAAAACTACACAGAAACATTCAGAGAACCTTCTTTGTGATGTGTGCATTCATCTGATAGGGTTCAACCTATCTTATGATTGAGGAGTTTTGAAACACTCCTTTTACAGAATCTGCAAGTGGATATTTGGTGCACTTTCAGGCCTACCTTGGAAAAGCAAATATCTTCAGATAAAAACTACACAGAAGCATTCTGAGAAACTTCTTTGTGATGTGTGCATTCATCTCACAAAGTTGAACTTTTCTTTTGATTGAGGAGTTTTGAAACACTATTTTTGTAGAATCTGCAAGGGGATATTTGGAGCCCTTTGAGGTCTATTGTGGAAAAGGAAATATCTTCACATAAAAACTACACAGAAGCAGTCAGAGAAACTTATTTGTGATATGTACATTCATCTCACAGAGTTGAACATTCCTTTTGATTCAGCTGTTTTGAAACACTCTTTTTGTAGAATCTACAAGTGGATAATTGGAGCCCTTTGTGCCCTATGGTGGAATAGGAAATATCTTCAAATAAACCCAGAAACTTTTTCATGATGTGTGCATTCAACTCACAGAGTTGAACCTATCTTTTGATTGAACGGTTTTGAATCTCACTTTTTGTAGAATCTGCAAGTGCGTATTTGGATTCCTGTGTGCCCTATGGTGGGAAAGGAAATATCTTCAAATAAAAAGTACACAGAAGCATTTTCAGAAACTTTTTCTTGATGTGTGAATTCAACTCACAGAGTTGAACCTACCTTTTGATTGACCAGTTTTGAATCTCTCTTATTGTAGAAACTGCAAGTGGATATTTGGACCTCTGTGAGGCTTACGGTGGAAAATCAAATAGGTTCACATAGAAAAGTCACAGAAGCATTCTGATAAACTTCTTTGTGATATCTGCATTCAACTCACAAGATTGAACCATCTTTTGATTGAGCAGTTTTGAATCTCTCTTTTTGAAGAATCTGAAGAATCTGCAAGTGGATGTTTGCAGAGCTTTGAGGCCTATTATGGAAAAGGAAATATCTTCACATAAAAACTACACAGAAGCATTCTGAGAAACTTATTTGTGATGTGTGCACTCTTCTCACAGAGTTGAGAATTTATTTTGATTGAGCAGTTTTGAAACACTCTTTTTGTAGAATCTGCAAGTGGATAATTTGAGCCCTTTGAGCTTTACTGTGGAAAAACAAATATTTTCAAATTAAAACTAACCAGAAACATTCTGAGAATCTTCTTTAGACTGTGTGCATTCAAATCACAGAGTTGAATCTATGCTTTGATTGAGCAGTTTTTGATCTCTCCTTTTGCAGAATCTGTTAGTGGATATTTGGAGCCCTTTGCAGCCTATGGTGGAAAAGGAAATATCTTCAAACAAAAACTACACAGAGATAGTCTCAGAAACTTCTTTGTGATGTGTGCATTCATCTCACAGGGCTGAACCTATCTTACGATTGAGCAGTTTTGAAACAATCTTTTTGTAAAATCTGCAAGTTCATATTCGGAATGCTTTGAGGCTTACCGTGGAAAAGCAAATATCTTCAGATAAAAACTACACAGAAGCATTCTGGAAAACTCTTTGTGATGCGTGCATTCATTTCACAGAATTGAAACTTTCTTTTGATTGAGCAGTTTTGAAACACTGTTTTAGTAAAATCTGCAAGTGGATATTTGGAGCCTATCGATGACTATTGTGGAAAAGGAAATATTTCACATAAAAACTACACAGAAGCATTCTGAGAAACTTCTCATTGATGTGTGCATTCATCTCAGAGAGTTGAAACTTTCTTTTTATTGAGCCTTTGTAAACACTCTTTTTCTAGTATTTGCAAGTGGATAATTGGAGCCCTTTGAGTCCTATTGTGGAAAAGGAAATATCTTACCATAAAAACTACTCAGAAGCGTTCTGAGAAACTTATTTGTGATGTATGCATTCAACTGACAGAGTTCAACATATCTTTTGATTGAGCAGTTTTGAATCACTCTTTTTTTAGAATCTGCAAGTGGATATTTGGAGCCCTTTGAGGCCTATTGTGGAAAAGGAAATATCTTCACATAAAAACTACACAGAAGCAGTCAGAGAAACTTATTTGTGATGTGTGCATTCATCTCACAAGATTGAACCTATTTCATGATTGAGCAGTTTTGAAACACTCTTTTTGTGGAATCTGCAAGTGGATATTTGGATCGCTTTCAGGCCTACCATGGAAAGGCAAATATCTTCAGCTAAAAACTACACAGAAGCATTCTGAGAAACTTCTCTGTGATGTGTGCATTCAGTTCACATATTTGAACCTCTCTTTTGAATGATGTTTTGAATCTCTCTTTTTGCAAAATCTACAAGTGGATGTTTGGAGAGCTTTGAGGCCTATTGTGGAAATGGAAATATCTTCACATAAAAACTACATAGAAGCATTCTGAGAAACTTCTTTGGGATGTGAGCACTCAACTCACAGAGTTGAACTTATCTTTTGATTGAGCAGTTTTGAATCTCTCTTTTTGCAGGATCTGCATGTGGATATTTGGAGCCCTTTGTGGCCTATGGTGGAAAAGGAAATTTCTTCAAATAAAAACTACTCAGAAGCATTCTGAGAAACTTCTTTGTGATGTGTATTCATCTCGCAAGGTTGAACCTATCTTATGATTGAGCAGTTTTGGAACATTCTTTTTGTGGAGTCTGCAAGTGGATATTTGGAATGCTGTGAGGGCTTCTAGGGAAAATCAAATATGTTCACATAAAAATTACACAGAAGCATTCTGAGAAACTTCTTGGTGATGTGTGCATTCAACTCGCAGAGTCGAACCTATCTTTTGATTGAGCAGTTTTGAATCTCTCTTTTTGCAGAATCTGCAATTGGATGTATGGAGAGCTTTGAGGCCAATTGTTGAAAAGGAAATATCTTCACATACAAACTAAAAAGAAGCATTCTAAGAAACTTCTTTGTGAGGTGTGCATTCAACTCACAGAGTTGAACTTATCTTCACATTGAGCAGTTTCAAATCGCTTTATTTGTAGAATCTGCAAGTGGATATTTGGAGCGTTGTGAGGCCTGATTTGGAAAATCAAACATGTTCACAGAAAAACTACACAGAAGCATTCTGGGAAACTTTTTCTGATGTGTTCATTCATCTCAAAGTGTTGAACCTATCGTTTGATTGAGCAGTTTTGAATCTCTCCTTTTGCAGAATCTGCAAGTGGATGTTTGGGGATCTTTGAGGCCTATTATGTAAAAGGAAATATCTTCACAAAAAAACTACATGGAAGCATTCTGAGAAACTCCTTTGTGAGGTGTCTGTCCATTCAACTCACAGAGTTAAACTTATCTTCTCATTGAGCAGTTTTGAGTCTCTCTTTTTGTGGAATATGCAAGTGGATATTTGGAGACCTTTGCGCCCTATGTTGGAAAAGGAAATATCTTCAAATAAAAGCTACATAGAAGCATACAGAGAAACTTTCTTGTGATGTGTGCTTTCGTTTCACAGAGTTGAACCTTTATTTTGATTTAGCAGTTTTGAAACACTGTTTTTGTAGAATCTGCAAGTGGATAATTGGAGACCTTTGAAGCCTATTGCAGAAAAGGAAATATCTTCATATAAAAACTACTCAGAAGCATTCTGAGAAACTTCTTTGTGATGTGTAGATTTAACTCACAGAGTTGAACCTATGTTTTGATTGAGCAGTTTTGAATCTCTCTTTTTGTAGAATCTGCAAGTGGATATTTGGAGTGTTGTGAGGCCTACTGTAGAAAATCAAGTATGCTCACATAAAAACTACACAGAAGCATTCTGAGAAACCTGTTTGTGATGTGTCCATTCAACTCACAGAGTTGAAACTTTCTTTTGATTGAGCAGTTTTGAATCTCTCTTTTTGCAGAATCTGCAACTGGATGTTTGGAGAGCTATGAGGCCTATTGCGGAAAAAGCTATATCTTCACATAAAAACCATACAGCAGCATTCTGAGAAAGCTCTTTGTGTTGTGTGCATTCAGCTCACAGAGTTGAACTTATTTTCTCATTGAGCAGTTTCGAATCTCTCTTTTTGTAGAACCTACAAGTGGATATTTGGAGCCCTTTGCACCCTATGGTGGAAAAGGTAATATCTTCAAATAAAAACGACACAGAAGTATTCTGAGAAACTTCTTTGTGATGTATGCATTCATCTCACAGTAGTGAACTTATCTTTTGATTGATGAGTTTTGAATCTCTCTTTTTGCAGAATTTGCAGGTGGATATTTGGAGCACTTTGAGGTCAATGGTGGAAAAGCAAACATCTTCACATGAATACTACACAGAAGCATTCTGAGAAACTATTTTGAGATGGGTGCATTCAACTCCCAGATTTGAAACTTTCTTTCATGGATCAGTTTTGAATCTCTCTTTTTGCAGAATCTGCAAGTAGATATTTGGAGCCCTTTGCAGCCAATGGTGGAAAAGGAAATATCTTCAAATAAAAACTACACAGAAACATTCTGAGAAACTACTTCCTGATATGTGCATTCATCTCACAGGGTTGAACATATCTTATGATTGATCAGTTTTCAAACACTCTTTTTGTAGTATCTGCAAGCGGATATTTGGAGCGCTTTGAGGCCTACCATGGAAAAGCCAGTATCTTCAGATAAAAACTACACAGAAGCACTCTGAGAAACTCCTTTGTGATGTGTGCATTCATCTCAGAGTTGAACTTTTCTTTTGATTGAGCAGTTTTGATACACTCTTTTTGTAGAATCTGCAAGTGGATAATTGGAGCCCTTTTTGACCTATTGTGGAAAAGGAAATATCTTCACATAAAAAGTAGACAAAGGCATTCTGAGAAACTTCTTTCTGATGTATGCATTCAACTCACAGAGTTGAACCTTTCTTTTGATTGAGCAGTTTAGAAACTCTTTTTGCAGAATCTGCAGGTGGATATTTGGAGCCCTTTGAGGCCTACTGGGGAAAACCAAATATCTTCACATAAAAACTACACAGAAGAATTCTGAGAAATTTCTTTGGCATGTGTGCATTCACCACATAGGGTTCAACTTATCTTTTGATTGAACAGTTTTGAATCTGTCTTTTTGCAGAATCTGCAAGTGGATATTTGGAGCCCATTGCGGCCTGTGGTTGAAAAGGAAATATCTTCAAACACAAACTACACAGAAACATTCTGAGAAACTTCTTTGGGATGTGTGCCATCATCTCACAGGGTTGAACCTATCTTCTGATTGAGCAGTTTTGAAACAATCTTTTTGTATAATCTGCAAGTGGATATTTGGAACACTTTGAGGCCTACTGTGGAAAAGCAAATATCTTCAGATAAAAACTACACAGAATCATTCTGAGAAACTTCTCTGTGATGTGTGCATTCATCTCACAGAGCTGAACTTTTCTTTTGATTAAGCAGTTTTGAAACTCTCTTGTTGTAGAAACTGCAAGTGGATATTTGCAGCTTTTTGAGGCCTGTTGTGGAAAAGGAAATATCTTCCCATAAAAACCAGATAGATGCATTCTGAGAAATTACTTTGTGATGTATACATTCATCTCACAGAGTTGAAAGTTTCTTTTGATTGAGCAGTATTGAAACATCCTTTTTGTAGAATCTGCAAGTAGATAATTGCAGCCCTTTGAGGCCTATTGTGGAAAAGGCAATATCTTCACATAAAAACTACTTAGAAGCCTTCTGAGAAAGTTTTTGTGATGTTTGCATTCAACTCACAGAGTTGAAAATATCATTTGATTGAGCAGTTTAGAATCTCTCTTTTTGTAGAATCTGCAAGTGGATATTTGGAGCCCTTTGCACTCTGTGGTGGAAAAGGAAATATCTTTAAATAAAACCTACACAGAAGCATTCTCAGAAACTTCTTCCTGATGTGTGCGTTCAACTCACAGAGTTGAACCTAATTTTTGATTAAGTTGTTTTGAATCTCTCTTTTTGTAGAATCTACAAGTGAATATTTGGAGTGCTGTGAGGCCTTCTGAGGAAAATCAAATATGTTCACAGAAAAAGTACACAGAAGCATTCTGAAAAACTCCTTTGTGATGTTTGCATTAAACTCACTGAATTGAACCTACCATTTCATTGAACCGTTTTCAATCTCTTTTTGCAGAATCAGCAAGTGGATGTTTGGAGAGCTTCGAGGCCTATTGTGGAAAAGGAAATATCTTCACTTAAATACTAAACAGGAGTATTCTGAGAAACTTCTTTGTGAGGTGTGAATTCAAAACACAGTGTTGAACTTATCTTCTCATTGAGCTGATTTGAATCTCCCTTTTTGTAGAATCTGCAAGTGGATAGAAAAAATACATCTTCCAATAAAAGCAACATAGAAGCATTCAGAGAAACTTCTTTGTGATGTATGCATTCAACTCAAAGGGTTGAACCTATCTTGTGATTGAGCAGTTTTGAATCTCTCTTTTTGTAGAATCTGCAGGTGGATATTTGGAGCCCTTTGAGGCCTACTGTGGAAAACCAAATACATTCGCAAAAAAATTACACAGAAGAATTCTGAGAAACTTCTTTGGGATGTATGAATTCAACTCACAGTGTTGAACTTATCCTTTGATTGAGCAGTTTTGAGTCTCTCTTTTTGCAGAATCTGCAAGTGGATATTGGGAGACCTTTGTGGCCTACGGTGGAAAAGGAAATATCTTCAAAAAAAAAAACTACACAGAAACATTGTGAGAAACTTCTTTGTGATGTGTGCATTCATCTCACAAGTTTGAAGCTATCTTATGATTCAGCAGTTCACACTTTTTAAAATTAATTAATCTATTATTATTATACTTTAGATTCTAGTGTACATGTTCACAATGTGCAGGTTAGTTAAATATGTATACATGTGCCATGCTGGTGTGCTGCACCCACTAACTCCTCACCTAGCATTAGGTATATCTCCCAATGCTGTCCCTCTCCCCTCCCCCCACCCCACAACAGTCCCCAGAGTGTGATGATCCCCTTCCTGTATCCATGTGTTCTCATTGTTCAATTCCCACCTATGAGTGAGAATATGCAGTGTTTGGTTTTTGGTTCTTGCGATAGTTTACTGAGAATGATGATTTCCAATTTCATCCATGTTCCTACAAAGGACATGAACTCATCATTTTATATGGCTGTATAGTATTCCATGGTGTATATGTGCCACATTTTCTTAATCCAGTCTATCATTGTTGGACATTTGGGTTGATTACGTGTGCATGTGTCTTTATAGCAGCATGATATATAGTCCTTTGGGTATATACCCAGTAATGGGATGGCTGGGTCAAATGGAATTTCTAGTTCTAGATCCCTGAGGAATTGCCACACTGACTTCCACAATGGTTGAACTAGTTTAGAGTCCCACCAGCTGTGTAAAATTGTTCCTATTTCTCCACATCCTCTCCAGCACCTGTTGTCTCCTGACTTTTTAATGATTGCCATTCTAACTGGTGTGAGATGGTATCTCATTGTGGTTTTGATTTGCATTTCTCTGATGGCCAGTGATGATGAGCATTTTTTCATGTGTTTTTTGGCTGCATAAAGGTCTTCTTTTGAGAAGTGTCTGTTCATGTCCTTCACCCACATTTTGATGGGGTTGTTTGTTTTTTTCTTGTAAATTTGTTGGAGTTCATTGTAGATTCTTGATATTAGCCCTTTGTCAGATGAGTAGGTTGCGAAAATTTTCTCCCATTTTGTAGGTTGCCTGTTCACTCTGATGGTAGTTTCTTTTGCTGTGCAGAAGCTCCTTAGTTTAATTAGATCCAGTTTCTCAATTTTGGCTTTTGTTGCCATTGCTTTTGGTGTTTTAGATATGAAAACTTTGCCCATGCTTATGTCCTGATTGGTAATGCCTAGGTTTCCTTCTAGGGTTTTTATGGTTTTATGTCTAACGTTTAAGTCTTTAATCTATCTTGAATTGATTTTTGTATAAAGTGTAAGGAAGGGATCCAGTTTCAGCTTTCTACATATGGCTAGCCACTTTCCCAGCACCATTTATTAAATAGGGAATCCTTTCCCCAATGCTTGTTTTTCTCAGGTTTGTCAAAGATCAGATAGTTGTAGATATGTGACATTATTTCTGAGGGCTCTGTTCTGTTCCATTGATCTATATCTCTGTTTTGGTAACAGTACCATGCTGTTTTGGTTACTGTAGACTTGTAGTATAGTTTGAAGTCAGGTAGTGTGATGCCTCCAGCTTTGTTCTTTTGGCTTAGGATTGACTTGGCGATGTGGCTCTTTTTTGGTTCCATATGAACTTTGAAGTAGTTTTTTCCAATTCTGTGAAGAAAGTCATTGGTAGCTTGATGGGAATGGCATTGAATCTGTAAATTGCCTTAGGCAGTATGGCCATTTTCACGATATTGATTCTTCTCACCCATGAGCATGGAATGTTCTTCCATTTGTTTGTATCCTCTTTTATTTCCTTGAGTACTGGTTTGTAGTTCTCTTTGAAGAGGTCCTTCACATCCCTTGTAAGATGGATTCCTAGGTATTTTATTCCCTTTGAAGCAATTGTGAATGGGAGTTCACTCATGATTTGGCTCTCTGTTTGTCTGTTGCTGGTGTGTAAGAATGCTTGTGATTTTTGTACACTGATTTTGTATCCTCAGACTTTGCTGAAGTTGCTTATCAGCTTAAGGAGATTTTGGGCTGAGACAATGGGGTTTTCTAGATATACAATCATGTCGTCTGCAAACAGGGACAATTTGACTTCCTCTTTTCCTAATTGAATACCCTTTATTTCCTTCTCCTGCCTAATTGCCCTGGCCAGAATTTCCAACACTATGTTGAATAGGAGTGGTGAGAGAGGGCATCCCTGTCTTGTGTCAGTTTTGAAAGAGAATGCTTCCAGTTTTTGCCCATTCAGTATGATATTGGCTGTGGGTTTGTCATAGATAGCTCTTATTATTTGAGATACACGCCAACAATGCCTAATTTATTGAGAGTTTTTAGCATGAAGGGTTGTTGAATTTTGTCAAAGGCATTTTCTGCATCTATTGAGATAATCATGTGGTTTTTGTCTTTGGTTCTGTTTATATGCTGGATTATATTTATTGATTTGCGTATATTGAACCAGCCTTGCATCCCAGGGATGAAGCCCACTTGATCATGGTGGATAAGCTTTTTGATGTGCTGCTGGATTCTGTTTGCCAGTATTTTATTGAGGATTTTTGCATCAATGTTTCTCAAGGGTATTGGTCTAAAATTATCTTTTTTGGTTTTGTCTCTGCCCGGCTTTGATATCAGGATGATGCTTGTCTCATACAATGAGTTAGGGAGGATTCCCTCTTTTACTAGTGATTGGAATAGTTTCAGAATGAATAGTACCAGCTCCTACTTGTACCTCTGGTAGAAATTGGCTGTGAATCCATCTGGTCCTGGACTTTTTTTGGTTGGTAAGCTATTGATTATTGCCACAATTTCAGCTCCTGTTATTGGTCTATTCTGAGATTCAACTTCTTCATGGTTTAGTCTTGGGAGAATGTATCTGTCATGGAACTTATCCATTTCTTCAAGATTTTATAGTTTATTTGCGTAGAGGTGTTTGTAGTATTCTCTGATGGTAGTTTGTATTTCTGTGGGATCGGTGGTGATATCCCCTTTATCATTTTTTATTGCATCTATTTGATTCTTCTCTCTTTTTTTCTTTATTAATCTTGCTAGCAGTCTATCAATTTTGTTGATCCTTTCAAGAAACCAGCTCCTGGATTCATTAATTTTTTGAAGAGTTTTTTGTGTCTCTATTACCTTCAGTTCTGCTCTGATTTTAGTTATTTCTTGCCTTCCGCTAGCTTTTGAATGTGTTTGCTCTCGCTTTTCTAGTTCTTTTAACTATGATGTTAGGCTGTCAATTTTTGATCTTTCCTGCTTTCTCTTGTGGACATTTAGTGCTATAAATTTCCCTCTACACACTGCTTTGAATGCATCCCAGAGATTCTGGTATGTTTTGTCTTGGTTCTCGTTGGTTTCAAAGAACATCTTTATTTCTGCCTTCATTTCGTTATGTATCCAGTAGTCATTCAGGAGCAGGTTGTTCAGTTTCCATGTAGTTGAGCGGTTTTGAGTGAGATTCTTAATCCTGAGTTCTAGCTTGATTGCACTGTGATCTGAGAGATACTTTGTTATAATTTCTGTTCTTTTACATTTACTGAGGAGAGCTTTACTTCCAACTATGTGGTCAATTTTGGAATAAGTGTGGTGTGGTGCTGAAAAAAAATGTATATTCTGTTAATTTGGGGTGGAGAGTTATGTAGATGTCTATTAGGTCCGCTTGGTGCAGAGCTGAGTTCAATTCCTGGGTGTCCTTGTTGACTTTCTGTCTCGTTGATCTGTCTAACGTTGACAGTGGAGTGTTAAAGTCTCCCTTTATTAATGTGTGGGAGCCTAAGTCTCTTTGTAGGTCACTCAGGACTTGCTTTATGATTCTGGGTGCTCCTGTATTGGGTGCATATATATTTAGGATAGTTAGCTCTTCTTGTTGAATTGATCCCTTTACCATTATGTAATGGTCTTCTTTGTCTCTTTTGATCTTCGTTGGTTTAAAGTCTGTTTTATCAGAGACTAGGATTGCAACCCCTGCCTTTTTTTGTTTTCCATTTGCTTGGTAGATCTTCCTGCATCCTTTTATTTTGAGCCTATATGTGTCTCTGCACGTGAGATGGGTTTCCTGAATACAGCACACTGATGGGTCTTGACTCTTTATCCAATTTGCCAGTCTGTGTCTTTTAATTGGAGCATTTAGTCCATTTACATTTAAAGTTAATATTGTTATGTATGAATTTGATCCTGTCATTATGATATTAGCTGGTTATTTTGCGTGATAGTTGATGCAGTCTCTTCCTAGTCTTGACGGTCTTTACATTTTGGCATGATTTTGCAGCGGCTGGTACTGGTTGTGCCCTTCCATGTTTAGTGCTTCCTTCAGGAGCTCTTTTAGGACAGGCCTGGTGGTGACAAAATCTCTCAGCATTTGCTTGTCTGTAAAGTATTTTATTTCTCCTTCACTTATGAAGCTTAGTTTGGCTGGATATTAAATTCTGGGTTGAAAATTCTTTTCTTTAAGAATGTTGAATATTGGCCCCCACTCTCTTCTGGCTTATAGAGTTTCTGCTGAGAGATCCACTGTTAGTCTGATGGGCTTCCCTTTGTGCATAACCGGACCTTTCTCTCTGGCTGCCCTTAACATTTTTCCCTTCATTTCAACATCGGTGAATCTGACAGTTATGTGTCTTGGAGTTGCACTTCTCGAGCAGTATCTTTGTGGCATTCTCTGTATTTCCTGAATCTGAATGTTGGCCTGTCTTGCTAGATTGGGGACGTTCTCCTGGATAATATCCTGCAGAGTGTTTTCCAACTTGGTTCCATTCTTTCCATCTCTTTCAGGTACTCCAGTCAGACATAGATTAGGTCTTTTCCCATAGTCCCATATTTCTTGGAGGCTTTGTTCGTTTCTTTTTATTGTTTTTTCTCTAGACTTCCCTTCTCGCTTCATTTCATTAATTTCATTTTCCATCACTGATATCCTTTCTTCCATTTGATCACATCGGCTCCTGAGGCTTCTGCATTCTTCACATAGTTCTCAAGCCTTGGTTTTCAGTTCCGTCAGCACCTTTAAGCACTTCTCTGTATTGGTTATTCTAGTTATACATTCTACTAAATTTTTTTCCAAGTTTTCAACTTCTTTGCCTTTGGTTTGAATATCCTCCCATAGCTCAGAGTAATTTGATAGTCTGAAGCCTTCTTCTCTCAGCTCACCAAGGTCATTCTCCATCCAGCTTTGATCCGTTGCTGGTGAGGAACTGCGTTCCTTTGGAGGAGGAGATGTGCACTGCTTTTTAGAATTTCCAGTGTTTCTGCTCTGCTTTTCCCCATCTTTGTGGTTTTATCTACTTTCGGTCTTCGATGATGGTGATGTACAGATGGGTTTTTGGTGTGAATATCCTTTCAGTTTGTTAGTTTTCCTACTAACTGACAGGACCCTCAGCTGCAGGTCTGTTGGAGTACCCGGCCAGCCGTGTGAGGTGTCAGTCTGCCCCTACTGGGGAGTGCCTCCCACTTAGGCTGCTCGGGGGTCAGTGGTCAGGGACCCACTTCAGGAGGCAGTCTACCCATTCTCAGATGTCCAGCTGTGTGCTGGGAGAACCACTGCCCTCTTCAGAGCTGTCAGACAGGGACATTTAAGTCTGCAGATGTTACTGCTGTCCTTTTGTTTGTCTGTGCCCTGCCCCCAGAGGTGGAGCCTACAGAGACAGGCAGGCCTCCTTGAGCTGTGGTGGGCTCCACCCAGTTCGAACTTCTCAGCTGCTTTGTTTACCTAAGCAAGCCTGGGCAATGGCGGGCTCCCCTCCCCCAGCCTCGCTGCCACTTTGCTGTTTGAACTCAGACTGCTGTGCTAACAATCAGTGAGACTCCACGGGCGTAGCACCCTATGAGCCAGGTGCGGGATACAATCTCCTGGTGCACCGTGTTTTTAGCCCTACAGAAATGCACAGTATTCGTGTCGGAGTGACCCGATTTTCCAAGTGATGTCTGTCATCCCTTTCTTTGAGTAGGAATGGGAACTCCCTGACCCCTTGTGCTTCCCGAGTGAGGCAATGCCTCGCCCTTCTTCAATTCACGCACGGTGTGCGCATCCACTGACCTGCGCCCACTGTCTGGAACTCCCTAGTGAGATGAACCTGGTACCTCAGATGGAAATGCAGAAATCACCTGTCTT